>NC_045627.1:24950944-25582026 GCF_009829155.1 Mustela erminea | reverse complement strand
CGACCATTGTAATTTACATATTCACACATTTAAATAAGAGATTCCAAATAAACAATGATAGGTGTAAGCATTTCTTTTAAGTTATCTTTTTTTCTGGTAAGAAGTTTTTAGATGAGGTAAATCAGATACAAAAATATTTGCAAACAGCAAGAATCAGACTTTAATAATATCTGGTAAAACAAGCTTTAAAATTGTTCTTGGAAGATCCGTGCATAGCAATTGAGAAGACTATATAACAACAAAATGTAAGGAAATGGGATATTTACATTAAGGAAAAGGAGGGGTGCCTGGGTGGCTCTCTGTTGGTTAAGCATCGGACTTTTGATTTTGGTTCAGGTCATGATCCCAGCGATGTGAGATCAAGCCTGATTCAGGCCTTGCACTGCGTGTGGATCCTGCTGAAGATTCTCACTCTCCCTCTTCCTAGGCCCCTCCCCCTCCCTTTAGAAAAAAAGAAAAAATAATTAAAGGTCAAAGAAGTGAGATGCCTAAATTATAACCATTACCGCTATTTCTGCTTCTGTACCTTCACTTACTAACCCATGAGGAGATGATAAAATACCAGCAGACTTTCTATAGACACTCTGTAACCACACATCCCCCTCCCAGAATTGAACCTGACAGAAAGGCTGCCCCCAGACCCCGCCCCCGGACCCCTCCCCCGCCTCTGGGCCAAGAGATAACAGCCATCTGACGACAGAGAAGCCCCCACCCGGAAATGGACGTAACAGAATGACTGCTCCCAGACCCCCCCATCCAGCTCTGGGCCGAGAGGTAACAACCACCTGGTGCCCCGTGGCTTGACAGGAAGACCCCGGTCAATCCTGAGGTGACACATACCCTAGCGGCGCCAACTCAGCAGTTTGAAGAATGACCCTTTGTTTGAAGAGCCCTTTGCCCTAACCAATAATCCGTTCCCAGCCTTTTCCCGCTCTGTAGCGCGCCAGTCATATTATAGAGTTCCTTTTTGATTTTCCCGCGGTATGTGGCGATTTGTTACAAGATACTATGATGTATGCTAAGTCCCTGCCTCCCCAAAAATAGTGTATAAAAAGTGTTGTGATCCTGAGCTCGGGACCTCTTAGCGTCACCGGCAACGAGTGCGCGGAGGTGCGGGTTCGAACTGGTAATAAATGACCCTTACTGTTTGGCTTTGACTCTGGACTCTGGTGGTCGTCTTTGGGGGGTCTCGAAATTTGGGCACAACAGAAGAATGTCAGGAGAAACAATGGAAGACGCTGTTCTTACATTGCTAGAAGAAATAAAAATTCAATGTTTGAGTTCTAAGCACTGGACACTTTCTTTAAAGCAATGGATCAAAAAATACCAATATTTACTATTATTCATTTATTTTGTCAGATTTTTTTTGTCTTTCAACAACATAAATTTATTCCTCACAGTATTCCTGGGTAAGAAGTTCAGGCATGGGTGGGCTTGGTTCTCTGCTCAGCGTTTCATTAAGATTAAATCAAGGTGATAGGTAGGTCACAATTTCATCTGAAGTTTAGGTCTTCTTTGGAGTCACTGACTATTGGCAGACTTCACTCCCTTGATATTGTAGGAACAAGATACTCAGCTCCTAGAGTCTGCCTGCCATTCCTTGTCAGGTAGCCTTCTCTATAACATGACAGGTGGTTTCTTCAGGGCCAGCAGCAGGTTTTCTCTCCCAGGTTTTTTTTAATAGATGAAAAACTTCAGGGGTGCCTGGGTGGCTCAGTGGGTTAAGCCTATGCCTTCAGCTCAGGTCATGATCTCAGGGTCCTGAGATCGAGCCCCATGTCAAGCTCTCTGCTCAGCGGGGAGCCTGCTTCTCCCTCTCTCTCTGCCTGCCTCTCTGACTACTTGTGATCTCTCTCTCTGTGTGTCAAATAAATAAATAGTCTTTAAAAAAAAAGATGAAAAACTGGAAATTTTTACTAAATTACAGAAAAAGTAATTTCTGGTAAAGACAACATTTCAATGAAAAATTTTCATTGTGGAGACATTTGAAAGCCTCTATAATCTATCTTGAAGACAAAGACATGGAGAATATTGTAATTTCTGGAAATTTTTGTTAAATCTTATTTTTTTTTTTAAGATTTTATTTATTTATTTGACAGAGAGAGATCACAAGTAGGTAGAGAGGCAGGCAGAGAGCGAGAGGGAAGCAGGCTCCCCACTGAGCAGAGAGCCCGATGTGGGACTCGATCCCAGGACCCTGAGATCATGACCTGAGCCGAAGGCAGCAGCTTAACCCACTGAGCCACCCAGGCGCCCCATTAAATCTTATTTTTAAGACTGCCAAATTTTCCTCACATTTAAGACTTTCCCTGACTCTTGTATGTCTGTTTTCTTTGTGTGAAAGAAACTCTTCTAAGTTAAAATCATTAAAATATGTCATTTGCTCTGAAGAAAGATCAACGAATCTGGATATACAATCTATTGAATGTGTAGACATGCAATCATTGACAAACTTTTCTAAATTAACACTCAAAACTAGAAAATATTATTCATTTCTTTCAAAGTCCAATAGGTACATCTGTCTCTTTCAAAAAACACATTAATGTAATTAAAAAGCATTGATGTTTTGCTTTTCAAAATTTTACCAAAATATTTCAATTTTTATTTTTATTTTTACCAACATGTTTATATATATGAAGTTAAATATATGAAAATTTTCTCCATTGGCATTTCTTTTCTGGCCATTAGTGTTATTCATTGCTTTTTATATTACTGAAACAAGTTTCATCATAAAGAATGGATATATCTAGATGTCAGATATGCAAGACATTTGACTGCTACATTGATTGTCTTTGAAAATTATTTTTATGTTTGGTTTCTTTTTTTAAAACATATGTTATCATAATTACAGATATACTAATGACTTCCTGAAAATTACTCTGTTAGGACCTGGGGAGAAACATGACTCACATCTGGTACTCACAGCTGTCAGATGCTAGGACAAGCAGTTCTCATGTATTCAGTCATCACAATAACTCCATGTGGTAGGTTTTATTAATTTGATTTTACAGATGAGGTTAGGAGAGGTTTAGCAAAGTAAACAAGGTTTAGCAACATGGTTTCTAATTTGCGAATTTGAATCAGCCTCCAATGAGTGGTATTGTTCTGCAGGTGTTTAGGGTACAAGTTAGAACACATAAATGAAGATAAAAAAAGATAAAATACTATAAATAATATATGTTAACTACCCATAAAGACATGACCAATACTTTTATTGGATCAAGACAGGGAATCATCACTAGGGACTCTCACAGTTGAAAAGGCTTTGTAGGAAAAGGATAGAGCAGGGCCTGTAAGAGTGTGTTTCCATACAGAACTACAAAAGAAAAGTAATCTGTATTAAAAAATGTGCAAAGTTGGGTCTGCTCCTGGCTTGTCAGGACTCTAAGTGCTGAATGTAATTGATTTAGAAGGACCTGCTTAGAAAAGAAAATTCATGTCCTTTTGGTCTACCCACTTAATTAAGATAAAATTGTACCAACCATTTCCAATCATTTTCAAATTTGGGCTTGGATTTCAGAAGCTAATTTCACTATATTCAATGTAACAAATATTTAGAACATAGTAGCTATGGACAAAGCTTTTGATTCTTCTTAAAATTTTATGATTTTTAATTACCATGTATATGCATTACACAGAAATATATATACACACAAATAACTTTTTTCACAAAAGGTAGTGATTAATAAAGCATATACATATTCTTCACACGTTGCTTTTTTATGTGAACATGTTATAGACATATATTATAGAGAGTATTAATGGCTTCATTTTAGCCAAATGCTATAATTTATTCAATCTGAACACTATTTTTAACCTTAAATTGTTTCTTTTGGTTTGCTATTACAAACAGTGCATCACATAGTAATCTTAAAACTATACCTTTTAATTTATGGGTGAATAAATCTATAGGATTTCCTAGAAATGGAAGATCTGGGTCAAATGGTATATTAATTTTTAATTTTTAAAGACAGTGCCGGGGTGCCTGGGTGGCTCAGTTGGTTAAGCCTCTGCCTTCGGCTCAGGTCATGATCTCAGGGTCCTGAGCAGTGGAGCCTGCTTCCTTCCCTCTCTCTGCCTGCCTCTCTGCCTTCTTGTGATCTCTGTCTGTCAAATAAATAAATAAAATCTTTAAAAAAAAAAAAAGTTCCAAAATCTCCTTCATAGAGATTGACACTGATGGTTTTCAATGTAACTGGAACCAAATTATTTTCTTTTAGAAACAAAAGATTGACCCCTTACTGCTTTACTGTCTGCTGGTTCCAACAAAGCAGCTCACCATAAAAGTGCATTCGATTCAGTTTATCCCATATTATTGGAGACTATGTTGTGTACAAAACAAAACTTGAAATAGGAAGCAAGAAAATGGACAAAGGGAGTATAGGAGATACACTGCAAACACAAGAGAAGAGAGAAATCCTACTGCACAAAAACTCTTACTTTCACACAGGTGAAAAGTGCAGGGAAGTCTGGAAAGGAGGCCTTTTGTGTTCTTCCCTAGACCTCTCTCAAAGCCTTAAGAAGTCCGGGACAGGAAGGTCAGAGTCTTGGCTGTCCCAGTCTCCAGACAGGCAGGAGACTCCAGTAACAGAAGTCAAGCTTGGGTAAATTCTTTGGGAAAATGAACCCAACCAAGGTGATTAGCTAAGAAAAAGTTTGGATGGCTGGAGATGGAGAGGAGAGCAAAGGCCTTGGAGAAGAACCAGGAAGTAAAGGAGCTGGGGTTCTTGGGGAATAGAGGGAAAATATCTTGGGGCAAGGGGCACGTTAGGGGCCGGGAAAAGGGAGGTAGTTTATACAGGGAAAGGTCGCATTTGGGAGGTGGGGAAATGGAGATGAAGTTTGTTGAAAAGTTTCATTATAGTTACTTTCCTGTCATTATCTCTCAAGTTTTGACTTTGAAAACCATTTTAATGGGTCCCTAACACTTAGACTCACATCATCCCTATTTTACTTTCCCATTGCAAAACAGGCCAAAGCATGTGATATTGCTCTGTTCTCGTCTCTTTCTTTTTCTGCACAAATGGTTAGTACAAACCGGGACAGATAGCTATCTCATTTGTGGACCTGTATCCCTTCCCCACCTCAAAAGACAGAATGTATTATGTAGGGAGAATCCATCGTCTGGTGCAGACTAAGGTTTGCTTTGCTAAAAACAAAATCAAAAACAAAAACACTGAGCTCTTTCTAATTCCAATCCCTTTATGATGTCCCACAACTAAAAATTCCCCTTATAGATCCAACGCAAGAAGAAAATATAGCTGGATTGCCAGATGGAGGCAAAAATGCAGAGCTTTATAAAGTCATGGACTGGAAGTTGGGAAAAGATGTCAGGGATGCCTTTGTCTCCCACGTCAACAAATACAGGAGTCCTCAAGCCACCGACATGCATAACAAGAAAATCTGTTGGAATCTCTATTAGAGGTTTGAACAGGACACCATGCGGCAACAAAGGAGAGAGTAATGGAACATGCAAATGGGGGACCAAAGGGAGCACCTACATTCACAGTTAAATAAATATTTGATCTGTGATTTGAAGGATGATTATAATATTTGGCAGCTAAAGAAATGGGAAGGGAATTTTAGGAGGTTTTGGGTTCAAGGGATTTTGGGGGGACTTAGAGAAAGGCAAGTTTACCTGGAGGTCTAAAATTCTTTGCTCTCTATGGTGGACAGATTTATAACTGTTCCCCAAATTTTCCATCTCCTAGTACTTATGTCTCTGTGAAATCCCTTCCCCTTGAATGTGGGCAGGCCCTGTGACTTGCTTCTAATCAACAGAATACTGCGAAGGTGACCGCATGTCACTTCTGTAATTCATATTACATGAACTATAACACCGATCTTCCTGGCATTTATGAAGCAAAGGTCATGTTGACGACAGTCATGTGACAAGGAGCTGACGATGTCCTTAGCCAACGACTAGCCAGGAACTGAAGAGAGCCTCTGCTGACAGCTAGAAACCCAGGCTCTCAGTCCGCAGGCCACAGGAACTGATTTCTGCTAACAATCCTCTGAGTTTGAAATAGATCCTTCCACAGTCAAATCACGAGATGGACCACAATCTGTTCAAACCTTGATTTCAGTCTCATCTGAATTCCTGACCCACAGAATTGTGAGACAATAAACATGTATTGTTTTAAGTTATTAAATTTCTGGTGATATTTTTATGTAGCAACAGAGAACTGATATACTCATGCCTTTTCTCTTCCTGTTTATTTTTTCCCTCTCTTTTAACTTCATTATTTTGAAGTATCTCCTTGCCTTTCACTTCCCTCTGTTATAGAGAGGAACTAAGCTGTCTTTCTTCCAGCCTTTGTCCAGAATGTTCTCTCTCCTCTTAAAATACAGCGAGTAATAACTTTAGCATTCATCTTTGTCTGGGATTGAGTGAATAATGGAATTGTGTGCAACAGCTTGGATTTTTAGAGGCAGAGAAACTTGAGTTCAAATCCTGACCTGCCTGATTAGGTGAATGTGGACAAGGTATTTAGCCTCTCTGAGCTTTGCTTCCAGGGAAATGTGTACAGAAGTAAAGGACCAGAGGGGAAACTATAAATTTCAGGAATTTGCTTGTAATTAAGCTGCAACTTCTACAGACACCTCTAAATACTGTGTTCTCAACTGAATAGCAGCAGGATCAGTGGCTAATCTCTTTAGTAATGCCAGCTGGTGTTAAATAGTATAAATATTAAAAAGGGTCCTGGTTCTAAAGGAAAAAGTAAGTGCTAGCTAGACATGGGTAATAGAAGAGGAAGGAAGAAAAAAGTATTTTATCCAGTAGAAGAGGGCGTAACAAGCTTTATGAAAAGATGCAAAAACTAAAGTATGGTATGGTCATCCCTTTGGACCGTAATATTGGAACAGGATCGTGGAGGCCTTTAGTTATTGAATCATAGGGAACTGGGTGGGAGAGCAGAGTTTGGGAGAAGACCCAGGAAAGCTGGGGCAGCACTTGAAGGGGTCATCCATGGGCAGTGAGCATTGACCAACTTGTTCAGAGGAATTTCAATAATTTAACATCTGAAACAGCCACCCTGATGTTTCCTGGGCTGAACATGAGACTTACCATTGCCTACCCAGGAGGCCCCTCAGGTTCTTCCTACTGGGATAAGGGGAATCAATGGGTCAAATTTCTGTCTTCAGTTTTCTTTTCTCTTTGGGCTACCTAGGGAGAAATACTTAAATGTTATCACTACTTTTCCTTTCAAACAACACACACACACACACACATACACACACAGACACAGTTTTAAAGGAAATTGTTATGTGATGAATTTTGATCAGTCTTTCACAGTATCCCCACCTCATACCAAAATGTCACAAGGACCATCCAAAATTTGCAAACTCCAGAAGCAAAGACACACCATATATAACAGAGGAAAACAACCAATACTCTTTTAGGAGCATATACTCACTGTAGATAAAAGCATGGAAGTCATTCACCTCCAGATCATAGAATCCCAAGGGTTCCTCTGGACTCCTCTTTTTGAAACCCTCCATTAGTATGAGTACTGTGTGTGTACCTGACTCCAGTGTTGTTAGCGGGGTTGGTGCCATGCTGCTGCTGCATTCAGTGCCCATAGGACGGTTGCTTCCACAGGGCACTTGTTATGTGCAGTGAGCCTTGCTACTGCTGCTTTCACCAGACTTCTCAAAAGGAAATCCAGATCATGTCCTGGATCTCTATAGCACTTAAGTTGCACTGTGCTCTCTGCAGCCCTGTGTCCTAATGTTACACTGTGCTTGGTGCAAGAGACTGTGGAGTATTCCTCCTTATCTTTTCCAAACAGCTCAGACATGGTCTTAGTTTCCAGCTTAGAGGCATTCTGCATGACCAATCTCTGCATAATTGCCCCCAAACTTGGCTCACTCTATCTCTTCCCTTCTCTTAAACTCTTCAGTCCTTTTAAATCCCTCATTCTCAGGACTTAAATTGTTCTTATTGCTGGGGTTATCAGATGACCGGGGATTTTCAGATTCTGAAGGCAGGACAAGCAAAGGGAAAGAGGTCCACTCAGTACTGTGGTCTTACGGTAGAGTCCCTAAAAGAAAGTTAACATTTTGCACTGTTAAAATTAGCCTCCCGTCAAGTTATATGGTGACAAATAGTAGCTACATTTGTGGTGAACATAGCATAAATAGCATAGTATAGGGCTGTGGAACCACTATGTTATATACCTGAAATTAATGCAACATTCTATATCAACTATACTCCAAAAAAAAAAAAAAATTAGCTTCGCTCTCCTTGGCTTTAATTATATTACCAAGGCTTCTCTCTGTTTTCATAGCCGTCATACATACCAGGATTCAAAAAGGAAATGTGTGAGAGAAGTTTGCCCTACCATGCCTTGTACCACTCTACATCTTCTAGAATTTTAAGGAGAATATACTTTCAGTTTACATTTGAAGCATTTCCCCCCTTTTCCTCACCTCCAATTTTCTCAAGCAAACTTTGGGAGTGAGCACATGGGGAAAGTGGAGACTTGGCTCAATGAAGAGTATGAGCAGAAAAATCACGTGTTACTTAAAATTATTCCTAATCCCAGTCTTTGGTACTAGATTAGGCTTGTCTGCTTCTCTTACTCTCTTTAAATTATAGCATACCTTACACATATAAAAAGTGTCAAAATTATGTAAAGACCCCCAACTCCTATGTTCACCCTCCCAAATATAATGAATATTTATGTTTTGCCATATTTACTATTAAAGTTAGGCATTTCATTCCCCTACTTCTTTCTGGAAAGGTGGCTCCTATTTTGAAGTTTTGTGTGATGCTGTTGCATGTTTTTACAACTTGGTCACACATTTATGGATACACAGCTATATGTAATATTATATATATCTGTATAGATATTAAAATATTAGTTATATATAATATTAGCTTGTATATTATATTTGTGTCTTAGAATAGTACATGAATGGTATCACAGTTCATCAATCTATAATTTCCTTTCTTAGCTCAAGAAAATGTTTTTGAGTTTTATTTTGATGGATATACAGTTTAAATACTTTAATTACTATATATTATGTATAAATATACCACAACTTATCCATTAGCTCCTGTCAGTGGACACTTAGATTGTTTCAATTTTTTCTATTACTAATAATGTGTCCCTAATAGCTATTGCTTTTTGGATCTTAAAATTAAGCAGTTTTTCTAGGTTAAATTCTAGAAGTGAAATTGTTGGGGCATAGAGTATACACATTTTAACTTTACTCAATATTGCCAAATTGCTCTCTAAACTCTTACGCCAACTTGCATTCCCTCATTTTCTCCCAACATTTAGTATTGCCAGGCTTTTTGGATAATCAGATGAATGGCAAGTTATTATTATTTAAAAATCTGAATTTCTCTGATTACTCCATAGATTGAAAATCTTCTATCCGATTATTGATCATTTGAGTGTCCTTGTGTATGAATTGCTTTTCACATCTTTTGTCAATTTTTCTCTCTTTTTATTTTCTTTATGAGTTTTTAGAAGTTTTTTTATATATTCTGGATACTAGATGGGTTTAGTCAAATGGAAGTTTTAAATATCTGTGTAATCAAATATCTATGTGATCTATATAATCAGGTCTTCCCCTTCAGAGTTCATGTGTTTAGGGTCTTGTTTAAGAAATCTTCCCTATCTCAATGTCATTAAAGTGGTCTGCTACATTTTTTTCCGAAACGTTTTATAATTTTCACTTTATATTTTGTTCTTCAATTTACCTGGAACAGAAGGATACAGGAATCTAATTTTATCTTTCTCCAATGGTTGAACAATTGCTCTGTTACAGTTCATATATAAGTAGATCTGGTAGGGGCTTCCTGTTCTTTTTCAAAGGTATTTTTGTCTCATACCAAACCAGATTATTTCAATTACTCTAGCTTTATAATGAGTTTTGTTTTCCTGTAGGACAAGTGCCCTTCTCTTATTTGCCTTGAAAACTAAGTTGCTTATTCATATGAATTTTAGGATCAGCTCATCAAAGTACGTGGAAGACCCTATAGGGATTTCAGCTGCAACTGCATTAAATGTAAAGATTAATTTGGGGAGAAACTGGTCTCGTTGTGATGGTGATTCTTACCATTCTTGATCATGCTATAGTCTTCATTTACTTAGGTCTTCTTAAATGTTTCTTTACTAAATTCGATACATTTTCCCATAAAGATTTTTGCATTTTTTTCTTAAATTAATTTCTTGACATTTTTGTAATTATTTGTTGCTATTTATAAGAAGATGATTGATTTTGTATTCAGTAATTCTATATGATCTTATATGTTCTAATTATTCCAAGATTTTCACACTGACAATCTTTATGGTATCAAAGTCAAAGTATACATTAAAGTGTATCCCAAAGTCAAGACTCATTACAATGTCATAGTTAAGACTCTTTAGGGGCTTTAACCTTCTGCCTTTGGCTCTGGTCATGGTCCTAGGGTCCTGGGATAGAGCCCCAAATCAGGCTCTCTGCTCCGAAGGGAGCTTGCTTCCCCCTCTCTCTCTGCCTGCCTCTCGGCCTACTTGTGATCTCTGTCTGATAAATACAATCTTTAAAAACAAAAGACTTCAAATTACCAAGTAACAAATAGACCATTTAGAATTGTGTTTGTTCTTTTCAATCTCTTTGTCTCTTAAGTATCTTATTCTCCCTCTTTTCCCCATCACCTCTTAAACTGACTAGGACTTTCAGAGACTCATCTGAACGTAGTTTTCATAGCCAAGTAGTACAAAAAGGCCCTGAAGAGAAAACAGCTGTCCTTTGCTATCTATCCAGTTTTTATAAAATCAAAGCTAGTGGTTTAATTATCATAACCACATAAATATTATTCACAGCACAGCCACACAGGACTTTTTCTTTTCTTTTATCATATTTACTTGTCTTGGAGTTTATAATACACCTATTAATTTCCAAATTCTCTGTTATTTATTTGTTTCTGTTTTTCATGTTAGAGGTTTACCTCACAGGCCTCGTGATCATTGTCTATCATTTCACTTTTAAGAGGAGGCACTTAAAAAGCTGGTTTCAGTCTCTGCATGAATAAGTAGGATTTGCTGACCAAAGGGTATTATTTTGGAGCTATCTATTTAAGTTACAAATGTCAATATTTTCCCTTAGCTATTCTGTCGGGCTGGGGTGGTGCTACAGACAAAATATTTGTGTCTTCACCTCAATTCCTATGTTGAAGCTCTAATGTGATGGCCCTTGAAAGTGGGGCCTTTAGGAGGTATATCATCCATGAAGATGGAAGATGGAGACCACATGATGGGATTAATATCCTTATAAGTAGAGGAAGAGAGTTAGCCTTCTGCCATGTAAGGATAGCATGAGAAGATGTCCTTCTGCAAACAAGGATGCGGGCTCTTACAAGACACAGGATCTGTTGAGCAACTTGATCTTGGATTTTTCAGCCTCCAGAAGTGTGAAAAATAAATGTTTGTTATTTAAGCCACCCAGCTAATGGTTGTTATTCTTGTTACAGTAGCTTGAACTAAATAAGGTGGGAAGGAAATGTAGAGAGAAGTTATAAGCAACCCATTAGGAAAAGGAGCTGCAGGTCTTGCTATACAAATTTTTAACTTAGCCCTCCTCTTTTAAATCCAGGCCCTTGCCAATTCTAGAGTCTTGAAGTCCAGAGCCACCCATGACAGCCTTTCTCCGGAGTAAAGATCAAATCATCTTTCACCGAGTGGGGCAAAGGGGCAGTTAACTGCCTGTGGACCTGACAGGGAATTTCATAGTGGGGGGTGTTTATAGTCCCTAGTCAGATATCTAATGTATCCTCTTGTTTTCAGGACCATACTCCTTTCCCCATGTTCATGGTTAGCCCAATTCCTGAATCTCGGTAGAATTCTATTTTTCTTCTTAGTATTTTTATTATGAGATTTTAAAAACAAGACTTTTTTATTAATACAGAACTTTGACAAATAAAAGCATATACGTCTATGATTCTTACAAGTATAACTCTATTCCACCAGTTTCTTGATTCTTTTGATTTTTATTTATTGGGTGTTTGTCATGCAGAATTTTTTGTTTTGTTTTATTTTTATTTTTTTAATTTTTTTTTAAAGATTTTATTTATTTGACAGACAGAGATCACAAGTAGGCAGAGAGGCAGTCAGAGAGAGGAGGAAGTAGGCTCCCTGCTGAGTGGAGAACCCGATGTGGGGTTTGATCCCAGGACCTTGGGATCACAACCTGAGCTGAAGGCAGAGGCTTTAACCCACTGAACCACCCAGGCACCCCCTTTGTTTTATTTTTAAAAATGATCTCAAAAGTTATGCCTTCCGTGTTTTGTGTTATAAAATTTTTTTCTACTTCAAGAGTTAAAAACTTTTCTTCTTTCTTTCAGAACCTTATAGTCTCTCCAAGTCTTTACATTTGGGGGGGACAATTATCAATTATTGTAAGATATCAGGTAGCAGCAAGTATGCAACATTTTTTTCTTCCAGTTGGCTATTAGTTGTTTCAGCACAATCCTTTGAATTATTTATCTTTTTTTAAACGATGAGAAATGTCATTTTTATTTTAAATCCCAATTTGAATTAAGGTCCTTCCTAAACTATTCTTTTTCATAGACTTTTTAAAGTACAAATTCATACTCCATTATCACACCTTTTCGATTATTATTGTAGTTTAATAATAGGTTGGATAATCTAAGGTTGCTAATTTGGGGTTTAATAGGTTTTGCTACCCACCCCACCCCCATAGCATTCTGAAGAACATCTCAGTAAAACTTAGGTCAAGTCCTCACCATGACCCTTCCTATTTCTCTCACATTCTACACACAATCCATCAGCTATTCTGATCCATTCTACTTTCAGAACATATCCTGAGTTTGACCCCTTCTTGCTCCATCCTACCAAAAGCTGCCTTCATTTCTCTCATCTGGATTATTGCAGTAGCCTCCCAAATGCTTTTCTTGCTTCCGGGCCTAGAGTCCCTACAGTTCATCTCCATACAAAAGTGTGGAACACATGTAAATCAATGTCAGCATCCTGCTCAAAAACCCTCTGGTAACATTTGAGCTTACTCAAAGTAAAAGACAAATACTCACACAGCCCCACTGACTTCTCTGACTTCCTAGACTCCCACTCCCTCCAGTTCCAGGAGCCTCCCTGCTATCCTTCAAATACATAAACAAAACCACTTAGCATAATTTACCACAGGCCTTCACACTTGCTCATCTACTACCTGGAACTTACCTCCTTTGTATATCTATTTCAGTTGCTGACAAAGAGGGAAGTAAGAAGTTCAGATATTCTGTTATAATTTCTTAAGAAGTAGCTTCTAGGCACTATCCTAACAAACAGAAGATAGAGTATATTTCATAATAAAGTTAACGGCAAAAAGCAAAATACAAACTTCCCAAGTTTTCAGGATACATATACCAGCATAAAACAAACACAGGACATATAGTGAGAAATTATATTTAAAAGGCTAAAAATAAGAAAGAAATAATAAACAATGATAGAACTAAAACATACCTATTATATCCATATATGTAAATATGCTAAAACATACCTACTAAAAAAAAGACTCTGGTTGAATTATAAAACAAAGAACATTCCATATTGTACATTCTGTACATAGAGAAAACACTAAATTAAAATTACTCAGAATATTTGAAAATAAAAAGATGAACAAAGATATTCTATGAAAATACATAAAAAGAAAGAGGGGTTGCAATATTAATATCAGATGAGATTAAATTCTGGAAAATAATTACAAACATGACACTTTATAAAGAATGCAATATACAATGAAGGTTTTATGATATGCCCAGCTTATATGTACAATTTGTCTCAAATAGCTGGAAGTTGCAGGTGAGGTTGGGAGTGGGCAATGGTAGAAAATCTGGCAGGCTCATGCGTTGTTTTCTGTGGCCTTGAACCATCATTTAAGCACCAACTCTGCTTTTAAGGTCATATCCAATTATTGCCTGTCTAGTTATTTACCATAATTTTTTAATGGCACATTTCCTTTTTTTTTTCACGTTTTTATTTAAGTTTCTGTTAGTTAACCTACAGTGTAATATTAGTTTCAGGTGGAGAATTTAGTGATTTAACACTTCCATACATCACCTGGTGTTCATCACAACAAATGCACTCCTCAATACCAATCACCTGCAGGTGCCTGGGTGGCTCAGTCGGTTAAGTGTCTGCCTTCAGTCCAGGTCATGACCCCACAGTCCTGTAATTGAGCCCAGCATCTGGCTTCCTGCTCAGTGGGGAGCCTGCTTCTACCTCTCTCTTTCCCCCTCCCTCTGCCTGCCATTCTTCTGCTCTCTCTCTCTGTGTCACATAAATAAATAAAATCTTTAAAAAAAAAATTACCAATTACCTATTTCATCCATCCTGCCACCGACTTCCCCTCCAGTAACCCTCAGTTTTTTCTCTATCATTAAGAGTCTGTTTCCTGGTTTTCCTGGTTTTCCTCTCTTTTTTCCCCTCCTATGTTCATTTGTTTTTCTTTTTTTTCCTTAAGTTCCATATATTAATGAAATCATATGGCATTTGTCTTTTTTCTGACTGATTTATCTCATTCAGCATAATACCTTCTACTTTCATCCATATCATTGCAAATGGCAAGCTTTGATTTTATTGTATGTATATACATCATCTCTTCTTTATCCATTCATCAGTCAATGGACATTAGGGTTCCTTCTATAACGTAGCTATTGTTTGTTGATAATGCTGCTATAAACAGGGTGCATATCTCCCTTCAAATCTGTATTTTTGTATTCTTTTGGTAAATACTTATATAATAGTGCAGTTGCTGTATTATAGGGTATTTCTATTTTTAACTTTTTGAGGAAACTCCATACTGTTTTCCAGAATAGCTGCACCAGTTTTCATTCCCACCACCAGTGTAAGAGGATTCCCCTTTCTCCACATCCTTACCAACATCTGTTGTTTCCTGTGCTGTTAATTTTAGTCATTCTGACAGGTGTGAGGTTATATCTTGTTGTAGTTTTGATTTGTATTTCCATGATGACGAGTGATGTTAAGCATCTTTTCATGTGTCTTTCAGACACATGTCTTCTTTGGAAAAATGTCTATTCATGGCTTCTGCTCATTTCTTAATTGGATTATTTGGTTTTGGGGTGTTGAGTTTGATAAGTTCTTTATAGATTTTGGATACTAACCCTTTATTAGATGATGTGTCATTTGGAAATATCTTCTCCTAAAAGCTGCCTTTTAGTTTTGTTGTTTCCTTCACTGTGCAGAAGCTGTTTAACTTGATGAAATTCTAATAGTTTATTTTTGCTTTGTTTTCCTCGTGACAAGAGACATATCTAGCAAGAAGTGTCAGAAAGTTTACCACCTATATTCTCCTCCAGGATTTTGATAATTTCCTGTCTCACATTTAGGTCTTTCATCCATTTCAAAATTATTTTTGTGTATGGTGTAAGACAGTGGTCTGGTTTCATTCCTTTGCCCATTGCTGTCCAGTTTTCCCGACACTGTTTGTTGAAGAGAATTTTTTCCATCGGATATTCTTTCCTTTTTTTGGTTAGAGACTATAGTTGTGGGTATATGTCTGGGTTTATTCTGTTCTATTGACCTATGTGTCTGTTTTTGTGCCAGTAGCTATTCTGGGTCTTTTGTGGTTCTACACGAAGTTTAGGATTGTTTGTTCTAACTCTGTGAAAATGTTGTGGGTATTTTGATAGGGATTGAATTAAATGTGTAGATTTCTATGGGTAGTATAGACATTTTAACTATATTTATTCTTCCAGTCCATGAGCATGGACTGTCTTTTCATTTCTTTGTGTCATTTTCAATTTTTTAAAATGTGTGTTTTATAGTTTTCAGAGTACAGATATTCTATCTCTTTGGTTAGGTTTATTCCTAGGTATCTTATGGCTTTTGATGCAATTATAAATGGAACTGAATTCTTGATTTCACTTTCTGCTGTTTCATTTTTGGTGTACAGAAATGCAGCAGATTTCTGTACATTAATTTTATATCCTGTTACTTTGCTGAATTCCTTTATCAGTTCCAGCAATATTTTGGTGGAGTCTTTTGGGTTTTCTATACAGAGTATCATGTCATCTGCAAATAGTGAAAGTTTTACTTCTTCCTTACTGATTTGTATGCCTTTTACTTCTGTTTGTTGTCTGATTGCTGAGGTTAGGACATCCAGTAGTATAATAACAGTGGTTAGAGTAGACATAGCTGTCATATTCCTAACCATAGAGGAAAAGTTCTTAGATTTTTCCCATTGAGGCTGATATTAGCTGTGGGTTTCTTGTATATGACCTTTGTTGTGTTGAGGTGTGTTCTCTTTCAATCTTCTTTGTTAGGGTTTTTTTTAAATAATTTTTTTTTAAATAATGAAGGGATATTTTATTTTGTCAAATGTTTTTCTGCATCTATTGAGAGGATCATATACTTCTCATCTTTCTTTTATTTTTTAATTATTTTTATTAACATATAATGTACTATTTGCCCCAGGGTACAGGTCTGTGAATCATCAGGCTTACACACTTCACAACACTCACCATAACACATACCATCGCCAATGTCCATAACCCAACTAATCTCTCCCTATCCCCCCACCCCCCAGCAACCCTCAGTTTGTTTTGTGAGATTAAGAGTCTCTTATGGTTTCTCTCCCTCCTGATCCCATCTTCCTTCAATTTTACTTCCCTACCTCCCAAATCCCTGCCCTGCCTCTCAAATTCCTCATATCAGGAAGATCATATGATAATTGTCTTTCTCTGACTGACTTATTTTGCTCAGCATAATACTCTCTAGTTCCGTCCACATCATTGCAAATGGCAAGATTTGATTTCTCTTAAGACTGCATAGTATTGGGGTGCCTGGGTGGCTCAGTGGGTTCAGGCCTCTGCCTTCAGTTCAGGTCATGATCCCAGGGTCCTGGGATCAGGCCCCACATCGGGCTCTCAGCTCAGCAGGGAGCCTGCTTCCTCCTCTCTCTCTGCCTGACTCTCTGCCTAGTTGTGATTTCTCTCTGTCAAATAAATAAAATAATAAAAAAAAGACTGCATAGTATTGTATTGTATATGTATTTCCCACATCTTACCCATTCATCTATTGATGGACATCTAGGTTTTTTCCATAGTTTGGCTATTGTGGACATTGCTGCTATAAACATTCAGGTGCACAAGCCCTTTGGGATCCCTACATTTCTATCTTGAAGGTAAATACCCAGTAGTGTGATTGTTGGATCATAGGGTAGCTCTATTTTCAATTTTTTGAGGAACCTCCATGCTGTTTTCCAGAGTGGCTATACCAGCTTGCATTCCCACCAACAGTTTAGGAAGGTTCCTCTTTCTCTGCATCCTCATCAACATCTATCCTTTCATGACTGTTAATTTTAGCCATTCTGACTGGTGTGAGGTGGTATCTCATTGTGGTTTTGATTTGTATTTCCCTGGTGCTGAGGGATGTTGAGCACTTTTTCATATGTCTGTTGGCCATCTGGATGTTTTCTTTGCATAAGAAACAAAATCTTTATAGATTTTGGATATTAGCCCTTTATCTGATATGTCATTTGCAAATATCTTCTCTCATTCTGTCGGTTATTTTTTGGTTTGGTTGACTGTTTCCTTTGCTGTGCAAAACCTTTGATGAGAGACTTTGATGAAGTCTCTCAAAGATTAGTTGACCACAGAGTTGAGGATCCATTTCTTGGTTGTCTGTTCTGTTCCATTGATCCGTGTGTCTGTTTTTATGCCAGTACCATACTGTCTTGATGCTTACAGCTTTGTAATAGAGCTTGAAATCTGGAATTGTGATGCCACCAACTTTGGCTTTCTTTTTCAACATTCCTCTTGCTGTTCAGGGTCTTTTCTGGTTCCATACAAATTTTAGGATTCTTTGTTGCATTTCTTTGAAAAAAAAATGATGGTGTTTTGATAGAGATTGCATTAAATATATAGATTGCTTTAGGTAGCATAGACATTTTCACAATATATTTTCTTCCAATGCATGAGTATGGAACGTTTTTCCATCTCTTTTTGTCTTCCTCCATTTCTTTCATGAGTACTTTTTTTTATTTTTCTATTTTTAAACATTTTTTATTTTATTTTTTATTATTATCTGAGTACAGATTCTTTGTCTCCTTGGTTAGGTTTATTCTTAGATATCTTATGGTTTTGGGTGCAGTTGTAAATGGGATCAACTCCTTAATTTCTCTTTCTTCTGTCTTGCTGTTTGTGTATAGAAATACAACTAATTTCCGTGCATTGATTTTATATCCCGACACTTAACTGAATTCCTGTATGAGTACTAGCAGTTTTGGAGTGAAGTCTTTTGGGTTTTCCACATAAAGTGATAGTTTGACTTCTTCTTTGTCAATTCAGATGCCTTTTAGTTCTTTTTGTTGTCTGATTGCTGAGGCTAGGACTTCTAGTACTATGTTGAATAGCAGTGGCGATAGTGGACATCCCTGCCTTGTTCCTGAGCTTAAGGGAAAAGCTCTCAGTTTTTCCCCATTAAGAATGATATTTGCTGTGGTTTTTCATAGATAGCTTTGATGATATCGAGGTATGTACCCTCTATGCCTACACTATGAAGAGTTTTGATCAGGAAGGGATGCTGTACTTTGTCATATGCTTTTTCAGCATCTATTGAGAGTATCATATGTTTCTTGTTCTTTCTTTCATTAATGTATTGTATCACGTTGATTGATTTGCAAATGAACCAACCTTGTCACCCAGGAGTAAACTCCACTTGGTCATGGTGAATAATCCTTTTAAGATACTGTTGGATCCTGTCGACTAGTATTTTGGTGAGAATTTTTGCATCTGTGTTCATCAAGGTTATTGGTCTGTAATTCTCCTTTTTGATGGGGTTTTGGTTTTGTTTGGGGACCAAGGTAATGCTGGCATCATGAAATGAGTTTGGAAGTTTTCCTTCCATTTCTATTTTTTGGAACAGTGTCAGGAGAATAGATATTAACTCTTCTTTAAATGTTTGGTAGAGTTCCCCTGGGAAGCTCTCTGGCCTTGGGCTCTTGTTTTTTGGGAGGTTTTTGATGACTGTTTCAATCTCCTTACTGGTTATGAGTCTCTTCTATTTCTATTTCTTCCTGGTTCACTTTTGGTAGTTTATATGTCTCTAGGAATGCATCCATTTCTTCCAGATTGTCAATTTTGCTGGTGTATAGTTGCTCATAATATGCTCTTATACTTGTTTGTATTTCTTTGATTTTGGTTGTGATCTCTCCTCTTTTATTCATGATTTTATTGATTTGGGTCCTTTCTCTTTCTTTTTGATAAGTCTGGCCAGGGGTTTATCAATCGTATTAATTCTTTAAAAAACCAGCTCCAAGTTTTGTTGATTTGTTCTACTGATCTTTTGGTTTCTATTTTGTTGATTTCTGCTCTGATCTTCATGGTTTCTCTTCTCTTGCTAGTTTTAGGCTTACTTTGCTGTTCTTTTTCCAGCTCCTTTAAGTGTAGGGTTAGGTTGTGTACTTGAGATCTTTCGTGTTTCTTGAGAAAGGCTTGTATTGCTATATACTTTCCTCTCTTGACCACCTTCGCTGTGTCCTAAAGATTTTGAACAGTTGCATTTTCTTTTTCATTTGTTTCCATGTATTTTTTAAATTCTTCTTTAATTTCCTGGTTGATCCATTCATCCTTTAGTAGGGTGCTCTTTAGCTTCCATGTATTTGAGTTCTTTCCAGCTTTCCTCTTGTGATTGCGTTCTAGTATTAGAGAACTGTGGTCTGAAAATATGCAGAGAACGATCCCAGTCTTTTGGTACCAGTTGAGACCTGATTTTTGACACAGGATGTGATTTATTCTGGAAAATATTCCATGTGCTCTAGAGAAGAATGTTATTCTGTTGTTTGGGGATGGAATGTTCTGAATATATCTGTGAGGTCCATCTAGTCCAGCATGTCATTTAAAGCCTTTATTTCCTTGTTGATCTTTTGTTTAGATGACCTGTCCATTTCAGTAAGGAGGGTGTTAAGATTCCCTACTATTATGGTATTATTATCAATGTGTTTCTTTGATTTTGTTATTAATTAGTTTATATAATTGGCTGTTCCCATGTTAGGGGCATAGTTATTTAAAGTTGTTAGATCTTCTTGTTGGAAAGACCATTTAAGTATGTTATAATGCCCTTCCTCATCTCTTCTTATAGTCTTTTTCTTAAAATCTAATTTATCTGGTATAAGGATTGCCACCCCAACTTTCTTTTGATATCCATTAGCGTGGTAATTGTTTTCCACACCCTCATTTTCAATCTGGAGGTGTCTTTGGGTCCTAAATGACTTTCTTGTAGATAGCATATCGATGGATCTTGTTTTTTTTATCCATTTCAATACTCTATGTCTTTTGATTGGGGCATTTAGCCCATTTACATTCAGGATAACTATTGAAAGATATTAATTTAGTGCCATTATATTGCCTGTAAGATGACTGTTACTGTATATTTTCTCTGTTCCTTTCTGGTTTACTACTTTTAGGCTCTCTCTTTGCTTCGAAGATTCCTTTCAATATTTTCTGTAGGGCTGGTTTGGTGTTTAAATTTTGTTTGTTCTGGAAGCTTTTTATCTCCTCTTCCATTTTCAATGACAGCCTCACTGGATATATTATTCTTGGCTGCATATTTTTCTCATTTAGTGCTCTGAATATATCATGCCAGTTCTTTCTGGCCTGCCAGGTCTCTGTGGATAAGTCTGCTTTAATCTAATATTTCTACCATTGTATATTACAGACTTCTCGTCCCAAGCTGCTTTCAGAATTTTCTCTTTGTTATGAATACTTATAAGTTTTACTATTAGATGACAGGATGTGGATCTATTTTTATTGAGTTTGAGGGGCATTCTCTGTGCCTCCTGGATTTTGATGCTTGTTCCCTTTGCCATATTAGGGAATTTCCTCAGTTAGGGAAATCCTCTACTATAATTTGCCCCAATATACCTTCTGACCCTCTCTCTTTCTTCTTCTTCTGAAATCCCAATTATTCTAATATTGTTTCATCTTATGGTATCACTTATCTCTTGGATTCTGCCCTCGCAGTCCAGTAGATGTTTGGCTCTCTTTTACTCAGCTTCTTTATTCTCCGTCATTTGGTCTTCACTAATTCTCTCTTCTGCCTCATTTATCCTAGCAGTAAGATCCTCCATTTTTGTTTGCACCTCATTAATAGCTCTTTTGATTTCAACTTGGTTAGATTTTCATTCTTTTATTTTTCCAGAAAGGGATATTCTAACATCTTCCATGCGTTTTTTGAGCCCAACTAGCACCTTGATAATGGTCATTTTGAATTCTGGTTCTGACATATTACCAATGTCCATATTGATTAGGTCTCTAGCTGTCGGTACTGCCTCTTGTTCTTTTTGTTGTTGTTGTTGTTGTAAGTTTTCTGCCTTGTTATTTTATCCAGAGAAGAATATATGAACAAGAGAATAAAATACTAAGAGGGTGGCAAAGACCCCAGAAAATATACGCTAACCAAATCAGAAGAGACCTGAGACTGGGGGGAGAAGAAAGGAGGAAAAAATAAAACTAAAAAATTAAAATATATATATATATATATATATATATATATATATATATATATTTATTATACTGGTGAATAGAACAGAGCCACCACTTGATTTTGAATGTATTCTGGTCTCTTAGAAGAAACTAACTCCCAAAATTTTAAAGAAAAAAAACCTTATATATAAACAAAAATAAAGGTAAACATGATGAAGGGATGGAATATGACTGTAAAGATGAAAATTTTATAAAGATTCTGAAAAAGGAATTGATAAGTTGGTTGGAAAAGAAAAAAAGAAGAGGAGAGAATGAGCAGGCTGGAGACTAGAAGAAAGCAAATTGCCATATTTAGGGTATATTTTGATCTATTAGAATAAATTGTATTCCAAAATTTTAAAGAAAAAAAACTATATGTATACAAAAATAAGGTTAAATACAATGAAGGGATAAAATATGACTATAACAATGAAAATTTTAAATTTTTTTCCTTAAAAAGGTATTAAGATAAAATAGTTTAAAAACATTAAAAGAGGAAAGGAGAAAGGTTTAAAAAAATAGAATAAGAACATAAATTCTTAAAATTTAACTTTGCAAGACTAAGGAATCATGGGGGAAAAGCTATGAATTCTATGCATTGCTTTCCCTTAGCTCTGGAGTTCCATAATTCTCATTGATGGGTGAACTTCGTCTTGGCTGGAAGTTCTTGCTGATCTTCTGGGGGAGGGGCCTGTTGCAGTGCTTCTCAAATGTCTTTGCCCAATGGAATGGCACTGCCCTGTGGCTGTATTCTTATAACATTTTATCTTCAGAAACAGATAGTGAGTCAGTTTTGACCCATGGGCAATAGTTTGCCAATCTCTGTAGAGATAGGCAAATCACAGACTTATACCCCTGAGAGATGGAGCCCAAGACACCTCTAGTTTATATTGGCTCTTGGAGTATGTATAAATGTCATTTTTCTTTTATTAATGTGGTATAGCATATTGATTGATTTGTGAATATTGAATCACTCTTGCAGCCCAGGAATGAATTGCACTTGGTCATAGTGAATGATTCTTTTAAGGTACTACTGAATTTGATTTGTTAGTATTTTGTTGAAAATTTTTGTATCCATGTTCTTCAAGGATATTGGGCTGTAGTCCTCCTTCTTAGTGGAGTCTTTGATTTCAGAATCAGGGCAGTGCTGGCCTCGTAGAATGAGTTTGGGAGTTTTCCTTCCATTTCTATTTTTTGGAATATTTTGAGAACATACATATTAAATCTTCTTTAAATGTTTGATACAGGAGGGCTTGGGTTGTACAGTTGATTAAGTGGCTGACTCTTGATTTTGGCTTAGGTGGTGATCTCAGAGTTCTAAGATCAAGCTCCTCATCAGGCTCCACACTCAGTGAGGATTCTGCTTAAAAGATTCTCTCTTGGGACACCTGGGTGGCTCAGTGGGTTAAGCCTCTGCCTTTGGCTCAGGCCATGATCTCAGGGTCCTGGGATTGAGCCCCACATTGGGCTCTCTGCTCAGCAGGGAGCCTGTTTCCCCCTCTCTCTGCCTGCTGCTCTGCCTACTTGTGATGTCTCTCTCTCTGTCTAATAAATAAATAAAATCTTAAAAAAAAAATAAAAGATTCTCTCTCCCTCTCCGTCTGCCCTGCACTTGCACACATACAAGCATGCTCTCTCACTCTCTCAGAAAAATAAATAAATCCTTAAGGAAAAAAAAAAATGTTTGGTAGAATTCTCCTGAAAGTTGTCTGACCCTGGACTTTTGTTTGTTGGGAGATTTTTGATTAGTGATTCAATTTCTTCATTGATTATCAGTATGTTCAAGTTTTCTATTTCTTCCTGTTTCAGTTTTAGTAGTTTTTGTGTTTCTAGGAATTTACCCATTTTTTCTAGGTTGCCCAATTTGTTGACATATAATTTTTCATAGTATTCTCTTCTTATTTTTTCTGTTTCTGTGGTGGTGTTCTTATTTCTCTTCTCTCATTTGTGATTTTATGTATTTGGGTCCTCTCTCTTTTCTTTTTGATAAGTCTGGCTAGGGGTTTATAAATTTTATTAATTTTTTTGAAAAACCATCTCCTGATTTCATTGATCTGTCCTAGTGTTTTTGTTTTTGTTTTTAGTTTCTATATAATTTATTTCTGCTTTAAACTTTATTTCACTTCTACTGGCTTTAGGCTTCATTTGTTGTTCTTTTTCCAGCTCCTACAGGTGTAAGGTTATGTTGTGTATTTGAGGTTTTTATCACTTCTTGAGGTAGGTCTATATTGCTATGCAATTCCCTCTTATGACCATTTTTGCTGCATCCTAAAGGTTTTGGATCATCGTGTTTTCATTTTCATCAGTGTCCATGTATTTTTTAAATTTCTTCTTTGAGTTCCTGGTTAATCTATTCATTCTTCACTAGCATGTTGTTTAAAATCCATGTATTTGTGGTCCTTCCAGAATTCTTATGGTTGACTTCAAGTTTCATAGCATTGTGGTCTGAAATATGCATGGTATGATCTCAACTTTGTTGTACTTGAGGCATGATTTGTGACCTGGTATGTGATCTATTCTCAGAATGTCCCATGTGCACTTGAAAAGAATGTATTTTGTTGTTTTAGGATGACATGTTCTGAATATATCTGTTAAGTCCATCTGGTCCAGTGTGTCATCAAAACCATTGTTTCCTCATTGATTTTCTGCTTAGATGATGTGTCCATTGATGTATGGGGCATATTATAGTCCCCTACTAGTATTGTAATATTATCAGAGTTCCTTTATGTTTGTTATTGTTTTATATATTTGGGTCTTCTCATGTTGGGGGCACAAATATTTACAATTGTTAGATCTTCTTTTTGGATAGTCCCTTTTATTATAATACAGGGCTGTTTATCTCTTATTAGAGCCTTGGTTTAAAATCTATTTTGTCGGTTATACATATTGCTACTCTGGCTTTCTTTTGACATCCATTTGCTTGGTAAATGACTCACCATACCTCAATTTCAATCTGCAGTTGTCTTTAGGCCTAAAGTAAATCTCTTGTAGGCAACATATAGATGGGTTTTGTTTTTAATTCAATCTTACATCCCGTGTTTTTTGATTTAAGCATTTAGTCCACCTGCATTTGCAGTGATTATTGATAGGTATGTATTTAGTGTCATTTTATTGATTAAGTCATTGTTTCTGTAGATTTTTTCTGTTCCACTCTAGTCTTTGTCATTTTGTCACCATGTACATTTGAGTGATTATTGATAGATATGTATTTCTGTTAAATATTTTTTCTGGAGATTTCCTTATTCCTTTCTAATGTTTTTCTCTTTTGGTCTTTCTTTCCCACTCAAAAAGTCCCCTTTTATTTTTCTTGCAGGGCTGGTTTCATGGGCATGAACTCTTCTAGCTTTTGTTTGTCTGGGAAACTCTTTATCTCTCCTTGTATTCTAACTGATAGCCTCGCTGGGTAGAATATTATTGGCTGCAGATTTTCCCCATTCAGCACATTGAATATACCATGCCATTTTTTTTTTTCCAAATTGCCTGGTTTCTGTGTAGAGATTTGCAGCTTGCCTTATGTTCTTCTCTTGTAAGTAGGGGCTTTTGTCTTGCCACTTTTAGGATATTTCACCACTATATTTTGCAAATTTAACTACAATATATCTTGGTGTTGGTCTGCTTTATTGATTTTTATGGGAGTTCTCTGTGCCTCCTGGATTTATATGCCTGTTTCATTCCCCAGATTAGAGAATTTTTTTCAGCTATTATTTTTCAAATAAACCTTCTTTTCTTCTGAGACTCCTATGATATGAATGTTACTATGTTTGTTGGAGTCACTGAGTTCCCTAAGTTTACTCTCATGATCCATAATTCTTTCTCTCCTTTGTTCAGCTTCATTATTTTCATAATTCTATCTTCTATATCACTTATTCATTGCTCTGTTTCTTCCATACTTTTGGTCATTGCATCCACTTTATTTCAAATCTCAGTTATTACATTTTCTTCATTTTGACGTAATTTTTTAAACTCTTTTATTTCCATAGTAAGGGACTCCCTGATGTCTTCCATGCTTTTCTCAAGCTCAGTGAGTATCTTAATGGTTGTTGCTTTAAATTCCCCATCAGACATATTACATTATATCTATTTTGATTTTATCTCCAGTTGTGACCTTTTCTTACTCTTTTTGAATGAATTCCCCTGGCTTGGCGTTTTGTCTAGGTTTCTGTCTTTTTCTCTGTGTTGGAGAAGCTTGTTGTATTTCCTGCTCTGTAAAGTAATGGCTTTATGAAGAAGAGGTCATATAATGTCCAGAGCCTGGAGCTTCAGGGAGTGTCTCTGATGTGTACTGCATGACACTGATGCTGTGTTTTGGCTGCTATATCCCTCAGGTCAGTTGTCAGCAGAAGGCAGTGTTTGGACCTTGTCTAGAGTATGGTTTTAACTACGTACAATGTTTTGCTTGTTAAATGAGACCTGATGCTAATTCTATTAGAACTGAAGCCTTTCAGAACTCTGTGGTTGGCAGACGTGATATATATAGGGGTTTGTGCTGGTCTCCTGGGGAATGAGCCTGCTATGCTGGTCCTAAGACACCCTTGCCTGAGCAAAGCAGTATCAGGAGAGCATAGGTTTGGGTGGGACTTGGTGTAAGCAGGTTAGGCAGCATTATGGGTGCTGTGCTGTTTATTAAAGTTGGTTTACACTGAGGGATGGGGGAGAGAAATTGTACCAGCCCCCTCTTTTGTCCCCAGAGGGGGAACCTCGTGCTTGCTGCTTTCAGAGATGTGCTCCCAGAGAAACAAATAATTTCCCCCTTGTGTGTTCAAGTATTTTTTTGATCACTGTTTTCATGCTGTCTGTCTCTGGGTTGCTTGTCTGCCTGGAGCAGCACAGTACACTTTGGGCTGTATTCCAGCCAAGTCTGCTAACTTTCAAAACTCCAGACTTTAGGGATGTGGTATAGACAGGGTCCTGTGCTGGTCTTCTGGTGGATGGTCTTGCCACACTGGGACTGATGCAGGTTTGACCAAGAAGGGGAGTGGCACCAGGACGTAGGAGAGTGGGATATGGAGCAAAGCAGGCTAAACAACCAGTGTCCAGGTTAGCCACCCTTAGCAGATGTTTTTGTGCCCATGCTGAGGTGCAGGGGAGGGAAATGGCACCTTCTGGCTCTTTTGTTCCAGGAGAGGGAACTCTGTGACCAGCACATCTCACATATGTGCTCCAAGAAGAGCTAATATTCTCTTCATGCCTTAGGCTATTTTCAGATAGTGCCATCTGCCCCAGGGTTGCTTGTGTGCCTTCTCTCCAAGAGCAGGACAGTACATTCAGGGCTCTATCCCAGCCAAACCCTTGATCTCTAATCTCCAGTCTTTGAGCCCAGCTCGTTGCAAAAACTCACTTGATTTCCCAGCTAGTGGCTTTGGGGGAGTGTTATCTTTGTGCATATCCTTGTGCATTCTACCCACTCACCTTTTTCTGCAACCAGTGCTCCATTTCCTCTGCAGCACCCAAGATCGGTTTCTCTCCCAAACCATGTCTCTGCACTTTCTACTTTCTTTGATGTAGCATCATTTCTCCTTCTATTTGTGCAGTTTGTTTTGTCAGTCCTCACATCAATTTCTTGGGTATTCAGGATGATTTGATAGTTAATCTAGTTGTGTTCAAGGGAGAAGGCAAACCTAGGTTCCTCCTACTATGCCACCATCTTAGCTCCCCCTGTCAATCACACGTTTCTTAACTGAAATAAGTTTAACAAAAAGAGTTAAATGAGAGTTAAGGCCCTTCCCCCCGCCAGAAACCCAGCTGTTCCTCACATCTGACAAATGTGTTCCATGTTACCAAATTATTCAAATGAAGCAGAAATCCATCTTATTATATAAAATCTTCTGACTTTTTAATGTTAGCTTGAAGAAACAAACAAAAACTGCCTGTTTCTCTTTTGACCATGGGTCTACCAGCACTCAGTTGTTGTGTTAGTAGGTACTAAGGACAAACAAATATATTTCCTTTATTGTCTCCTCCCTCCAGCATCAGCCAATTGTTCTTACAGTTCAGTTACCCCTACTCCTTCTCCCTTCATCCTCAGCCATTGATAATGCCTCTTATGAATTGCCTGGACTGTGAACTCTTTAAGAACATCCTTTCTTATTACATCCCCTCTCTACTTCCTCCTGTCTACCATAGTTTCTGGTACTTAATGGTGTCATGCATTTATTTGTTGATTCATATACTCACTCAACAAATGTTAGATAGCAGAGAAACAGAAGAGTTTATAGGCTAAATGAAAAGTTTTATAATAAGTATAATAATGACTTGAACAAAAAATAAGAATAGTCCTGTGGGATGCAAAGAAGGGGCACCTAATCCTAAATGAAGGGCTAGAGATGCCTCCCCCACTCCCCAGAGGAGGCAATATCTGGAATAATTCTTTGATTCTTGAAGAAACTGGTTTTATCCAGAAAAAAGAAAAAAGGTGTGCAGAGCCATTCCAAGAAGAGAAAGCAGTCTGATATGGGAGCTCATTCCAGAGCATTGGTTGGGAATGATGGTTGATGGTGCCAGAGGGTAGTCAGGATTGGTCAAAAAGAACTACATTGAAGGCGGCACCTGGGTGGCTCAGTCAGTTAAGCATCTGCCTTCAGCTCAGGTCATGATCCCAGGGTCCTGGGATTGAGCCCCACGTCAGGCTCTCTGCTCAGTGGAGAGTCTACTTCTCCCTCTCCCTCTCCCTGCCTTTCTACCTGCTTGTGCACTCTCTCTCTCTCTCTGTCAAATGAATAAAATAAGATCTTAAAAAAAAAAAACTACATTGAATAAGTTCATGTGAGACCAGCACACAATGCCAACTAATGCCTCTCTCTCTCTCTCTTTTTTTTTTCCAATTGTTTTTTCCCCCCAGTCTATAATTTCTTTCAATTCTCTGACTGGGAAAATCTCACTTATCCAGTGAGATTTACCGGTACAAATTCCAGTTTTTCTGGAAAGATGGTCTCAACCTCCCTCTAACCCTTATGAACAGAATTTGAGTTGATTGAACCTTTGTACTTTGCACATACTTATATTTTCATTCTAATTATTTTGTTTTATATTTATTATCAGTTTTTCAGCTAGGCTGGGATCATCTTACGTTTATAAAGTTAATTTTTTTTAAGTTCATCTTGGTATCTAAAACATCCATTAGATATTTCTTATTTGTTCCTTGAATGAATAGATTGTCATCAGCTTCTCAGAGGAAATAGCATTTTAGATGGATGTTGAGAATAAGTAACATTAGACACACACACATGCATGAGGGATGGCATATCATGCAAATGGAAAAGGAGCAAAGATTTTTTTTTCTTAAAGTTTTTATTTTAGAGAGAGAGAGAGCCTACAATTTTGAGGTAGAGGGAGAGGGACAAGCAGACTCTGAGCTGAGTGGTGAGCCTGACCCAGGGCTTGATACCATGACCCTGAGATCATGACCTGAGCTGAGTTGGATGCTCAACCAACTGAGCCACCCAGGTGCCCCAGGAGCAAAGATATTTCTTACTAAATCATTTTGGTTAAAATGACTGCCCAAGTGATTAGAAAAGATAAAGAAATTTTTTAAAAGTTTATTTATTTATTTGAAAGAGAGATAGAGTGAAAGAGAACATGAGAGGGGAGAAGGTCCGAGGAAGAAGCTGACTCCCCATGGAGCTGGGAGCCCAATGTGGGACTCGATCCCAGAACTCAGAGATCATGACCTCAGCTGAAGGCAGTCGCTTAACTAACCGAGCCAGCCAGGTGCCCCGAGGATAAAGAAATTTTGATGGCATTTGCTAAAAGGAAGGCTGTCATGAAATTCCATTTCACACCGAATTCTTCCACTGCTTTGACCTATGTTCAAATATTTCTGAAAAGATGAAATTATTTATTTATGCAAGTGCAGTTGAACAGACAACTATGACAGGTCTTTCTTTCCTTATTGTGTGTATTTTAATACCCAGTTTATATCTGACTTTCTCTATGCAGTCTTTTCCAATTATTGAAATCCCAGGGGCTCCTTTCTCGTTTCCAAATCCCTCCAGACTTTCTGCTGGTACTTCTTCCAATAAAGATTATAACCCCTGAAGAGATGCTTACTTCTTTTGTAATTGCATATTTTATACTTTGAATTGTATTTATAAAATTACTTTTTTGGCATGTGGTTGATATTGTAAGACATCATATTTACCACACATATGCGTATAGAACAATATACATACGTTATTGACTCTTCGTTTTACCTTCTCACAGAATTATAAATATATGGAATCCTTACTAAGAAGGAAAAAAAATCTCAAACTTCAGAAAAATAATATTAGAGAAATGTTCACTCAAGAAATGTATTATTTTAAATATTTCCTTTGTTTGAAATATATTTGAAGACAATGGGAGATCAAAAATTTTATTTGATATTATACATGAAGCTTCTTAGAGCTTGTTTTTTCTCAGCCTACTGATAAGGAACAGTCTGAGATCCCTTGCTTGCTTTGATCTTCCTACTATCTGTAGTTTGATTCTGCCCTCAGGGTTTACATTCTCCTCTTTTTCTCCTAGGACACTAATAAAAAATTTAGCTGATTGGAATGGCTCCTTTGAAATCAACTGGTACACTCCCTCTAGTCAACAGTACTCCAGTTTTCCTGATCTTGATTAAACGTTAATGAGAAACTTTTATAAAAGAGACTTTTCACCACCCTGGTATCTTGCAATAGAAAGGCGTGCCCAGGACTCCCCCTGGTGGTGATGGTCACTAGGGACATACATGGGAATGTTTAGAATTTTGCATTTCTCACTAGGCTTTCCTTCTTTTTTTTTTTTTTCCCCCTTATTTATTTATTTATTTTGCTAGTTCCATGGATTCTTTCTTTCTTTCTTTTCTTTTTTAATTTTTTCAATTTATTTATTTTCAGAAAAACAGTATTCATTATTTTACCACACCCAGTGCTCCATGCAATCCGTGCCCTCTATAATACCCACCACCTGGTACCCCAACCTCCCACACCCCTGCCACTTCAAACCCCGCAGATTGTTTTTCAGAGTCCATAGTCTCTCATGATTCACCTCCCCTTCCAATTTACCCCGACTCCCTTCTCCTCTCTAACACCCCTTGTCCTCCATGATATTTGTTATGCTCCACAAATAAGTGAAACTAGGCTTTCCTTCTATGGAGTGGTTACTAATAGATGAGGCCAAAGGAAGAAAGGGGAAGGATGACATTTAGGAATGTCATTTGGGTTGTCATTTCTCTCAGTTTAACTTTCCAATCTCATCAACTCTGTGTGGTGTGTTTATTGTTTTTGTTCTTTTTTAGTTACTTGGTCTTAGACTGTATCTATCAAAGGATATATTAATCGAACCAACTTTGTACTCAAATTATAGTTTTTGATCAAGAAAAAGATTTCTTTGAATTAAAATGGTCATGGTAATGTAGTAGTAATGGCTCATACAGCATTCTGATATGCTAACAGGTGAACAAGAATTGACAGTAGTGAACAATTGAGCATACTTTCCAGGTGTTGGGCACTATGTAAAAGACTTCATATACATTTTGTATGCATTCATCTTCATGACAGTGCTATGAGATAGTCCTATTATCCTTGTTTTACAGGGACTCAAATAGATTAATTGGTCAACTAAGGTCATAGAGTCGAAAAGGTGGAGTCTTTAGCTCTTGGCTTTGTTAGGAAACTTCCAACATACTTACTCACTGATGGTTAATGAATACCAAGAATGGTTTTAGTATAAATATCCACTTAATTTTCCTCTTCAACATTACATTATGGTATAGTTTAACTTAAAAATCACTATTATTACTGAGATTATGAAACCTTTCATATTCAGGTCAAGTATTTTTCATTATGCAGTGAGAACATTATAGAACACCATTGATTTAACTTCTTGTCCTCTCTGGTGACATGATCAAGGTTGAATACATGACCTTTTAAGTTCTCGCTAAAGCAGTAAGGGCTAACCTCTTCTACCTGGGTTTAATGCTAACTTTGTCTGCTTTCATCTGGTTAGTCAGGGATGACAACTGGATTTTATCTTACACATTAAAAATTAGGAAAAAAAATACTGAGAATACATTCATTCCACAAGAAGTTGCACTGCTGACATAACAAGTTTAGGTAGAGCCAATCAGGGCCATGTTGGATGAGAGGGTAAGGTGATCTCTGGTCTTCCAGACTTGAAACTTTCTCTTCCCCTTCAAACACTTACTCATTCTGCCTTAACCTGGTTCTGGATTTTTGCCCCTTGTACTCTTACAGTGTTTGTACTTATCTCTGTAAGGGCTATTCAGCTAGAACAGCCCCACCCCATTTTGTTGTTTGTGAGGTAAAACTAAATTGACCCTGCCCCACAGGGGAACTTAAAAGCAAGTCCGGGAAACCAGTCCCAGGCAACAAAGCCCAAATACAAGGGTGGGTCAGGTCAAGTGGAGTCAGTGGGGGCACATACTGTCTCCTAGCTACCAAGAAGTATGGGCCGCGCCCTTAGGTTGCGTTTTGGGTGCTAAGGTGGTAGGCTAATTCAAAGAGATACTATGGGGTGACTTGTCGTTCAATTGGCCACCCGTGTTTGACCTAGCATGACTGTGCAGCTTTCTCTGTGTATTGCAATCCATTGGCCACCTGTGTGTGGTCAGGCTCAACCACATGGCCTTTGCTCTATAAAAGTTAGTCTGAGGCAGGGAGTGGTCATGCTCTCTGTAAGAGGTGTGGCCCCAGCCAGTTGGTTTGATTCTCGATGCTTGGCACGAAATAAAGCTTTGCTTGACCTTTGCTTTCTATCAGTCTCGCTCCTTTAATCACGGACTTATTATTGGGGGACCTAACATTGAAGACCCAACAATCTCCTTCACCTCATCTCTCTAATTATACTAATAAGGGCCTGTTGTAATACCACCCTTTACCCTTCCTAAGACTTGGGGGCTGATAAACTCTGTAAAGGCAGGGATTGTTTGAGTCTTGTTACTTACAGCCTGGCAAACAGTAGGTACGGAGTAATTAGTTGTAGAAATTACTATAGAAAGACCTTATAATTAACAACAAAACCCTAGGAAAAACTGGAGACTATTTTAGAAAAATGTCCTGGGAATGTTAACAGAAGTATGCCAATATTCAATCATTTCTCGGTATTATTTGTGTAGAAAACAGCTCTGAATCTTTTTGTACTACTTTTAGCAGGAGACACGCTTTTGCGGTAAGGAAGCCAAGACAGTTTGTATTATGTGATTAGAAGGAATTGGCTCATGAGATTGTAAAGGCTGCTGACAATTCCCAAGATTTGCAGGGTGAGTCAGCAAGCTGGGGACCTCAGAAATCCAATGGTGTAGTTTCAGTCCAAAGACTGGCAGTCTTGCGAGAGTCACTCTCGGGAAGAGCAGATGTTTCAGTTCAAAGGCAGTCAGGCAGGAAGAATTCTTCCTCTGGGGAGGGTCAGCTTTTTTGTTCTATTGGAGCCTTCAGCTGGTTGGATGAGGCCCACTCAACATTAGGGAAGACAATCTGCTTTAGTCTATCAATTTAAATGTTAATCTCATTTAAAAATACCCTCATGGAAATAATTAGAATAACATTTGGCCCAATATCTGGGCAATCTGTGGTTTGGTCAAGTAGACATATATAACTAACCATCACAGAGGCCCACAGAAAATTATTTCTTCGAGTAGCAGAGCAGGGATTTTAAGATGTCTGATTTAAAGAGCTATATTGTTGTGTCAGGGCACACACTGCCTCCAAGGAGGTAATAAATGCAATTAGAAAGCCTTCCAGGTTGACAAACTTCAAAACTTTTAGTCTTTTTCATAGCAGTTCTCCCCTCCCCCCCCAAAAATCCTAAAGCAATGTCCACAGATTTTAAATATTCTAAGTACCATAATTTTCCCCCAATTATAATGCATCATGTGCATACTGTCCTCAAACAAGCTGATTTGGGTTGTAGGATTTGTTGGTTTTTATACTAGAAGTTTAGGCATGTTTAAGTATTAATTAGACTAAATTATATCACTAATCTTGTTAGGGTAAGAGAGCTACTTAGTAAATTTTCCTAATAAGCATGTCCAAAGGTATATATACTGGATGTAAAGGAGAAAATTTGAAAAAAGGAAAGATAACCAGGACTTGGGGGTAGAACAAGACAAAAATATTGACTTTTGGGGGATTATCATTGTATCCTTTTAAAATTACATTCCAATCTCTTACTAATTAAAACAAGTCTTTATTGAGTACTTGCTATGTGCTTATAATTGTTCTGGGTACGGGGTATATTGTAATTAGAATTTGAAAATTTTTCCTTCTCAGGGGTTCAAAAAAAGTGAGTCATGTAGCATGACCAAGGACTTTGGCAAACAAGATGACAAAAGCATAAGGAGTAACAAAGCCAAAAACTGCAAACTGCTGTAAGTGACCAGCCTCTTGGGGGTACAAAGATACTAGAGGAACAGGGACTTGAGTGCATACACTGGATGGCAATGTTTTGAGAAATGTAACTTATGGTTTAAAATTTTTATTATCAGAGAATCTATACTAGGTGGCATCCAGGGTTCGAATGGAAGCGGTAACCAGCAATGGAAAACCAATGTATTTTAGCTTCTGTGCTAGAAGCAACTTCCCAGTGGATGCCGGAAGAAATAGTATTAAAGAACTGGTTGCTTAAGTGATGATCAAAATGCTCTCCATTTGAAGAGACACAGAGATGAAGAGATCGGAGAAAGGGTCATGTGATGACTACAGAGCAACTGCAAGTTGGGAAGATGAAGGCTGAGGAATTTTAAAAGTATAAAATAATAGTATTAAAGTGAATACACAGCCTTCTTGTCTAGAATGAAGCAAGCCTGTATCAAGAAAGTCTCGGATAAAGAAAAAGGATTTCTGTGCAGATGGAGTACATAAATGAAACTCTTTCATGGTTGGGAGATTTTGAAATATAACAGATTTAGCTAAGTGTAATGGATGATACGGCTGTTAAGAGACATACTCTCTCTTGTCTATCTTGAATATGGGGTTAGATCAGCCACTCACTGCCTAATCCAATAATGAAAATGTTAGTAGACAGGATTACCAGCAGAAGAAATAATTTATCCCCTAGTAATGAGCATGTAGGCAGGTGGGCAATATTCACAATTATTTTAAACATAAGGCTGGAAATCTATACGACTCTATACTTACTAATGAAAACAACTTTTGAACTCAGGAAAACCAGGTCTTAACAGAAATTGACCTCTGCTTATCTGTAAAAGAAAGGCTGAAAGAACAAGAAATAGTCTATCCTTACAGGTAACAGGGGTGGCTGAAAACCATTTAGTTTACACAATGTCTGGCTGACATTCTGAGCTTGGCATTCTACTCTTCATGTTTGAGGCTGTACTGCCTTTTTGTTATTCAGATTTTAGGGGTAATACCATATCGATACCCCAATCTATAATCCTAACTATATTCACCAATTTATTGATTAAAATTTTATTCCCAGTCTTTCCTCTTTGTCATAATTCCTGGCAACTTTAGTTAACTTATACCATTCTTTTGTTTATGAAATACTTAAGTCCACAAAAACATAGATTTTTCTCAGGAAAGGCATATACCCAATTAACGATCCTTTCTAAATTTCTGTGTTGTATATTTTAATGCTTTAAATAAAGGATTAAGACGGATAGCCATTATTCTTAGTTTGGACCCATTCCATGATAGTACATCTGAATGGAAATAATAATGATTTCTTGGGGTGCCTGACTGACTCAGTTGGTTGAGCATCTGCCTTGGGCTCAGGTCATGATCCCAGGGTCCTGGGATCCAGCCCCAGTGTCAGACTTCCTGCTCAGCAGGGAGCCTGCTTCTGCCTGCCATTCTGTCTGCTTGTGCTGTCAAACAAATAAAATAAAATCTTAGAAAAAAATTCATTCTTAAAAAAAATGATTTCTTATAAATTTACTTTGCATGAAACCTCAACACACTGTAATCATGTGAAAATTTTCAAATATATAAACTATCAGAATGAATAAAACTATATTGTTTTAATATCCTAATAAAACAGTAAGTCCCAGAACTTTAGATAGGATCACGAGTTAGTGTTTCCCAGGTTTCCAGATTTCATGTAGTTAAAAAAAAAAAAAAGTGGGGACCAATACAGAGCTGTCAACTTTTTATTTTGCCAAGTAAGGATACTTTAAAGCAACTAATAATACTATCAACATTTCATAAAAGGATATTTCAATACCACAAAAGTTGGAATGATCTTATAATAAGAATTAAATTCAAGCTACCTATCAGCCTTTTACTTTTTTTCCCCCTTCTGGATGCTGAAAATTTAGGGTTGTCCTAAAATTTGCAAATAAATTACCTAAAATCCCATTTTCTCCAACCATTTTAAATAGAGGCTGAAAGGTGAGTGGCTTTGTCTGAAATCAGCTTGTGTTAAACTCAGAGAGGAAGCATAGCTTCCGACAACTAGTAGGTAATACACTCTCACAGAAACATAATCACTAAACATGTTGCTGATTAGGAACCTTAATCAATGTTTATCTTCAAACCAAACCAAACCAAACCAAACCCAAATCCTTCCTAACTAATGAAAATTTAAATCCACTTACTTTGTAGTATAAAGACTTGTTATACGCAGCCATATATATTATAAGGAAAACCCCAAATCATAAATTATAATTATGTAACCTATATCATAAATGATATAATCTTATCTGTAAGCTTTTAATTATCCAAAATGTTTCATTCTTAAGTGCATGGTCTATGGAAGATGCTTAATAAATGTCTGTTGTACTAACAGAGGAGTGTCACTTTCAATCACTGCAAAACAAGATTCTTCCTAACATTAGAAACTCTCAACTTAGCATGGAATCCTATTTTGGAAATCACTGGAACATTAATGTATAGAGAAAAAAAGATAGTGGTGGTGTTGGGGAACCCAATTTGCCTGACTTCTCAAAAAAAAAAAAAAAAAAGCAATCAGATACTTTGCGGTGCTTAATGAGAACAGTATTTGCACTCAGTGATTTTTGTGTTAAAACATTACATTAATTTAACCACACCCACTTAACTTTTTTAGGATAAGTAACAGGAAAGTCTTAATATTCTAAAGGAATTCTAGTTCAAGAGCATGAAACAAATTTTTACCATGACCCTGAGGATACACTTATCTAATTATTTTGGACTAACAAAATTCTACAGTAGATCTGCATTTCAATTAGGCGATCACCTCTAATTCCACCATAAACGTACACATAGTCTTATTCCTTTGCAAAATAGTTTTGAGAATTGGCACTAATCCCCCCCCCCCCATAGCTATACAAACGCATGACCAATAGTGTAATTTCAAATTTAAAATTAAAAATACAGTTTAGTGTGTTAAAGGGATGCCCCTTTATCAGAAACCAGGAGTTCATGGATTTTTTTTTTTTCCTTAAAACAATCAACCTTTAAAAGCATGATGCTTCTTTTGCAGACCCGCTCATACTTAAAACAGGAAGCAGAGTTAAGGAAAGAAATTCACCTTAAGAAACTGATAGGCAGAATCAGGGTTTGTAGTATTTTACATTGTATATTTAAGATGTGCCTTTAAGACACATCCGTATTAAGTCATATAGGCTGCTTACTATCAGTATACACAATTTTGGTAAGAACTTTACCTACTGTAATACACAAAATTGTACATTTAAAAAAATATCACTGATCATACATGAAATATAGGAATGCTAATATCTGGTTTGATTCCTGTGACTTCCATGGTAATTCTGGGTTTTGGCATATAGAAACTTGTTATTGACTACTACTGAGAATTCAAGTAGACTAAAAGAAATGGTAAGAATATTTTTGTTACCTTTGTCAAGTTGTTTGTATTACATATATATTCTGTCCTGGCTTTTCCTTCTAATCCATAAAACCCAAAGAACTAATCTCTAAAAATTCACCCATTAACTACTCCTGTCTTAATATTTTTATTGCTCCTAATTATTTTCAGTTTTCACTTTTTTTCCTGAATCAGGAATGAATGCAATATTTCTGAGTCTTTGAAAAATATTATATAAACAAAAACTTGTCTTCAAATTTTTGCTTTTAAGATCATGTAATTTAATAGAATGTAGTTGTTTTTTTCCTCCCAAGTTTCTTTACTAGAAATATGCATGTGCCTGATTTTCGAGAGTAGGAAATAAAATCTACCTGTGCCTTTGATCTAGCTTTGTGACTACTATTTCTGTCATGGATGTGTGGCTTTCTGTTCAAGAGGCTTGACATCATGTGTTCCAAATCTTTCAATGTTCCTGCTTCAAGTGCCACTTCTTGGAATAGAACCCTGGAATATTAACATTTTAAGACCTTCTTCATGACTACTTTAAATCTAATATCACTTTGATCTAAATTTCCAGTACTGGTTCCTTTAATGGGTCAATTAAATACACATGAAAATGAATAAAGAAGCTACTGTGCCCTTTTATTTTAGGCCCAGCCCACTTATAATTAAGCAGAATAACATTCCAAGTTCATTTTGATTAAAAACTATGAAAATATAGAAGCTATATTTTCTCAGTGTCATCGTCTCTGTCAAGTAGAGAATCATGGTCGTAACAGGTTTTTCCTATATTAAGAGATTAATATACCTTAATCACACCCAGTTTACTTTCTAGGTTAACTAAGTAATATTAAAAGGTGGTAGTTTTCTTTGAAACTTGTAAGTACAACCTGCATATACAGGATTTTGACAATAATTTAATGGTAACTTTAATACAGAACTATATTCTAATATAATTACTTTAAACATAAAGAAACGGATCCTTACAAGACCAAAATAACCCACAAGCCATGAAGTTGGTTTTTACTTTTTCCTTTTTACGTTTTAACAAATGTGCACCACAATGGTTCAACAAGTAAGGCAAATGCCATGAATATGAAAGCTGCAGTTTCCAAGAGACCACATCTAGGACCCAGGGGAGGCGAATTAGACAGAAGTCGTAGTCATTCTAATTAAACAATCAGAAAACATCCTAAGTTTGTTTGCAGTGTCAAAACTGTCTATTTAAGTTTCCTTTCTCTTAATGATCAGAGGTCCCACGTTGTCGCCAGTCTCTTCATTGTGTTTTGTGTGAGATCCATCGCAGAATGGGAACTAGAAAAAGAGAGAATGTCAATGTCTAATTGCAAAATGACTATTAGCTTAGCAGAGTGGGGGTGATGCTTAAATATATATATAACACACATCAACTCTCAATAAAACGATTTTCTTAGCCCACCTTATATAAGTATTCTTAAAGAGCATATTTGAAGTATAAACACCAAGCAGAAGGAAGAAATCAACTTGTGGATAATGCAGATGACTAACTGCATTTTGTGGTATTTGTTCATGGATGCTTAGTATCATTTCCCTGTTTATATGTTACAGTTACAATTCCCCATCTAGTGAACTATGTCCATTTAGAGCCTCAGTTCATTTGTTTAGAATCAATTTGTGTGTTATCCCTTTGTTGATCATCTTTGCAGCAATTTTTCCCAAACGGTTTTTTGCTAATTTTTTCACGTTACTTTCCTATTAGTTTCATACAAACATGCCAGTATTTCCCTTTTTAACATTCTTCATGGAGACATCTTTCTCCTAGAGTAAATTTCTTTACATGATTTCACATTTTAAATATAACTGACATTTTGGGATTCAGTGGTAGAAACGTGACAGTAGTAAATTTCTTTTAATTAATTATTTTGACAAAGAAAGATAGCAAGAGCAGGAAAACAAGCAGGGGGAGTGGGAGAGGAAGAAGCAGACTCCCCACTGGGCAGGGAGCCGGATGTGGGGCTAGATCCCAGGACCCCATGACCGTTACCTGATCCGAAGGCAGACACTTAACCCACTTAGCCACCCAAGCACCCCAGAAGTAAATTTCTTTCCTTTTTTAAAAAGATTTTACTTTTATTTATTTGACAGAGACACAGCAAGAAAGGGAACAGAAGCACGGGGAGCGGGTGAGGGAGAAGCAGGCTTCCATCTGAGAAGGGAGTCAGATGCGGGGCTCAATCCCAGGACCCTGGGATCATGACCTGAGCAGAAGGCAGACGCTTAATGCTGAGTCACCCAGGCACCCCCAGAAGTAAATGTCTAACAGTGCCTGTCAGTGTGCTCCAAAGAAGTCCTAACAAATGTACTGATTTGGTTTCATTATGTTTTAAAAAACATATCATATAATTCTCTTGATTTGTAGCATACATTTTTAAAATAAGTCCTGTTATTAAAAAATACAATTTTAGCTCAAAATTTCCCAGGCTGACTGAACCATGGATGCTTTTTTTGTTGTTGTTGAAGATTTTATTTATTTATGTGACAGAGAGAGAGATCACAAGTAGGCAGAGAGGCAGGCAGGGGGGTGGGGTGGGGGGAACAGGTTCCCCACTGAGCAGAGAGCCTGATGGCAGGGCTCGATCCCGGGACCCTGAAATCATGATCTGAGCCGAAGGTAGACACTTAACTCACTGGGCCACCGAGGTACCCCTGCCATGGACGCTTTTAACTCTGATATCTATTATCATAGTGTTCTACAGAACACACTTTACAAAATGATGTTCTAAGATCCTGTTGCTTCAATATTAATAGAGTTTGTACAATTGTTACACCTTTATTCCTAATTTTACAAAGTAAGTTGTACCTGTAAAAATGCCTATTTATAGATTCTACATTATCATACTCATCAATCTACTCTGCTGGGGTAATAACGATGTTTAAAATATGCTTCACTATTTGGTAGAGCTAGGTTTCCTTCAAATTATTCTTGTTAGACTTTTCTTATTTATTCTCTACCTATCTTTATTAAACTTTGCCAATTTTTCTTCCAGATAAACCTGAGAATTTTTTTTTTGCCAAGTACTATTTAATTTCTCTTGGAATCCTCATCTTAAGGTCTCATGCATACTCTGATAACATTATTTCTGTCTTACATATTTTATAGTTATCATAATTAGGTATATTTTCATACCTAACTACTTATATATTATCAACAGTTTTTGCAGGTACAGCCTTCCTACTGTTAAATGACAAAAATAGGAATTCAACAATGTTTTACGTGTCTCCTCAGGATTTTACACTTAGAAGTTCCAATTACTAGTAAATTATTTTTTTCTTTCCTTCTATATTTATACCTTTTTTTTCTATTTCACATTAAATAATGATAGCTAGCATCTTCGTTTTATTCTTGATGTCTGAAGTGTACCTAACATTCTAGAATCTAGAGTCACTGTTTGGTTTAAGGTACACTAACTATTGCACTGAAGAGGCCAATTTAGATGACTGGGATCTTAGCCTTAAGATTAAAATTGCCTCATTACTCACAGTGGAGGCAGTATAATTTTAGATACCTGAAAACAGACAATAGGGTATATAATCTTCAACTCTGACATTAGAAGTGTCTATTCTAAGATTAAAATATCATGTTAAAGAAATTCAATTTTAATTTTACTATTTGTATATAATTCCAAGATACAGTAAATTAGTTAAAATTTACAGCAAAAGTCAAGGTACGAGCATATCTAATATTTCCAGGTAAAAATTCTATCTTGGGGTAGATGGCAACATCGATGCAATGTATGTAACGCTTTCTTTTCTTCTTTCCTTTCTCCTTCCCTCCCCTCCTCTTTTCCTCTTTCTTTCCTCAATAGGATATGGTACACAGTATATTCCTGTTAAAAACAAGTCCTCACAACAAAAACAATCAATCAAAGCTCTCATTTTTTTCTTGGCATGGATAAGAGGCCATAACAATCCACAAAAATCAAACTAAAATGTACCCTATAGCAGAGATCAGCATTTCAAGGTGACATACGTTTAATAAACAAACACAGATGATTTTACAGTGAGAATACAAATTTACATTGTAAAAGACTCCATTTTTTATAAACAGCACACACAAAACATGTTACTGAACAGTTTTACATATACAGATTATAAAATGTATTTCTAAAATATAAAGTATTTAAAATAGAAAAGCCTTAAATAACTTACTGAAATAGCATGTTTCTTTCTTTTTGAATCTCATTTTGAAAATACTGAAAAATTCTAGAAAAATAATACATGTTCAAAAATTATCTCCCTCTCTATATAGAATCAAGAACAGGAGAGAAATCTACAGAGAAATCTACAAAGAACATCTTATAAAAGGTTAAGAAAGCCATATATCTAAGATGAGAATATACTTTTTATATGATAATCTAGGTATGCCTAGAAACAGAAATTTGTCTGTTTCCTGTTTTAAAAGAAAAAATATTTCTTTAAAAAGCAGCGAACAGGGGCACCTGGGTGGCTCATTGAGTTAAAGCCTCTGCTTTTGGCTCAGGTGATGATCCCAGGGTCCTGGGATCAAGCCCCACATCCGGCTCTCTGCTTCCTCCTCTTTCTCTGCCTGCCTCTCTGCCTACTTATGATCTCTGTCAAATAAATAAATAAAATATTAAAAAAAAAAAAAGCAGCGAACAGTAGATTCTGGCTATTTGTTCAAAAAACTTTCATCCTTTCATAATATATAAAGCTTTTATGACTTTAAAATGTAAACTAAGCATTAAAAATCATTTTGTTCAGAGACACAGATATCTTTTAATAGTACTTTATTAATCTCAGGAATTACTGACTTAGGGCAGAAACTTCTCCCAAACTTCATGTGAAGATTAGGTACTTTCATATTTACTCATCAGAGTTTTCACTTTAAGTTAATGAAAAAAACTAAACTCCCCCCCCGCCAACCAGGACCAAGATGAGTTACTACAGGACCGGATTAGCAATTTCTTAAGAATACACTACACATATAAATGGGATATATTTATTGAAATTAATTCATGATTCTCAATATGAATGTCAATTACATGGCATTAAAATCCAGGTGGTGGGTATTTATAGAGGGCACGGATTGCATGGAGCACTGGGTGTGGTGAAAAAATAATGAATACTGTTTTTCTGAAAATAAATACATTGAAAAAATTAAAAAAAAATTCAAATTGTAAATTATGTAACAGTATTTATGTTTTTCAGGAAGTGTCTTGTTCTATTTTTTAACTTTTCTATAGGAGAGAAAGAAAATATGTGTATACTTTCAAATGTAATCTAGGAAGTATAGTAGTTTTTGTATTAATGCAATTATATATCAAAAACAAAAAATACCCTTTCACTGAAGATTTGAAATTTGTTAAACAGTCAAGCAAAGAGATGAAATAACAAAAAAACCCCACAAAGGGTGTATTTAATTCACGCAGTCATCAATATTTAAAAGTAAAACCTAAATAACCGATGGAAAAAAGTTTAGCTCATGAGTGATTCTAAAATCTAACATGCCAGTGTTTGTTATTATTAACAAATTCTGGAGAAAAGCTTGCAAACTGAATTGGCTGAACTTCCTGTATGTCCAGAAAATATCATGTATTTGTTAACCCAATTAGTAAACTACAAATCCCACATATTTTTAAAATTAGAGAAGAGAGGACTTAGAGAAGAGGCTTAAAGAATGATTAGGGTCAACCAAAAAAGGCCTAGAGATTCTTGCTTTTCATTTAGAAAGCTAGCAACATCATCAGTCTTCATAAAATACCCAAGATTTGCTTCTTTTTAAAGGCTTTAATCTCAAGTTATGTTTCTGGTTTTTGGGTATTTCAAGATAAAAATAAATAAATGATCCTCACCTTTTTTATCTGCAACAATTAAAACAAATTATTTTCCTTCTCCAAACTTTGTATTTTTTATGAGTTTGAAATGTATTTCCCAAGGAAGTTGCCGGGGGCCATTTTGACTACCATAAACTCTGAGAAATAGTCTTGCTTTGGTTGAGAAAGAAAAGCAGTAAGATCTGACATAATCTGAGAGGATACAACATTTTATTCCATTCTTAGCGACTTACTTTAAGTAAAATGTAAGACAGTAGTAAAATATATTAAGAGAAATTAAGATTTTATAAGACTATCCTTATGTGGATTGGTCAAGCTATGTAACCGTCACTCAGAATTTTGTTTCAGACTCCATGCACTCTCTTCCAAACCATTAATAGGCTGGAGACTTCCGTAAGGCACAGACACACACAACCTAAAACAAAAACACACCACTAACAAAAGACCTAATTAAAATCCTGAAGTTGTAAATGAAACAAGATGATTCTACACAATATGTTCAGTTGCATTTCAACTTCATTTGAGTTCCTGACAGTAACTGGCACACCTTTCCTCTATTCTTATTTCTTAGTGTGTGTGCATCTACTGTCCTTGTTCAAACTCTCTCCTGCCTCCTAGATGGCCAAAACACAACTCAGGTGAGTGGGGGTAGGGTGGCAATCTAGCAAGACTATGTTGCATACTCTTCTCTCTAACATTAAAGTCCTCTCACTTTCTTATTTCTAAAATAAAGCTCTCTCTTCCTTCCTGAGTTTCACATTTGAACTCCCACTCTCATCTTCCACCTCTTTCAAGACAGCACTGTCTCAAACACTATCTTTCCCACAGTCACTTCTCTATTGCCTCCTTTCTTTCTCCTGTCACATATGGATAGCCCTTTTGTGAAATATGATGAAATAACCATGTTTCTGAAACAGCAGACGGCATACCAATCCTTGGGGGTGGGGGGAGAGGACAAACAAGGCATATTTAAAAATGTAATTTCTGCACACTGCTAAGAGAGGATTCATTAGGCCTGAGAAAACCACTCAAAAATGTTAAACCCACACAATGGGCTACACTAGTGATTGTACCTTAAGAATGAATCAGAACAGAATTAAAGATTGTATCATATATAACTTTTCTGAGATAAGTAGAAAGGTGTTTTCATTTTGTTGCATTATAAACACAACTGGTTTATATGAAGAAAAAAAAATTACTGATTATGAACTCAATACAGCCAAAGGTATTAATTAAAGTCTTTTGTACACTGGTAGAGAAATGTGTGAGTTGGCACTTCTGTGATAACCTTACATACCTCCAGAATGGGGGAGTTTCCAAAGATATCAGAAGAATAAGAACATCCATTAAGAAGAATAAAATTCAAAGTGAATTCTTAACTGATTCATGTGGGAATAAAAAGTTCCTAAAATTCAGTGAAAATTCAGAACTGACAAATACTAGATGCAAAGAGGATCACTAACAACATAAAAGATAAGCTTTAAAAAAAGAGAAAACGGGAAATAAATTCACTGGTCTGTCATTCCTTTCCTTGATGTCTATTTATGGGAAATGACCATCTCTGGTTTAAGAATCTGGAGACTGTGTGATGAAAAAATAATCCCAGAATGTTTTGTTGAATTATAAAGTCTAATAAACATTTAAACCAGTAGCTTGTGTCCATTTATGATTCTTCCTGATATACTTAAGATCTTAGTCCTCATACGTTCCTATTTGCTTTTATTGTACCCTCTGGGAAAATCCAACCAAGGCAAACACCCCTTACTTAACCCCAAATCTACGCTTTAGATTTCACTCAAGCAGTCATCTTTCTTTTCCTTTCTATTTACTATGAAAGTTACTGAAATTTTAACATATACTCAGACTCAGACTCTTAGCATTTCACTTTTAGTAATTCACACGTTAACCCACTTAGACACAGCATAGCTTCTATTCTAATTATTCTGTTGAAATGACAACAAAAGGTCAATTGCCTAATTGTTTAATGCAACTCATACTATAATACTGACCTAGTTGTCTTTACACAAGCCTATGTTTATAGCCAAGTCTTTAAGAATATCATGGCTTCATAATGGAAAGGAGAAAGTTCCAGTTTTCTTCTGACTCTGGCCCATTTCATCTCCTTTTTTGGCTCTTATTCCTCATTCCAAAATGCAAAAAATTCCCCAAGATTTCATGCTTGATTTTTATCTGCATCACGGATCTTCTTAAGCATTCTTAATGCTTAAACATAAGCATTCTTACGTTTAACTCCTCAGTTTTGCTGATTTCTATCTCCAAACCTGATATCTCAGCCTTAGACCCACATTTCAGATTATCTGCTGAACATTTCCATTCAAATGTCACCTCAAATTCACTTTGGAATTGAATTCCTTGTCACCTTTCTAGAAAATCAGCTTTTCTTCTTGGAAGTCCTATTTCTGTTAGCAGCACCATCTCTTCTAATACAACAGGTTTAAATTCTTTAATTAGTTTCAGTTTTTCTCCACCAATCTCCCTTATCAATCAGTCAGTGCATTAAGCTTATCCTTCCCTCAAAATGTTTCCTCTATGGGTTCATTCTTTTCCATTCCTAGAGCTATCACTCTCGCATAAGTCTCATAACTTTGGAAATTCCTGACAAGAAGTTCCCCATGTCTGCAGGCACAAACTCCTCGCAAAGGTACTTAAGACTCTCCTCAATTTGGACTTATTCCTGGGGGGATGGAAGAGCAGTGACCAGACTAGATTCTTTATTGATCCCACCACTTGGCTCACTTGAGTCCTTTCATACAGATTTTAATAAAGACTTCCCCCAAACTGGTAGTTTATTTAAATACCATCACACTTTCCAAGGGCAATTTAACTCCCATGTATATCACTACGCTATCCTAGAAAATTCTAGCCCACAGTGTAAGCCCTTTCTTTTATTTAAAGCACTGAGTCTACTGTACACATTTATGATACTTGGTATGTTACAATTTAACTTTTCTAATACGTATATAGTAGACACTAAATGATCATTGACTAAAGAACTACTAAACTGACTTAAGATTCCTGAATTTCTAAAGGCATTGTTTTGTATATTTTGGTGATCAACAGCAGAATAAAACCTATAATGAGCATAATTTTTAAAATACAAACCAGGTCTGGTCTACAGAATATTACTGAGGATTATTTTCTAGCAACCCCACTAGTACTTATAAATAATCCTACATACCAAATGAACACTGTTCTTTTCAAGGTACAACCTGTAATGGAACTACTAATTTTTCACATTCCATATGTTCATCAAGTAGTTTCAAATACAATGACATTATCCCGCAATGTATCACTGGATTATACATCATCATTTTATTGGTGAAGAGAGTTAGAATACACTTTCTAGTACCTAGATTGTGACGTCTTCCTTATTTGATAAACAGTTTGTGATAATGGTTTCCCACTGTGGAAAGAGATGGTCCCTGACAGGTGCTTTCAAAAACAGATAAATAATTTTTATCGTCTATTTTCTTTCTTTTTTTAAAGATTTTATTTATTTATTTGACAGAGAGAGAGAAATAACACAAGCAGGGAGAGGAGTGGGAGAAGCAGGCTCCCTAAGGAGGGAGCCTGATGCTGGACTCAATCCCAGGACTCTGGGATCACGACCTGAGCTGAAGGCGGATGCTTAAGCCACCCAGGTGCCCTATTGTCTATTAAGTGTTATAGTATCATCTTTGGTGAAATCCATCTTATTTAAATACAAATAGTGGCAGTACACTCACCATATTTCTTACAATACATCACATTCAATGTATGAAGCTTTTCAAGATGACCTTAGGAAAGGATTTACCATCTTCACCTCACTACCTGTCATCACTGTCTAAAAGCTGCAGGTATCACAGATAAGAGTTCCAAATGGAACTTGATGAAATGTAATTATCACAAAAGAAGATTTAAAAAATCCTGTTATGTATTTAATTACAGGAGCTATAGCTTAAAGAAAGCTTAGATACAGTGTTAATATATTTATCAGATAAGAAATTTTCAAGGATCGTTTTCCAAGTTTCTCCTGAATTTTCTAAAACTTGTCCTAGAATTCAGGAACTTAAAAAGCTCAAGAAAAGAATCTACCCTTCTGTGTTTCTCTGTGTTTTAGGCTGCATACTCTCTTTCCTGGGAAAGTGGAGGCAAAGATCCACTTGGGGAGGAAATCCTAAGAATAAATAAAGGGATTTTTTTTTTTTTCTCTTCTTGGTCAAGAATACAGTTACACTCACCTGAACTCAGTAAGGGAATAACGCAATTTTACTGCATAATAGTTATACATTTTAGGAAATATACTCATGAAGAGAACATGAAAAACAGAGAAGAACAGAATGCATTAAAAAAGAAAGAAAGAAAAGGGGAGCCTGGTTGGCTCAGTCATTGGAGCAGGTGACTCTTGATCTCAGGGTTGTGAGTTCAAGCCCCATGATGGGCACAGAGATTACTTACAAATGAAAAAAAAAAAAGATGAAGAGATATCCTAATAATATCTAGTGATACATGTTTGACAGAATAGTTTAAAAAGAAATGTTACATTAAAGATGGCACTAACATAAAAGATTTGTTTTCCTCACCTTTTTGGACCTCCAACAACGGCAATACACAGCTTTATCTCCCAAATCCTCCATATCATAAGCATGTACTATCTTGGGGTTGTCTTTCTGGATGTGAAGGTTTACCATAGATTTGTTGCGATGATCTTTAACATAAAATCTTTTGTAAGCTAGATAACCAACTGCAGCTGTCCCAGCAGCAATAGTAACTGCTGCGATCCATTCAACTAGAGCAGGGAAGGAAAACAGGAATAATCATCAAAACCAAAATATAAACTAATAATGTGTATTTTTACTAATATGATATGTTCAGGAAATCTAGTTTTTGAGTTAAGCATTCCGACAGTCAAAAATTTTTACTGTTAACAAAATAATCACAACACAATGGTGTAACAATTCTTGTTAAGATTTTCCCCAGCCTTTACTGAGGCTATTGCGTATTTTCTATTGAAAGATGATAGCTAAATTGAGATAGAGGAAATCTTAAAAAAAAAAAAAGAAAAGAAAAGAAAAAAGAAAAAAATGATGTTTAATAATAATTTTTAAAGTGTTCATAGATTTAAAATAAAATGTAAACCTGAAGATACCTACTGCTTAAAAAAAAAACCTGATAAAAAAATTCAGATTATAAAGACTACCCCCACCCAAAAAATCAGGAGGTGATTATGTTAACAAACTGACTCATCAGAATTCATTTAAATAGTAGGTCCTTTAGTGATTTTAAAGTGCATAACCACAAACAGCATTGGTATCTGAAGAGAAAAAAACAAACAAAAGGACAAATAAAACAAAGCTGCCCTTAAACATTCAAAGAAATATATCCAGCAGGATTCTGGGATTCCGTCACTCAAAAGTTTTTGTTTTTGTTTTTTAAATTTCAAAGTGCTTTCTCATTAGAGAAGGGCAGAATGTATTAAATCAGAATGTATTAATTTCTTATTTCAGAGAAAACATGAATATAATTACAGTTATATTCTCAATAAAGTCTAAATTTCCATTACCCACCAGTGGATGATGATTTGAATTCCCTACAAACGTCATTTTAAAATTTAATGACATTTTTCTACTCAATTATTTGCTTGACTAACAGACCATCTACTTATTCTTTTCATGTAGCTTTTCAAGCAGCCCTTAGAAACCCAAGCACTTAACTACCCCAGTTCCACAGAATGTTGGAGAGTAGAAAGTTCTGCATAGTCTGGTTAGCCTCAGCCTCAGAGGAGAGTTGTCTATTCCCAGCATGGAGTGAACTGCAGGAAGAAGTTGAACAGGGGTCAGGATAAACACACTGGACTGCTTCCCAGCACTTCCTGAGTCAGATCTTCTCTGTGTTTGTAATAAGTTCCCAGACTATCAAATAAAGCTCTAGAGAGATAAGTACAAAAAACACATTCCAAGAACAAATAAAAACATATAATGAATAATTAACTGTATGGCTTATTTGCACTATTGAGTCAAATTTCTTATTTGTGATTAATCACCCTTCCTAAGAGTGCCCTACATTAAACTGGAGCTCATTCTTACAAAACTATAATGGGAAGGAACAACCATTCTCACACTTAGTTCCTTTTATCTTGGGTCCTCTCTTTTAACTCATTCCTTGGATTCTACTTTCAACTACAGTATTCTTTACAAAATAGTTTTCCTTCCCACAATATTTCTATTCCTCCTTGCTAAAATCCTTTTAAAATAAACATTAACATTATGTCCTTCCCAGGGGCTACATGACTAAGACAAGTTAATAAGTTATTTGACAGCTTCAAACTTTGGACTCACTAAAGAACGTTTTTAACTACACATTTTGTGTAGATTGGTCTTGAATTTTAGTGCAGCTTCATGATATTACCCTGTAGCAATTCCAAACAGGGCTGAAAGTTCACTCTGATTTCTAGCTTGGTTCATGATAGTCCTTTCTGATGTATTATTTACCATGGAACTCCCATGAGAAGGGACACGGCAGGAGCTGTAGCAATCTGCTTCTAAGTTAATGGAAAGCCACTCTGATTAGCTAATGTACGTATCACAAAATGGGCTAAAATACTGCTATGCATAGTATATATTCAAGTGTATTTGCTTAAATATTATCTTTAGTATCAACTTAAAAGGAGGAAATACCCCAAAAGAATAAATTAAGACAATAAAAATTGTGTAATCTTAGTTACACCCTACTTTTTAGGTGAATTATGAAGTAATCCCTAACAGATTTGCTTTAATAGTGCCTACATATATCAAAAAGGCCTGAAACCCAAAGAACTAAAATTGGTTAAGATTAATTTGTCTCACAACGTAAGAAAGAAATCCTATAGAAATTTCTACCTGAAAACCGTAATAGGCCAAAAGAATCTTTCTTAACCATCAAAACAGTCTTCTATTCTCTTTTCTCATATTAGCCACTGAATCCATACGGTGACTTTTTTTTTTTTTTAAACCTTTACCTCTCTGGAATTTTTGACAGTGGAATAAATGACAGAATAACTGACACACAAAAGAGGCAATAGCAAATCAAGAAATGGAAACTGAGTCTAGATATTATTGAAAAGTAGCTGCCCCACAGGGAATCAAAACATGCAGTGTTACTCTGCCCCCTAACAAAGGTGACTTATGACCCTATATAAATGTCATAGTACCCTATGTGTGCTAGGAAAATGGCTTTGCATTTGCTCCAGTGGGTTTTTTAGAATCAGGACTAGATAAATTCTTAAGAATTTCCACCCCCCACCCAAAAACCTAATTCTCTAATCTCATAGAAACAAATGTAAAAGTTCCCAGAATAAGAAATATGTTACTGTTTTATCATTTCATGATAAATGAATCATATATATATATTTCTTTTTTTCCTGGCAAAAAGCTGTGGATGCCACTGGCAACTCTAGGGGAAAGAAGGAAAAGGAAACTGTAGAGACAGGCAAGAATGACGATTGCCTGAAAAGTCAACAATTAGAATAGAGAAAGAACTGAAAACCCAATATAACAAACAAATTAAAACAACAAAACCTAAGTAACATTTAGTTTTTGATAGTGGGCATATTCTATTAAGAATAAACACAAGCTCAAAGGCAAAATGAGACTTTACTAAAACCCAATTTTCAAAGACATTTCAGCTGGCACCTTTCAGACATTCTTTCCTAACTGGGGTCCAGAAAGCACTGAGCACTACTGCTGCCTCTGGTTTTACCCTCACTTCCCTTCTCTTATAAACATCTCTCAAGGTACAGTATTCCTACAGTTAGATCAAACCCCGCCCTTCCCAATCTTGCTTAACCATGCTTTCTCTCTCTACAAATACAATGAATAAGCCAATATAAAGAACAAAATACAGGAAATACATTTCTAAATAATCCTTTCCATTCTTACTCTTCCCTTGGTCTACTATTGTATAACATTGATTTGTATAGCAGAATACTGGTTTTCTCTCAGGATAATTCAGATATCGAAAACAATCTCTTGTTTATAACCCATTCCCCAGCTTTTCTCTTCTACTGTGGAAATTATTTTAACTTAGAAATCTCACCCTGTTTCTGTTCCTTTAGTCCCTTATCTGTCCAAAACTGTCCTCTTTCCCCCAGTGTCAACTGCCACAGAATCAGAATGTCCTTTTCTTCTCAGGAGAGGGGGAGGGGAACTATGTTTAAATCTTTCCCTCCCTAAGGTCTCTCTCCCAAATCGGCAGGCTGTGCCTGGTAGTTGTTTTCTTAACGCCTGGCTTACAGGTGGTGTTCAATGTTAGTTGAATAAGAAGAAAGAACAGATTATTAATTTGAATTTGCAACTCCATCTATTTTACCATCACATTGCTCTTACACCAATTGACTTATCTTTGGCCTCATCTTAACCTACTGTATAAGTGTGGGACTTAAACATTTCTTTATATTAAAAATACAACTTTAGGAATGCCTGGGTCGCTGAGTCAATTAAGTATCTGCCTTCGGCTCAGGTCATGATTCCAGGGTGCTGGAATGGAGCCCTGAATTGCATGGGGTTTCTTGGTCAGCGGGGAGTCTGCTTCTCCTCCTGCCTGCTGCACTTCCTGCTTGTGCACTCACATATGCGCTCTCTCATAAATAAAATCTTAAAAAAATAAAAATAAAACTTTATTATGGAACACTTCAGACATATACAAGGATTACTATAATGAACTCCCATTTATCCTCACTCAGCTCCAACAAGGATAAACTCACTGCCAATCCTGTTTCATCTATAGTCCCTAATGTCCCCCAATATTTATTTATTGTTTATAACCTAAAGGAGCAGATTCAATGACTTTTAGAGGTATCAAGGAGCAACACATATACTAAACTTCCTAATAGTCATATACTGGGTTGAGGAGGGGTCACTAAAGATGGGGGACTCCATTGTAGTGAAAGATGCTTAATGTTAGAAACTGTAATAAACTAATAGTATCTGGTATCACATAAAAAAGTAAATTCAGCATAAGTACGTTGATTATATGTCAATAAGGGAAAAACAAAGGTTGGCATCACCCACTCAAGGTATATCAAGAACCATATCACTGAATAGGATCTCTGGATTTCAATTCCAATGACTTATCCTCATTGACTTGCCCAGATTTATGTCCTGGCCTGATCCCTATTAATTTTATTTATAACCCACAACCCATTCTTTTTCTTCTGAATACAAACAAGAATTCTACATGCATAGGCAACACCCTTTTATTTTTTATTTAACATATACTTACAAAGCACATACTATTTTTAAGCCCTTTATAATTATTAATCTATTTAGTTGAGAAGAGACATCTTTTCAATTCATCTTCCCCAAATTAAAAAATCAAAATTTCAGATTTTTTAGTGTGGTTTAAAAATTGGGAACAATTTGAGGTCTAAATATTATAAGGTGGACTCCCAATATATTATCTGTCCCTTCCTTGCCAAACTACTGTGTTTGGAGAAGAAGATAAGAAGGTGCTGGATAAAGTGATTTACAAAGGTTTTGGACCTTTGCCCACAGTCCTCCTAACAAACTTTACACTTTTAAGTGAAATAAGAAGTAGTCACTTCTCATTACAAAGTTGAGTACTTCAAGCTGAAGCTGATAACCCTCTTCAACAAGCAATTTCCTATTCCTAGAAAAAAGCAAGGAAAGTCACCTTTGGATTCCCTTATGATTGGATTACACACACACACACACACACACAAAACAGCAAGCTAATGGGAAAGTTCCCTTTGGATTCCCTTATGGTTGGATTGAACACACACACACACCCCCCTTGTCTCGATTGCACACACACACACACACACACACACACACAAAACAGCAAGCTAATGGGAAAGTCTCCTTTGGATTCCCTTATGGTTGGATTGAAAACACACACACACACACACACACACACACACACACACACCCCACCCCTTGTCTCGATTGCAAGAAAGATTGGCCAGCAGGGAGTCTGAAGGAGTCCTAGGGTTCACTTACTTCACATTTCAATGGGCACTACACCCTAGGTTTAAAATACACAAAGTGACTCCACATTTTAAAATCGTGTTGGCATCTTTCCATATCACAAAAGTGCAAACTGTCTTCCTATAAAATTATCAGTGGCTCAAGTCATACGATATCTTATTTTACACAATAGTTTTATTCCTGAGAAAATACAGGCTTGGATTTTTTAAAAAACAAAAACAAAAATCGCTATTTTAAGAGCACCAAGGTACCTCTATTTAAAGATGAGCATGCTTTGAAATAAGTTTTATAAATAATCACCTCCTACAAACTTCATTAGTAAGTTAAAAATGTCATGGGTTATCATCCTAACTCTGCCAGGTAACTTTTAGAAACAGACATGAAATTCTCCAATTTAAAGAATAGATTACAAAATTAGGTCTCAGGTAAACAGAGAGCCTTTACAGAACCCGGGCACTCTAGATGCTCAATATTTACTAAATGAATCAACAAGGCTCTTTTTAATTAGCTTCTGGACAATCTCTTTACTTTTACTTTACAATTGTTAAAGGTAACCAAACCATGAGGCGTGGCGTTATATACCTGGGCAGAGTATTTTATTACTGGTGCACAGTATTATATTTAACAGTTCTACCACCACCAAGAATTGTTATAATGTGAATCTCTACATTAATAGATTAATAGCAAATCTCTTAATTTTAACTGGACCTGTTTCCAAACGCCAGACTAGAGCAAAGGAAGCAAGGCTGAGAAAGCCGAGAGTTCAAAGAGCTCCGTTTTCAATCCTCTCTCCTGGACTACTGCCAGAGGGATTAAAAAAAGGAAAATTAAAAAAAAAAAACCCACAATAACAACAACAAAAAACCTGGGAAAACTGAAGGTCTTGGATTGGGTTTCTTTCCTTTAAAAAATGTGCAAAACTGAGATGTGATTAGTCACGCATTGCTTCAGGGTTGCAGAAAATTGATGGTCTGACTCCACGGTGATTTAAACTTGAGAAGGGGGAGCAGTTCTTTTTTTTTTTTTTTTTTTTTTAAAAAAAAAACCTTTCCTCTTTTCCAAGCTCTGTGATTTAAGAAAACAGAGGTGTCTCAAGGGAGAACAAGAAAAAAAAAGCTAGAGGCGGAATCGTTAGGTTTTAGGACACGGCTAGTTAAGGAAAACGTGGTCCAGACTTGGGTAGATGCTTCCATGGCCCCAGTACCCCTTAGGCCTGGAGAGATCACCAATTCATATCGACATCGCCCCCTTTCCTGGTTTGGCCCAGGGAGTCCGCAGGCCCGCCCTACGCTTGCCCTTCTACATCTCAAGGTTACAGGGCTGGCGGGCTCGCAGGGCAGCGGTAACTAACAGCCCAGAGAGGCGCTGAGGAAGCTGCAACCGGTGCGCAGGCCTCCAGCCTCACCCGCTCCCAGGCCCCACTTCACCTCGTACGCTGGAAGTCAGACTCATGGCGCCGTCGCTTGCAAGGAGTGTGCACAGGACACTAGGCACAAAGAGGTTCTTGCGGAGGCCCGGAGTCAAGGTTCGAGAAACGTCCTACGCGTACCGACTCCAGGCCGCTACGGCGCAGGCGCCGCGGCTGGCCGTGAGCCGGTGTGTATTGCCACTCTAGTTGATGCTGAGCATGCGCGGAGCTGCGTCCCAGTCTAAAGTCTTGAGTCCGGATTTTGACAGCGGGAAAGTAGGGAGACCTAGAGTGGTAGCAACTGAGTGTGCGCAGTCGTAGGGGGCGGAGTCCTGGAGCCTGGGGCAGGGCTTGGAGAATAGAGATTCCAGGCCAGATTTAAGTCTTTTCCAGGTGTGCGGGTTTCTTATGGCGAAGGACAGGTGCTGGTAGTACACTTGACAGAATCAGGTATCTAAGATTTTATTTACAGTTTTCTTGCTCAGTTCGGCCACGACCAGTTTTCATTATAAAATGCCAGTGGCAGACAAGTCCTATTTTAGAACCTCACCTCGCTCTCCGTGTACGTCACTTTCTAATGCTTTTGAGCCAGTTATCCATTGAGGACCCTGGAACCCGCGCTAGGGGCTGAGTAGGAGAAACAAAGCGGCTTATTTCTTCAAAAAAATGTACTCGAAAAGATACTAAGATTATTCTCTATCTCCTACAGTCTGCAATTAGTGTCAGTTACAAAATATTTTATAAAAGCGGTTTAGGGGCCCAAATTTGGGGAGGGGGGTTAGAATTAACTCAAAGGATGTTTTGAAGGTGCATTTTCTAAGAAGCTGCTTGTTTTTACTATTCTTGTTTCCATGCGGGATGGGAGCTGGAGGAAGTTGATTGCAGGTAGCCTCCCAAGCCACGGCCCCACGGCCTCCCAATTCTCAACACGTGACTGATTGCTCCTCACACCTGGAAGCCCCTGGAGTCTTTGAGCCGGACCCCAGGAAGCGCTGAAACGCCCACTGAATGAATGAAGCTACAACAGCCCGGCTGGTACTGTAAAGCCAGCTCGGCGGTGGGGGGGGGGTGTGGTGGTGAGAAAGACCGCGAGGGCCCTTGCCCCATCCGGTAGCCTTCGGTTCGCGCTGGCTGCGCCGGGCTCCCGCCCCGCTGCAGGGGGTCCCGTCGGGCAGCTTCTGGGCATGCTCAGTAGCAGCGGCGGCAGCGGGTCGCGCAGTCGGAAGCTCGCGGCTGCGGCGGCGGTGCAGGCGGCGCTGACGCGCTCGGCAGCTGAGGGGACTGGAGGACGGCGGGAGGGGGCGGGGGCGCAGGAGGTGGGGCCGCCCTCGCCGTCAGGGCCCCAGGGAGAGCGGGGCGCCGCCGCGGCCGCCGCTCCTCGGCTCGGTTGGGTTTCCAGGGCTGAGCCGGCAACGGTAGCCGCAGCGGCAGAGCAGCAGGAGTCGGGAGCCGCGCTCCGCTGAGAGTCGGGCAGGGGAGCGCTCGCGCTTCCGCGGCGTCATGGGCCCCCTTCCCGGGCCTCAACGGGCACCAGCCGCGGGAACCCCCGGGCCTCCTCGCGGCCAAGCCTAAGCGACCCTCGGGTTCTCCGGATCCCCCTCCTTCCGCCTTATTTTTTTCCTGCTCTCACTGCGGCTATACCTTCAGCTTCGGCTCTCCGTTATGGCAACGGAGCCGCCTTCCCCCCTCCGACTTGAGGCGCCCGGCCCCCCAGAAATGCGGACCCCACCGGTGAGCGAAGCCCCCCCCGAGGGCACCCCGAAGCCGGCAGGCGGCAGGCTCTGCTTCCTCAACGGATGCGTGCCCCTCTCGCATCAGGTGGCTGGGCACATGTACGGGAAAGACAAAGTGGGTAAGTGGGGGGTGGCGTGGGGCTCGCCGCTCCGCTTTCGCTTGTGTGAGCCCCCGGCCGGCCGAGGCAGCTTGGCGCTCACAGGCTGGGCTAGACTCCCCTCCGGTTTGCGCACAGCACCCCAGGCCTATTCCGCTGTCCCCCGTAGCCTCGAGACCTATGCAGCAGAGGCTCGAAAGGGGGGGGGGGGAGATTTCTAGGGTGGGGGGGCGTCAGGCCAGCATTGGGAGGTGGGGGGGGAGAGGAGTGCCTGGTCTTCCCAAGAGGGCGGTTGTTGATTGGAGACGGGGTTATTTGTGAAAAATAGGAACTCACTGAACGGGGAAGTGAATTCTCCCCTGAGCACAAGGTCTGTTTATTATAGGCGGGGAGCAATTGCACAAGAAAAGGAATGAAATGCAGATGATGCTAATCTAGTGTTTCTCTCCTGTGTGCAGCTGCATAGCTGGAGGGGAAGAAAAAACACAGGGCTTATTTCACTTACTTATTTACTGGGAACGTTTTATTGGCTTACCCAGGATCTTTCTTCCCATTCCTTTGAGAGGTTTTTCTGGTGTCGCCTGGGTTTTTCAGGAGGCGTGGTTCCGGTAATGCAGAAACTCGAATTCGTGGTAGGAAATATACCCTGCTGTTACTAGAAAGGTACACAGTTAAGGCATTCAATTATTCTTGATTATCTTTTTAAGACCGTGTCATGGTCTGTGTAACACATTTTGTGAGCCCACCACGTTTAAAGCACAATGTAGGACCTATCGCAGTTGGTTCTCTTGGTGATGTAAAAGTTGAGTTTAGGAACCGTAATTCACCTAGTTTACTCACACTGCTTCTCCGGGCCATGATTACTTGGGGAATCTGATGTATGAGTATGTGAGTAATGCAGATCTTAGACTTAGAAACCATTAGATACAGTTTGGTTTATGTTAGTAAAATGATTCGGGCTTAGGGTAGTAAGATAATATTGACATTTTTAGAAGAGTAACTGAGGCTGAGCCTGGTTAAGTGGCAAGCCTGAAGTCACGTCACTGCGTGTTAGAATCGGGAAACCAAGCGTCATGCCTCAGAACACTGTACATCGTGTATTGTTCTTGCAGATAACTCATCCAACAGGGATTTGTGAAAGTGGATGAGTATTTGTTTGAATCTTTGTATGTATGTTATTTCTCAAAGAGCGGTATTTCTTCCTGCTTTTATCTTTACCCACCTTTCTTTTTTTTCATGGTCAAAGTTAGGTGTTAATGATGTCATGTAGACTCTGCCTTTGTCCCCACTGAACTGTGAGTTCCTTTAAGTTAGGGACCAAATCTGTTTATCCTCATAGCCTTGTCTTGGGATTGGGGCTTAGTTAAATTGAGAAATGTTGAAAGAGTGAAAAATGACAGTTCTTTTAGTACACAAAGGCAAGGAAACAAATATAGTTCTCAAGGTGCTTAGCCTATATGTAAGGAAACAACTTAAGATGCTTTGCACAGACACATTCTTGTGTGTGTCTCTTCTGGTATTGAAAGTTTGAGAGTAATTATGGAATTATTGTTAGTAAATTTATACTGCATACCTACTGATTTATTTTAATGAATTGTAATGATAATATTCCTAATAGTATTTTAGAAGCCTTAAAAAAAATAATTGTTTTCCTAAGGGTCCCTAGAGATTGACTCATGTACAAAGGAAAATAGATAAAATACCCCAGAATACACACAATTTCAATGGTGATTGTCATTTGAGAGTGTAACCACTGCTTATCAAAGTGTGTAATAGTGAACCTATTCAGCCTATTCACAAATGTACTCTAAATGTGACTTTATACCACATTGCAAACAGTGGCTGAAAGTTGTTTTGGCACCCAAATTACCTAATAGAAGGAGTAGTTGAGATTCTAAAAGTCCTTAATTTTATTTATTATTGCATTCAATTTAAAAAATTTTGTAGGATACTCTTGACTAGGGATTGTCTGTATCACTAGGTCACAATGCCTCGAACATACTGTGCTAGCAACCTAATAAATATTTTATTGAATTTAATTCATAGTTATTTACACAGCCTAGCATATATTATTAATGAAAGGACACCTGAATGATGATAATCTTATGTATTCATAAAATGGATAACAAGATGCTCAGTAATTCAAAGTTCAAGAATTTATTGTGTCTCTCTACTATCATAAATCAATTACAGTTGTAAAGTACTTTGTGTAGATTATACTTTGGCTTGGCTGTCAACTGAAATTTTCAGAGTAAATTTTCTTAAAGACATTGTGTGGATATTTGTTTTGCCTTTTAAAATTTTTCTTACTACCATTAACTAAGGGTTTTTCAGTTTTGGATTGATAATCTATCTTACCTATTTCCAAAAAGAAGTTGTTGGCTTTGTTAAATTAAAAATTAAAAACATGAAACCAATTGCACAAAAGTACTTGAATGTAAAAATAGATCTTGTTACAGTTGAGTAATAAGAACATGTTATAGTTCTGCTATCAGAGTAATATTTTGTGTTCTTCACTGAAGTATGATTTCAGTCTTATATCTAAGAATACAAAGTGTTGGTTTTTTAATTGTAAAAGTAGTACATAATCTTTTAGGAAAAAAATTCAAATGGTATAATAGTACCCTTCTACCTGCTCTTCCCTCTCTTATAGGTAGTCACTGGTAACTATTCCTGGTGCAACTTCTCAGGTTTTTGTTTCTGGGCCCATATGTAAATACACTAACAGAACTCTAATTTTTGTACAAATAGATATATTAGCAACTTTTTTTTTTTAAAGATTTTATTTATTTATTTGATAGAGATCACAAGTAGGCAGAGAGGCAGGCAGAGAGAGAGAGGAGGAAGCAGGCTCCCCGCTGAGCAGAGAGCCCAATGCAGGGGTGGTGGGGAGGGGTCTCCATCCCAGGACCCTGGGAATATGACCTGAGCCAAAGACAGAGGCCTTAGCCCACTGAGCCACTCAGGCGCCACGATATATCAGCAGCTTCTTAAAAATTCTGTATTATGTAGTATATCCATATTTTTGTATTCATAATACACTTTATATTTAAAAAAAAAAACTGGTGTATTCCATAGTGTGACTCTATCACAATTTATTCCAACAATTCCGTAATAGTGTATTAAACATTTTTGTGCAATATAGTATACTTAACACATTGTGCAACATTATAGGGAGGTTTCACATTCTTAATAGGGAGGAATTTGGTTTAAATTCCCAAAGCTCACCAAAGTTAGCATGAAATCCTTTTTTTGTTTTATTATTTAACATGTACCATTAATTTCTTTCAAAATTCCTTAAAGTTTCAAACAAATATTGAAATCCTGTATTTGTTTCCTGATCTAAGGATATAGAAATGAGGTGGTTAGGGTAAAAGAAGTATTTAAACTGGTGTTATCTATTTTGGCTTATGGTCTGTTTTATTAGATATGTTCTAAAACTAATTGACTTAAAATAATTTCAGACTTACAGGAAAGTTGCAAAGACAGTATAGAGAACTTAACATTTTATGGAATTTCTTTCTCTTGCATATTATTTATTGGGGGGAACTATTTGAGGATAGGTTGTATATATCTTGTCCCTTTATACAGTAATATGTCAGTGTGTATTTCTGTAACCATGGCATATTTATCAAATATATGAAATTTAACAGTGATACAGTGCCTTTATCCATAATCCATATTCTAATTTTGTCAGCTGTTCCGGTAATGTCTTTTATCATACTTGTTTTCCTCAGTCCAGGATTTAGTTAAGGATCATTTATTGCATTTAGTTGTCATGTCTCTCAGAATCCTTTAATTTGTAACAACTCCTCAGCCTTTATCTTTTATGACATTGTCATTTTTTAAGAATACCAACTAGTTATTTTATGAAATGTTCTTTAATTTGGATTTCTGATGGGTTATAAGATTCAGGTGATGCGTTTCTGACTGGATTAGTATAGAAGTGTGTTCTCCTCAAGGTATCACATCTGGAGGCCTACAATGTCCATCTCTCCATTATTAGTGATATTTATTTTGATCATCTGGTCCAGTTGTGGTCTGGCTTCTCCAGCATGTAGTTAATATTTTTCACTTTGCAACTAATAAACTGTGGAGAGACACTTCGAGATCATGGACATATCCAGATCCTCCTCAGACTTCATCTTAGATTTGGCATCTATTGGTGATTTTTGCCTGAAGCAGTCTTTACTCTGAAAGTTGAAAAATTGTGATTTTTCTCCCCAGTTCTATCACTACCTCTATTTATTTTCACAGTCAGCATTCTAAAAACAGCCCTCAATTTACTCCTGTATATGTCCTTTATTAATAGTTTGGATCCATAGATTCTTATTTTATAGTGTCATGACCCATTATAGAATGTATTTATTTTGGTGTTCAAATTGTCCCAGATTTGTTGAGTGGGAGTACTTCCTTCCTTTCTGTCACAAGTTATTTTAGACTTATACTTTCCCTTCCCAATTCTAGAGCCAGCAGTTGCTCTCAGGAGTCCTGGTTCATTTTCAGTGGGAAATGGTATTTTGAAACTAAGATCTGGGTGCTAGATGTGCTCATTGCTATTGGAGTATTACTGCTTCTTGGCCCTTCCAAAGAACATAACTGAGAAGAATGTATAAATATTTAGAAATCATAATTTATACTGATATTTCCAATTTCTTTCCAGTACCACAGAGTTCTTTTCTTTCCTAATTCTAAATTTGTATTTCCTATCTACCTCAGTGAGAACCCTGGCTCGCAACACTGTTAATGTTCTTTTGTGTGTGTGTGTTTTTTGGTTTGTATGTTTTGCTTGTTCCTGTGATTTTCAGAATTTCTATACCTCTACTACTACAGAAAACAAACCTAGAATAAAGAATTCAAGATGAGATTCCCTTATACTAAGGGTATGTGGTTGGAAACACTTCAGAAGCTATTGGGTTAGGGGTTTGTGGGGTGAGGGGGGGTTGGTTATTTTCCCCCCTCTTCCCTAAAGTAATATTATTTATTTGAAAAACAGTTGGATTCATTTGTGTTTAAATTCAGTTCCCTCCCTTCATTTTTATTTAATTATGTATTTTTGAATGTTTATAAAATTAATATTCTTCCAAAACTCAAAACTTTACAGAGAGATCTATCAGAAGTATCACTTCATTCTCTCTCACTCCACCCATATCTCAACATCCTTTGTAGGTAACGAGTCTCGTTTTCTGATTTATCCTTACTAAGTTACTTGTTGCAAGAACATGCAGATCTATATAAATTTTTGTATTTTTCTTTCTTTCTGGCACAAAAAGTAGTACACTTCATCTACTGTTTTGCACTTCAATTTTAAACTTAATATATCTTAGAAATCAGTAGTATCAATTCATAGAGTGCTTCCTCATCCTTTTTAACAGTCAGTTGTACTCCATTGTGCATATATACCCCTGGATTTCTTGGATTTGCTTTTAGACTTGTATTTATTTTCATTAATTTGCTTATCATAGAAGTAATATCCCATTGTCTTAATTCAGTGAGGAATTGAGTATTAATGTATGGTGGAATAAGCATCCTGTTTTCTTTTTTGAGATTGTCTTGATGATTTCTGATCCTTTGCATTTCCATATAGATTTTAAATCAACCTGTCATTTTTCCCAAGAAAAGGTAAGATTTTTGTGTTTGCTTTGAGTCTGTAGGGTGCTATGGTGAAAATTGATTTCTTTATCGTACTTGCATCTTCCAATACATGAACATAGCAGATTTCTCCATTTATTTAGGCCTTCTTAAATTTCTCTTAGTCATAGTTTTCATTGTAGAGGTCTAGCATTCGCTAGATTCGCTAGATTTTTCCCTAAGTATTTGATGCTACTATAAATTGTACTGCCTTTTTTAAGGAATTTTTATTTTATTTTGGGAAAACTTCAAACTGAAAAGTTGCAAGAATAGTATAATCAATTAATGTATACCATTCATCTAGGTTTACCTGTTATTAATATTTTGCCACATTAGCTTTATCACTTTCTACTTGATAATGATTTAGCAGAATCATTTAAGATTAAATTGCAGACATTATGACCCCTTTTCCTCTAAATAATTAATTCCTAAAAATGAGAACATTCTCTTACCTAACCATGGTACAGTGATCAAATTGAGAATATTTAATATTAGGCTTTTGTCATTTTTTTCCCCCGTAATATCCATTGTAGCAATTTCCCTCATCCAAGACTGCATGTTGCATTTAGTTGTTAGGACTCTTTAGTTACTTATCATTTGGAGCAGTTTTTCATTTTTTTTCTTTTATTTCATAACTGTGAAATACTTAAAGAGTATAGGCTTCGTCAGAACACTATTTGAGTTACATTGTATTCTTGAAGCATTATAAAGCACAGGAAGTCAGTTGCATTACTGGTGATGTGACTTTGACAGCTTGGTTAGGTGATATGTGCCAAGTTTTCCACTGTAAAGTTTTCATTTTTCCTATTGTAATTAAGTAATTTGAGAGGAATAAAAAAGGACTGATGAAGACTGTTAAAATCCTGTTCCTCAGTTTTCATCCAGCGTTATAAGCATACATTGACGGTATTTGACCAACTTATTACTGTGGTAGTTGCAAAATGGTAATAACTGTCATTCCTGTTAAATTTGTTAGTTGGCATTCTGCTTTAGGGAATTGTAGGTTTCCCTTCTCTCTCTCTCTTGCTTTCTTTCATTATAAGGATTTTTGCAGACTCCAGGCAATGGGTCTTATCCATTATTGTTACTACTTACATTGATGCTCATCTTGTCCCAAATTTGGGCAGTGGGAGCTTCTTCAGGCTGGTTACTTGGTCTTTTCAACATTTCCCATTTTTCCTTTTTTTTTTTTTTTTAAGATTTTTATTTATTTATTTGACAGACAGAAATCACAAGTAGGCAGAGAGGCAGGCAGAGAGGCAGGCAGAGAGAGAGAGGAGAAAGCAGGCTCCCTGCTGAGCAGAAAGCCTGATGGGAGGCTCAGTCCCAGGACGACCTGAGCCAAAGGCAGAGGCTTTAACCCACTGAGCCACCCAGGCACCCCTCCCAATTTTCTTTTGAAGCACTTTCTCACTTTCTAGCATAAAAAAGATGTTCTGTGTTTATCTTGTACTTTTTCTGTTCCAGCCCTGGAGGAAGCTTATTTTTCTTTAAGAACCTGGTTCCTTTAGGGAAGAATGGTATTTAAAAACCAGAGTATGGGCACTAGGTATACTCATTGGTCCTTGGGTATGGTTGCTGGTTTTCCTTAAGCAGGTTGGACTAAGAGATACGTAATTTAATATTTTTAAAATTTGGGTTCATACCTATACCTATAATTTAAACCTAATACCACAGGGTTTTTCTTTACCTTCCCCTGTTTATATATCTCTTCTTTCTCTTTGAGAATTCTGTCTTATCCAAAATATCAGCGTATTTACTCATACTGAAATATTTCAACCAACTTTGCATTCCTGGAATAAGTCCTCATGGTCGTGATAATATATTACTGGATTAAGTTTACTGATGTTTCATTAAATATTTTTATGACTGTGTTCATGAGGTCTATAATATTCTTTTAAGTCTGTTGGGATTTTTAAAAAGAATATGCTGGTTTCATAAAATTAGTGGAGAAATGTTCCCCACTTCCCTGTTTTCTAAAAAAATTTGGGAAGAGTGCTATTATCTTTTTCTGTAAATGTTTGATAGAATTTACTGTTGAAACCATTTTGGCCTACAGTTATCTATAAAGATATTTAAAATTATTAATTCAGTGTTCTTCATAGACCTAGGGCAACTCAGGTTTTCTGCTTCTTGTGTTTTAATAATTTATGTGTAAAGGAGTTTATTCATTTTATTTAAGTTGGATTTATTGGTATGAAGTTCAAAACTGTCTTATGACTTTAATGCTTATAGCATTTATTGTGACACCCCATCTTTCATTTATTCCTCACTATGGTAATTTGTTTTTTTCTTGCTCCATCTAGCTAGAGTTATATCAGCTTTATTGATCTCAGAGAATCTTTTTCATTGATTTTTTTTTCCTGTTGTCTATTCTTACTTCATTGTTTTTGTTTTTATTTGCTCCTGCCTTTCCACTTATTTTGGGTTAATATTTTACTTCTTTCTAGCATCTTAAGTTGGAACTCCCCCTTTCTTTTTCTTTTTTTCTAATAGAAGTATTTAAAACTACTCATTTTCCTCTGAGTACTAAGCAGTACTTCAGGTACATTTCACAAATGTTGTTAGTTTTTATTACTATTTAGTTAAAATTTTTTTTTAATTTCCTTTGTGTATTTTGATCCATGGATTAACTACAAGTGTGTTTACTTCTCATCTCTTTGGTATTTTCCCAAATATCTTATTTCCATTATGGACAGAGAATATTCAGTCCTTTTAAATTTAAACTTTTTTTTTTTTTAAATCATTCAGCACATGGTCGGTCTTGGTAAATGTTCCATTTGTACATGAAAAAATGTTCCATTTGTACATGAAAAAATGTCTATTCTGTTGGATATAGTATCCCGTAACTGTCAATGTGATTGTTTGATACTGTTGTTTAGTTTTATGTGTCACTACTAATGTTTTTATCAATTTTTGAGAGAATAATTGCAGGTTTGTCTCTCTTCTCAGTTCTGTCAGGGTTTTTTTTTTTTTTTTTTTCATTTATTTTGAAGTTCTTATTAGGTACATACATTTAGGATTGCTGTGTCTAAATGAATTGACTTATGAAATGTCCCTTTGTGCATAATATAACATTCCTTTTTCTTGAGTTCTCTATTATTAACATAGTCTGATATATGGTAATAATAATATGTTAACTTTCTTATGAATGGTAGTTGCTAGTATAGTCCTTTTTCCTATCCTTTTACTTTTAACTCCTCTGTGTCTTTATATTTAAAATATCTAGGAGTTTGGGGGCGCCTGGGTGGCTCTGTGGATTATGTGTCTGCCTTCACCTCAGGTCATGATGTCAGGGTCCTGGGATCGAGCCTCGAATCGGGCTCTCTGCTCAGCACAGAGCCTGCTTCCCCCTCTCTCTCTGCCTGCCTGTCTGCCTACTTGTGATCTCTCGCTCTCTGTGTCAAATAAATAAATAAAGTCTTTAAAAAAAAAGTCTAGTAGGAGTTTGTATTTTCTATCCTATTTAGAATTCCTGTCTCTGTGTTTTTAGGTTTTTTATTAGTTTTAGGACATTTTAGACATTGTCTTGTCAAGTATTTCCTCATACCCTTTCTGTCATTTAAAAACTTTTCCCTTCGTCTTTTTCAATAACTTGTTTACATAATTGAGATTAAATAGAATGTATAATCATTTTAGTATATTTGAATTTTTCATGTCATATATTTTTTCTCATAATAAAAGCAGTGTGTTTATTATAGAAACTCCTGGAGAAAGTTACAAAAATAGAAATAAAAATTACCTAGAAAGTTCTTGCCACAGATAGAAATTTTAACATGCACTTATTTTACATAGTTGTAATCCCACTACCTACATAATTTTTTCATTGTAGTAAAAAAAAAAAAGGCCCCACAACATTAAATTTACCATATTAATCATTTTAACCACACAGTACAGTAATGTTAACTATACAAATATTTTTGTGCAACATATCTCTCAGAACTTTTTCATCTTGCAAAAGTGAAACTCTATTCCTTGAGCAACAAATTCCCCTCTCCCTTCCTCCAGGACCTGGAAACCAGCATTGTAATTGCTGTTTCTAAGAGTTTGACTACTTTAAATACCTTATGTAAGTGGAATCATGCAGTATTTGTATTTCTGTAACTGTCTCATTTCACTTAACATATGCCCTCCATGTTCATCCATACTGTAGCATGGAATGAAGAATTTCCTTTTTGAAGGCTGAAAAATAATTCCATTATATGTATAGATCACATTTTTTAAATCTTTCATCTGTTGATAGACATTTAGGTTACTTCCACTTTTGGCTATTGTGAATAATGGCTTCAGTGAACATGAGTGTGCCTTTTCTTTTTTCTAGGATTCTAATAGTTATCTTAGGCTGTTCAATATTATTCCACAGATTGTAGATGCTTTCTTCTAACTTTTTCCACTTTTTTTTTTCTCCTGTTTGTGTTTCAGTTTGGGTAATTGCTGTTGACCTGTCAACAGCAATTCCTTCCTCTTCTATATTTTGATTCCTTCTATATTCTGATTCCTTCCTCTTCTATACTTTGTCTGCTTATGAGCCCATGGAAAGCATGTTTTTGTCTCTTTATTCTTTTTTCTTCTTTTTTTTAAAATTTCTTTTTTTATTTGAGAGAGAGTGAGCAAGAGAGGAGAGAACACAAGCCAGGGAAGGGACAGAGGGAGAGAGGAGCAGACTCCCCACTGAGCAGGGAACCTGTTGGGGGACTGGATCCCAGATCTCTGGGATCATGACCTGAGCTGAAGGCAGACACTTGCCTGACTAAGCCACCCAGGTGCCACTCCCTTTTTCATGTCTAACATTCCATTTGTCTCTTAAGTTTCTGTACTGAAATTTCCCATCTTTGCATGCATGTTATTTACCTTTTCTGTTATAATCTTTAACATGTTAATTGTGGTTATTTAAGTTCCTTTGGTAATTCTGACATTTGTATCATCTCTGAAACTCTTCTATATGATGCATCTTCTTTTGGTAGTGTTTTTTTCCCTTGCTTTTTCATATGTCTTGTAATATTTTATTAAATTCTGGACATCACATGTGAGACTGAAAGCAAACAGTATTTATAACTGAAATGAATGTACCTCTTCTGCTAGGCAGTTAGTGTTGGTGATTGAGCCAATCTAGTCCGGAATAGAGCCAAGTTTGAATTTTGTTATACTTACTTTCTGTTATGAACTGAATGTTGTGTTGCCCCAAATTCATACACTGAAGGAACAACCTTCTTCAGTATGATTGTATTTGGAGAGGGTCTTTGTGGGGATAATTAAGATTAATGAGGGCTTAAGGGTGGGCCTGACCCAAAAGGATGAGTGTCCTTTTTTAAAAAGAGACATGAGAGTATGTTTTTTCTCTCACTGTCTCCACCATGTGAGGTAAAAATAAGAAGGCAGCTGTCTACAGGCTAGGAAGAAAATTCTCACTGGGAGCTAAATAGGCTGTCATCTTGATCTGTGACTTCCAGCCTCTAGAATTGTGAAAAAATAAATTTTTGTTGTTTAAGCCACTTAGTCTACAGTATTTTGTTATGGAAGCTAGAGCAGACTAATAACACCTTTAGTGCCCCTCAGGCTTGAAGTTTTTCTCTTGTAATCTTATGTTTAGAATGGGGTTGATTTGCCAGAGGAGTTTTCTCAACATTCCTGTTTAACCCTCTACTTTATGTCTTCTTTGTGCACTCATGCTTCAGAGATAATTTTTCTCCATGTTCATGCCTTTTCTCCAAATGTAGGCTACTGTTGCTTTTTACTTGGTAATTACCAGCCTGATGCAAGGCTGTAGGGGGTGTTTCTTGTTGTCTTGGTCAGCTTCAATATTAGGTAGGCCCTCTGACCCTGAGTCTTGGGATGGGATTTTTAGATTTCTGTCTCTTAAGTGAAAGTAGAAGTCCAAGAGTTTTTTTTTTTTGTTTTTTGTTTTTTAATTTAATTTTATTTTTTCAGTGAAGGAATTTTTTCTGACATAGTCTCTTTTTTTCCTTACGATACTTATTTGAGCCCTGTTGTGTTCTAACACGTGATTTGGTGAAAATCTCAGTATTTGAAAATTTAAGATTTTAGCATATAAATTTGGTAATGAGTGTTGTTGGTATAGGGACAGGACCAGTGCTAGTACATATGTGATGGCTTTAAGAAAAGGGTTCTCCTTTGAGTGGGCTGATAATGAGAAGTTGCCCCTTCCTGCTTCAGACTTGGTATCTGATTTCAGTCCCCACTTTTCCCAGTGGTTATGTGCCCTCAAACTATCTGTACGTAGTGCATCTGAATCAGGAAAAATTTTTAGTTGGTTTCTTATAATAAATGAGAAAAACTTATTAAAAAGTTACAAAATAGGAAGTTCATATAGTACCACCTTTAACACATTTGTTTTTTGCTGTATACAAGAGTGGAATCAGTTTACACTACTGCTTGTGATTTTTTTTGTTTAACTATAAATTACTTTCTCCCAGAAAGACTATTAATGAAGAATTTCTATAAAATTTAGAAATATATTCTAAATTTATTAGAAAGTCTGAGAGGGCTCTAAAGGGAATAGTAATTTGAGACAATAAAACCACACATCACAATTTGTGTTCTGGTGCTTTGCATATAACAAGCACTGAAATCTATTGGTTAAATGTTGAAATTTCTGAAATAAGGAAAACAGACCCCTTAATTTTTATGAAAGTGATTTATCTGTAACTTTAAGAACTCATCTATCTTGTGATACAAGGTATACCATTATCAAAGCATTAAAAAATAGCTGATTTTTGTTCTATAGGTATCCTGCAACATCCAGATGGCACAGTTTTGAAACAGTTACAGCCACCTCCAAGGGGTCCAAGAGAGCTGGAATTCTATAATATGGTAAGTGAGGTAAGGTTTGTTTCATTGTATTCAAAGAGTTTTTCGTAGTTCTTTGATGACTAGGTAAATTCATTTGACAGCATGTCCTGGTATATTGTATATGTGACTAAAACAAAAGCTTCATGAATATAATGTGTATCTCTACAGTCTAGTATTTTCCATTATACTTCATTTTTAAAATTTTATTTATTTATTTTAGAGCACACGCATGGGCAGGGGGGTAGGGAAAAGGCAGAGGGAGAGGAACTCGAATAGACTTCGTGCTGAGTGAGGAGCCCAACTCGGGACTTGATCTCACAACCCTGAGATCATAACCTGAGCTGAAATGAAGAGTCGGCTGCCCAATTGACTGAGCCAACCAAGTGCCCCTAGTCTACTTTATTTCTTAAAGATCCTTATTTCGATCTGCTAAATTGATTTCAATTAATGGATTTAGACCTACATTCTAAAAACCCCTTAATTGGGACACCTGGGTGGCTCAGTGGGTTAAGCTGCTGCCTTCAGCTCAGGTCATGATCTCAGGGGGATCCTGAGATCGAGTCCCCACATTGGGCTCCTTGCTTAGCAGGGAACCTGTTTCTCTGCCTCTGCCTGCCACTCTGCCTGCTTGTTTTCTCTCTCTCTCTCTCTCTGTCTGACAAAAATAAATAAATAAATAAATACCCCTTAACTGAGAGCCCGTTGCAGAAGTGCTGAATTTAAGTAAGTGTTTTTATTTTTACTACAGGACTTTTTTTTAGAACCTTAAATGTGCTAATACGTACTATGAATCTTTAAATTTGGGGAAAGGGACATGGCATACTTAACATCTAATTAACTCTATGAGTAGGAATACTTTTTAGTGCATTCACAGTGTTTTCAACTCTCAACTCTGTCTAGTTCCAAAATGTTTTCATTACACAAAACCCTATATCTGTTAAGCCATCCCTGGCAACTGTTAATCTGCTTTCTATGGATTTACCTATTCAGGATATTTCATATAAAAATTTTTTTTAAAAGATTTTATTTATCTATCTGACAGAGAGAGATCACAAGTAGGCAGAGAGGCAAGCAGAGAGAGAGGAGGAAGCAGGCTCCCTGATGAGCAGAGAGCCGGAAGTGGGGCTCGATTGCAGGACCCTGGGGTCATGACCTGAGCCAAAGGCAGAGGCTTAACCCACTGAGCCATCCAGGTGCCCACAGGATATTTCATATAAATGGAATTAGGTATAATATGGGCCTAGCCTGGTTTTTTAGCGTAGAGTTTTTTTCTTTTAAAGATTTATTTACTCATTTTAGAGGGAGAGAGAGCATGAGCAGGAGGTGGTGAGGGTGAGGGAGCGAGAATGTCAAGCAGACTCTGTGCTGAGTGTGGAGCCCAACTTGTGGCTCTGTCTCATGACCTGAGCTGAAACCAAGAATTGATTGCTTAACCAACTGCATTACCCAGGTACCCCTAGCATAATATTTTTAAAGTTCATCTACGTTATAGTATGCATCAGTACTTTGTTCCTTTTTTTTGTTTTTTTCATTTTATTTTTTTTAATTTTTTTATAAACTATATTATAATGTATTTTTATCCCCAGGGGTACAGGTCGGTGAATCGCCAGGTTTACACACTTCACAGCACTCACCAAAGCACATACTCTCCCCATTGTCCATAAACTTTGTTCCTTTTTAAGGAAAAGTAACATTCCGTTTTACTTCCATACCCCATTTTGTTTATCCATTCACCCACTGATGGACATTTGGGTTGTTCTCATCTTTTGACTTTTGTAAATAGTGTTGGCTATGTACATTTCTGCATTAGTGCTTGAATACCTGTTTCCAATTTTGGAATTGGTGGGTCATTTGAATATTCTACAGGAACTGTCAGTGTGTCCCAGAGGGGCTTTACCATTTTTTTATATTTTCACCAGCAATGTATGAAGTTTCCAGTTTCCCCTCATCCTCACCAATATTTGTCAGGGTTTTTGTTTGTTTTTAATGGCCATCCAAGTGAGTGTTGAAGTGGTTTTTATTTTTTTGTGGTTTTTGTTGTTGTTTTGTTTTGTTTTTGTTTTTGAGAGCGCAATGCTAATTTTATTGCAGTTTGTTTGGTTTGCAATTCCCTAAAGGCTAATGATGTTGAGTATCTTTTCATGTACTTACTGACTATGTGTATTTATTCTCTGGGCTAATGTCTTTTCAAATCCTTTGCTTATTTTTTCATTGTGTGGTCTTTTTAATTTAGTTTTAGTTCTTTATGTATTTTAGATAAAAGTCCCTTATCAGGTAAATGATTTGCAGATATTTTCTTCCATTCTTTGGGTTGTCTTTTCACTTCCTTGGTAGTGATTAGAAGCACAAATGTTTTAAAAATTTGAAGTCCAATTCATCTGTTTTTTCTTTTGTTGCTTGTGCTTTTGGTGTCATATCTAAAGTCATGAAGATTTATGCTTATTTTCTTCTAAGAATTCTGTAGTTTTAGCTCATTTAGATGAAGTAGAAGAAACAGTACAAGCCAAACAAAAAACAAATACTAATATAAATGCTTTTCCAGTATTAACTTGTTTAATCCTCAGAAAAAACCTGTGAGTTAGGTTCTATATTATCCTCATTTTATACCTGTACATATGAAGGCATCATTAGTTGAAATAATTTTACCAAATCATTCAAATAGTTAATGATGGCCCTAGGATTTGAATGTACTCAGTCTAGCTCTTGAATATGTACTTTTAACTGCTACACATGCCCTCCTTTTTGAAGAATGTATTTTATATTCCCTCTGTAAAAGTCTTTTACATGATTTGTTCAGCTTACTCTTTGTACCTCATTTTTTGTTTCTGTCATAAATATTTTTTTGAATTAAGTTTCCCAATGATTGCTAATATATAGGAATGATATTTGTATTTCTTTTATCTAGTAATCTCATTGAACTATAACAGTTCTAACTGTTTCCTGTGTAGACAGTTAAAGCTATGGTGATTGGAAGGGTTTTTGTTGTTGTTGTTGTTTAATATTTTATTTATTCATTTGATAGAGAGAGAGAGGGAAGCAGGTTCCCTGCCCAGCAGAGAGCCTGATGCAGGGCTCGGTCCCAGGACCCTTATATCATGACCTGAGCCAAAGGCAGAGGCTTAACCTACTGAGCCACTCAGGTGCCCCTGTTATTGTTCCTTTTGAATCCATATATTTCTTTTAAGTACTTCCAGTACAGTGGTGAATGGAAGTAGTGATGGGGGAAAGAAAGGGCATCTTCTTCTCATTTAAGAAAAGTACTTCTAAATTTCTCCTTTTAAGTATGGCTTTCTCTTAAGTTTCTGATACTTCTTCCCAGGTTAAGGAAATTGCCTTCTGTGGGCGTCAAGACTGTCAAAATATGAAGGTACACTCTGTCGGTTTAATAAAAGGACTGTTTACAAAGGTGTGGTCACAGTTCAAGGCCACCTACAAGAGATAATGCTATATCATCTCTGGGCCTGAAAGGGCAAAGAAAGGGAGTGGTTACTAGAACTAAGGGAAGGTAACTTTACTAGAAGGTATGAACTGAGAAGGAGGAAATTAAAGAAATAAATAACCTTACCTCAACACTTTTCCTACCCTCCACTATCTTGTACTATTAAGAGACACTGGTTACTAGAACTAAGGGAAGGTGACTTTACTAGAAGGTATGAACTGAGAAGGAGGAAATTAGAGAAGTAAATAACCTGACCTCAACACTTTTCCTACCCTCCACTATCTTGTACTATTAAGTCCATCACTGGTGGACAAGGGATGCCCACCGATCTAGTTGATTGAAGTTAGTTTCTTGGGAAAAGGGGAAGTTACACAACATCCATTCTATTTTTATTTCAAGAAACTTTTTAAGATCTGAATGGGTATTGAATATTTTTCAGCTACCCTCTCTGTATCTATTGAAATGATTTTATGAGTTTCCTCTTTTAATCTGTTAATGTAAATGTCATAATAGATTTCTAATCTATTGTCATCTTTCATTTTTGTAGTAAAACCTACTCGTACATGTCCTTCTAATTTTTTCTTAATAATATGCATTACTGGATTTTGTTTGCTAGTGTTTTATTTAATATTTTTTCCACCTATTCCCAAAAATGAGATTAAATTATTTTATTCACATATTTTCCTTGTCTAACTTTGATATCAGATTTCTTATATCTTCATGAAAGGAGGGGCATTTCTTTTTCTATTTTATGGAAGAATTTCTATCAAATAAGGATTTTGTTCCTTAAGGGCTTTTTTTTTTTTTTTTTTTTAAAGATTTTATTTATTTATTTGACAGACAGAGATCACAAGTAGGCAGAGAGAGAGAGGAGGAAGCAGGCTCCCCGCTGAGCAGAAAGCCCGATGTGGGGCTCGATCCCAGGACCGTGGGATCATGACCTGAGCCGAAGGCAGAGGCTTTAACCCACTGAGCCACCCAGGCGCCCCCCTTAAGGGCTTTTTTAAAAAAAGATTTTATTCATTTATTTATTCATTTTATTTATTCATTTTATTTATTTATTCATTCACCTATTCGTTTTTAGAGATTTATTTATTTATTTATTTTTATTTTTAGAGATTTATTTATTCCTGTTGAGCAGGGAGCCCAGTGTGGGGCTCAGTCCCAGGACCCTGGGATCATGACTTGAGCCAAAGGCAGACACTTAACAATAAGCCACCCAGGTGCCCCTCCTTAAGGACTCAGTAGAATTTAACTGTATCATTGTAGCCAGTTGTCTTTTTTTTTTTTTCTTTTTAATATGCTTTTTTTTTTTTTTTCATTTCATTCCTTCTTTCCTGGATTTTTTTTTTAAAGATTTATTTGTTTATTTGAAAGAGAGAGAAAGTGTGAGCATGAGAAGGGGCAGAGGGAGAGAATATCGAAGCAGACTCCTGCTGAGCATGGAGCTGGCTGGACACAGGACTTGATCTCACGAGCCATGAGATCAGGACCTGAGCTGAATCTAAGAGTTGGATGCTTAACCTACTGAGCTACCCATGTGCCCCTGGGAAGGGATATATTTTTAACCACTGATTCTGTTTTTTAATATCTTGACTTTTCTGTCATTGTTTTAGTAAAATATAGTTGGATTACATACAACTTCTTTTATATTCCTAATATTATTTGTTTATTTGTTGCTTCTGTCTTTTTGTTGATCAGTTTGGCCCCCAGCAGCATCTTTTTTTTTTTTTTTTTTTTTTTTTTTGGTCCCTGGCATTTTTAGAGTGTAATGGTAGGGGAAGGGAGAGGATGACAGAGTTTTTACAATTCAGTAGTTAGATTTTCTTTTCCTCTCCCTGTTTCAGTATAGTAACTCTGTCTTCATCTGTGAGAACCAAAGAGAACCTTTGGTTCAGATCTTCAGAGTAGACCTTTATGAAGCCCAAACATTATAGCTCAGTTTAACGCTTTTGGTTCCCTCTTTATTTCAGACCCCTACGAGTTTCCTTTTTTCTTCCTTGGGAGCTCAGGTATACATTTAAGAAAATGTTTATTATATTTTATCCTACATTTTTCCAGGTAGAAAGTTTTTTTTTTGTTTTTTGTTTTTTTTAAATCATCTCTCCCCCCTCCCATATTTAAGTAAGAAGAGAAAGTTTACCTTTTATATATACTCTTCCAGTACTTTTATCTTTTTTACTTAAAAATATATCATGGATTTTAAGTCCATATCAACATAGATATATACTTGGTTCCTCCATCCTGTTGTTATGTCTTCATGAACACTGTGCCCTCACTGATGTTATGCCAGGAACAAAAGGTTGGTAAGGTATACCCTTCCCTTACTTACCTTGGCCTAGAGTTGACTAATACCACTTCTGCTCACATTTCAATAGGGAAAACTGGGTAATACAATCTATCACATGGATATTTAGTGAGTCTGCCACACTTGAGTTTATTTTGTAGAATTGTTTTATGTATAACTACTAGACATGAATATGGCTTGACAAATAGAATTGTAATACTGAGATTTCACAAATATTTTACACCAGTGAACTTTAATGGTTTTGGATAATTGGGTAGACCATATTGTGAGAATTCATTGGATAATATGTTTTACAAGTTGTTTTAAACCAAAAATATTTTCTTTCCCTACTCTTCTAGGGAAAAAACTAAGAATCTAGTTCCAGGATATGTGAACATTTCTAGTATTTTCTAGAATTATTACCGGTTATACATCAAGGAGTTAAATGACAAATAATTAGACTTACATTGAGTTAAAGGATAATTTTTTAAAGGTAAAATCATAACTCCCAAGTGCCTTTGTTAAGTCAGTTAACTATCTGCCTTCAGCTCAGGTCATGATCTCAAGGTCCTGGGACTGAGCCCTGCATCCAGCTCCCTGCTCAGCAGGGAGCCTGCTTCTCCGTCTCCCTCTGCTGTTCCCTGTACTTGTGCTCTCTCTGTCAAATAAATAAATAAAATCTTCTAAAAAAAACCATAACACCCTTACAGATATAAAATGAACATGTGTTAAAGATTTTGGTAAACTCAGCAGATATTGAAACTGGTTCAAAAGAGAATCCAAAGAAGCACAAATTTATAAGAATTAAAGGGAAGTTGAAATAAGTATATATCTTCTGCCCTCCCATGAGGGGTAGTGGAGGGTAGAAGGAAGTGAGCTGAACTTCTTCCAGCCAGAATTTTTTTTACATTTCCATGGACAAGAATTATTTTGCATTTGTTGAAGCTTTATCTACAACTTAGTTGTAAAATAGTTCAAGGACAGTGAAAGGCTAGAATTAGATAACCAAGAAAGATGTGCTCTAAACAATCATACTTTTTTGTTGGAGACACAAAGTAATCTTTTTTTTGCTTCCAAATGTATTTCCAATTGAAACTCAATACGAGATTATGATTCACCAGTATCATTTTATTTGAGAAATGTGTAGGGCAATTATAAAGCATTATAAGAAACTGCCATGCAAATGTTATATTTCTCTCTGTTTCAGGTTTATGCTGCTGACTGTACTGATGGTATTCTTTTAGAGCTACGAAAATATTTGCCAAAATATTACGGCATCTGGTCACCTCCCACTGCACCGAATGGTAATCTTTTCTTAAAAATCTGTTCTTTACTATTAATTCATGACAATGACTTTTTATTTTGATTTTTAAAATTATTTTTAAAGATTTTTTTTGTTTTTGAGAGAGAGAGTATATAAGCATGGGGAGCTGGGGGCAGAGGGAGAAGCAGACTCCCCACTAAGCAGGGGAGTCTGATGTGGGACTTGATCCTAGGAGCCTGAGATCATGACCTGAGAGTGTCTTTTTAGATGCCTTTATATAAATTTAAGCCTAGTTTTATACAGACAGAATATATGTGGTTTTCTTTCTAGTCTTTTCTTCACTTCATTAAGGGAATCGTACTTCTTTCTTTCTTTTTTTAGGATTTTATTTATTTATTTGAAAGAGAGAGAAAGTGAGAGAGCAAGCGTGAGCAGTTGTGGGGTGGGCAGTGGGAGAGGAAGAAGCAGACTCTCTGTTGAGCAGGGAGCCCAATGTGGGGCTCCATCTCAGGATCTGGGATCATGAGCTGAGCTAAAGGTAGACACTTAACTGACTGAGCCACCCAGGTGTCCCTGCTTTTGTTTTTCATACCCAGTTTCTTAAATGGTGTATAGCATTAATGACCAATGGGAAACCTAGGTGGCTTAGTCGGTTGAGTGTCCAACTCTTGATGTAAGCTTAGGTCATGATCTGAGTCATGACATCCGGCCCCCTGATGGCTCTGTGGTCAGCAGGGAGTCTGCTTCTATCCCTCCCTCCCTCTTCTTCTGCCCCTTCCCACCACCCTCCACTCACATGTGCACATTCTTTCTCTCTAAAATAAATGTCTTTAAAAAAAAAATTAATGATCAATTTCTTATAATTGAATAACAAAATCTATGTACTTAATACTGTGTAAATTTATAAATGTTCTTTTTTCCTTATTTATTGGGCAATTTCTTTTTTTATTTTGAGTAGGAAAACCAAGAAAAACATTTTGTTTACGTAACTTCCTCTGTCTCGTTCTAGGCTTTAAATTGCAATCTGCTAGGGGCGTCTGGGTGTCTCAGTCAGTCTGACTCTTGATTTCGGGTCATGATCTCAGGGTTGTGAGATTGAGCTCCATTCTGGGTGTGGAACCTGCTTAAGATTCTCTCTCTCCTTCTCCCTCTGCTCCTCCCCTCTCCCTCTCTTTAAAAAAAATCACAGTCTTAAAAAAATACTGCTAAGTTTCATGGTTAGAAGACAAAATGATCTATGTAAGGTCACATCTCTTTCTTAATGAATACTTGAAGTATTTGCCTTTTCGAAGCCTTTGACAGAGCAGAATTAAACAAATAGCATGACTGCTTAATGATTGAAGAATCATTCATGAATAGGTGAAGAGTTTCAAACTTGAGTGAGTTTGAGAAAAACCCAGAGGCTTGTTAAAATGCAAATTAATAGTCTCAACTCCCAGTGTTTTGATTATGCAGATTAATGTTAGAGTTTAGTGATATGCTTGTTAAAAAAAAAAAGCTACACTTTTTTTTGGATGTAGCTGCATTTTGAGAAGAGGGAGAGAAGGAGCTCCAGCTTGGGCTTGTTCATCAGCTTTGTTTTTCTTCTTTTCTTCTACTTATTTACTAGGTAAGGAAGTGTCATTTGTAGGGAATCATGGTATCTTCCTGGTATTCTCAGTTAGGTAATAGTAAATCTATGATTCCCCGGGTATTTAGGATTCTTCTGTATTTCAGTAATATGAAAAAAAAAATGAGTGAGTTTAGCTTTTGTCTTCCTCCTTTTTTCTTTTTTCCCTTTATTTCTTTCCTTTCTCTTTTCCCTTCCTTCTTTCTTTGTCTTTTTGTCCCAAATATACAGTATATCCTGATTGAGATCACCATATTACTTAAGTTACTTCACAAATCTTTATGATCATCTTACTTCGTAGAGGTTTCCGTTGTAACATAAAATAATTGGATTCCATTAAACTTTGCCACTGGTTGCTGTTTAATTTTGAGCGAATCATTACTTGTCATTAAAGTGACTGAAAGATTAACAGAGGTCGCTGAGGATGGTACTGTATTCAACATCCAGATAAGTAAATACTCATTTTTAAAAACGTTGTTAGGAAGGCGTAGAATAACTGAGCAAACAGCATCATTATTTTGAAAAGTAGAGTATATAGAAAGAATCTGGGTAAGAAGAAATATTTTAATTAAAAATAACATTTTATAGCTTGGAATTACTAGCATATGATTTAAATATAAAGGACTTACTAGCAATTAACAATCTTCTTGGTCTTCAGTACTAAATAGAGAGACATCTATACTAAAATAGAAAGAGTAGTTTGAAGTCCAAAGACTTGGGTTTTGTTTTTTAAAGATTTTATTTATTTATTTGACAGATAGAGATCACAAGCAGGCAGACGCAGGCAGAGAGAGGAGGAAGCAGGCTCCCTGCCAAGCAGAGAGCCGGAAGTGGGGCTCCGTCCCAGGACTCTGGGATCATGACCCGAGCCAAAAGCAGAGGCTAAACCACTCAGCCACCCAGGCACCCCAAAAGACTTGGTTTTACCTCGATTTTTTCGAAATTTTGTGAAGTTGGTAATCATGAACCTTTTTTCTTTTTCTTTTTTTTTTTTTTTTAAGATTTTATTTATTTATTTGACAGAGAGAGACACACAGCGAGAGAGGGAACACAAGACAGGGGACTGGAAGAGTGAGAAGCAGGCTCCAGGCTGAGCATGACTCCCGATGTAGGGCTCCATCCCAGGACCCTGAGATCATGACCTGAGCCAAAGGCAGACACTTAATGACTAAGCCACACAGGCACCCCAACTCATTAACCTTTTTGAGCTCTACTTTTTCTTTCATAAATTGAAAATAATACCACATACATTTGAGGAGTTGCATGTTATGTAAGAATGCTTTGAAAATTCTAATATTCTTATTTGAATTTCTCTTACGGAGAAGTTGGTGCTACTAGGATAAGAAAATGAGGTGAGGAAAATGAGAGGAGAAAATGTAAATAAAAGGGTGGAAAGGACAGGAATCAAACTGTATATAGAGTGGTTTAGTAATTGAATAGTTGCCTTGGTAGATTTCCTATTGCTTTTCAATTTTTTTGCTCTGGAGGAAGTTACACAAAAATTCTTGCATTGTGCAGGTGTTTAGCTTTTTTTAGAGAATCCATGGGATCATTTTTCTGTTATCCTTTTGATAATGAAACAAATATAAATATTTATATCATGAAACCAAATATTTTCTTAAATTTTAGAACACTGTGGTTTGCATTACTGTATTTTACGTAGGAATAACTGGCCTCCCCAACCCACCCACCAGGTGGGTGCTTATGGTAGTTTTATAAATTATTTATTATTTTTCAGGTGCTCATGGTAGTTTTATAAACTTGATGTAGTTCTTACAGCCCAGAGTAGTAAAATGTAGAAAGTACTGCAAATTTGCTTAGCAAATTATTGTAACTTAAGTGAAGTGTAAGATCATGCTGACCAATAAGGTTTGTTCCATTTGATTTTTTTATGATAGCTTTATTAAGATATAATTTATGTATCATAAAACCCACTCATTTAAAGTATACAATTCGGTAGTTCTTAGTATATTCATAGAGCTATAAAATCATCACCATTAGCTAATTTTAGAACATGACCAATAGATTTTTTTTTTAAGTTAAAACATTTATAAATTATCTTTGAAGATTTTGAGTTAGTTACATATATTAAATCTCATCCTTATCTATATAAACATATGATGCCTAGGATATATACCATCAAAAAGATTTTATTGATAGTTATCTAGGGAGATAGAAAAGTATATCTTTAGTGGGTTTGAGCAAATTGAGAGTTTTTAAATGTACTTTCCAGCTTGATTAATTGTTAGGTGTCTGGATCTAGCTACTAGTCAAATTTTAGGAAGCATGCACTGAAATAAGCTCCTATACACTTAGGTCAAATTTGGAAGCTCAAGGTCTCTGCCTGTGATTCTTTCTACTTTGAGATTATCTTGCCTTTAGAAATGACCAATGATTGCAGTTGAAAGCAGAAGCAAAAGGTCTTCTCTGTTTTTCCATATGGCTTCCTGGTTGGGCGGGGGCTCCTCATCTGGCCTTTTCTCCTTTTTTGAGAGGTTCAGAAATGAAGATAGTAATTAATACCTACTGGACTTTCTGGAGATGGTGGGGAAGAATTTGATGAAACTTGGAACCCATATTCTCATAATTTATACAATCAGTAATATTTAGTATAAGAGCATCTAAATAACTCTTCCTTCAACTCCCTGAATGCCCTCTCCCTAGTCCTTCCTTTAAAGAAACTAATTATCTTTACTCTTTAGTTATATGTAGGTCTTTCAGTTTTTCTATACTATTCCAAATGTTTCTACTTTTTCTCTTTGATACTGGGAATTTTCTGCCCCTTTCTTAGGGTGTCAGGAATATATTCCAGCAGTAGAAAATTTGCTATAGGAATTTTTTATGCATAATGTATTACAAAGCAATGTATTACATTTAATTTATATTAAAGGTAATTATATTTAATTATACATATTTAATTAGAAAATATATTTAAAATAGGAAGCTTCCTTCAGCCATAGTAACCTTGGGTAATCTTACACTGTCGTCAACAGCATGAAGTATATAATATTTTGAGCATGCTAACCATGTCATTGGTAAAGCCACTGAGAAATTTTACTTAGTAATCTGCTTATAACAGCATGAAGTGCTGTATTTCTGAATACCTGGTAGTTATTTTCATGATCTTTGCCTCAAAAAATTAATGAATTATAGAAATTCTGTGTATGCTTCCATGAATTTGTAGATAAATAATGGACTTATCTCTTATAGCCATAGCCTCTTAAACTGAACTGTATTTCTAGTCATTGTGATCTCTTATAATGAGTTCCATGTATTTCTGAAAAGTAGATGGCCTTTTATTTATTATACAATTATTACAGAATATCTCCTTAGATCTGAGTTTCATAAATGCCAGTCCTTTGACCTCTGGGAGACTGGTTGTATCAGTATCTGTTGTCTTAAATAGAGGTTTTCAGAATTTAAAAAAGTAAATCTAGTTATTATTCTATCAATCTTTATAATGTATACAACATACAGTTATACACATGTATGTGTAAAAATCACCTCTCTTCATTCAAAATCATATCTTGCAAGTTACATCATATTAAATAATCATAATTATTTTCCAAACATTGTATGAAAGTATTTTCATTTATTTCCTTGACCTTGGTCAGAATGAACTTAAAAATATTCCAGATAGAACACTTATTCTTAGTCCATCCGATTTTTTGGATGAGTTTCATTTTTTTTTTTTAAGATTCTTTTTTTTAATTTATTTGACAGAGAGAGAGAGAGAGACAGCACAATTAGGGGGAGCAGGAGAGGGAGATGCAGGCTCCTTGCTGAGCAGGGAGCTGGATGCAGGGCTCAGTCCCAGGACACTGAGATCATGACCTGAGCCAAAGGCAGACGCTTAACCGACTGAGCCAGCCAAGGTGGCTAAAACCCTGGATGAGTTTTAGAACATATTTTCTGTTTACCTGAAAATTTAAAAATACTACTTCATTCTATAGCCAGAGGGGCCTCGCTGAAAAAGCATCCTTTGTTATCCAGTCTGTGACATTGCTTTACAAGTGAAACTCCCCTGTAGTAAAATGCCTTTGAGCATTTAAGTTACTAAATCTCAAGATTGACTTATTTTGAATTAAGCTGTATGCTAGTGAAATAATTTGCTAATCGCATTTTGCAGAAAATTAATATTCAGACTTAACTCTAGTGATAACCTGTTTAAAAAAAAAATCTGTAAAGGTGTCAGTGCTCAGATCATGTCCCATTTTCCTATTTATCTATTTCATTCAAAAGTACTTGTGGCAAGCTGCTAGATATATGACATTATAGCCTTAAAAAAAAAAAACTGCATCTCTGAAGCAGGTTTTGATGTTTATTTTTACAACTAAGGGAAGGATAGAAATTACAATCTCAAATTCTGAGTTTCACTTACAAAAAAAAAAAAAATCAAGGCCAGGGAACTAAAAGAAAAACACTAAGCCAACTCAGCAGGTTTTAATTTAAGAATTATTAACTTCCCCTGGGGCTAATAATACATTATATGTTTATAAAAAAATTAATTTTTAAAAAAAGAGTTATTAACAAGGTTAATAATATTTTAGCAGTTGTTTGGTAATTTGAGTCATATATCCCATTCAAGAACCTGAAAGTAAAGTAAAGAAAAACACATTTGGCTAGTTGAAATATATGTCAAATAAAACCCAAGATGCTCAAGCCTGTTTACTGAAGGAATGACTCAGTTATTACAGTGTTAGTAAGGCCAAATCCAAAGTCCCACTGGGCAGTAGGAATGAGAAAGGCAAACATTTATTCATTCAGCAAACATTTATTGTATTCCTACTATATATGGGATTTGCATTTGTATTTTCCTCCTTCCCAAGAGGGGAAGAGGAAATAGAGATTTTATATTATGGTTTGTAATCTACTCTTGCTTCTGTCATCTCTAATTATTACAAGAAACAGTTTATTGTTTGTTTTTAATCACTACCAAATTGGCAAGTAGAAAATAATAATCCTACACTGAGAAAAAGATGCTATGATAGTTAGCTAAGTTCACACACTATCTTTATACTCTCCTTAAGACTTTTGAGGTCTCTTTGAGTTACAGAAAGTAATGATCCACTTGTGTATGTCAGGGATTTACTGTATTGGGTTCTAATTAGTTTTTTCTGATATTTGAAATATAAACCTTGTTACTGAAATTTTTACATAACTGTAGCAAAAGGATGGCTATGTTTCCTTTACTTTCACTCAAGGTAGCTGGAGATGAGAGGAGAGAATACAAAGGCACGGTTCTGTGCTGCTTTCTTCCCCATCATCTCATCCCATCCTGTGGTTATCTTTGAAAGCACAGAATCTTGGGTGGGTTCCAATTTCTTGATCAGAATATTCCCACAGTGCCCTTACTTTTCATTGTCAACAGTCCTGTGTCTGTGTCCAGACCTTTTGTTTTCTCTTACTGAACATGTCTGTTTTTGAGAGTCCTTTTTTAAAATGTGTCCTACTTCTTCCTCTGTGCCAGTGCTAGTTTCTTGGACTATAGTTTTTTGTCATTTTGGGGCTTGACTTCACCTGGTTCTACAAAATCATGACCTTGCCCCCATCTTCCTTTTACTAAGGGATAAAACTTACCTCTTTATTTCCTATCCTTTTTTTTTTTTTTTAAGATTTTATTTTATTATTTATTTGACAGACAGAGACCACAAGAAGGCAGAAAGGCAGGCAGAGAGAAGGAGGGGGGAGCAGGCTCCCTGCTGAGCAGAGAACCCAATGCAAGGCCCAATCCCAGAACCCAGAGATCATGACCTGAGCGGAAGGCAGAGGCTTTAACCCACTGAGCCACCCAGGCGCCCTTATTTCTTATCCTTTCAAGGAAAAGATTTATGCCCCTTGAATCTGAGTGGCTTAAAACTTTCACAAGCTCTATGAGGATTGTTCTCATTTTTGGTTCAATACAGCCTTCTTTGTTGTAATTTAATAGCTATGCTTGGTGTGGGTCAAGGTAAAGGAAAATAGGACAAGTCTTTTTTCTCTAGTAGCCTTTTATTCATAAAAAATACATATCTTCTCTAACTTTGCTACTTTAGTAAAAAGTAGATAAAATCTTTTCTGTTTTTGAGAAAAAGTTTTTAGGAGAAATGCTTCACTTATTCATAACTGAAAGTTATGATCTCAGAACTTTGGGAAGATGCTTTCATCAAGTAAAGAATTTCTTTCCTTTCTTCCCTTTGTACCTAGACTTTACTTTCAAGCTAAGCTGTAATTAGTTCAGTTACAGTCTTTAGTAACTAGAACTTATAATTTTTTACTTGAATCTCCATTTATAGTAGTCTTCTGTGGGAAGATGTATGCAGGATGCCAAAGTAGTTTACAGATGAACTTTTTGATGAATGCTTATATTCTGAAAAGCAAGATACTTATTTTTCTTTTGAGACTAGTAATACTAGAATGTGTATTTGGCAGTGACCATAATGTAGATAGATTTACCTTCTTTTTAATGATTTTATTCATTTATTTGACAGAGACAGACACAGCGAGAGGGACACAAGCAGGGGGAGTGGGAGAGGGAGAAGCAGGCTTCCTGCTGAGCTTGGAGCCCGCTGTGGGGCTCCATCCCAAGACCCTGAGATCATGACCTGAGCCAAAGGCAGACAGTTAAACGACTGAGCCAACCAGTCGCCCCTAGATAGATTTACTTTCTTAAACTATGCTTCTGTTGTGTATTCTGTGGGAAAGATTTATTCCTACTATTAATTTTAAATGAAAATTTTTAGGAATTATTAAAATACTAAGAGATCTGCTGAAGCACAGATGACATAAAATGTATTCAAAAGGGGAATGCATTTTGAAAAAGCTTTTGAAATAATCTCATTTTAATGTCCTTAGGAACTTTATATCTATTTCATCCTTTTGCTTATGATTGAATATTAATTTAATCACTTCCTGCAAGAGTTTCTCTGTGATATTTATACTTGTTATAAATTTATTGGTCAGTTTTTTCTTCTTCTTTCAGTTGGAATAATAATAATTGTTGACTCTGGTTTTATTTTAACTTTTTTCTCAGTTTTAAGATTTTCTCATTTTGTTTTCCTGTGGAAGTTATTTGGGTAGTAATGTGTTTTCCTATTACTAATTAAGGTTTTTCTTTAATAACAGATTTATACTTAAAACTGGAAGATGTGACCCATAAATTTAATAAGCCCTGTATAATGGATGTAAAGATAGGGCGAAAGAGTTATGATCCTTTTGCCTCATCTGAGAAGATTAAGCAACAGGTCAGCAAGTACCCATTAATGGAAGAGATTGGGTTCTTGGTGCTTGGCATGAGGGTAAGAGTGATTATTGGTAACATTTCTCTTTACATGTTCTTCCCTTGGAAAATATAGATGTTATTATAATACTTACATATTAGAAGATAATATATTTTGGATTTGGGTTATTCATATCTCCCCAATGCAGGTAGAGATTTTAATCTCCTTTGTTCACTAATAGATGGTGGGTGTCTGGAGTTATTCTGACACATAATATGTAATTAATGAATGAATGGCTAAACCATAAGACTCTGACTCTGATAATTTTGTTTTAAAGAAGCTTAAGTTTAGGTGCAAACTAATGTGATAAGTAAAAGTGATATTACTTGTGATTCTTCCGTGAGAAAAGTGTTAAAGTTTATATTTTCATTTTTTTCTATTTTTAAAATAGAAAAAGAAAATTTAAAATTGGGTTATTTCTTCAGACTGTATTTTAAAACAGTTGTTTTATTTGCTCATGATTCTGTAGGTTGAAAGTTTGAGTTGGGCTCAGGTAGACAATTTGCTGATCTCAGTTAGGGTCCCTCATATGGCTGTATTCCTCTTATGGCTGTGTTCATTTAATGACTCAGCTAGGTCTAAAATGACCTCACTCTCATGTCTAGGAGATCATACTGTTGGCTGGGCCTTTTTCCCTGTGATCTCCCGTGTTCTAGCAAGCTTGCTGGAGCTTCTTCATATTCCAAGAAGGGAAGAGTGAGAGCTATAAAGTCTCTTGAAATTTACATTAGGAAGTCATTTGATGTGACATCTGTAGGACAAAGAATATCACAGGGCCAGCCCATATTGATAAGGAAAAGAAATAGACTTCAATTCTGATAGTGGGAATGGAGAGGTCACAATATAAATGGTAGTGCACACAAGGTTGGGAAGGATTGTTGAAGCCATCTTTGCAAACAGTATGCCACAGTTAAGAAGTAATGTGGAATAAAATTCTCTAAATACATGGTATGCTTTCTAGATGTGTGGAGGCAAAATTTGGATATATGATAAATGATTGTTTACCTATATAAGTATACTGGGTAGTTTTGAAACTCATCATGTAAGATGATATATGTATAGGTGTTCCTTTTGACTTTTAAACTATAATACAGAAGTGTTATAGATGAATTGTTAGTGTGATGGTAATAATAGCACAGCTAAATTTGGTATTCTGGTTATAAATAAAACCAAAAAATGTACAGTTATTTCATTTTAGAATACTATAATTAAATATGGTTATATGGTAAAGAAAAAAAAAAAGGTAATGGAATAATGTTAAAACAAACAAGAAATAAGCATGGAGCCTGACGCAGGCCTTGATCTCATGACCCAGAGATCATGACCTGAGCCAAAATCAAGAGTCAAACACTTAGAGGACAAGCCACCCAGGCACCCCTCCACTCAATATTAAACTTATTCTAGTCTGGCTTCTGTTTGATCATCCCTCCAGATTTGCTCCTTTCTAAGGTCCCTAAAGACCTTAACAATCTTCATTGTTAAGTAGGTCCAAATGACATTTTTTCATTATTCACTTTACTTTGAAAAGCAACTTTCAGTGCTATCTAAGTTATCCTTGAAAACTTTCCCTCTTCGTGTTCATGATACCCTCTCTTGGCTGTTTCCTAAGATCACTTTCCTAAGACCACTTGTCTTATTTTCCAGCTCATTTTTTTCTGTTTACTCTTTAAATGTTGATGTATTCTGCTCAGTTCCATTTTACTCCCTCGTTTTTCTTTCTGTTTCTTCCTGAGCAGTGTCTTTTGTTCTTAAATGGTTCATTTTTACTTACACTGGTTAAACCCAAGGTGTATCTTCTACCTCTGGTTTATCTTTGCTCTCCTAATCCGACATTTACTTGGATAATGTAAAGACATCTAGAATGACTACATTAAAAACTGACACACATCCCTCTTGCAAACTAACAACCACAACAATAGTAACATCTCTATTATTCCCTATCCCGGTAAATGGCATCACCATACATACAGTTTTACAAAGCAGAAAACTTGTAGTACTATCATATCTCAGAACCATTCATCAGCTCTATTGATCTTAATTTCCAATGTCTCTTGAGTCACATTATCCCTTTCCAGACTCTACTCTTAACCGATCTCTCAAGTTCAGTTTTGCTCTCTTCCAGTCTGTTCATCAAATATTGCAAAAGACATACCTAATTAGGACATTACCCTGTTTAAAAATTCTTCAGTGGATTTCCATTACCCTTAGGGTACATATACAGGATAAATAAGACATTGTGTGATTTAGCATTCTTGGGATATGTTGTTTCCCCAGACAAGTAGTTCTTCTGTTTGTATTTTTTTAATAACAACTTTTTGAGATACAATTTACATATCCTTCAATTCACTTATTTAAATATATGATATGATTCATTGGTTTTAGTATATTTATGGAGTTGGGCAACCATCAACACATTCAACTTCAGAGTATTTTCATCACCCTCAAAAGAAATATAATAACTAGCAGTTGCCCCTCTTTTTCTTCCAGTCTTTTAATTCCCCCTAGCCTTAGGCAACCGTAATCTACTTTCTATCCCTATAGATTTGCTTCTTCTGGACATTTCATATGAATGGAATTTTACAATATAATAGGTGGTCTTTTTTTTTTTTTTAAGATTTTATTTATTTATTTGACAGACAGAGATCACAAGTAGGCAGAGAGGCAGGCGGAGAGAGAGGAGGAAGCAGGTTCCTTGCTGAGCAGAGAGCCCAATGCGGGGCTCGATCCCAGGATACTGAGATCATGACCTGAACTGAAGGCAGAGGCCTTAACCCACTGAGCGAGCTAGGCGCCCCTAATAGGTGGTCTTTTGTGACTGGATTCTTTCACCTAATGTTTTTAAAAGTTCATCCATGTTGTGGCATAGATTGGTATTATGTTCCTTTTTATTGCTAAATAATATTTCAGTGTCCATAGTGAAATAATATTTCAGTGTCCACATTTTCTTTATCCATTCATTTAATTTTTTTAAAGATACTTTTCATTTATTTATCAGAGAGAGAGAGCACACAAGCAGGGGGAGCAGCAGGCAGAGGGAGAAACACTCCTTGCTGAGCAAGGAACCCGATGCTGAACTTGATTCCAGGACCCTCAGGATCATAATGAAGGCAATGCTTACCTGACTGAGCAACCCAGGCATTCTGTATCCACTCATTTATTGATAGACATTGGGTTATTTCCATGTTATGTCTATTATTAATGCTATTATGAGTATGAGTATAAAACTTTTTTACATGTACATATTTTTATTTCTTTTCATAGATTTCTGAGTTTGAAATTGGTAGGTCCTGTGGTTAAGTTTAACTTGTTAAGAAACTGCCAAAGTGTTTTTCCAAAGTTCCTGCACCATTTTACATACCTACCAGTGATGTTGTGAAGGTTCCAATTTCTTCACATCCTTGCCCAACACTTGTTACTATCTTCTTTTTTGTTTAACCATTGTCATCCTAATTAAACAGTATGTTTACTACTGTATAAAGGAAGTTATGAGAACAAAAATAACAGGAACACAAATTGATCCAGTATGATCCTCACCAAAATCCAAACTGGCATTTTTTTTTAGCAACTGACAATTACAACTTAATCCTAAAATTCAAGTATAAATTTAAGGAGGACCCAGAATTAGTCAAAACAATCTTGAAACAAGAAGGAATAAAATTAGAGCTGTCACAGTTTCTTCAAAGCTTCTTCCAAGGCTACATTAATAGACAGTGTGGTTCCAAAAAAAAATTTGCAAATCATATATTTGATATGGGGTTAGTATCTAAAATATATAAAGTACTCATATAATTTAATACAATCGACATCCTGATGGGTGTGAAGTGGTATCTCAATATGGTTTTGATTTACATTTCCCTAATGACAATTATGTTAAGCATCTTTTCATGTGTTTATTGACCATTTGTATATATTCTTTGGAGAAATGTCTATTCCTATCCTTTAGCTGTTTTTAAATTGGGATAGTTGTCTTTTTATTAATGAGTTTTATACAAATACCTGATGAGATATGATTTGCAAATATTTTCTCACTTTCACTTTCTTGACAGTTCCTTTGAAGCACAATTTAATAGATAAAAAAATCTAATTAAAAAAATGGGTAGAGGAACTACATAGAGATTTTTCCAAGGAAAACATCCAAATAGCCAACAGGAACATCAAAACGTTCTCAACATCACTAATCTCAGGGAAACACAAGTCAAGACCACAACGACAATTACCTCACACCTGTGAGAATGGCAAACATCAGAAAGACAAGAGATAACAAGAATTGCCCAGAATATGGAAGAAAGGGAATTAACACTCCTTTGGGAATTAAACTCAGCCTCTCAGCATCAAGCCACTAGAACTTTGAATAGTTTGAATGCGAGGAATGTAAATTAGGTATAGCTACTATGGAAAACCGTATGGAGGTCTCTCAAAAAATTAGAAAATAGAACTACCACATGATCCAGCAATTCTACTTCTGGGCATATATTCGAGAAAATGAAAACAATTATCATAGAGATACGTGCAATTTATACTCTAATGTTTAAAAATTTCCCTCCAGGAAAGTCATGCCTTTAAACAAACAAACAAAAAAATCCCTTCTTATCACTGACTAGACTGTAATTTACCAAATATATCAAATATTCAAAAATATATTTAAATACTTTTCTGTTCAGGTAGTAGTAGAAGAGGTTTTGCAGGCAGAGTAACTTGCCAGTTTTGTATGCTGGTTTAGGATCTCTCTTTTTTTATATTTATTTGTTTAAATTTTATTTATTTATTTATTCGTTTGTTTATTTAAGAGAGTGGGTGTGAGCAGGGGGGAGAGAGAATTTTTTTTTTAAATTAATATATAATGTATTATTAACCCCAGGGGTACAGGTCTGTGAATCACCAGGTTTACACACTTCACAGCACTCACCATAGCACATACCCTCCCCAGTGTCCATAACCCCACCACCCTCTCCCTGCCCCCCACCCCCCAGCCACCCTCAGTTTGTTTTGTGACATTAAGAGTCTCTTATGGTTTGTCTCCCTCCCAATCCCATCTTGTTTCATTTATTTTCCTACCCTCCAAACCCCCTACGTTGCATCTCCACTTCCTCATATCAGGGAGATCATATGATAGTTGTCTTTCTCCAATTGACTTATTTCGCTCAGCATAATACCCTCTAGTTCCATCCACGTCATCACAAATGGCAAGATTGCATTTTTTGATGGCTGCATAGTATTCCATTGTGTATGTATGTATGTGTGTGTATACACACACACACACACACACACACACACACACCACATCTTCTTTATCCATTCATCTGTTGATGGACATCTGGGTTCTTTCCATAGTTTGGCTATTGTGGACATTGCTGCTATAAACATTTGAGTGCACATGCCCCTTCGGATCACTACATTTGTATCTTTAGGGTAAATACCCAGTAATGCAATTGCTGGATCATAGGGTAGCTCTATTTTCAACTTTTTGAGGAACCTCCATGCTGTTTTCCAGAGTAGTTGCACCAGCTTGCATTCCCACCAACAGTGTAGGAGGGTTCCCCTTTCAGAGAGAGAGAATCTTAAGCAGGCTCCACTCCCAGCACAAAATCTGACACAGGGCTCAGTCTCACGACCCTGAGATCATGACCTGAACCAAAATCAAGAGTTGGACACTTAACTGAGCCACCCAAGTGCCCCTAGGAATTATTTACTTTTAATGACTTTCAGTAATTATACTATATTTCATTGATCCCAAGATGATGTGGATGATAAGACTGAAGAAAAATGAAATCTTGCCATTTGCAATGACATGGCTGGAGCTAGGATGTAGTATGCTAAGTAAAGTAAGTCAGAGAAAGACAAATACCATATGATCTCATTCATGTGAAATTTAAGAAAGAAGACAGATGTACATATGTGAAGGGGGAAACAAAATGAAGGAGAGAGGGAAACCATAAGAGATTCTTAATGGTAGTGAACGAATAGGATTGATGGAGGGAGGTAGGTGGGGGGTGGGCTAGATGGGTGATGGGTATTAAAGGAGGACACTTGATGAGATAAGCAGTGGGTATTGTATATAAGTGATGAATCACTGAATTCTACTCCAGAAACCAATATTGCATTCTATGTTAACTAACTAAAATTTAATTTAAAAAAGAAAGCTTTAAAAAAAAATTAATTTTCAGGTGCTTGGCTGGCTCAGTTTGTGGTACACATAACTCTTGTTTCAGGATTGTGAGTTCGAGCCCCATGTTGGTGTAGAGATAACTTAAAAAATGAAAAATAAACTTAAAAAAAAAAGACTGATTGATTTAATAACAAGATTTATTGAGATATGTGTTACAAAACAGGTAGAAACAGAGTAGAGCCTGTAAGAGCAAGGGAGTCAAGAAAGCATTATAGAGTGACTTTAGAAAAGATGGTACAATTTTTCCATGCTCTCTGAAAGTAGAGTGCTCCTATGAAACTTTTTGTGATCTGATATGGCCTCAAGTGAAAACTCAGTTACCGTTAACTTATATGGAAAAGTTTTGAGTTTTCCCACACTCAAGAAATAACCCTCAGGTTCTTCTTGATACCTTAGGCTCCATCTTGCTAATGGATGCACAAAATTCATCAAGTAAAGCACAGATACTCACAGTTCAAAGGTATGGCATCCTGATCCTGGAATGCTGACTGCAGTTCCCTGTGAAGGAGTTGGTGGTGCTGCTCTTGCTGCTGGGGGTTCATGTTGCCTCTGTAACAGTTACCTCCAAACAAAGGCTGAACACTATTTTCACTTTTTGCCTTTCTTTATAGAAATGAAAATCCTCTTTGGCCTCTTTTGGTTAGCAAAAACAGATACTAATGTAGTTCTTTTGTGAAAGTAAAGTGGTGTTACACAAACTTCTGAAAAGCAAGAGATATCCTTTGAACTGGCAACAAGGGAAAGTAAAAAAATTGAGAAGTAATGTGTATTGTGAGACAGGAGTTTATGTAAGGTGACTGAAACATAATGTATATAGGTAGGTGAGGTGTATATTTTCTTAAAGTGTTAGATTTAAAAGAAGTAACCTGCTTTAGGACTTACTGGGTTTTTTAAAATAGTGTCCTTATGGATTGACTATTATATACATTCTTGTTTAATTTTCCAGTTTTGTATTGATTCTGAAACCAAGATGTAATTATAGGGATTTATTATATTTATTAGCTAAAAGTAATTAAAATATAGTGTATAGAAATTTATCTGAAATTTCTTTAAATCATAGAATTCAAGATTTTAAATGATTTAATTTTCAAATGTTCCACTGTATTTTTGGCAACAACTTAAAGTTTTGACAAAGAAATACTTTTGAAGGGAAGTACTTTTTCTTAATCACTGATTCCTAGTTAATTGGAGAAATGATTCTTCTCTTTTGGTATTTATTGAGCACATTATTTAAAGATCAGACTCTTATCTTTTTTTTTCTTTATAATATGATGATAGTAACCTCTTACATCTTGAATTGACTTAATAGGAAAGGTGTTTTGCTAAAGATATTATTTGTTTGCTCCAGATTTAAGTTCACACAAAATGAGCAACTCATATGGTGAAATATGATCTAGGAAGGGCTAGAACTTGCTTTTGCTTGTTTTTTGATTTTGTTTTTAAGTGGGCTCCACGCCCAACGTAGAGCTTAAACTGTGAGATTAAGGGTCAGTCACATGCTCCCACTGACGGAGCCAGCCAGACTCCCCAGCTTTTGCCTGTTTGCCTGTTATTCTGCCCTACTTATGTCTCCCAGCTTTCCTTTCCATTAAACTTTTTTTTTTTCTACATGTTTTTAAGATTGGTGTGTAACTTTTGATTTATAAGTATCTTTGCTGCTGACCAAGACTGGGCAGTCAGTAGAGATAGAGAGTAGAGATGGAGATACTCTATTTCTTTCCATTCCAGTGTTAACTGTAAAATAGAGGAAAAGAGAAGATCAATAAAGGAGTTCCACTGAAACTGTTTAACTTTAGTCTGTGTGTGAAATGTAGATTCTTGTATGTGAAATACAATTTAGCTCAGATAATACACCCCTTATTCTAATAAGTAGAATAGTTTTTATTTTGAAAATCATGGGTTTTTTTGTACATTTTCTAGTTTATGGTTCACATAACTATGTACTTAAAAATTTGAAAATTCTCATTTTTTGCATTGATCTATTCAGATTATTAATTTTCTCAATTTCATCCTTTTTTATTGCAATATAATTGACATATAACATTGTGTAATTTTAGGGTATACAGCATGTTGATTTGATACATATATATATTGCAGTATGATTACCACCTTAGCATTAGATTAGCTAACACCTCTATCATGTTGGAAATTCTTATTTATTTAATTAATTAATTTACTTTTTTTTTTTTTTTCCAAGAATCCTCTTTTAAACCTGTTTATGTGTATAGAGAACATGAGTGGTTATTTTAAAACACATTTTGGATATACTTAACAGTTCTTATAAAAATAATATTTCTTGTAGCCAAATGTAATTTTTGATGTTTATAAAGTGCCTTCTTCCATTCATAGTAACACTTTGCTCAAGATAAATTACACACACACACACTTATTTTAAGGATTTTATTTATTTACTTGACAGAACAAGAAAGTGCAAGCAGTCAGAGCAGCAGAGGGAGAGGGAGAAGCAGGCTCCCCACTGAGCAGGGAGCCTGATGCGGGCTCAATCCCAGGACCCTGGGATCATTACCTGAGCCAAAGGCAGTCACTTAACTAGCTGAGCCACCCAGGCACCCCAAATTATATTTCTTTAGTAGGCAGTATGTGTGTGTGTTTAAGAACATGATTGTAGGGGCGCCTGGGTGGCTCAGTGGGTTAAGCCTCTGCCTTCTGCTCAGGTCATGATCCTCAGGGTCCTGAGATCGAGTCCCACATCAGGCTCTCTGCTCAGCAGGGAGCCTGCTTCCCCCTCTCTCTCTGCCTGCCTTTCTGCCTACTTCTGATCTCTGTCAAATAAATAAATAAAATTTAAAAAAATAGTGATTGTAATTGAACTTTTCTCAGTTAAGTATAGCATTTGAAATAGATGGTAATTAACTGTAACAGACTAAAAGATATTATATCAATTCCCAAATCAGTGTATTTTTTTTTTGTTTTTAAGATTTTATTTATTTATTTGACAGAGATCACAAGTAGGCAGAGAGAGAGGAAGGGAAGCAGGCTCCCTGCTGAGCAGAGAGCCTAATGCGGGGCTCAGTCCCAGGACCCTGGGATCATGATCTGAGCCGGAGGCAGAGGCTTTAACCCACTGAGCCACCGAGGTGCCCCCAAATCAATATATTCTTAATACTTCCTAAAAATATTTATTTAGGGGGTACCTGGATAGCTCAGCTGGTTTAACATGTGACTCTTGGTTTCAGCTCAGGTGGGGCTCTGCACTTAGTGGGGAGTCTGGTTGAGATTTTATCTCTCTGCCCCTCCGCCCACTTGTGCATGCTCTCTCTCAAAAATAAATAAATCTTTAAAATATATGTATTTATTTAAAATTTGAGAAGGTACATTATTGTATGCCTCAAACTCCAAAAATTGTAGAAACATACACAGTGAGAAGTCACCTTCCATACAGGATGTTACTATTTTCTCCCCAGTGTATCCTTCCAGAGATATTTTTAACATATACAAATACTACATATATGTGTTCTTTTATCAAAAAACCTACTTTGAACATGGTTTTGTATATTACTTTTTTTTTTTCCATTTAACATATCATAAAGATCTCTCCACAGTGGCACACTGTTACTACACCATGACTTAACCAGCTCCCTTTGATTGTTTCCAGTCTTTTGCTATTACAAATAATGTTACAAATGAATAAACAGAGACCTACATCATTTCACCAGTATGCAAGCATATTTATGGCACAATTTCCTATAGGAGAATTGCTGGGTTATATGCATTTGTAATTTTGGTAGATATTGGCAGTATCCCTGATAGGGAGCAGTAATTTTGAACCAGGAGCAGTTTTGCTCCAGGGAAACTTTTGGCAAAGTCCAGGACACTTGATTTTTCACGATTTGGGGGAGGGCTGTGCTCCCCTTGTGTTCGAGAGCTGATTTATGTGAACTGTTGAGATCCTTTTTTCATTTTTTCACATAAAAGTAATCATGCCCTTTGTTCATTATATAAATTTTAAATACTTTTTCTCTGTGTCTATTTGTCTTTTGATTTCTGCTTGGCAAAAACACTATGAACATTTTTTAAAACATACTGTGTATGAATGAAATTTCTGAGTTCTGTTTAGAAATGCCTTCCCTAGTATCAGTTATTCTTCCATCTTTGTGGGGATACTTTTATCATTTCATTTTGTGCATTTTGATATTTGATATATTTGGACTTTATCCTTGTATAAGGTATAAATACAACTAATTTTTTTTCCAGATCACTACCTAAAGACACTATCATTACTTAATTATCCATCTTTTTCTATTGATTTAAAATACTGTTCTCACAGACTTCTCATGTATTTGATTCCAAAGATATGTTTTAATGAAATCAGTGTCTTAGAGATATCTGAACTCCCATGTTTATTGCAGCATTATTAGTGATGGTTAAGATACGGAAACAGTACATGTACAGATGAATGGATAAGGAAGATGTAGTTTGTATATATACACACACAACAGAATATTATTCAGCCACAAGAAAGAAGGAAATCCTACTGTGCTATAGTATGGATGAACCTGAAGGGCATTTTGCTGAGTGAAATAAACCAAAGAAAGACAAATGATGTGTGGTACCACTTACACATGAAACCCCCCCCCCAAAAAAAAAAGAAAGAAAGAAACCAATTTCATGGAAACAGATTAGAATGGTGGCTCCTAAGGGTTGGGGGGGGGGCGGAAATAAGGAGATGTATGTCAAAGGGTACAGACTTCCAGTTACAGGGTAAGTTCTAAAGGACCTGCTGTACAGCATGGTAACTCTAGTTAATAATACGGTACTGTGTACTTGAAATTGGCTGAGAGTAGCTCTTAAGCCTTCTCACCACACATGCACAAAAAATGAGTTAACTGTGAGGTGATGCACATGTTAATTATCTTGATCTTAGTAATCATTAACAGTGTGTATGTGCAGCAAATAATCACGTACACTATGTATGATTATATTTCTCATACGTTCCTCAATAAAGCTGGGAAATATAAATATATTTTAATATCTAGTAGGATGGCAAGGCTAGTCCCTCATTACTCTTATTTGGATTTCTCCTGCCTATTGTTTTTTTAAATATGAACTTCAGAATTAGTTTTTATGGCTAAAAAAAGTTTTTATTATAATCTCACTTTAGTTGTTGAATAAGTAGTAGTAAATTGATTTAGTTGTTGATTTAAGTAAATTAAATTGTTAATTTAAGTAGGATTAATACCTTTATGATGCTGAGTTTCCATTCTGAGAACAATGGGGGTGATTTGTATGTCTTAAGAATGTTTTAAAGATATCTTTATATAGACTTACACTTATTTAGTTTATTTCTTTGTTGTTGCATTGGTAAATAGGGTCTTCCATTATATTTTCTAACTGGTTATTTGTAAATATGAAGGCTTATTTCTGGGTACCAATTTGTACTCAGTAACCGTTTCAAGTTCTTAACTGTTTGTATTAGCTTTTCAGTTGATTTTCCAATACACAACTATTATCTATAAAGAGTAATATATTTATCTCCTTTCCAAATTATTATACCCTTTCTCTTGTGTATATTTGCTAGAAATTCCAGAACGATATTAGATAGATGATAAAAAAAAATGTGGTAGAATACTTTTTCTAAAAGCTTCTTGTATTTTAGGATAAGATGTTTCCTTGTATCCTTTTTAAACTCGAGGCTAACTTTTGGTGGATTGATGTTGATAATTCTTTCATATTGGAAATATTTATCAGTCCTTTTAAAGAGTTTCCATCAATAGAGGATATAGATTTTTTAGATGCCTTTTCAGCATCCATTGATATGATATGAATTTTTTTCTTCTTGAGTCTGTTAGAATGAAATATGAGTAGATCTTCCTACCTTAACTATCACTGCATTGTTGGGTAAACCCCACATGGTCAAGGATGATTAGTTTTTAATATTCAGTGCTTTTTCTCACAGGTTTACCATGTTCATTCTGACAGCTATGAGACACAAAATCAGCACTATGGAAGAAGCTTAACAAAAGAAACTTTAAAAGATGGTATGGATTGAAAAACTTATTTCAATACTTTTATTACTGCACAGTTATCAAAATAATTCTAAAATAATTTCGGTCTCAGTTCTTTGGTATAATGATGGTATAATGATTTGATCCATAATAAATAAATGTAAACCCTTAAATTTATACAGTTGGATTATTCATAATTCCTAGTTTGTAATACACCAAAACTATGAATCCTTGAGTGCCTTTTTAAATTTTAGTTCATTTCTTATTATACATTAAAAAATAATGAACATCTGTGAACCAGCCATATAGTTCAAGTCCTGAAACTAGAAGTTGTTTTTCAAATCCTAGTGTGTAAATCATAATGTATTAAAACTGCTTTTTACATAAGAGACTTTAAGATGTATATTGTTGTATGTAATATATTTTTATCCAAATCTCCCATGTCTAATTTAGCTGTATATTATAAGCTTCTAGAACCACATAGTAAAAATAAATGGCATTAGAAGTAGTTTAAAGCCTGTTAACATAAATGCCTCTAAAATAGTTACAGCCGAGCTATTACGAAAGCAATGATACCCTAATAGATTCCTGGAAATAATATTCTATTAAAAACTTTATTCTTAGCTTTGCCTGAGATGGGAAAGAGCTTACGTGTAGTGTAGTTTGAAAAAAATTTTTAATTTTATATATAGAAGACAAACACACACAGTGTGATCTTAACAGTATCTGCCTTGGTTTACATAACCAATAGCAGGATAATACTCAGATTGGCTCTTTGTTAAAATATTTTGCAGGCTAATGTGAGTATACATTTTTAGCAATTTCTACCCATAGTGGAGGAACAAACTATTTAAAAGCAGAAATCAAGTTATATATACCCATAAATTTTCAAATATGATAAAATAGGCATAAACAATGTGAAAGAGGCTTAATAATCTGATAGTTTAAAACACATAAAAGTCTCAGTTTTGAATAACATATTCAACCTGGAGTAGCTTTGATCCCCAAAGTGAGCTTAACTTTTGTGAAGACTGATTTAATCAACATTATTAAGAACAGAAAGAATTTATTATAGTTGTGATTTGGTATTTTGGTAATGGGCCATTGTTGCCATTACAAGTAGTTGTGATTTGACTCTAGGTTTTAGATTAGCTCTTGAATGTGATTCTAACAAACAAATAATCTAATTAAAAATAAATCCCTCACACTAGCAAATGAAGCAAATCTTGGAATCACATTCCTTAAGAGAATATATATAGAGAGAGAACTAAACTACCAGTCTTTGTGTAATAATTTTTTTAATCTAAATAGTATGTTTTACTTTACCGAAGTGTCATTTTCTAATAAGAGAATCTTCACTAAAAATTATGTTGAGGTTCAGGTTTCTATGTCTGACTAGAATTTTACCTGTTCAGCTAATTGCAAGGGGTGATAGGAAGAAATTGAAGAATTGTATTTAAGATGAGTTTATTTCCCATGTGACAGCTAGTTCATAATTTCATTACAATCCTAATATTTTCCTGTTTATAGGAGTCTCCAGGTTTTTTCATAATGGATTCTGCTTAAGGAAAGATGCTGTTGCTGCCAGTATTCAGAAGATTGAGAATATTCTGCAGTGGTTTGAAAATCAGAAGCAGCTTAATTTTTATGCAAGTTCATTACTGTTTGTTTATGAAGGTTCATCTTGGCCAACTACTACAAAATCGAATGACAGAACTTTGGTAGAAAAACTTTTGTCCAAAGGGCAACTGTCAGACACAGATGTACTAGAGTACAATAATAACTTTCATGTGTTAAATTCCACAGAGAATGGAAAAATAGATGCTTCAGTAGGCAAAAGCCTCTCCAAGATGTATGCTCGTCACAGAAAAATGTGTTCAAAAAGGCATCACAGTCAGACTTCATTGAAAGTTGAAAATATAGAGCAAGACAATGGGTGGAAAAGCATGTCACAGGAACATTTAAATGGAAATGTACTTTCCCAACTGGAAAAAGTTTTCTATCATCTTCCCACTGGTTGCCAAGAGATTTCAGAAGCAGAAGTGCGAATGATAGATTTTGCTCATGTGTTCCCTAGCAACTCAATAGATGAGGGATATGTTTATGGGCTGAAGCATTTAATTACTGTACTGCAAAGTATTTTAGACAATTGAATCTTTTGCTGCAGCCTTTGTAAAGGATGGGACAATCATAAGAGCAGCAGTCAATATCTCTGTACTTGTAAAGCTATGTAAAAAATTTATATTGTGAGTCTACATTTTGTCTTTATACTTTTGGTAGGAGGGTTATCTTTTTTATAATCTTACTCAGGAAAACTAATTATTTGCTCATTAGAAAACTATGAAGAATAAAGAAACTTAGGAATCTTAAGCAGGGAATGTGGTGGTACATGGCTTAAACATCTGGCTAAACGAAGATGCAAACCATTATTCAGTCATTAAGAGTTTATTTAGCTTTCTGTAGCCAATTTGTCATGAACTCTCTGTCCACTGAACCTTGACAATGAGCCATATCTAAACTCATTAAATTAATGGAACACTTTTAAAAATCTAGAAAGCACAGGTTGATGTCCTTGGTATTACTATGTATGAAGTCATTAAAACTGGAGAAAATTCTACTTCAGAACAATTAAGTACTGTTTAGGTTTTATGTTAAAAGTAGACCAGCATATCAAAAGGTGCTTCTTAGTAAAGCGATTTAGAATTATTGCATTCCAAAAGCAGATTTTCTCTTTTAATTTCCATTAAAATGGATATTTCAATATATTATACTTCATGAGAAAAATAATTAAACAAGAACAACAACAAAAATCTTGAAATTAATGTCAGTAATTATTCTTGTCAGGGTTAGGAGAAGAAATAAGTTATTTGCAAGGAACAAAATGGTTTTCTTTTAAAATCTTTCATTGATGTGAAAATTGGAATATATATTTACTACATTTGAAAAGTGCTGTAAACCGTATAATACCTTTTGCTCTAAATGCAGCTTTAAAAGGTAGATTATTGAAGCTTTGTCTTATTTCTCCTTTAAGTAGCTTGAGAATTTTCTCATTTAAAATTCATGTATTTATATGTCCCATTTAGTTCAACAGTAGTATAAATATATGTTGCCAAAAAAGTGCTTCTCAGAATTTCAGAAAGCAATGAAGGACACCATCAAGTATTGTGTTATCAAAAGTACTGTGTAAATTAGTGCATCTCTGTGATTGGTGCATATCTAAATTCATCCTTCTATGTCACTCTTAAACAGTTTTATACCCTATTCCAGAGAGAAATTATGATTTAATTTTGTGATAGGTGGGGGGAATGCTATTTTTCCTGGAAAAATGAGATTTTTAAGTATTTTCTGCATTTCACACTTACCACCTAAAAGGATTTACAAATATGTTAGCTGTTTATGAAAGCATTAACTGTACTTTGACTTACTAAAAACACATCTAAATAGTTAACAGTTTTGCCATATTCCTGAAAAATGTTTCAGATTTGTGGGCTGTTGGACTTTTCCCTCTTTTTCCCCCTAGAATTACAAATTAAAGTTTTAAACTAAGCAGCTTTTTTTGGTGTGGAGGAAAGTATCACAATTTTATCTTTATCTCTAAGCATACTTTGCAAATATCTGAGCACAGACGGAAGTACCAAATGCTCTATGATTCTGTGTTTGGTAAATCTATTAAACCTGAATTACTTTAAAATTCATATACATTTTGTTAGAGCAAAAAAAAATTTTTTTTTTAGAGTTAGTATAAGTATTTTTCGTAGAGACTTCATATTTTTCTTACTGCCTAAATGGGTATTGGCTATAGCTTTTTGGGGGAGATAAATTTCAAGTGCTCATAAATAGTCAAATTTTTAATTTTACCTTTTTTCTCCTACCGTATAGACTTCTGTTGTTCTTATTTGGACAGTAGTTCAGTAAGTCTTAATAAGCTCAGTTAATTAATAATTTTGAGTCTTTTAACAAAAATTTTTTTGTAGGGGATGGTATCGGTCTATGTACAGTAAATTTAATAAATCTAAGTATTACCAGACTTTTGCACATTTTAGCTCAATAAAGTGTGAATCAGCTTTCTAGATTTTCTTTATCCATATTTGGAAATACAGTTTTGGAAAAATCAGTGTCTTACCTTTTTGATACAGTAGATAATCTTGGTTTTAATAAAACAAAAAGCGCTTTTATCATTTGTTTTTCAGGGAAGGGATTAACATTTAATTCTGTTTGTTTACATTTTTATCACTATTATCCAATGCCCATTTTATGTTACATTATAAGTAATCTTACATATCACAGAGGAAGTATCTGTTTATGTAATCTAGATGTGAATATTATACTGTCTAGCCCAGTTTAACATTATGTTTAGCCATTTAACATTATGCTGAAATTTACCACTGTGGGGAAGAATGATCACTATTCACCAACCATATTTAAACATGTACATGTTTAAGAAATAAGCATAATAAGGATATAGTTTGGGTTAATAGGATTATCATAGGTTTTTTTTCCCCCTAGGAAACATAAATAATGATTTTAGTGTATTTCTTATGGAATGCACTCATGAAAAGGACTTTAAGAGATTGTGGATAGTATAATAATACATTTCTCTAATAAAAATTTAAATTGTATAATAGTTTTATAATAAAGTATTTACACTAATATTTTAATATGGATAGAAGTTGCATAGATTCAGATAAATTAAAAATTGATAAATGCTAAATATTTTATCTAAATAGTTTTTCAAGAAACAATTGTGAAAATGTGTATATTAAGTGGCTCTAACATGGAGCTTTGTGGTATTTTCAACTCAGTATTCATTATTCTTTGTTTTATATGTCTAGAAAGAGCATACTTAGTATTCCTCTTTACACTACAATTTGCTATTATGGGGCTTTAGATTGTGTTAAACTGAATAAGAAATTTTTTTCTGATTTTCAGTATAATTTACTATTTTATGATTTCTAAGGCAGTGTTCTTCATATTATCTCTATAATATCTCTATATTGATAATATAACTTAAGAAAAAGTTATTAATTTTCAAAGATTTCAGTTGTAGTTTTCATATTTCATGCAACTGAAAACTTTTGTTTCTAGGATTTGGAATATTGTAGAAAATACAGGATGAAAGAAAATAGTATGAAACAATTTTATTTGAGAAATTACTGTTTTTAAAACACTGTCATCATTTTAGTACTCTCTTAACAGTTAGACATTTGATACTTTAAAACTTGATTTGCTCTTAAAATTGTTTACAATGCTTTGTAATAATCTTTCTTATTCAGTGCCTTTAACCTTGATTTGATATGATTGTAGCCTCAGTTATCATTCCACTACATCCTGCAATATTTTTATAGCCTAGACAGCAATTTGTTTTAAAAAAAAAAAAATGTCAATTTGATCATGTAAAGAGGTAGCAATTGTCTATCAATGCTTTGGGAAGACAAGTAGAGTTACCTATAGGCCATTCTCCTTAATTCATTCAAAAATATCGGATGTCTACCATGTGCCCAGCATTTTTGGCCCTGAATATGCAGTTCAGACAAAGCCCTAACCATTGTCTGCATTCTGTCTGGATGGGGTGGGTCTGGGGACTTAATTAAAAGAGAGCTACAGAAAAATATGCATTGTCAATAGTGAAGCTAACTAGCATTTGAGTTTGTGTAAAGATAAGGTAATGATTATTGAGCTGAGATGAAGCAACTGACAATATGTTGGGTGAAAAATAATACTTGCAGCATTATAACCTCTATTTGACTCTTGAGTTCAGGTAGTAATTATAGATAGGATAAAAAGGCCTTAATTTTTCACTTTTTTTGCTGGTAAAGGTACGTTTATTTTTAGGCTGTCCATTTAGAGTAGTGTTTTAACAGAACATTACTGTGAAAAACATTCCATTACATATTCATAAGCAAATTACTGCACATTTTTAAAATTGTATTTTACAATTTCATACAAGTACTTTAGACCTCAGTCTCATCTTCAAACCACTGGTATTTTAAATTTGGCAATGAATACGAAATTTTCGACTTACAGAGTGATTGTATTGTTACTTAAAATGCCTGTTAATATTTTAGGAAGGTTGGAGTCTCCGTTTTTTGGTGTTTAAATTGTTACTTATGTTGATAGTGTCTAATAAGAGGAAATAGCATTTGTGCGATTAAATTAGAATATACTTTTAAAAGTTTTAATTGTTAAACTTTGTCATCATGGGGTTATATTTTGGCCTGGTGTTCACTTACAATCTGTTAGTAAGTTTAATTATGAAGTGAAATAGTTTCAAATAGTAATGCACCTGCGTATAAATGAAATTGGTGTGCACAAAGACACTTTACTATAGGGAGTTGTACTGGAAGATTTATGAAAGCATGTGAAATTGCACCTAAAATTGTATTAGTGACTATGCTAAATTTATTTTACTTGATGAATGAATGTATTTAGTGTAGTCAAAGTTACTTTGGTTTAAATGTCTACACAATGTCTTTTTTTAAATGTGTTTGTAATTTGTAGTATTGATGGGGGGTATTTGGACTTGGACTGCAGGGGTTATTGTCAATGTGTGATTTGTGTTTTTATTTTATAGAATCATCTAATGTGATATACCGATTTTTATAAGTGATATTTAGATAATTCTAATAACTGTATATTTGACAACCTATTAAAATGTTTTGCAATTGGAGCTTTTCTTTACTAATTGTATTATGCTAACAAACTCATGGTAATTGAAAAATAACATACTCATTCAACAAATATTTGAGTGCATGTTATGTACCAGAAACTACAGGAATCATGAAGGATTCAAGGATGATTAGGACAAGCTAGTAACAGAAAAAAAAAAAATGCATTGCAAATGAAAAAAATGTTAACTTTTTTGTCTGAATATTTTTCTATGAGATGTACTAAAGTCTTTGGAATCAACCTTGTAGGGGAAGTGGAAAACAGGAGAACAAACTGACTTGGCTGTGAAGATATATATTACAATTGTAAAACTTCAGAAGTGGGTAAGATAGTTTTGCCTGTATTTGAAGTTTTGTGAATCAGCTACTTAATCAGTGACCTAATTATTTTCATTCATTAATTAAAAAGAGAGGGTATATCAAATGCCTGTCCAATATTAGGCACCATATTTGGCTTTGGAGATTTTGAAAAGCTGCATAAGAGATTCAGTACATGTTCTCAAGATATGTACTATCTGGTAGAAAGAAAAAACAATATAAATATGGGGTAAAATATTATTGGGGTATGACTGATACTTAACCAATATACAGCAGGGCTGTGAAAGAGAGGAGTCAGTTCTGATAAAATGCAAGAGGAAGAAGGGATTTATAGTCTCATTGCAATTATGAGTCAAGGCTCCAAAAAGCTAGAGGGCATTCCTCTTTATGCCTGCTACTATGAACCAAGGGAAGGAGCAATACTATGTGAAGTAGTTTCTAAGACTGGCTGCCTAACTGCTGAGAATTAACAGAATCCCAGAGCTATAGTCCCCTAGTTATAGCTAACTGTAAGAACTAAGTAAAAGCTGAAATGAAGGGGAGCCGGCTGGTGCAGTGGGTTAAAGCCTCTACCTTCGGCTCAGGTCTTGGGATCGAGCCCCACGTCAGGCTTTCTGCTCAGCGGGGAGCCTGCTTCCTCCTCTCTCTCTCTCTGCCTGCCTCTCTGCCTACTTGTGATCTGTCAAATAAATAAATAAAATCTTAAAAAAAAAATGAAGTAAGTGAAAATGACCACCTGAGAATTTCATTGAAAATGCAGATTCCGATTCAGCAGGCCTGGGTGGGGTCTGTGATGCTCCTGGCCCATGGACTACTCCTTAGCAGCAAGATTTTCAAAAGGTTCTTTCGGTGTAGAATGTGCAATAGAACTTGGATCACTTTTATCCAAGCAACCAGAGCTATTTGAAAGCCAGGGAGAGTGTTGAGAAGAATGGGAGAAAATAACAGGCAGTAATGGCTCACGTTAATACCGTCCATTCTTTTTTTTTTCCCCTTAAAGTTATTTATTTATTTATTTATTTATTTATTTATTTATTTATTTATTTGATAGAGATCACAAGTTGGCAGAAGGCAGGCAGAGACAGAGGGGGAAGCAGGCTCCCTGCCGAGCAGAGAGTCCGACGTGGGGCTCGATCCCAGGACCCTGAGATCATGACCTGAGCTGAAGGCAGAGGCTTAAACCACTGAGCCACCCCAGACGCCCCAATACTGTCCATTCTTGAATGGAAGAAAAGTTCATCTGCTATGTCGGGCCATTAAACTTTCCTCCTCCAGGTCTTAGGGCTCCTGTAATAATAGGCTAATCTTTTTCTATTTGCAGCTGTTAGCTTTTCACATGTGTGAACGATGCCTACTTTGCCAACTGAAGAAAACAGTCTGCATATGCTTGTTAATTACATTGTATTTGCTTTAGGGAGAAATAATGTGGTACAATTGGTTTGGACACTCAGATGTTTTGAGTCTATATGTTTCTAAAGAGAAGTTAGGAAGGTTTTGGGTTTTTTTAAGGTTTTTTTTCTTTTTTAGCTGATCACAAGCCCTATTTTTTTTTTCAATTCAGTGTTCCAGAATTCATTGTTTATGCACCACACCGTATTTTTAAAGAGTGTGGCATGCAGGCAGAGAATTTTAGACTGTGAAGCCCTATGTGGGGTCCATTTCACAACCCTGAGATCGTGATCTGAGCCCATATCTAGAGTCAGATGCTCAATGGACTGCGCCACCCAAGCATAAAGGAAGGTCGTTAAAATTGTTATTAATTAAACTAATATAATTTGACAAAGTGCTTTGGGATGGGCACAAAAAAGATGCTGAATGTGGAAGCGTCATGTGGACACTTGTTATCTATGGAAGAATGAACAGTATCACCTCAAACATTTTAAAGATTGTAAGTTTAAGGTAAATAGGCTGAATTTATAGCTTATAGGGCTTTGATCCAGTTCAAAGAGTATCTTTATTTTTGTGAGTTTGTAAAGAAACCATAACTTTTAGTTCTCATCAGTCTTAACTTCCATTTTCCACTCCCTATTGTGGTCAACTCTAACCCATCCAGGTTATGCCAGAGGCAGAGAGACCAATCTCAGTAATGGGCTAGCCTGGCCACTCTGTCAGCATGATTGCTGCATAACACCCTAAAATGTAGGTGGCTTAACAATTGTCCTTTATTATTTGTATGGATTTGCAAGTCAGTTGGGTGATTCTGCTGATCTTGGCTAGATTTACTCATGTTTCTATAGTCAGCTGTCAGGTCAGCTGAGTTGGGGGCTGGGAGGGGGTGGGTTGTGAGCTAGTCCGGATGGCTGGGATGACATGTCTTAACCTTCTTTCATCAGGCTAGCCCCAGCATTTTCTTTTGGTAGTTGTGGGAGTCTAAGAGAAGATGCTGAAACCATGCAAACAGGTTTTCAAGATTGTTTGTGTCAAGTTTGCTATTATTGCCCAACCCAGTTAGTGTGGGCAGCTATGGAAGGGCATGATGCAATTAACCACATGCTCCAAACTCAGACCAACTCATATAGGACACCAAAATATTGTCCTGGCTTATCATGGTCTATGTTTTCATCAGGCAGCAAAGTCAGATCAAGTGGACAATGTGGGCATTCCATAAGAATGATCCGTTGATCAGAACAGAGGCAGCAGGATAAACTGTTCAAATTTAAAAATCTCGTCTGTTTTCCCTTTTTTAAAGATTTCACCCAGGTTTCCACACTTTACCTCCCCTAGGTAGAACCCTCTGGGTAGTCTCACAATGTTGCCATCCTCAGTTTGTAATAATATGTTATTTGAGGAATGGTTTGGTACGTTTTTTTTCCCCCCGAAGTTTTTACTTAAATTCAAGTTAATTAACATACAGTGTAATACTAGTTTCAAGTGGAGAATTTAGGGATTCATCACTTAAATACAACACCAGGTACACATTGCAAGAGCTCTCCTTAATCCCCGTCACCTGTTTAACACCTCCTCCCATCAGTCTCACCTCCTCCAGTAACTATTGATTTGTTCTCTATAGTTAGAGTGTTTTTTGGTTTGCCTCTCCACCCCCGCCCCCATGTTCATTTGTTTCTTAAATTCCACATATAGAGGTGCCTGGGTGGTTCAGTCAGTTAAGTGGCTGCCTTCGGCTCAGGTCATGATCCTGGATTCCTGAGATGTAGCCCAGCATTGGGCTCCCTTCTCAGCAGGGCATCTGCTTCTCCCTTTCCCTCTACCCCTCCCTCCACTCATGATCTCTCTCTTTCTGCTCTCAAATAAAATCTTTAAAAAGTCCCACTTATGAGTGAAATATGGTATTTGTCTTTCTCTGACTGACTTATTTCACTTAGCGTAATACTATTTAGCTTGGTCGATGTCCTGGCAAGATTTCATTCTTTTTGATGGCTGAATAATACCACAAGGTATCCTAAGCAATCTTAATGGGGTTCCTTGGTGATGACTTGGGTGTCAATTTTCTTTCAAGTGTATATAAACTTAGGTTTCTATGACAAAAATTATGCAAAAGACATGTACTTTCTATTACATATTGCAGATAACTCTTTTCCAGTTGATGAAACTATGTTTTTAATTGAACTAGTACTTTTGGTTCAGTTTTTAGGTGCAAGAGCTACTTTATTCTAAAATATTATTTGAACTTGAATGCGCTGTTTTATTGTCAGGTTAGCTAGATTTTAGTTTTCATTTTCTCCCCACTTTTTTTCTGTTATTAGTATATAATATACCACTGAGGGTGAAAATCCTTTTATTTTTAAAGTTTTATTTATTTATTTGACAGAGAGCTCATGAGAGAGAGAGAGAGAGTGAGAGAGGCAGGCCGAGAGAGAGAGAGGGGAAAGGAGGCTTCCTGCTGAGCGGAGAGCCTGATGTGGGGCTCCATCCCAGTACCCTGGGATCATGACCTGAAACAAAGACAAAGGCTTAACCCACTGAACCACAGGTGCCCCTGAGGGCGAAAATTATTAGAAAGAATGTCTGTTTATTTCATAATTTCTCTTTTCTATGAATTTCTCATTCATTTTTCAAGGAGGAGATACTATTATGGTTTTTACCCTTTTAGTATGTTCTGAATATATTTCTTGGGGAAAATAAAATTAAGAAGTCTTCTTTTAAGAGTAACAACATCTCTCTACTTATCCAAAGCAGTCAGGGATTTTATCCTTAATTTCCAGTTTCTAGGTTTTTAGTAATTCTGTATAACATCAAATAGGTGTAGTTACTGAGCAAAATTAGACATTTTGCTCAGTAACTACACAAAATCCATGCTATGTAGCTTTTCCTGGCTGTTCGATCTTTATTTTTCTTTTATAGCTTTTGTAGAGACATTGCTTTTGCAGAAGGGCTAAAGTATTGGAGTCTTAGGAATATGATATTCAGGGGCACCTGGCTGCCTCAGTCAGTTAAGCATCTGCCTTCAGCTCAGGTCATGATCCTGGAGTCCTGGGATCCAGCCCTGCTTCAGGCTCCCTGCTCAGTGGGGAGTCTGCTTCTCCCTCTGGCCCGCACCAAGCTTTTCCTTTGTCTTCCTCTCAAATAAATAAATTAGATCTTTTAAAATATATATATAATATAAACTTTTGAGGTAAGCCATAAATAGCAAATAATGTATTAGAAGCTTCACATAACAAAGCTACAAATAACTTCAGGTGTCACAATGTTCTTTTTTTTTTTTTTTTTTTTTTTTTTTTTTTTTTTTTTTTTTAAAGATTTTATTTATTTACTTGAGAGAGAGACAGTGAGAGAGAGCATGAGCGAGGAGAAGGTCAGAGGGAGAAGCAGACTCCCCATGGAGCTGGGAGTCCGATGCGGGACTTGATCCCGGGACTCCAGGATCATGACCTGAGCCGAAGGCAGTCGTCCAACCAACTGAGCCACCCAGGCGTCCCTGTCACAATGTTCTTAAACTCTTTATAGTAATCCATCCAAAAAGCATTGTACAATTTCTTATATTTTCAGAAGAAGACATTAAAGGTAAGTGGTGACTGTTTTTTCCTCTACCTAAACAACTTTAGGCCAGGAGGTGTAGCCACTTCCAGAATCATTGTTATTCCTGCTTCCTTCCTTAAACTTAACAAAGCAAAAGCAAACTCCTGTGAAGTACCTATCTTTCCTTACTGTGCCTTCTACTCACAGCCCTCCAGTGATGTAAAATACATCACTGTGACCTGGCTCACAGTCAGTCTCTCCGTGAAGTTTTTTAAAGGCGATATCCGTGTATATGCACTCAAACTGGTGGCTGAAGTCTGAAGAACGGTCTTACTGGAAACTGTCCTGTAACCTGTGGAGTGTGATGCTAAACTCGAGCAGTTAGCATCAGGATTATATTGCGGTATTTTAATGTGTGTTTCTGTTTAAATCACCTTAGTATGTGTATACATATGTATGTACATATATATACACACAAATTTATATATTTGATTCATTAACATCAAAATCATGGCCAACAGCACTATAACTCATCCCTGATCAAAGCTTATCAAATATATGTGTTTCTTTGCCAGGCACATCACAGCCTTCTTCTCTCAGATACACTAGGTAGAAGTTCAGCCCTGCTCAAGGGCCATTTAAACAATGATATCACCCAAAAAAGGCACAAAATTACAAAAATATAGCACAAAACAAAATACAAAAAAGAGATAATATGAGAAGTGAAATGAAGGTAGAGCACTGCCTTGTTCAACTTCAGCTGGGCAACTCAAATTTTTTGCTACTCTGTGCATGTCCACAAATTATTGTAAAAATGGCATGAATATTGATTTGAAGCTATAATAAATTTTACTGAGTAGGTGAATTTGCAAATATGGAATCCATGAATAGTTAGGCTCAACTGTAATAAAGAGTGAGAATGTTTATATCAGCCACTGCATTATTTACATATTATAATCATTTATAACTCAATTCTTTTAGTTTGGGGTCTAGGCATAATTGGTTAGAAGCACCTATCCCGGGCACCTGGGTGGCTCAGTGGATTAAGCCGCTGCCTTCGGCTCAGGTCATGATCTCAGGGTCCTGGGATCGAGCCACACAACGGGCTCTCTGCTCAGCAGGGAGCTTGCTTCCTCCTCTCTCTCTGCCTGCCTCTCTGCCTGTTTGTGATCTCTGTCAAATAAATAATAAAATCTTAAAAAAAAAAAAAAAAAGAAGCACCTATCCCACATCCTGTAAGAAGTTCAATATACTTCTCCAGGGCTGGTTCTCAATAGAAACTAGCCCCAAGTGTGTATTTCTCCAAGCATTTCATCTCGTTTATCTCTACAACTGTACTTTCTGCTCCATACAAAACCAAGAGTGGGACTCAGCTCTTTTTTCTTGATTTACTCTCAAACTGTTTGCACAAGGCATTTGTATAGCAGGCTAGGGAAGGCTGAGAAATTGAAAACTTGGTTATGCTGTAGTAACAAAAACAGAATAGAATATTAAACATCCTTGCCCTAAATTGTCCTTTATTTCCTCCATCCCATCTCCTGGAACTTTATTAAAAATAAATAGCTACTATAGTCATTAGTCTTTGTTTTTTCCTCTTTCCTAGCAATATCTGTAAATAGAAGAACAGAGATTTAGTTTAAGTCTAATGAATTATGGTAACCACTCTTTGGCAAGCACAATTGGCTGTGGCAATTTTAAGTCCATTTTCCTCCTTTATGTAGCTAATTTCAAATCCATTTAATCCTCACAAAGTCTTTATAAGAAAGATTTATTTCAGATTTACAGACTAGGAAAAGGCCTATTAGAGGTTAAGTAACTTATCAGAGTTCAGACTTTAATACAAGAAATTCAACCTAGATCTAAGAGGCCACGGTGCTTAACTACCACACTAGATTTGCTTACTACTCAGTTCTTTAAATTCCCTAATAAGGAATGTCTGGATGAGTAAGAATATGCCACTTACTGACCTATAGGAAAAAACACCCACAATCAAATGCTAAAAATATTATCCAAATTAGAAATGTGGGTTTATGAACTCTTACTCTCCACAGAGGTATTCTGGGCAATTGGCTGGCTCAGGAAGAGGAGCATTTGACTCTTGATCTCAGGGTCATGAGTTTGAGCCCCAGGTTGGGTGTACAGATTGCTAAGAAAAATAATAAATATAACTTAAAAAGCAATCAAGAGGGATGCCTAGGTGGCATAGTCATTTAAGCGACTGACTGGGTTTTGGCTCAGGTTGTGAGATCCAGCCCCATTATCAGTTCTGCACTCGGTGTGGAGTCTGCTTAAGACTTTCTTTCCCGGGGTGCCTGGGTGGCTCAGTGGGTTAAAGCCTCTGCCTTGGGCTCAGGTCATGATCCCAGGGTCCTGGGATTGAGCTCTCTGCTCAGCAGGGTGCCTGCTTCCTCCTCTCTCTCTGCTTGCCTCTCTGCCTACTTGTGATCTCTGTCTGTCCAATAAATAAATAAAATCTTTAAAAAAGAAAAAAAAAGACTTTCTCTCCCTCTCCCTCTGCCCGTCCCCACCAAAGCTGACACACAACTCTCTTAAAATAAATAAAATCTAAAAAGACATAAAGAGGTTAAAATTCTGGAAGTAAAAATTGAATAGTCTCTATTTAGTGTAGAATATGACACAGGAATGGAGATTTTAAAATTGTATTTAATTATACTGGTTAGCTATTTGCAGCATTGTGATGGTTTTCTGATGTTGTTAGGCAAATTTGAAAGGGTGCAGATTAGAGCTAAAAGTACCATGGTGGGAATATGTTTACATTATATAAATTAATTTAAAATTTTAAATTACTGCTAAGTAGAACTTTCTCATGAATACATAGACAAAGTAAATGAATGCTATCAAGATATACCATGTACGGAAAATTTTCTTTTATCCTTTTACATTTTATTGAGGTATAATTCAAGACCTGTTAGCATATTTGAGATTTAAATTACAATCGATTTTAGAATTTTCCATTACCCCCAAACTGTTCCTCAGCCCATCTGCAATTTTTTCACTGTTTTTAACAGGCCTGAGGTAGGAACACACATGCACACACAGGCTTTACTACTTGAATTAAAAAGGAAAATCGCCTGGTACCACCTAGTGGTGTTTATGTAGATAGCAAGTTGATACTGGAGTTCTCAAAATCCTCGATTTGAGAATCCTTCAATGGGATCACTACATAAGCTACAAATATTTATGGTTTATCATTGAAACTCAACTCAAAAATACCCATAATCTTATCTAAAAGCCTTACTAGATAAATTTATTGAAGTTTAATTTTAAAAACTAACAGTATCTTTTCTTTGAATGAGAGTTTAGTTGGGACCCCAGTATGTTTAGGTTGATAAATGCTTAACAGCTTTATTTGAGGCAAGGATAAATCATTTGAAGCCAGGATCCTAACCAACTTACTCCCTGACTTGGTAAGAGTAACTTTATAAAGAAAAGGCTGCAGAGAAATACACAAAAATACAAAGAGTGGTTATACTTAGGTATTTGAAAATGAGTTAATTTTTCCTTTTATTTTTCTCGAGTATATATTTAGAATTGAAAAAAAAATAAGCTCTATTTTCAAAAGTGAACATCAAATTTCACCATATCACAAAAATGCCTAACAAAGTACCTTAAAGGCAGTAATTTTTCATGACTATTCCCTTTCTTGGTTCCTCCCTGTTGGTAGCAGTAACTGCCTCACTCATAGGTTAAGACTGAAGGCGGTGGTTATCTAAGGGACACCTGCCTCAGCCTCTCAGTATGACTCCTTGCTGGGGACTCCACCTGTTACCTCGTTTCATGGGAGCTCAATGTTCCAAGGTTAATTAAATATGATCAACAGTGTTATTATAGTGAAATGTACATATTTCTGATAGTATTACTAGAAAACAGTGCTTTATTATAAAAAATTATTCAGGGTGAAAATAGTTATGCAATTAGGGACGTCAAATTGAATAATAATACTTAATTTAGATTCCAGTTCTGGCTCTGATTTATACTATCCACGTGACTGTGGTAAAACCACCTGACATCTTTGTCCTGAACTTCTCAACTGTAAACTGGGGATAACAAAAATACCTTGTAAAGTATTTGTAAGGTTGTTACGGGAATTAAATTAAACAATACATGAATACCATATATTAAGCTCTACCTATAAGGTATTGTTACTATTATTGCACTGGTAGTATTATTTTCTTAGAGTGGTGTAACTTAATATGTGACTGGGGAATTCTGATCACACCACTCCTACAAGTGTAGATAGAACATAAAATACAGTATAGGAGAGGTAGATGCCGGTGCTGTCCGTGGTTCTGAAACCACCATGATTCAGCAGCCTGAGACTGTTTGGAAACCTCAGGACACTGGTGATTCTTTTATTTATTTAATTTTTTTAAATACTTTATTTAAATTCAATTTAGTTAATGCATACTGTATTATTAATTTCCAAGGTAGAATTTAGTGATTTGTCCATTGCATTTAACACCCCGTGGTCATTACCTCAAGTGCCCTCCTTAATGTCCCTCACCCAATTACCCCACCCTCACTCCCCTCCAGCAACCTTCAGTTTGTTTCCTAAAATTCAGTGTTTTGTACTGTTTGCCACCATCTCTCTTTTCATCTTATTTTTCCTTCCCTTCCTCTATGTTCATCTGCTTTCTTTCTTTTTTTTTTAAAAGATTTTATTTATTTATTTGACACACAGAGATCACAAGTAGACAGAGAGGCAGGCAGAGAGAGAGGGGGGAGCAGGCTCCCTGCCGAGCAGAGAGCCGGATGCGGGGCTCAATCCCAGGACCCTGGCAGGCTTAACCCAATGAGCCACCCAGGTACCCCTCATCTGCTTGTTTCTTAAATTTCACGAGTGAATTCATATGGTATTTGTCTTTCTCTGATTGACTTATTTTGCTTAGCGTAACAGCTTCTAGTTCCAACCATGTCATTGCAAATGGCAAGATGTCATTCTTTTTGATGGCTGAGTAATATTGCTATATATATATATATATATATATATATATATATATATACACACCACTTTTTCCTTATCCATGCATCTGTCAATGGGCATCTGGGCTCTTTCCATATTTTGACTATTGTGGACATTGTTGCTATGAACATTGGGGTTCATGTGCCCCTAAAAATTAATGATTTATAAAACAACAGACATTGGTGAGGATGCAGAGAAAGGGGAACACTTTTGCACTGTTGGTGGGAATGCAAACTGATCCAGCCACTCCAGAAAACAGTAAGGAGTTTCCTTAACAATAGAGCTACCTTATGACCCAGCAATTGCACTACTAGGTATTTCTCTAAAGGAATATATTTTAAGGTGAGAAATATCTTTCATACTAACTAAAGAAGAAACACTGAAGAGAAAGTGTTGAGGATCTGCAATGTTCAAATCACTACTACAGTGTCCTGGGTTCTGTGGAAAGAACTACCTTGTATTAAACATCTTGATAGCAAGGTTCTCCCCCCCACACTTTAAAAAAAAATTATTTTCAGTGTTCTAGAATTCATTGTTTATGCACCACACCCAGTATTCTATGCAATATGTGCCTTCCATAATACCCACCACCAGGCTCACCCAACTCCTCACCCCCCTCCCCTCCAAAACCCTCAGTTTGTTTCTCAGAGTCCACAGTCTCTCATGGTTTTTCTCCTCCTCCAATTTCCCCCAATTCCCTTCTCCTCTCTATCTCCCCACATCCTCTATGTTATTCCTTATGCTCCACAAGTAAGCAAAACCATATGATAATTGACTCTGCTTGACTTATTTCACTTAGCATAATCTCTCCCAGTACCATCCATGTTGATACAAAAGTTGGGTATTCATCTTCTCTTATGGAGGGATAATACTCCATTGTACATATGGACCATATCTTCTTTATCCATTCATTCATTGAAGGGCATCTTGGTTCTTTCCACAGTTTGGTGACTGTGGCCATTGCTATGAACACTGGGGTACAGATGGTCCTCCTTTTCACTGCATCTGTATCTTTCGGGTAAATAACTTAATAGTGCAATTGCAGGGTTATAAGTAGTTCCATTTTTAATTTCTTAAGGAATCTCCACACTGTTTTCCCAAGTGGCTGCACCAACTTGCATTCCCACCAGCAATGTAAGAGGGTCCCCCTTGGGCACCTGGGTGGCTCAGTGGGTTAAGCCTCTGCCTTCGGCTCAGGTCATGATCCCAGGGTCCTGGGATCGAGCCCCACATCGGGCTCTCTGCTCAGTGGAGAGCCTGCTTCTCTTCCTCTCTCTCTGCCTGCCTCTCTGCCTACTTGTGATCTCTCTCTGTCAAATAAATAAATAAAAATCTTTAAAAAAAAAAGAGGGTCCCCCTTTCTCCACATCCTCTCCAACACATGTTGTTTACTGTCTTGTTAATTTTACCCTTTCTAACTGGTGTAAAGTGGTATCTCAGTGTGGTTTTGATTTGAATCTCCCTGATGGCTAATGATGATGAACATCTTTTCATGTGGCCTGTTAGCCATTTGTATGTCTTCTTTGGAGAAGTGTCTGTTCATGTCTTCTGCCCATTTTTTGACGTGATTATCTGTTTTGTGTGTGTTCAGTTTGAGGTGTTCTTTATAGATCTTGGATATCAGCCCTTTGTCTGTAGTGTCATTTGCGAATATCTTCTCCCATTCCGTGGGTTGCCTCTTTGTTTTGTTGACTATTTCCTTTGCTGTGCAGAAGCTTTTGATCTTGATAAAGTCCCAAAAGTTCATTTTCACTTTTGTTTCCTTTGCCTTTGGAAACATATCTTGAAAGAAGATGCTATGGCCAATGTCGAAGAAGTTACTGCCTGTGTTCTCCTCTAGGATTCTGATGGATTCCTGCTTCACGTTGCGGTCTTTCATCCTTTTCAAGTTTATCTTTGTGTACTGTGTAAGAGAATGGTCGAGTTTCATTCTTCTATACATAGCTGTCCAATTTTCCCAGCACCATTTGTTGAAGAGACTTTTTTCCACTGTATATTTTTCCCTGCTTTGTTGAAGATTATTTGACCATGCAGCTGAGGGTCCATATCTGGGCTCTCTACTCTGTTCCACTGGTCTATGTGCCTGTTTTTGTGCCAGTACCATGCTGTCTTGGTGATCACAGCTTTGTAGTAAAGCTTGAAATCAGACAGTGTGATGTCCCCAGTTTTGTTTTTCTTTTTTTAACATTTCCTTAGCAATTTGGGGTCTCTTCTGGTTCCATACGAATTTGGGGATTGTTTGCTCCAGCTCTTTGTGAAATGCTGGTGGGATTTTGATTGGAATGGCATCGAAAGTATAGATTGCTCTAGGCAGTATAGACATTTTAACAATGTAATTCTTCTGATCCATGAGCAGGGAATAGTCTTCTAACTTTTTGTGTATTCCTCAGTTTCTTTCATGAGTGTTGTGTAGTTCCTCGAGTACAGTTGCTTCACCTCTTTGGTTAGGCTTATTCCTAACCAAAGAAACATAAGATATGCATATTATATTATTAATTTCAAATATCTTATGATTCTTGGTGCTATAGTAAATGGAATTGATTCTCTAATTTCCCTTTCTATGTTTTCATTGTTAGTAAGAAACAACTGAGTTCTATATATTGATTTTGTATCCTGCCACATTACTGAATTGCTGTATGAGTTCTAGTGGTTTGGGGGTGGAGTCTTTTGAGTTTTCCATATAAAGTATCATGTCATCTGCAAAGAGAGAGAGTTTGACTTCTTCATTGCCAATTTGAATACCCTTTATTTCTTTTTGTTGCCTAATTGCTGTTGCTAGGACTTCTAATACTATGTTGAACCAGAGTGGTGAGAGTGGGTATCCTTGTCGTGTTCCTGATCTCAAAGGGAAGGCCATCAGCTTTTCCCCATTGAGGATGATATTTGCTGTGGGTTTTTCCTAGATAGATTTTATGAAGTTGAGGAATGTTCCCTCTATCCCTATGCTCTGAGCGTTTTAATTAGGAACAGATGCTGTATCTTGTCAAATGCTTTTTCTGCATAAATTGAGAGGACCATATGATTCTTCTCTTGTCTCTTATTGATTTGTTCTATCACATTGATTGATTCGCAAATGTTGAAGCACCCTTGTATCCCATGGATAAATCCCACCTGGTCATGGTGGATAATCTTTTTCGTATACTGTTGGTTCCTGTTAGCTAAGGTCTTGTTGAGAATCTTGGCATTCATATTCATCAGGGATATTGGGCTGAAATTCTTTTTAGTGGGGTCTTCACCAGGTTTGGGGATCAGGGTAATGCTGGCTTCATAAAAAGAGTTTGGGAGTTTTCCTTCTGCTTCAATTTTTTGAAGCAGCTTCAGAAGAATAGGTATTTTTTTCTTCTTTGAACTTTGGTAGAATTCCCAGGGAATCCATCAGCTCCTGGGCTCCTGTTCTTTGGGAGGTTTTTGCTCACCGCTTCAATCTCATTACTAGATATTGGTCCATTCAGGATGTCAATTTCTTCCTGATTCAGTTTTGGAAGTTTATAGGTTTCCAGAAATGCATCCATTTCAACTAGGTGCTTAACTTATTGGCATATAACTGTTGATAATAATTTCCGATGACTGTTTCTATTTCCTTGGTGTTAATCGTGATCTCTCCCTTTTCATTCATAATTTTATTAATTTGGGTCTTCTTTCTTTCTTTTGGATCAGTTTGGCCAGTGGTTTATTGATCTTATTGATTCTTTCAAAAAACCAGCTCCTAGTTTCGTTGATGTGTACTACTGTATCTCTAGTTTCTATCTCATTGATCTCTGCTCTAATCTTGATTATTTCCCTTCCTGTGCATGGGGTTGGCTTAATTTGTTGTTGATTCTTCAGTTATTTAAAATGTAAAGAGACTTTATGTATTCTGGATTTTTAAATTTTTTTGAGGGAGGCTTGGATGGCCTATGTATTTCCCCCTTAGGACTGCCTTTGCTGTATCCCATAGGTTTTGGACCAAAGTGTCTTCATTCTCATTGGTTTCCATGAATTGTTTAAGTTCTTGATTTCCTTCATGATTCAAGCATTCTTAAGCAAGGCGGTCTTTAGCTTTCAGGTGCTTGAATTCCTTCCAAACTTTTTCTTGCGTTTGAGTTCCAGTTTCAAAGCATTGTGGTCTGAGAACATGCAGGGAATAATTTCAGTCTTTTGGTATCGGTTGATTCCTGATTTGTGAGCCAGTATGTGGTCTATTCTGGAGAAAGTTCCATGTGCACTTGAGGAAAATGAGTATTCTGTTGTTTTAGGGTGGAATGTTCTGTATATATCTATGAGATCCATCTGGTCCAATGTGTCATTCAATGCTCTTGGTTCTTTATTGATTTTCTGCTTGGATGATCTATTACTGAGAGAGGCATGTTAAGATCTCCTACTATCAATGTATTCATATCAATATGACTCTTTATCTTGATTAATAGTTTTCTTATATAATTGGCTGCTCCCATATTGGGGGCATAGATATTTACAATTGTTAGGTCATCTTGGTGAATAGTCCCTTTAAGAATTATGTAGTTCAAACACACTTTTTAAAGCACTTCTATCTTCAGGAATGAACACATTAGTGGAAGGACAGTTTCTCAACTGTGTTGTTTCTTAGAGTTAAGTCAATGGCCCTTTCCTTCAGCTTCAACATGCACACCTGAAAGTGCTTGTATCTTCACAAATCAAGATGTTATTTCAAAGGTGCATTCTCTTTGCACAAATGACTTGCTTCTTAGAATGAAGTAAATGCTATTTTCCTGATGCATTCACACACACTTTTGCAAATGCCTTCATCTTGATGACAGAGGATGAGAGTTGAAAGATGGTTTTTTGACGGTGTTCTTTTTAGTGTTCAGTAGATGGCATTTTTCTTATGGATTCATTGGAAGATGCTTGAAAGAGTGTTTCTATATATGGTTCTTTAGTAAAGTAAAAGTTAAGGAAGTATAGGGCACTATATTTGGTAAAGTAAGTAAGGGCACTTGGTAAAGTAAGTATAGGGCACTTTCCTTATGCAACCACACATACATGGGAAATCGCTCTATCTTCATGAAAGCATAGGGTACTTGAAGGAAGCTTTCTCCACAGACTTCTTTTTCCAAGTTCAGCCTACAGCACTTGCCTTCCCCTTTCATGCATACATGGGAAAACACTTCTGTCCTCATGAAAAGTCATTTTGGTTGAAAGAGGGTTTTTGTATATGGTGTGCTCTCTGAGGGCAAATAGTATTGGCCATTTCTCTGTGCTTTAAACACACAGTTGAAAATGCTCTTATCTCTGTGAAACAGGTCAGTTACAAGACACCCTGTCTCTGGGAATCTTTTTAGAATTAAGTATATGCTACTTCCTGATGCTTCTGCATGTCCATTGCAAAAGACTTCGATTTCTGTGAGTGACGATGCAGGAGAATGGAGGTTTCTCTACAGTTTTCTTAGAGTTAGGGACAGGGCACTTTCCGTATGCTTTCACATATCCCTTTGTCAAGGCTTCTATCTCCATGAAAGAAGATACGCTTTCTTTCTGCCCCCAGAAAGCTCCCATGCGTGGGGGCTCTTGGGGGAGACACATGGGCCCGGACTATGTTACTGGATGGCTCCAACATGTACTGAGCGAGACAGCACTCTAGACCATGGGCGCCAGTGCAGCCCGAACCGCCACCCAACGCCGGCCAATTCTCACAAGCTTTCTGCCCAAATCAATATTGACTTGGGCAGAAATCTCGTGAGAACTGGCTGGAAAAACCCCAGTGAACTCACTTCCTGTGGTGCATGTCTGCAGGGCCTCTGCCTGGGCCTGAACCTGACCTGGGTCCTGAGTGGTCATGGCTGGAACCCTGCAAGAAAGCCCTCTGAGTCAGGTGCATGGGAGGCCAATGCCTCCTGCTACACAGCCCCCTGGAGTGCCCGGTCTGGCGGATCAGGCCTGCCATGCCCCTAGGCCCTGGCCCAAATGCTTGGTTGGGATTTCAGGTTTCCATCCCCAGTGGACTGTCCCTCGAATCCTCCAGATTGGGGACCCCTGAGCCACACCGCATGACTCCACCTGCCCCCTGGAGTGCCCGGTCTGGCGGATCAGGCCTGCCATGCCCCTAGGCCCTGGCCCAAATGCTTGGTTGGGATTTCAGGTTTCCATCCCCAGTGGACTGTCCCTCGAATCCTCCAGATTGGGGACCCCTGAGCCACACCGCATGACTCCACCTGCCACGCAGGAGGAAACCGTGCTACTCGGGGCTGTGCAAAACCCTCCGAGAAGGATTTACCTGCATGCCCCGCGCTGAGGCCACCCCCACCTTCGGTGTCCCACTGGGCCACTAACATGGAGGCTGACTTCTCTCCCTCAACCTTGCCCCTAGAAAGCTCCCATGAGGACGGTTCCTCTCAGGAGCTGCCTGGGCCCAGCCCATTTTCTCAGATGGCTGTGATATGCACCTAACAAGGAAGTGCTTTAGACCCCAGGTGACAGCGTGGCCCAAATCACCACCCAATGCCAGCCAATTCTCACGAGCTTTCTGCCCAAATCCATACTGATATCGATTTGGGCAGAAAGCTCGTGAGAACAGGCTGGAAAACCCTGGTGAACTCAATTCTTGTGGTGCATGTCTGCAGGGCTGCTGCTTGGGCCTGGCCCGGGGTCCTGAGTGGTCACAGCCCAAACAGAGTGAGAATGCCCCCCTATGACCCAGATGCATGGGAGGTCAATGCCTCCTGCTACTCAGTACCCTGAGGTGCCCAGCCGGGCTCTGGTGGATTGGGCCTGCCATGACTCTAGGCCCAGGCCCAAACCCTCAGTTGGGTTTTCAGTCTTCCTTCCCTACGGGCTGTCCCTCAAGCCCTCAAATTAGGGAACTCTGAAACACACCCCATGAGTCCACCTGCCACCCAGGAAGAAAGAGTGCCATTCAGAGCTGCAGAAAACCCTAAGAGTGGGAGAAACCTGCATGCGGCCCCTGAGGCCACTCCCCACTGGGCGCCCCACTGGGCCACAAATATGGTCGCTGAGGCCCAGCCGAAACCCCTCCCTCAACTCTGCCCCTAAAAAGCTTCCCTGCATGGGGGCCCTTCGGGGGATCCACGTGGGCCCTGCCTGTGTTCCCAGATTGCTGCTACACACACCTAGGGAGAAAGTGTTAAATATCGCGGTCACCAGCATGGCCTGAATCGCTGCCCAATGCCAGCCAATTCTCACATGCTTTCTGCCCAAATGGATATTGATTTGGGCAGAAAACTCATGAGAACTCGCCAGAAAACCTCCGGTGAACTCGCTTCCTGAGACACATGTCTTTAGGCCGCAGCCTTTACCTAGAATAGGGTCCTCAGTGGTCACAACCCCAACCCTACAAGAAAGCCCTCTACAAGCCAAGTGCATGCGAATCCAATGCCTCTCACTGCTCAGCCTCCTGGAGCAACTGCCTCAGCGCAGGCAGATTGGCCTGCCATGTCCCTAGTCCCTTACCATAACCCTAGGTTGGGTTTTCAGGCTTCCATCCCATGAGGCCCCCATGGCCCCCAGATTAAGGACTACTGAGTGATACCACAGGACTCCACCTGCCACGTGGGAGGAAACCTTGTGGTTTGGATCTGTGTGGAACCCTCAGGGAGAAACCTGTAAGCCCCTCTCAAGCCACTCCCACTATGAGAGGCCCCCATGGTCATAAAACTGGATCCTGCTGCTGCCCAACACATGCCTCAACTCAGCCCTGAGGGGAGCCCGCATAAGCACCTGCACATTGGGCCTGCCATGCCCTTAGGCCCTAACCCTAACCCTAGGTGGGGTGTACAGGATTCCATGCCCAGAGGCCTGTCCCACAAGCCCGCTGATGGGCATCTCAGAGACTCATGCTAGCATAGATTAAGGATGCCTCAGTGACACCCCAGGACTGCGCCTGCCATACAGGAGGAAACGGTGCCCTCTGGAGCTCTGAAGAACCCTCAGAGAGGGAGAAACCTACATGCCACTTTGAGGACACCCCCAGCTTCTATAGCCTCCCTGGACACAAACTTGGAGTCTGACGTTCCACCTGATGCCCACCCTGACATCAGCCCACTGGGGAGCCCACCTCAGCACTGGCAGATGGAGCCTGCCTAGCCCCTAGGCCCTTACCATAACTCTAGTTTCTGTTTTCAGGCTTCCATCCCAACAGGCCTGCCCCCCAAACTCCCCAGATTAAGGATCCCTCTGCAACAATCCAGGAATTCAACTGCCATGCTGGAGCTCCAGTTTCTTCAGAGAACCCCCATATGAGGACCCCCCCCCACGTTCTGCAGCCCCCCAGCTACAAACCCAGAGCCTGATGCATCGCCTGACCCTCATCCTCAACTCAGCTCTTTAGGGAAGCCACCTTCAGACCAGCAGTTTGGGTCTGCCACGCCCCTAGCTCAGCTCTCCTCAGGGACCCCTGTCAGCTCTAGGCAAACCTGGAACTCCCCTGCCTACCACAAAGCCCTGGGATTCCCCCCCACCCATTTTTCTTAATTTACACTGGCCCAAGGCTTTCATGAGAAAGGGGGAAGGCTACCTCCTGAATGCTTAACACCTCCTCTCCTCTTCTGCCATATTTTTCTCCACTTACCTTTGTACCTGGGCAAACTGGAAGGAACATATCAATGGAACATGTACATGCTCTGAGATCTGAATCTTTCATTGCAGCTTTCTGAGGACTCCTTATGCAATCAGAAACTAGTGTATCCTACCACAGTGTGTTTGAAAATGATCATATACAGACTAGAAGAGCGAAAACCACTCCATATTTACCTCAGTCTTCCTGAGGTAGTACATGGTCTTCTTCTTTTCCTCATTGACTTCAATTCCAATATGTTTCCATGCAGTGTTCATTCCTTTGCTTCAGGGGTAGGATTTCGTGATTCCTCACTTGACCCAGAGCTCATCACAAGTGCCCTCCCTAATAGACGTCACACATTTAACCCTTCCCCCCACACCCCTGCCTCTAGGAACCCTCGGTTTATGCTCTAAGGTTGAGTCTTTTCCTCATTGGCCTTTCTCCCCTCACTATGTTCATCTGTTTTCTTTCTGAAATTCAATAGGAGTCAAGTCATAGGATATTGGTCTTTTGTTACTGATTTTGCTTAGCTAAATCCACTCTAGATCCATCCACATCCTTGCAGATGGTAAGATTTCATTTTTTTGAACCTGGCTTCTATCCCATTAAGAAGATGTGGGAGATTAAATATATATATACATATATATATATTTAATATGTGTGTGTGTGTGTGTGTGTGTGTGTGTGTGTCTGGTCACTCATCAGTGAATGACATTGGGACTCCCTCTATCATTTTGCTATGGTTGATAATGCTGCTGTAAATATCATGGTGCTTGTACCCCATTGAATGTGCATTTTTGTGCCCTTTAGGGAAATACCTAAGAGGGCAATTGCTGGATCCTAGGGTTGTTCAGTTCTTAGCTTTTGAAGGAACCACATACTCTTTTCCAGAGTGGCAGCAACAACCCACATGCCCATCAACAGTGCAGGAGGTTTCTGCTTTAAGCAGAACATTCCCTGCCAGCAATTTCCTAAGGAGGAAATGGAAAACCTGTGGGAAAACCTGACTCACCCAGCATCAGGCAAACAGCTACAGAAATTCACCCCAGGGTTCCTGATGCCAATCCTCATGAAGCCATCAGAATGCCTCTACCCCAGGGAATTCCCAAAGACTCTCCTGACTTCACCACCCATGAAACTGCAGAGAAAATATGACATGTCCAACTATCTAGATAGTCCATCAAGTTAAACTAGAAAGTCAAGCTTCCCTTTTTAATCATCCAAGGCTCCTTGGAATCCTTTTGCATTTTCCCTCTGCCCTCATTGGAACTCTTTGGATAAAAAAGATGAATCCATTAGGATACATCACTTTTGACAAAAGAGAAGACGTCATCCAAGTCTCTATCTGACCACAAACAGCCACCTAACTCTAGATGCTGGCCATTCCACCACAGCCTAGGACCAATGGAATAAACACCGGTAGATGAAGGAACACATCCTATGTTCAAAACACACACTGCGTCAGTCTCATCTTCCCTTTCGAATCCAAGGGATTGCCAAGGAAAGAGATATTTCCAAATACCTAAACAGAGAAAATGAGAACCTCTGCCAGGTGCTCCCTGCAGGGAAACTCAGGAACTCTGGCACCCACTTTACATTGCTGACAGCTGCTTTAGTGTGACTTTAGGGCTCCACTGGAGACAAGAGAAAACCCAGGAAGTTTGGGGTGAAAGAGAAGTTTTACCTCCCATCCTGGCATGGATGTGACATTGTGCCCCATGGGCCTGCTGTTTTCTCTGAAAGCTGACGTCCTGGGACAAGCTGCATGACTGAGTCACATGCTGATTTCCAAACTTCAGGTCTCGTGGAGCCAGAGTGAAGAAGGGTTGTCAGGTGGGGATAAGCAAGCACCTCCCACCTAAAGCCTGCACACCTGCTCCGATTCCTGGGAGGAGAGACACATGCTTGTTTCTTAAGTGGTCATTAACTTTCTTCTAAAGCCAACCAATGCCTTTGTCCTTTCTGGAGAAGCAAATTTACTCTTCCAAACACTCAACTCCTCGGTTCCAAATGCACCATGAGTCAGGTTTGGTTTCCCCCGGGTCCAGACCCCCACCGGGAGGACCCTCCTGAACAATCCTGACAGCACATTACTGGAAAACCTGGGGCAACAGGGCACAATGTTGAATGGGGGGCCCAGCTCCAGGGATTATTACCACCACTCTGGAGCCTGGAGAAACAGAGTCTTTAGCTCACCCTCCAGTAAAAACAAGTTGACTGCAACCTCACCTTTCAGCGTCTCTCACCCAGCACTTCACCACTGCCCTCAGACCCAGCAGGCTGCGCTGACTCTTCTCCTGTGTTTCCCACTGCAGCTCGCCACTGCCTCCAGTGGTGTCAAGAAGTATTGCCATGCCTTGAGCGGTCTCTCACACCACAGCTCACCACTCCCTCCAGTGGCATGAATCGGCACTGCTGGGCCTTCCACAGACTCCTAATGCAGCTCACAACCCCTCCACAGGTCTAAAGCCACACTGGCACTGTCCTTCTAGAATGGGGACCTCTGGGTCACAACTCCGGAGTCCGCCTGCCACCCAGAAGAAAACTGTGCCATTAGAAGTTGTGCAGAACCCTAAGAATGGAACAAACCCACATGTCTCCCTGAGGACACCCGCAACCTCGATGCCCCCACCCCAGCCACAAACTCACAGCCTGACGTGTTTCCTGACCCCCATGCTCAATTCAGCCCCAAGGGTTCCTGCCTCAGTGCCAGCAGATCAGGCCTGGATACCCCTAAGCCCTAACCCAAACCCTAGGTTTTGTTTTCAGGCTTCCGTGCCCAGAGACCTGGCCAACAAGCCCTCCAGATTGGAAGCCCCCCGAGCCACACCCAAGGACTCCCTGCCAGCCACCCAGGAGGAAACTGTTCTATTCAGAGCTGCCCAGAACCCTCGGACCTGGAGAAACCCGCGTGCATTCCTGAGACCACCCTCACAGCAGATGGCCCACATGACAACAAAACCCGGAGCCTGATGTGCTGCTTGAGCCCCATTCATGACTCAGCCCCCAGTGATCCTGCCTCAGCACCAGCAGATTGGGTCTGCCATGCCCCTGGGCCCTAACCCTAACCCTACGTTGGCTTTTCAGGTTTCTGACCCCAGAGAACTGTCCGCCAAGCCCTCCACATTGGGGACATCTGAGCCACACCCCAGGACTCTGGCTGCCACCCAGGAGGAAACTCTGCCAATCAGAGCTGTGCAAAACCCTCAGAGCAGGAGAAAACTGCATGCCCCCCTAAAGCCACCCCAACCATCAGCAGCCCCCAGCCACAAAGCCAGATTTTGCAGTGGTGCTGGACAAATGCCCTCAACTCAACCCTGAGAGGAGCCCACCTCAGCCATAGCAGATTGGGCCTATAATCCCCCCAGGCCCTAACTCTAACTCTAGTATGGGTTTTCAGGTTTCCATTCTGAGGGGCCTGGCTCCCAAGCCCCGTGGATAAAGGACCCCTGAATGACACTCCAGGACTCCGCCAGCATGGTAGGAAAACTGTGCCATTTGGGGCTGTGCCAAACCCTCAGTTGGGGAGAAAACTGCTGCACCAAAAAGCCACCCCAACCATCACCGACCCACAAACCATAAAGTCAGATTCTGCTGTGGTCCCCCCAAAATGCCCTCAACTCAGACCTGAGGGGAGCCCGCCTCAGTGCCAGCAGATTGGGCCTGTAATGTTCCCAGGCCCTAACCCTAATCCTAGTTTGTGTTTTAAGGCTTCCATTCTGAGAGGCCTGGCTCCCAAGCCCCCTGGATAAAGGACCTCTGAATGACACTCCAAGACTCTGCCAGCCACACGGTAGGAAACTGTGCTATTTGAAGCTGCACCAAACCCTCAGAGGGGGAGAAACCTGCATGCCCCCCTCTAAAGCCAACCCCATCAGCAGCAGCCCCCCAGCTGTTGAGCCAGATTCCACCATGCTGCTGGACGCATGCCCTCATTTCAGCCCTGAGGGGAGCCCATCTCCACTCCAGCCGATTGAGCCTAGGCCCTAACCCTAACCCAAGTTTGGGTTTTCAGGCTTCCATTCCGAGGGCCCTGACTCCTAAGCACCCAGATAAAGGACCCCTGAGTGATACTCAAAGACTCTGCCAGCCACGCAGTAGGAAACCATGCCATTTGGAGCTGCCCATACCCTTAGAGAGGGAGAAAACTGCACGCCCCCTTAAAGCCACACCAATCATCAGTAGCCCCCTGGCCATAAAGCTGGATTTGCTGTGATGCTAAACAAATGACTCCAAGTCAGCCATGAGGGGAGTCCACCTCAGTGCCAGCAGATCAGGCCTGCCATGGCCCTAGGCCTTAACCGTAACCCTAGGTAGGATATACAAGCTTCCGTGTCCAGAGGCATGGCTCCCAAACCTGCCAGACTGGGGATGCCTGAGACTTGTGCCTGCACTATTCCAGCCTCCTAGGATGAAATGGTGCCATTTGGAGCTGTGCAGAAACCTCAGAGCAGGAGAGACCTGCATGCCCCCTGAGGCCACTCCCAGCATCTGCGTGCCGCCTGGACCCAAACCCAGACTCCCACCCTTCCACCTGACACCCGCCCTCAATTAGGGATTAATTAGGATTAATCCTAATCCTAACCCTAGTTTGGGTTTTCAGGCTTCCATGCCAAGAGGCCAACATGACAAAAAGCCCTCTATGAATCAGGCGCACATTTGGCCAATGCCTCCAGCTACTCAGCCCCCTGGGTTGCCTGCACCAGCACTGGCAGATGGAGCCTGCCATGCTCCTAGGTCCCGGCCCTAATCTTCCGTTGGGTTTCATGCTTCCATCCCCAAGGGCCTGTCCCTCAAGTCCTCCACAATGGGGACCACTGAGCCACAGCGCATGACTCTGCCTGCCACCCAGGAGGAATCAGTGCCATGCAGAGCTGCAGAAAACCTTCAGAATGGAAGAAAGCTGCATGCCAACCCTGAGATCATCCCCCACATTTGGCGCCACACCGTGCTGCAAACTTGGAAACTGACGCCCAGCAAGAATCCCTCACTTAACTCTTCCCCCAGAAAGCTACCCTGGGCATGGGCCCTCGGTGGAATTGCGTGGGGCTGACCAATTTTTCCAGATGGCTACGACACACGCCTAGCAAGAAAGCAGTCTAGACCGTGGGCACCAGTGTGGCCCGAATCGTCACCCAATGCTGGCCAATTCTCACGAGCTTTCTGCCCAAATAGATGTAGATTTGGGCAGAAAGCTCGTGAGAATTGGCCAGAAAGCTCCAGTGAACTTGCTTCCTGTGGCGGGGACACTCAGCTTGAGCCCAGCTTCAACTCAGGCCTCCAGGTAGCTCGCCCCACAGCCGGCAGATCTGGCCTCCCATGCCTCTGGCCTTAATTCTAACCCTAGTTTGGATTCTTAGGCATTCATCCCAGAGGCCTGGTCTCGAATCCCTCCATATGGGAACCCCTGAACTACAAAACAGGATTCTTCCTGTCCCCCAGAATGTAATCTTGCTATTTGGGTTTATGCAAAACCTCTAGACAGGAGAAACCTCCATAGCCCCCTGAGGCCACCCCACATTCAGTACCCCTCATGGATGCAATCTCCAGCCTGAACCACAGCCTGACACGCGCCCTAACTTCAGATCCCGGGAAGCTCATCTCAGCATCTGCAGATCGGTCCTACCATGCCCTAGTCCCTGTCCCTAGCTTGAGTTCACACTTCTGTCTCCAGACTCCTGATCCACAAGCCCTCCCAACTGGGGATTCTGGAGTTATACCACAGGACTCTGCCTGCCCTCCAGAAGGAAAACATGTCCTATGGAGCTGCACAAAACACCCAGATTAGGAGAAACTTGCAAGGTCCCCAAAGTCACCCCACTGTCATAGGCTGCCCTGGACACTGATGCACAGTCTGACACTCATCCTGAGTCCTGCCCATCAAATCAACCCCTTGGATAGCTTGCCCCAGAGCCACCAGCTCAGGCCTGCCATGTCCTTAGGCTGTATTCCTATCTCTGCCTTAGGTTTTCCAGCATCCCCCCACCCCCCGCCACAGAGGCCTGGTCTCAAATCCCTCCAAATGGGAACCGCTGAGCCATAAAACGGAAATCATTCTAACCCCCAGAAGGTCACCCTGCTATTTAGAGTTCCATAAAACCCTCAGAGTAGAAGAAACATGCACCACCCCCAAGGTCACCCCCACTTTCAGAGGTCTGCCATGGATACAAACTCGAGCCTGAGCCACAGCCTGACTGCCAATATAAACTCAGACCCCAGGCAGCTTGAATCAACATCTGAAGACTGGGCCTGCTGTGCCATAGGCCCGAACCACAGACCTCCGTTCCCAGAATTCTTGCCCCAGACTTCTCCAGACTGGGGATCCTGGGGCCACAGAGATTACAAGGGAAACCACATTCTCCCAATACTCCATCCTCAGAACAAAACTATGAACTGTACTTGTCAGTCCTGTGTGCAGGCTCACAGTGAGTCCTGTGAAGGCCAGACACCTTCTTGAGAGCACTCAGTCTCTCACTCCTCTCCTAGGACAAGGAGGGTGCTGCTCTCCCTGACTTCTGTACCAACTAGAGAATACTCGGAACAAGTCTTGCCATACTCCATGCAAATGCATATTTTCTGTCTATAAAATGATGGAGGGTGAAACACCACAGATTCCCCACACCTTCTTGAACCGAGGTAAGTTGGAGATATAGCTTGGCCAGTGCTATTATCCCCAACCCCATACACACACACACACACACACACACACACACACACGCACACCCTTCCCTTGTGCACTCCAGACCTGTTTCCATCCACTTCACTGATTCTCAGCCATTGTCTCTGCAGAGAAGTACAGTAACACCGAGATGCTGGGATTGAGGTCCTAGGTGCTAAGTCAGCACCTTGGACCCACTTACTATCAGAAATTAATATTCATTTTATTAACTGATGCATCCCAGAAGATCTTGCCACCACAGCCAACAGAAAAGTCATTACAACAGAGGTCTTAACAACGTGTGCCAGTCTCCATGGCTCCACTCCCTGGTTCCGGGGATTGGCTCATCCATGGGCATTTGACCTGGTCCCAGCCAAAGAGGTGGGAGGAACCTCGTCTCAGCCTGCAGAGCCAAGCATGGGCTGGGCCACCCAGGCCAGGGGCTTTTCTTCTGCAACTGCAGAAGTGGCCTAGGCCAGGCCCATGCCAGTGGCAGAGAGGGCCCAGAAATTCACGTGTTCCATAACATTGCTGAGGGCTGAATCAGACTCATCCTGAAGCCCACACATGCTATATCCTCCTCTAACTCAGGAGAACCCTAAATGTGCTTATGGTCTTGGCCTGAATGAGATGACCATCTGTGTGGTGTATAACTCGTAAGATATACCCACCCGGCAATGGGGACTTACTCAGCCAAAGAATACCTACATGGAATTCAACCACAGACAAACGTATTATGGGAAGCTTGAGGCCTACAGAGAAATGGCTGGGGTGGGGGTGGGGGGATTCCTGAGGCCTTAATTGTTGGCCAATCTCACTATCATCTTTTGTCCTTTCAAGTAGAGGGGCCGGATTCAGGCAGGATATATCCCAGAGGACTCCCACCCAGCCACTGGGAAAGTGTACTCCCACTCTGCCATTGGAAAAGAAGAGCCCTGTTCCCCATCAACGATCATGTTGCAAATCTGGGGTGTGGGAAACTACCACCTATGGGCCAAATGGAACCTCCCCCTGTATTCTGTCAATCAAGTGTGCCTGGAACATAAGTTATGGATGGTCTGTGGTTGCTTTCAAGCCACAATGCAAGAGTGGAGTCATTGTCAGAGAGACCACATGGCCTGCAAACCTAACAGAAAATCTTTACAGAAGACTTTCCAGAATAGTCTGTGCTGATTCCTGGTTCAAAGATCCTAGGATCATGTCCCTTCTTTGAGTAGAATGTAGCACCTTCTGGGAAAAAATCCAATTTCTTCATCCTCAGAGGCAAGGACTTCCATCCTTCTAGGCAGAACTCCATCTCATGCCTCCTCTATATACACCTGGAATGGCACGTCTACAGGTCTGCAACCCAGTGGGAATTCACTGTCATTTACATGGCAGTGATGCTCAGAAAAGGAGGTGTAAGTGTGAACTTGTGAGTGTGAATGTGTGTTGCCTCTTTGTTAGGCAGTGTGCAAGGAGGAGACAATAGAGTAGCATGCTTTCTGTCCCATAGGAATGGTCGGCCACACCATGTGGTTCCAGAATGATCTTGGAAGGAAGTCACCTTCGTAGAATAAACTTCCTCTGGGAGGACTCCCAATTCCCTTGTCCTGGACACAATGTTCCACTGAGGCTGGGGACACACAAGAGACAGAGACTGCCCCTGCCCGTCAGGGTTTTGAAGCATACCTGTTGTTCCAGGACAAAAGATCTTGTAACTATTCATCCATCCATCATCCAGCCAGGCATCTGTGAGAGATCTACTCCAAGCAGAAAGGACAAACTGAGAGACAACAACTGACAGCCTTGTGTGACATGTGCCATGACAGGGGACACTCAGGAGTGCTGAGGGTGTGCAGGGTTCACCAGACCTGGCGGTAGGGGGGCCGGAAATCCTCCAGGAGGGTGATCACAGCTGTTTCACTATGGGGGATGCTCTGGAGGACTGGAGGTGTGCAGGGTTGGCCAGACAGGGTGGCAGGGGGACCAGGAGTGCTCTAGGAGGATGTCTGAGATGTGCCCTTGTGTGGCTACACATGTCAGTGTGACTGGGCATTGGCCAGACTGGAAATGACAGCGCGGGTGAGGGGCGGTGTCCCTAAATTGTCTTCTGCAAGGCAAAGTTCAGTAACGAGATTTCTTTCAGTATGATTTCATGTCACATGTGTCCTTGAGTCCCTAAAGCTCATTGTGTATAACATGAAGTACGTAGTTTGCCATTGCTTTCAAGCCTGAGGTGCTGGGGGCAGAGTGCACTGAATATTTCATACTCTGCTTTCAGAGTATGATGACTTTTCCTGCCTTCACCTCCAACCCAAGGACAGGGAACAAAAGCAACACAGATCTAGACCTTGAAATGTCAACAGAAATTTGAAATCCCAAGTTCTCCCAGGAGCTAAATGTTCAGGACCATGGTGACAGAAAGGGAAAACAGAGAGTAAGGAACCAAAAGAACACGTCATGTGCATGTGAACTGGCCCACTTCTCTACCTGTCAGAAGCAAGTCATGCCTGACCAGAGGGAGTCCCACCTGCACCCAGTCCATCTTTTTGCTGCCCTTGAGCAGGGCAGAGGATGTGCTGAGCTGGGTGTGGGTGTCGGAGGGGAGACGGCCTGCTGGCCACAGATGCTACCTGTCAAGTACCTATAGGACGAGCCCCTGGTCCCCAGCTAAGATGAAATGGTATTTATGTTTAGTGACCTATATCCAGGGATAGGGAATATGCTCAGTGGTTTGGTGACTATATCCTCTCCCACTATATTTTTTTAAAACCCCCTAGGCAGGTAAGATTGACATACAAAAAGCTGCCCATAGTTAATGTACATAACTTGACTGTGACCCTCACCTTAATCTCTACTTAAGATATGCCCAATTTAGAATATTGCTCATAAATTAGAGGATGGTGTTTAGGAGCTAAGGAATTCAGGGACCAACCTTCTTCTGTCTTCTCCCTGGAAGCTGGTAACGCATAATATATTGGGCCACGTGCTATCTGGAGAGTGGCCACATGGGGGCAACAGTGAGTAAACATTGCCCCCAATCCCACTGCAAAGCCAATTCTTCCTTCATCCTGTCAAACCTTGTTCATTCAATGTTTACAGATCATTGTAGAGATTATGAGAAGTGTAACTTTGCTGAATTTTTAAAAACCAAACTAATCCTTTCAACCTGTTCAGAACAGAAGACGTTTTCTAAAATCTCAGAGTTGGAAAGCAGATGAAGGCTAGGGACCTGGGGAAAGGCTATTACTGTTGAATCTATTCAGGTCTACTTAGGAAACAAGGATGACTTTTATTCCACTTCTTTGCAGTAAGAATCGGTATCCACTCACAGTACTGAATCCATACAAAATAGTACAGCTCAGAGGAAAACAAAGGAGAATCAGCAGCCTCCAGAACCAGAGAAGGAGTCACACCCAGGAACCAAGAAGACAGACCTTGGAGGCTCTTCTCAGGCCAATTTGCATTTCTGTAGATCCTCTGGAGCTAGAAAGCCCCCAGTGCCCCTGGGGGTCTTGGGTCAGGGCACACCCTGATGCTGCACTGTTGGAACCCATGCCAAGCCTCCTGGTCCCTTCCCCCATGAGACACCCCCTACTCCTGATGACTCCAGCCTGCTTCTTGGAACTCCCATTCCCCTTTCAGACCAGATCATTCACTTTTATTATCATGGCCATAATACAGAGTACACTTAACTACTTTCTATTCTGTCATTTAAATGGTTTTTGTTATCTTTGCTTTGAAATGATACATTGCATCATCTACCCTGATGTAGAATCCCTTAGTTGCATTCCATGACTTAACTGTGGACTCTAAGGGCCCTCACAGTGTCATGGGTGCTAGTGTCCTGGGCAAGGTCCTCATTAAGCCAGCCCAGTGGTTGCAGTGAAATCCTGACCCTGGTGCTGCTATTTTTGTGCAAGGCAGCACAGCCAAACCTTGGTTTGGGTACAGGATTGCTCATGGCCCTTTAGCCACATCAGATGTCCTGGGGGCCCACCCTGAAGACTCTTGCTAGTCCAGTGTTTCCCTGGGGAATCTCCATGGAACAGCCATTGTGTCCAGTGGGGGAACTCATTAGGAGTGGGGAGGATGGGAGTCAGGACTCCTGAGATAGAATTCATCTTGGAGACTGCCCAGAACTTCCTAGGAGTTTCATTCCATAATCTTGCATGAATCAATTAATCTAAAAACACTTCCACATTTTAGAAAAGATGAGCCTGAAGCTCTGAGGAAGTGACTCTCCTAGGTCGTACTGGAAATCAGCAAAAGAGCCAGATTGAGATGGGATTCCCCAGCTGCAGGATCCCCCAGAGCAGCTTTAGTTAGAGCTGCAATCACCCATTTATCTTTCCTGGAATCCCCAACTGTCATGAAACTCTTTATGGGGCATATTGTGGGAACAAAGATCATGTCAGTGCCACAGAAATCTTTGAAACTGGATATAATGAGACTCCATGATGTCAATGGAGTCCCAAGCCATAGGCCAACTCAGAGTTTGTCTGCAAAGATAGGGTGGGTGGGAAACCCACATGTTGACAGAGGGTAGAAGATGGGAAAAGCTAGGGAGAGAGGGGTGCTCACGTCACATCTGGCCCTAGATGACATGGTGGTGTCCAGCAGGACACGCCCCCCAAAAGCCCCCCAGTGGCATCACAGAACTCTCCCCTAAGGTTTGAAGCTGAGCTTCATACATAGGTCATAAGTGCTCCGGCTAGCTCAGGGAAGCATGACACAGGACATAATAAAGCCACAGCTTTGAAAGATGGAGCAATAGCTTTCTCCAAATATATTCTGATATGGTAAAAAAAAATTCACTGATAAAACATAGATATTTTTAATTAAAAAGAAAGCCATACTTCTTCAATTAATAAATATTTATGGAGTATATACTTCATGCAAATATATGGCTCTAGTCCCACCTGGGGGCTTGTGAAGAGTGTGGGATATAATCAATGGATCAATTTTTAGGAAGGAATGTAGGCTAAGGGCTAAGGGATCCATTCTATTCAGAGTGGCCCATTAAGGAAGCCCCTGAGAAGATGCTTTTAGCCAAGACCAGAAAGACAGAGAGGGAGACAAACTACAGAGACTCTTCATTACAGAAACAAACTGAGGGTTGCTGGAGGGGAGGTGGATGGGGGGTGGGGTAACTGGGTGATGGGCATTAAGGAGGGCATGTGATGCAATGAGCACTGGGTGTTATACACACCTGATCTACTATTGAACACTACATCTGAAACAAAATATTACTGTAAATTGGCTCATTGAATTAAAGTTAAGCAAAAAGAACTCAAGCAAACACTCCTAAAAATTTGTATTTTTAGATACTGAACAGTCAATGCAATGTTGAGAAGAAAAACAAAGTTGGAGGAGTCACAATTCCAGATTTCAAGTTATGCTACAAAGCTGTGGTCATCCTCACAGGATGGTACTAGCACAAAAATACACACAGTGACCTAGGGAACAGGATTGAAGCTCAGATATAAACCTGCAATTGTGTGGCCTATTAGTGTTCCACAAAGCAGGCAAGAATATCAAAAGGAAAAAGGACAGTCTTTACAACAAACGGTATTGGGAAAACTGGACAGCTTCGCACAGAAGAATGCTTTTTTTTTTTTTTTTTTTTTTTTTTTTTGCTTCCTTCTGGCATACAGACACATAAGCTCAAAGCAGTTTCAAGACCTTAATAGAAGACCTGAAACCATAAAAATCCTACAAGAGGGCACAGACAGTAACTTCTTGACATGGACCAAAGCAATATTTTTCTAAACTGTCTCCTGAGTCAAACGAAATAAAAGCAAAAATAAACAACTGAGCATGTATCACAATAAAAAGTTTCTACACTGCAGAAGAACTAAGAAGAAGTAGTAATAATAAGACAATCTACTGAAAGGGAGAAGATATTTGCAAATATCCTATGCAGTAAAGGGATACTGTCCAAAACACGTGGAGTGGATACACCTTAACACCCCAAAAACAAATAATCCACTTAAAACAGTCCAAAGACATGAACAGACATGTCTCCAAAGAAGAAATACAGATGGCCAATGGTCCCATGAAAAGACGTACACTATCACCCAAGCTCAGGAAAATGCAAATCATAAGTATAATGAGATATTACCACATACTGTCCGAATGGCTCCCATCAATAGCAGAAGGAATGACAGGTGCTGGGAGGATGTGGGGAAAGGACAACCCTTGTGAACTGTTGGTGGAAAAGCAACCTGCTACAGCCACTCTGAAGAAAAGTACGGAGGGTCCTGAAGGCATTAAAAATAGAGCTACCCTAGGATCCAGCAACTACACTACTGGGTATTTACCCAAAGAATACAAAAACAATAACTCAAAAGGATACATGCACCCTCATGTTTCTTGCAACATTATTTACAAGGTCACAATATGGAAGCAACCCAGGTGTCTGTTGATAAAATGATAAATGAGATGACAGATGTGTACACACATACATACACACACACACACACACACACACACACACACACACACACAGTGGAATATTACTCAGCCATTAAAAGAATGAAATTCGCCATTTGCAGCCACATGGATGGATCTAGAGAGGATTATCCTAAGTGAAATCAGTCAGAGAAAGACAATACCATAGGATGTCACTCCTGTGTAGAACTGAAGAAACAAACATACATTTAAAAAAGGAGAAAAAGGAGACAAACCAAAATACAGATTCTTACCAATGGTTACCAAAGGGGAAATGGCTGGAGGGATGAGTGAAAGAGATGAAGGGGACTGAGAATACACTTTTCTTGATAAGGACTGAGTGATATAGAGAATTACTGACTCATGCTATGGTACACCTGTAATTCATATAGCACTGTATGTCAACATGAATTAAAAGAAATAATAAAAAAGATTTTTCTTTCAGTAATCTATTTGAAAAAGCTTTGGTACACAATGTTCACATGCTCTACTAGGGAGCATTTCCTTGTCAATATTCATTCACTCTATGCCTGGAATTCAAATTTCACTGAATTCTTCTATTTTACTTGTTAATCCTAGCCCACAGGAGCCATGGTTCCTTTCTATCCAGGATCATCACCTATGCATTCAAGAGAGTGTAAGTAGAAATAGATGCTATGTCATAATCCAGAAAGCTATTATTGTTTATGTTTTAGGATTAGATGGTCACAGAGTGTGGGACAGGTTTTATAGCAGGTTTGTTCTCTAACCTGGATCGCTAATTCAGTGGTCATTCCCTGGATCCATTTGGCTAATAGGTTCCCTGTGGGTGAGCTTGCTTCCAAGCACATCCACGGAAGACACAAATGTCGGTGGGCTCAGTGTAGGATAGGAAGAGGATCAAGTACAGACAAGGATACAATCCCTCCCCTGATCCAGGAACTGCCATGCGTGTGGGTATGGGAGACAGAAACAACAGGAAACCACCAAACTCACCACCTGAATGCAGGAGACACAGGTCAAGGGATCTCAAGATGCGGGGCATGGAGGCTGCTCTGAGCTTCCTCTGGGAGGGAGAGGGGGGAGGGTATGAGAAAGAGAAACTACTTGCACCTGGCTCATGCCAGCTAGTCACCGCTCCTGGCACACATCAGTCTACACTGCTGACACAGCCCAGGCTCAGGATGAGCTGGCTTTTGGGTCCCTCAATCCTCAGTGGGACAGCTGGCTCCAGGGCTCAGGGACAAGCTGAAAGAGGTGCAGAGAAGGCTGCCCCTCCCAGATCATCACCTCTTTGAGCAGACAGTGGTGTGGGACCTCTAAAAACCCACTGAGAGGTTTGAAAGACATGCCATGGATGAACTAAGGCATGGAGAAACAGAAAACAATATTGTTATTAAGATCAGAGCTGTCAGCTCAGGAAGTGGGGACAGCTTCCCTGAGGAGGACTGAGGGGAGGGCAGGCCAGACTGAAAAAGGAGATGTGGCTCTCCTGATTGGGGACCTGCAACCCCCCTCCAGGGCAGAGCATTATCCTCACCTAACAGGACCAATGGAAGTGTTCCATCAGGGGACTGACAAGTGCTGACTCTCAAGAAGGCTACCCTGGCATTGGGTTGCACAAGGCAGAGAATGAGGCCCTGATGGAGGTGGACAATACCCCGGGGGGCCATGGGGCAAGAGCAGAGGCTCATGGCAATGAAGATGATGAAAAGTTGGAGGCAGCCACATGGGAGCTGGTTAGCATCAAAGTGCCATGGGCATAGTGCCCACAGCTATAGTGACTTGGTGCCTTCTGTGCCAGACACGGTTCACTTCAGTGGGCTCCAGATGAGTGCTGACCACAATCTTAGGAAGCATGCACCACCGCCACCTTCCTCTCCCCATGCTGGCACTGGGAATCACAGTCACCAGATTGTGATTGGTTTTCATGGAAACCAAGCACTGGCTCCCACCACACACTGCACCTCTGGTGGCAGTCTAGTGTGGCCCTCATGCCTGGCCAGAGACTGCTGTCTACTTGTCTCCACACAACTCAACTGACACGAGGGTGTCCATGAATTCCATAGGTTCTGGGGACAGATCCACAGGCCCCATTACCCCACCCACTATGAACACACAGTGGGTCACTCATGACCTCATATATTGTCATGAAACTCCCCATGCCCTGTTTCTGTCACTTGCTACAGAAAGCCAGGTTCTGATTCCCCAATTTACCATACATCCTGGTTGCTGACTTGGGGCCATGGTATGAACCCACAATGGTACCTTTCTGTTAGAGAAGGCCACCCTGCACCTCCTGGAAAATATTTCTAAGGAAGTACAAGTCCATCAGGGCTAACGTGTGAACAGTGTGGAACATAGCCTGCATGGTAGTAATCAGTAATCTAACAAGGGTTGACCACCTCCCCCAGTCTCACAAACCCTTTCTCTGTCCCCATGGAAGTCATGGCCTACCCTCAGAAAATACCCCAGGAAACTAACCTTTAAACTGAATGCTCCCTTCATGCTCTGGTTCAAATCTTGTCCAATCACAATAGTATGAAACTAGAAATCAGTCACAAGAAGAAAATGGGATAGTCACAAATATGTGGAAATTTAACGAGATGCTAGTAAACAACCAATAGTCAAATAAGCAATCAAATTAAAAGAAAATTTAGAAGTACCTTGAGACAAATGAAAAAGAGAACCTATGAAAAGTTATGGGATGCAGCAAAAGTTGCTTTAAGACGGAAGTTCATAGAAATTCAGGTCCTCATCAATCCATCTGAAAGCCCTCCAATAACCAACCTAATACACATGGGAAAAGAAGTGGGAAACACACACACACACATACACACACACATGCAAGGAAATTTCCAAATCAGTAGATAGAATGAAATAACAAAGTGGAAAGTGGAAATAAATCTAATGGAGACTAAAAAGACAAAAGATCAAAGAAAATACAAGCTGCCTTTTTTAGAAAGATAAACAAAACAGAAAAACTTTTAGCTAGACTCACCAAGAAAGAGCAAGAAATCAAATACAATCAGGAAAAAAAGATAATTGATTCCTGTCTCACATCAAAATGCTAGAGGAGAACAAAGCCAACAACCTCTTCAACCTTGGGCGCTGCAACTTCTTGCAAGACATGTCTCTAAAGGTCAGGGAAACGAAAGCAAAAATGAACTATTGGGACTTCATCAAGATAAAAAGCTTTTGCACAGCAAAGAAAACAATTAACAAAACGAAAAGGCAACCTACAGAATGGGAGAAGATATATGCAAATGGCATGCCAGATAAAGGTCTGGTATCCACAGATGTACAAAGAACTGCTCAAACTCAATACCCAAGAAACAATGAAACCACTCAAGTGAGCAGAAGACAGGAAGAGACATTTCTCCAAAAAAGAAACATAAATGGTCAACAGACCATGAAAAAAAATGCTCCACATCACTTGTCATCTGGGAATTCAAAACCACAATGAGATACCACCCTCCAGTAGTTAGGATGGCTAAAATCAACAGGACAGGAAACAACAACTGTTGGCAAGGTAGTGGAGGAAGGGGAACCCTCTTACACTGTTGGTGGGAATTCAGGCTGGTGCAGTCACTCTGGAAAACAGCATGGAGGTTCCTCAAAAAGTTAAAAATAGAGCTGTCCTATGACCCAGCAATTGCTCTCCTGGGTATTTACCCTAAAGATACAGATGCAGTGAAAAGAAGGGGTACATGCTCCCCAATGATGTTTATAGCAGCAATGTCCACAAGAGCCAAACTGTGGAAGGATCTGAGATGTCCTTCAACAGAGGAATGGATAAAGAAGATGTGGTACATACATACCATAGGATAGTATTCAACCATCAGAAGGGATGAATGCCTACCATTAGCCTCAACATGGATGGAACTGGAGGAATTTATGCTAAATGAAATCAGTCAAGCAGAGAATGACAATAATCATATGGTGTCACTCATATGTGGAACACAAGGAATAGTGTGGAGGACCACAGGGGAAGGGAGGGAAAACTGAATGAGAAGAGATTAGAGAGGGAGACAAACCATGAGAGATTCAATCATAAAAAACAAACTGGAGGAGATGTAGGTTGCGGGGGGCGGGGTAATTGGGTGATGGGTATTAAGGAGGGGACACGTGGTGACGAGCTCTGGGTGTTAAATACAACTAATGAATCATTAACCATTATATCAAAAACTATACATTGGCTAACTGAATTTAAATTAAAAATGTGAAAAACTTAAAAAAAAAGAAAGAAACATGAGCTATTACAACGAACATCACAAAAATACAAAGGATCTTTAAAGAGTACTATGAGTACATACAGGACAACAACTTGGACAACTTAGAAGAAATGGATAAGTTCCTAACAACAACCTAGAATGAACAGTGAAGGAAAAAAAAAATCTGAACAGAATGATCACTGGTAAAAAGATTGATTCGATAATCAAATCCTCACAAGAAACAAATGCCCAAGACCAGACAGTTTCACTGAGGAGTTCAACCAGATGGTAGAAGAAGAATTAATACCAACCCTTCCCAAACTGTGTTTAAAAAGGGAGAGAAGGGCATATATCCAAGCTCATGTTATGAAGGCAGCATTACCCTGTTACCAAAACAAGACAAGGACTCTACAAGAAGAGGAAAGACTAATATCCCTCATGAACAGAGATGCAAAATCCTCGACAAATTATTGGCAATATTAATTCAACAATCCATCAGGAGAATCACACAACACAATCCAGTGGGATTTATTCCAGGGACGCAGGGATGACTCCACATCAGCACATCCACCAATAGCATGTACCACTTTAACAAAATAAAAGAAAAAAATCCTAGGAATGTTACAAAGAGCAGAAAGAACACTTGACATGACTCAATATGCATTTATGATAAAGACTCTAAACCATCTGGATACTGAGGGAAAAAAACCTCCACCAAACAAAGGCCTATATGAAAAGCCCAGAGCTGACATTATACTCAAGGATGAAATGCTGAAAACTTTCCCACTACCAGGAAGAACAAGATAAAGATGCCCACTCTTACCACTTTGATTCAACATCATATTGAAAGTCCTAGCCAAACCATTTAGACAAAAAAGAAAGAAAGAAAGAAAGAAAGAAAGAAAGAAAGAAAGAAAGAAAGAAAGAACAGGAAATCTAAATAGGAAAAGAAAATGGTCACTATTTGCAGATGACATGATACTATATGTAGAAATCCCTAAAGAAAAAAAAAATCCCTAAAGAGTCCACACACAAAAAATTTTATTAACAAATAAACAAATTTGAATAAATTAGAATAAACAAATTCAGTAAAACTGCAAAATACAAAATCAATATACACAGACATGTTGCATTCCTTTTTTTTAAAGAATGTATTTATTTGACACAAGGATAGAGCATAAGGAGGGGGAGCAGCAGAGAGTCAGGGAAAAGCAGACTCCCTGCTGAGCAGGAAGCCCAATGCTGGACTCATTCCCAGAACCCCAGGATCATGACCTGACCTGAAGGCAGACACTTAACTGACTGAGCCACCCAAGTGCCCCAACTTGTATTTCTATATACTGATGCCCAACTTTCACAAAGAGAAATTAAGAAAGCAATGCCATTGACAATTGCATCAAGCAAAAAGAATCTAGGAAGAAAAGTAATCAAGAATGAGATAGACCTGGTATACTGAACACAAGGTAGAAAAGGAAGGAAAAATGTGTGCAGGTTGGTGGGTGAATGTATGGGCCAAAGATTTGGAAGAAGACACAAATAAACAGAAGCATATGCCATACTCATTAACTGCAAGAGTTAATAATGTTAACATGTCCACCGTACCCAAAACAATCTACACTTGTGATGAAATCCCTATCTGAATTCCAATGGCATTATTCCAAGAAATTAAGAACAGTCCTAAAATTCATATGGAATTACAAAAGACCCCAAATACCCAAAGCAATTTGGAGAAAGAAGAGAGAGGGAGAGTCCAGAATGGCAGTGGAGTAGGACACCTTCATTTCATCTGCCACAAGGAATTTATCTAGATAGCTATAAAACCATTCTGAATACCTGCAAATTCAAGCAGAGATCCAAGAAAAGAATAGCAGCAATTCTACAAACAGAAAAGCGACCACTTTCCATAAGGTAGGAGGTATAGAAAAGTGAGTCTAAGCTGATAGCGGGAAGATAAGCCCTGTGGGGAGGGAGCCTCTGTCAGCTGGCTACTGCAAAGTGCTAGCAGCAGCAGGGCACAAAACCAGAACTTTTAGAAGACTGCTCTGGTGAGGGATTCCACTCTGGTGGCTAGGCAGTATTGAAAGCTTCGATGGGACAGTGTGGTCCTAGGATCCTCGAGGTGCCAAGAAGACCAGGGTCACTTGAGGGCAGCAGAGCTCCCAAGTATCAAGCAGGGAAGGCAGCTGCAAAGAGTGAGCCCCAGGGTGGGCTCTAAGCTGGAGGTTGTCAAAAACTGTGATCCACATCACAGTCTGGCCACTGCTCTTTGAGAAGGGGTCCAAGAGGTGGCACAACTGGGGAGAGTCCCCTTCCTCTCCCAGGAGGAGTGGTGCCTGAGAATGCTGCAGGAGTCTGATGGATTTGGAGACTCCAAATGTGGTCATGTACCAGAGACAGAAATGCTTGATCACAGGTCTGGTGAGCATGGAGTGCGGACAGAGACCAGGGAGTCACCAAGGATTGGTGGTCATGGCAAATCATCCTTTTAATGGGCTGTTGGATCTTATTGGCTAGTATATTGGTGAAAATTTTTGCATCCATATTCATCAGGGATAGTGATCCACAATTCTTTTGGGTGGGGTTTTTGTCTGGTTTGGGGATCAAGGTAATGCTGACCTCATCAAAAGGGTTTGAAAGTTTTCCTTCCAGTACTATTTTTTGGAAAAGTTTCAGAAAAAGAGGTATTAAGTCTTCTTTTAATGTTTGGTAGAATTATCCTGGGAAACCTTCTGGAGCTGGGCTCCTGTTTCCTGGGAGATTTTTGATGACTGCTTCAATTTCCTTGCTGATTATGGGTATCTTCAGGTTTCCTTTACTTCCTGGTTAGTTTTGGTCATTTCTGAGTTTCTGGAAATGCATCCATTTCTTCAAGACTGATTTTCGACACAGAGTTACCATCCTTTGTTCCTAAAATTGTTTTTATTTCTTTGGTGTTGGGTGTGATCTCTCCTTCTTGATTCATGATTTTATTGATTTGGGTCCTTTCTGTGTTCTTTGGAGAAGTCTGGCCAGAGGTGTATCAATCTATTAATTCCTTCAAAGAAGCAGCTCCCAGTCTCATTGATTTGTTCTATTATTCTTTTGTTTTTCTACTTCATTGATTTCTGCTCTAATCTTTATTATCTCTCTTCTCCTTCTGTTTTTAGGCTTTCTATGCTCCTCTTTCTCCAGTTCCTTTAGGTGTAGGGCTATGTTGTGTATTTGAGACCTTTCTTGGTTCTTGAGAAAGGCTTGTAGTGTTCTATACTTCCCTCTTAGGACTGCCTTTGCTGCATCCCAAAGATATTGAACAGTTGTGTTTTCATTCTCATGTGTTTCCATGAATTTTTAAAATTTATCTTGTATTGACTGGTTGACCCATTCTTTTTTTTTTTTTTTTAAGATTTTATTTGTTTATTTGACAGGCAGAGATCACAAGTAGGCAGAGAGGCAGGTGGGGAGAGGTGGTGGGGGAGAAGGCTCCCTGCTGAGCAGAGAGCCTAATGTGGGGCTAGATCCCAGGACCCTGGGATCATGACAACCGCAAATCAATCCATGGAATCCACTACCTTAGGCAACCTGGTGGTCCCCCGCCCCCAGGAGGTCACCATATTGATGCCGAACTTAGTGCAGCCACCCGATCGGCATAGTGCACTATAGCCCAGAACTCCTGGGCTCAAGTGATCCTCCTGCCTCAGCCTCCCGAGTAGCTGGGACCACAAGCACATGCCACTGCGCCCAGCTGGAATCCACTACCTTAAGAGAAGAAAGAACAAGAACCATAGGAGCCTCTCAATAGATGCAGAAAAAGCATTTGACAAATTAATACACCCCTCCTTGATCAAAACTCTTCACTGTGGAGGGATAGAGGATACCTCAACATCATGAAGGCAAAACTGAGAGCTTTTCCCTTCAGGTCAGGAACAGGACAGGGATGCCCATTCTCATCACTATTGTTGAACATGGTACTAGAATTCCTAGACTCAACCACCAGACAACAAAAAGAAATAAAAGGCGTCCAAATTGGCAAAGAAGAATTCAAACTCTCATGCTTTTCAGACAATAGGATACTTTCTGTGGAAAACCCAAAAGCCTCCACCCCCCAATTGCAAGAACTCATTCAGGAATTGTAAAGTGGCAGGATATAAAATCAATGCACAGAAATCACTCACATTTGTCTAGAGCAACAATGCAACAAAGAGAAATTAAGGAGTCCATCCCATGTATAATTTCACCCCAAAACACAAGATACTTAGGAATCCATCTAACCAAAGAGGCAAAGGATCTGTCCTCAGAAAATTATACCATAGTCATGAAAGAAATGGAGAAGACACAAAGAAATGGAAAAGCATTCCATACTCATGGATTGGAAGAAAAAATACCATGAAAATGTCTATGCTACCCAGAACAATCCAAAGATTCAATGCAATCCCTATTAAAATACCATTCATGTTTTTCACAGAACTGGAATAAATAATCCCCCAATTTGTGTGGAAGCAGAAAAGACCCCAAATAGCCAGAGGGGTGTTGAAAAAGAAAATCAAGGCTGATGGCAACCTAATTGCAGATTTCAAACTCTATTATAAAGCTGTAATATCAAGACAGTATGTATGGTCCTGGCACAAAAACACACAGATCAATGGAACGGAATAGAGAAACCAGAAATGGTTTCTTCATTTCACCTAATCTTCCTCAAAGCAGGAAAGAATATCATATCCAATGGGGGGGGAGTGTCTTCAATAAATGGTGCTGGGAACATGGGACAGCCATATGCAGAATAAAGAAACTGGACCAATTCCTTATACCATACACAAGAAATAGACTTCAAATGGATGAAAGTCCTCAATGTGAGACAGGAATTCATTCAACTCCTTGAGGAAAACAGAGACAGGAACCTCTTTGACCTCAGCCAGAGCAACTTCTTGTTGGACACATCTCCAAAGATGAGGGAAATGAAAGCAAAAATGAACTGTTGGGACTTCTTCAACATAACAAGGTTCACAAAGCAAAGGAAACAGTCAACAAAACCAAAAGACAGCCAACCAAATGAGAGAAGATTTTGCAAATGACATATCAGATAAAGGGTTCATATCCAAAATCTAGAAAGAACTTAACAAACTCAACACCCACAGAACAAATGATCCAATCAAGAAATAGCCAAAGACATGAACAGACATGTCTCCAAGGAAGACATTCAAATGGCCAATAGTCACGTAAAAAATTGTCAACATCCCTCGATATTAGGAAAATACAAATCAAATCCATAATGAGATACCACCTCACACCAGTCAGCTGGATAAAATGAACAAGTCAGGAAATGACAGGTGTTGGCAAGGATGTGGAGAAAGGGGAACCCTTTCATACTCTTGGTGGGAATGTAAGCTGGTGAAGCCACCCTGGAAAACAGTGTGGAGGTTCCTCAAGTTGAAAATAGAGCTACCCTACAACCCTGCAACTGCACTAGTGGGTATTTACCCCAAAGATACAAATGGAGTGATCTGAAGGGGCACCTGCAGCCCAGTGTCTATAGGAGGATTGCCCACAAGAGCCAAATTACACAAACAGCCCAGATATCCATCAACAGATGAATGGATCTATATGGATATATATAGCATTGAATGTTATGCAGCCATCAAAAATGAAATCTTGTCATTTGCAATGACATGGATGGAACTAGAGGGTATTATGCAAAGTGAAATAAGTCAATCAGAGAAGGACAATTATCATATGATCTCATTCATAAGTGGAATTTAAGAAACAAGACAGAGGATCATAGGGGAAGAGAGGAAAAAAGGAAGCAAGATGAAACCAGAGAGGGAGTCAAAGTAAAAGAGACAATTAATCTCCAGAAACAAACAAGTTTCTGAAGGGGATGGAGGTGGGGGAACAGGGTGGCTGGTGATGAGCATGGGGAGGGTATGTGCTGTGGTGAGCACTGTGTGCTGTGTAAAACAGAAGATTCTCAAATCGGTACCCCTGAAACAAATAACACATTATATGATCATAATAAAAAAGTGAAAGAAAAACATTTAGAATAAAAATGTAAACTAAAAATAAATAATCTCACTTATAGAAAGAAGACAAGCAATCAACAAAGCAAGTGAGGAGGCAAGCAAGCAAACAAGCGACTAAGAAAGCTGGAGTCACCACACTCCAATTTAAAGCTAGATTACAAAGCCGTTGTCATCAAAACAGTATGGCATAAAAGACACACAGGTCAATGGAACACAACAGACAGCTCAGAAACTAATAATCATAGTACTTTGGGCAAAGTTTATTCATTCATATATTAAAGGGATGTTTCAACTTAGCTCTGATAGAATTATTAACTCTGAATGGAAATTAATAATATTTATGTCCTATTCCAATGCTTGCTTCCAATAAATGCATTTTTAAACATACTGTTTCAGATAAATATATATTATAAAAGAAGGATTATTTAAAATCCATACTTTTAGAAAAAATAAATTCACTTTAATAAACCTACCACGGAAAAGGAAACATAGATATCCATTATCACAACTGAGAACATCACAAAAGAAGACAATGAGACACAATCTGGTGTCTGACTGTAGACTAGAATACTACTTAAGTGGGGGCACCTGGGTGGCTCAGTGGGCTAAGCATCTGCCTTCAGCTCAAGTCATGATCCCAGGGTCCTGGGATCAAGCCCTGCATTGGGCTCTCTGCTCAGCGGTGAGCCTGCTTCCCCCTCTCTCTCTGCCTGCCTCTCTGCCTAGTTGTAACTTCTGTCAAATAAATAAATAAAACCTTAAAAAAAAAAGAATATTACTTAAGTGGTTCTGCCCAAATGTTCAAACTGTTGAAAGCTACAGAACCAGCTACTCATTTACAAAAATGCAGTTGTCAGAGAAAAGTCCTAACAAAGAGTATGAAGATGTCACCAATGAAGTCCACACTGCATCTACTCTGACAGGAAATATATTTCCCCAACAAATTAACTGTAAGAGCAGAAGGAAGGAAGGAAGGAAGAAAGGAAGATGAGAAAGAAACAAGATGAAGAAAGAAAGAGAAGCGGAGAAAAGAAAAGAGAAGAGAAGAGAAGAAAAGAAAAGACAAGACTCCCTCCAAAAGAGAGATGCACTCCCATGTTCACGGTGGCATTATTCACAATAACCAGACATGGAAACATTGACCTTGGGAGCCTTATGCTAAGTAACTCAGACACAGAAAGACACACACCAGAGGCTCTCAGGGACATTCCACATGGAAAAAAATACTGAATGCATAGATAATGAGAACAGATGGGTGGGTGCCAGATTCAGGGATGGTGGGGAGAAACAGGTGAAGGTGGTCAAAGGTGCCATGTTTGAGTGATAAAATCCGCAAGTCATGGAATGTTCTGTGCAGCATGGAGACAAAATATAACCCTGCAGGATGGGGTACAGTCTCCCCCGCTACTTGAAAGTACAGTATTCCTAGGAAAGCTTTCACAGCAGAAATGGTGTCAATGGAAAAAGGAATGACCATTCATTTCTACAGAAAAGTGAGTGAGCATGCTCAGACACCAAAAGTTCCTTCTCTTTGGCTCTTCTTAGGTCTCAGGACACAACATCTTACAGATGCCCCAAATAAATGAAGATAAAGCACAGTAGATGCTCACAGACACAATTCAAAGTGCCAGTAGCTGGACGTGAAGAGCAGTAACCAGGAAGGAGCTGGTTAGGGTGCACACTGCCTCTGCAGGGGTTCCCCACAAAACAGATGCTGAATGCAATGCCCACTTTTTGACTTATTTCTTAACAAGGAAATCCTCTTCAGGTTACTTCCTGCTACCAGAACAATAACATGAATCCTTCCAAAAAGCCAAGTGTCTTATCATGAACTTTGAGAAAAGTGGGGAAGACTTGTACTTGAAAGTTGCTGAGGGGTTAGAATTTCAGAGTTCTCCCAGACACAAACTTCAGCAGATCCACTGTGAAAGGCACCTTCCTCAGCAGGTGGAACAAGGACTACCTCCTTCCCCCAGAAACTTCCTCCTTTGCCTCACTTAGGACAACCCACAAGAGCTGGGAGTTACCTCAGTTCCTCCTTTCTCTCATTCCCAATATCGAACCCATAGGCAAACTGTCTGAGCTCCATCTTCAGTAGGTACCTGGAATAGCATTAACCCCTCCTTCCAACGCCACATGTCTGGTCCATGCTGGAGCCCATCTCTTGCCTGAGTTCCTGGAAAAGCTTCATCATTTACCTTCCTTTCCCATCCTCAACCTTGTGTCATCTGTTCTCAACACTGTAGCCAGGATGGCCCAATGAAACTGGGTCTCATGGGGTCACGACCCTTCAACTGCTTTCTGTCACCCTACTGTCACCTCCCTGAGGTCATGTCCTAAGCTGTCTCCTGTGGCCACAGGGTCTTGTTGCTGTTCCTGGACATACCTGGTATGCTCCTGCCCCAGGGCCTTTGTATACACTTTCCCTTCCATTTAGAAGGCTCTTGGTGTTTTATCACTCACTCTCTTTGGAACTTGACTCAAGTATCATCTTCCTAGTGAAGTCCTACTGGGCCCCTATATGAATAGCACACCACTGCTAGCCCCCCTTCAGCATCTCAGCCCTATCTCCTGCTTTCTATTTCCAGAGCAGTTATCACAGTCACCAGGCCATCTCGGCAAGGGGGAAACAGAGGCCTACTCAGATGGTTTCACCATTGTCTCTCTGATTTCCTAGTCCAGACCTCTAGGTGAAAAGATGACCAGAGCTCTTGCACAGCCAAAATGCCCAGGACAATGCGTCCCCCTATGGCACCCTGAAGACCATCAGGAAAATGAGCCATAAGAGGAATCCACTTGCACATGAAACCTGAAACCAGACACCTTCCTTGACTCCAGGTGAGCACACAGATGTCCTCCCCATGATGTGCTCACCTGAGAAAGTTGAGCAGAGAAGCATCCCAGGGTCCAAATCTCCCAGGATGGGCCACCAGGTGAGCAGCTGCCCCCACTGAGGGAGGGTAGATTTTCTTTGGAAGCACAAAAAGTCACTCCCCAAGCTACTCAACAACGTATACTCCGTCTCCATTTGCCCTCCTCACAAAGGCCACTGTGCCCTGTTAGAGCTCCGTGCCTGCATTTTACTTTAAAAAATATTTTCTAATATTGGAATATGGTTCATTGAAGAGAAAAACATAAACACCCATGAAGAATTCTTTTAATATTTTGGAAGATTTGTTTCCCATTGTTTAATTTAAACAGGAAATAAAAATGCACAGATCGCCCCTTGCACTGGCATGTATGATTCATGCAGTGACTTAAAGGAGAGCAGGAAATACAAGAGGAACAGATGTTCTGATGACCCGTCATTTCATCGCCAAGGTTTTGAAACTTCAAGCACACTCAAAGAAAGAAACCCAAACCAATGTGTTGGCCTGGCAAGGTGGAGCAGTCTGAACTGGAGCGACAGGGACAGATGAAGAGATGTGTGTTGGCTGAGGTTGGTGGCACAGAAGAAGGTGCCCTGCCAGCTCTCCACCTGGGCTTCACCTGTCCTCAGCCAGGAACCTGCTCATAGCCCTGACCCATCACAAGTGTTACATGGGGGACACACGGCCACCCCTGGCTCCAGGGTCCTCCTGCAGAACCCACTCCGCTCTCCTCCAGGACCCCTGGCAGCTCTACCCAGACCTGGAACTGCCCTGTCTGCTGCAAAGCTCCAGGATTCCCCCATCTTGTCAAAATTATGCTTGTCCAAGGCTTTCATAAATGTGTTGTATTTCTCTCCACTTACCTTCCGACCTGGGCAAACTGTCAGTCACGCATCAGTGGAATCTGAACATGCTCTGAGATCTGAGTCTTTCACTGCAGCCTTCCGAGGACTCCTTGTGCAACAAATACCATAGCTAAAATAGAGGGTTATGAAACTATTATTTACAGAATAGTAAATTGTTAGTTGCTCTTCATTAGGCTGAAAGTTTCTGTGTAAAAAGCCTTTCCATAGATATTAACTTCCAGCAATTTTATGAGAAGAAACAAATTCTGTGGGATAAGCTGACTCACCCAGCATCAGGCAAGCAGTTCCAGAATTCATCCCAGGGCTCCTGGAATCTGCCAAGCCCCTTGACGCCACCAGCATGCTTCTATCCAGGAGAATTCCCAAAGACTCTCCTTCTGACTCCACCACCAAAGAAACTACAGAGAAAATACAGCAGGTCAGAATATCTAAATACATTGAGTCAAACTAGAAAGCCAAGCTTTACTTTTAAACAGTAAAAGTCTACTTTAAATCATTTTGAACTTTCCCTCTACCTTAATTGGAATGCTTTTGATGAAAACACTAATCAGTACTGATTATGACACATGATTATGTTTATGATTATGGGTATGAAACATCACCTTTGACAATGACAAGACATCATCCATGTCTCTATCTGGCCGCAAAAAGCCACCACTTAACTCTAGATGGTGGCCATTCAACCATCCCCTAGACGCAAAGGGATAAACGCTCTTAGATGAAGGATCCAACTTTTAGCATATGCTAAAAGCACACTAAGAGTAAATCTCATCTTCCTTCTCTGATACAAGTGATTTCCTAGGAAACAGATGTGCAGATGACATTTTGCAAGCAGTAAATGAACAGGGAAAATGGTATTCCTTGCAAGGTTCTACCTGCAGGGAAACTAAGAAACTCTTGCACCAAATCCAGAATGCTGACAGCTACTTCAGTTTTACTTCGTGGCTCAACTAGAGAAAAGAGAAAAGTCCAGGAGGTTTTGGGTTAAAAAGAAGTTTTACCTCCAGTCCTGACATGTAAGTGACATTGTGCCCAATGTACCTGCTACTTTCTCAGAATGCTGACATCCTGTGATGAGCTGCCTGACTGACTCAGATGTTGTTCAAAACTTCAGGTCTCGTGGAGCCAGATCGAAGAAGTGTTGTCAGGTGGGGATACGAAAGCACCTCTGACCTAGGCCAGCACACCTGCTTCTGTTCCTGGGAAAAGGGAAAATACATACTTTTTTCTTTCTTTTCTTTTTTTTTCCTTCCTTTTTTTTTTTTGGAAACACATACTTGTTTCCTAAGTAGTAATTTTCAACAATCTAAAACAGACCAATGGCTTTGTCTTTTTAGAAAAATGAAATTAAACTTCCAAATGAACACCTCAACTCACCTGTTCCTCATGCAACTTGAGTGGGGTCTGGTTTCCTCCAGCTTCCAGACCCCCAACTGGAGGACGCGCCTGCAGGATCCTGACAACCCATTACCTCCATCCCCGGGGAACACAGGACACAATGCTGAAGCTGGGGGTTGGCTCTGGGGCTTGTTATTGCCATACCTGTGCTGGGAGCGGGGCAGGAATCTGGAGGACCCTCATACACAACTCTGACAGCCAATTACCACCACCCCACAGACAGGGCGAAAAATGCTGAAGCTGGAGAACTGTTCTGGGGCTTGTTAGCACCACACCTGTGGGCGGTGGGGAACATGGGCCATCCTGCTGAACTCGGGTGCTGCTCAAGATCCATTACCTGCACTGTTCCAGGGGAAAGGAGGCACCCCAATGAAGTTGGGGACTGTGTGCTGTCTTTATATGCACTCATCCTGGGGAAAACAGGAAACCCTGAAATGTCTGCAACCCATCCCACAAAAGCTTGGGTGAGCTGATGCCCTGGAGTTCAGGGGTCTGGGGGGATATGGCCAGTTGATGGACATGGGGCAGAAGAGACTTTCAAGGGAAAAGGAAAACCCATCTGAGTCCCCACGATGAACTTGCTTCATCTGCCCCTCGACGACCCTACCCCCAGGACCCCCACCCCAGTACACAGCCCACACTCACGGAGCCAGGACCCCATGCCCAGGAACTCTCCAAGCGCCCCTTTGCCTACACCCTTCTGCATCCTTAGGCAGCTCTGGGTCCACCCACAGATGACTTAGCTCCACCCCCACGTGCTTATCAGTTGAGAAAGATGGTGCCCTGAGACTACTGGACGCTGTGCCTGCCTGTACCAGGCGGACGGACCTTATGCCCGCACCTCCCTGCTTTTGCACCTACTCCCGGAGGGTGCGACTCCTCAATGGAACACCTTCCTCTGCGGGGCAGGAATGGGCGGGTCATGGGTAGGGGCCTCATACCCCAGACAACTGGCCCCTTCTCGGGACCCCTCCTGGCTGCAGACCACCCTCAGACCCCTGCCCTTTCCCTTCCTGCACCAATACAGCCCGAGGAGCTGTTCCTGGCTCCTGGCTAAGTCAGCTGCTCTCAGACCTTCCCAGTCTTGGGCTTTAGGAAATGCAATGGTTGGGGCGCCTGGATGGTTCAGTCCTTAAGTGTCTGCCTTCAGCTCAGGTCATGATCCCAGGGTACTCATATCAAGCCCGGCATCTGGCTCCCTGCTCAGCGGAATGCCTGTTTCTTCCTCTCATACTACCCCTGCTTGTGTTCCTTCTCAAACTGTTTCTCTATCACATAATAAATAAAAGGTTTGGAAAAAAAAAAAAAAAGGAAATGCATGGGGCTCCTGGGTGGCTCAGTGGGTTAAAGCTTCTGCCTTCAGCTCAGGTCATGATCCCAGGGTTATGGGATAGAGTCCTGCATCAGGCTCTCTGCTCAGTGGAGAGATGGCTTCTCCCTCTCTCAGCCTGTCTCTCTGCCTACTTGTGATCTCTGTCAAATAAAAAATTAAACTAAAAAAAAAAAAAAGAGAGAGAGAGAAAGGAAATGCAATGATTTCCCACATTTCTAAGGCAATTTTAAGACCCAATAAGTAATGCTCTAAGTGGGAGGAGCTTCACCTTGTGGTCTCACCTATGGAGTGGATGGTGCTTCTCAGACCTTCTGAGCATCCTTCTAGGATGAGCCCATTTCTGCTGGAAAATAGACACATGCTTGGTTCTTCAGGGAAGCTCCAGGATGAGCAAGAACAACCGCCCTTCTGTGCTATTGGAGGTGTGAACCAGGAACATTAATTTTCACTTAAAAAAGAAAATATGCTGTTATTGTTGACACTAAAGGGACAAACTCTTTTAAACATTTTAGAGAGAAAGGATAAGAGTTTTAGTCAAACCCAGGTCAAGACAGCTGCATGGGAGACACAATCTTCACAAGGAAGGGGGTGCTCTGGGGGAGGAACATCTGGGGCGGGTTCCTATATTCATTCTGTATTGTTTTACATACAGAGTTACACATCATCATGAGGAAGAGCATTTCAGAAAGTTACAGACTTTTTCTTATGTGTTCAGTATGTGCAAGTCAGTATGACTTTAATCTTATGGGAGCAGGAGAGATTATTTTGTTTTTCTTATCTTTATGTTTGCAATGACATTTTTTGGTAATCTTTTTCTTCTCCAAGCAGATGTATAACATGTGCCTTGGGCAGAAATAGGGCCTATGCTCTGAGTTTTTCCCAGTCATTTTGAGCTTGATAAAATGTTAAAGGATAGCTTCCCTGGAAGCCCAGGATCTGGGCCCATGGATGGTAAAAGACAAAAATTTCCATTATTGTTCTAGTTACTACTAAAGAGAGGAAACTGAGACAAAAGCACCTTTAATAATACTACCAAGAAATCAAAATGATGCCTACAGAAGGATACCTTGTCAACACAGGTAGCAGAGGTGTTCACAGAAGCTAGGCTCTTCCCTTTCTTCTGCCCAAATCTCTGAAGGACACAGATAATTTTAAGTCAGAATTTTAGAACCTCCCGGAATCTTGGAGATGTCTGGTACCATTCCCTTGGACTACAGATTAAAAAAGAGTAGCTCATTGTCACAACACTAATTTAAACATGAAGTCACCCTAAAGCTTGGATACACTGTTACACTGTCTTAGTTCTTTCCCTGAATATTTTGACTAATGTAAGTCATAGTCATACCACATAAGCATTACAATGGTTGCAAAGTAAGTCATTGTGGGTAAGGGAATAGTTTAGCACTGTTTACAAGCATTGTCTTACTTTGTAGAAGAGGCTGAGCTGAGTGTTTTAAAATACTATTTCAGACTTGTGTTACAGCACACTCTGAACATACCAGAGCCTGAATCAATTTTAAAAAGATAGTTCTTTCAGTAACTTTAATATCAGAAAAATATTATAATGTCTGTATTCCTCGGGATCTTTGAATATCTTACTCAAAGTTCCTTCACTCTTAATGATCATGGTGGGCAGAGGTAAAAAGGCCAGCTGAATTTATTCCAGTTGAACACACAACAAGAAAATCCTGAGACTTGAGATGTTTCCAGATTGAGAAGACCAGCAATAAGAGGGAAATAGTACCATGTATGGAATAACAAGAGATTTGGAGTCAGTTTAGGGGTCTCACTTAGGTTTCTGACACTAAAATCCTCTGTGACTCGAATCATCTCTGAGCCCCTGTCTAACCATCTAGAAAATGTGACTGATAACATCTACATCATAGTCTGGACGTTTGAGAGGGAGAATTCCACACAGAGCTTGTGTGCTGGTTCTCAAGACAGGTGCTCAGGAAGCCATGATTAGTATTTGGGTCTATTTCTTTTCCAGAAGAAAGAATGCATGTTGAATATGTATTTCTAATAGATGAATCCCAAGATGATTTTTAACCCTTAAGGAAGGTCAAGAACCTACTATCGTGTCATATCTCACTCAGAAAACATGCTGTTGGACTGATGAGGACAATACAATGGCACCATCATCACTAGGGCTGTGCAGCTTCCCATTTCCACATGGCCATGTTGTCCCTCTTAGCTCAGGGCCACCAGAAAGGGCAGCTTGGGTGGGGGGCACCATCATCACTAGGAGTGGGGAGCTTCCCATTTCCATATGGTGATGTTGTCCCTCTTAGCTCAGGGCCACCAAAAAGGGCATCTGTGGGGGACCACAGGCCAAGGCTGCCAGGTGTGGCTGGGGCAGGCAGAACTCTGACTTAAAGCTCAACTAGTTAATTACATGGCTAATTACGCTGCTAATTACACTGCTCATCACAGATAGAGTCCCATTTTCTGCGAGTTCTGATATAGGAAAGGCTGAGGATTTCCCTTGTGATTCCCTCTCTGACCCCTAGGATATGTAGCAAAGTTACATTTAATTTTCAAACACTGAGGGATTTCCCGGTTTTCTTTTCATTATGACTATGGTTCAATTCCCCTGTGGTCTAAAAATGTAATCTAGTTAATTTCAAGCTTTAAAATGTGTAGACTTGCTTCATGGCCCAACATTTACTCATCTACTTGGGTAAATATCTTAGGACCCCTTGAAAACAATGTATTCTGTACTTAATGGGTAATGTTCCATATATGTCAATTTGGTCACATTTGTGACCAATGTTTCATCTGCTTTTTCTATCAGATATTGAGAAAGGTATATTAAAATCTTCAAACAATGCTATTCTAGTCAACATTGCATTGGGGAATCTACCAAGTGTTAGAAGTTAAGAGAAATAAAAAGAATAAGAGTTGAGGGGATAATTGTGATCATTCACAGATAATATGAGGGTGTACATAAAAAATACAAAATAGTCTATAAATACACTATTAGAATTCAAAATGGAAATCTTGCAAATAAGCAAGAAAGCAATCTAGAACGCAGCCAGGGGGAAGAGATTTCTTATGTATTGAGGAAGGAATGTCAGAATAATGTCGGATCTGTCCACAGAGACCTGGCAAGCCAAAAAGGGCAGACAAGACATATTCAGGATACTAAATGAGAAGAACATGCAGCCAAGGATACCATATCCAGCAAGGCTGTCATTCAAAGAAGAAATAATACCCATTCTTCTGAAGCTGTTTCAAAAAATAGAAATAGAAGGAAAAACTTCCAAACTCGTTCTATGAGGCCAGCATTACCTTGATCCAAAAACCAGGCAAAGACCCCATCAAAAAGGAGGATTGCAGACCAATATCCCTGATGAACATGGATGCCAAAATAGTTGATAAGATCCTAGCCAATAGGATCCAACAGTACATTAAAAGGATTATCCATCATGACCAGTTAGAATTTATTCCTGGGATGCATGTGTGTGGTTCCACATTTGTAAATCATCAACATGATAGAGCACATTAATAAACAAAAGGACAAGAGCCATAGGATCATCTCAATTAATGCAGAAAAAGCAGTTGACAAAATACAGCACATTTTCCTGATGAAAACTCTTTGAAGTGTAGGGATAGAGGGGACCTTCCCCAGTTTCATAAAAACCATCTATGAACAGCCCACAGAGAATACCATTCTCAATGGGGAAAAGCTAAGGCTTTTTCCTTAAGGTCAGGAACACAACAGGATGCCCACTTTCACCATTATTGTTCAGCATAGGACTAGAAGTCCTGACCTCAGCAATCAGACTACAAAAATAAATAAAAGGCATTCAAATTGGCAAAGAAGTCAAACTCTCTCCTCATAGATGATATGATACTTTATGTGGAAAACCCAAAAGAATCCACTCCCAAATTACTAGAACTCATACAGCAATTCAGTCATGTGGCAGGATACAAAATCAATGCACAGAAATCAGTTGGTTCTCTATACACTAACAAAGTAACTGTAGAAAAAGAAATTAGGGAATCAATTCCATTTACAGTAGCACCAAAAATAGTAAGATACCTTGGAATAAACCTAACCAAAGAGATAAAGGATCTATACTCTAGAAACAACAGAACACTTATGAAAGAAATGGAGGAAGGCACAAAAAGTTGGGAAACAATTCCATGCTCATGGATCAGAAGAATAAACATGGTTAAAATGTCTATGCTTCCCAGAGAAATCTACACTTTCAACCCCACTCCTATTAAAATACCATTGGCACTTTTCATTGAGCTGGAACAAACAATCCTAAAACATGTATGGAACCAAAAAAGACCCCACAAAGCCCGGGACATGTTGAAAAATAAAACCAAAGCTAGGGTCATCACAATGCCTGACTTCAAGCTATATTACAAAACTGTGACAGCAGGATATTCACACAAAAACAGACACATAGATCAATGGAACAGAATAGAGACTCCAGAAATGACCCTCAACTCTATGGTCAACTCATCTTTGACAAAGCAGGAATAAATATCCAATGGAAAAAAAGACAGTATCTCCAATTAGTGATTCTGGGAAAATTGGACAGCCACATGCAGAAGATTGAAGCTCAACTATTCACTTACATCACACACAAAGATAAACTCAAAAGGGATGAGAGACCTCAATATTAGACAGGAATCATCAAAATCCTAGAGGAGAACATAGGCAGTCGCCTCTTCGACTTTAGCCAAATCAATTTCTTCCTAGACACATCACTAAAGGCAAAGGAAACAAAAGCAAAAATGAACTATTGTGACTTCATCAAGATAAAACCTTCTTCACATCAAAGGAAACAGGCAACAAAACAAAGAGACATCCCATGGAATGGGAGAAGATGCTTGGAAACGACATTTCATATAAAGGGCTGGTATCCAAGATCTATGAAGAATTTCTCAAACTCAACACCCAAAAAACAAATAATCCAATCAAGAAATGGGCAGAAGACATGAACAGACATATCTCCAAAGACATGCAAATGGCTCACAGACACATGGCAAAATGTTCAACATCACTAGCCATCAGTGAAATACAAATCAAAACCACAATGAGATACCACCTTACACTAGTTAGAATGGCTAAAATTAACAAGTCAGGAAATGACAGATGTTGGCGAGGATGGGGAGAAAGGAGAACCCTCCTACACTACTGGTGGGAAAGCAAGCTGGTGCAACCACTCTGAAAAAGAGTGTGGAGGTTCCTCAACATGTTAAAAATAGAACTACCCAGGGGCACATGAGTGGCTCAGTGGATTAAAGCCTCTGCCTTCGGCTCAGGTCATGATTCCAGGGTCCTGGGATTGAGCCCCACATCGGGCTCTCTGCTTGGCAGGGAGCCCACTTCCTCCTCTCTCTCTGCCTGCCTCTCTGCCTACTTGTGGTCTCTGTCAAATAAATTAATTAAAAAAAAATCTTAAAAAAAAATAGAACTACCCACCACCCCACAATTTCACTACTGGGTATTTACCCCAAAGATATAGACATAGTGTAAAGAAGGGGTACCTGTACCCCAATGTTCATAGCAGCAATGTCCACAATAGCTAAACTGTGGAAGGAACTGAAATGGCCTTCAACACATGAATGGATAAAGATGTGGTTCATATATACAAAGGAATATTCCTCAGCCATTAGGAAGGATGAATACCTACCATTTGTATCGATATGGATGGAACTGGAGGGGATTATGCTGAATGAAATAAGTCAGGTGGAGAAGAACAATCAGCATATGGTTTCACTCATATGTGGAATGTAAGGAAAAGTGTGGAGGACCATAGGGGAAGGGAGGGAAAACTGAATGGGAAGAAATCAGAGAGGGAGAAAAACCATGAGAGACTCTGGACTCTGGGAAACAAACTGAGGGTTACAGAAGGGAGGGAGATAGGATAACAGGGTGATGGGTATTAAGGACGGCACACTGTGGAGGCCAAGAAAAACAAGGCTGTACCCACCTCGAGTCTAGCCCTGACATAAGTGCAGCCATCTTGATGTTCCAGATTATCACAAAATATTTCTTCGGTTCTGACCTACTCAAGTTAGCACTTTAAACAGTCCCTCTCTCCTTTAATGACTGATTTAAACTCCTGGACTGGAAAAGGGTTTTTTGTCAAATAGCAAAAAAACTTATTTGACCTTCATTTTCTTTTTGTTATACTAATCATGTTTTGCTATTTTCTCCCATGTCTCCTCACCTGACTTCAACACCTTCACTGTCATAACATCCACAGATGATCCTTTCCACTTGGGAAGATCACCTGAGCAGTATCCCCTGGACTCAGCTGCCTCTGTCTTTCATAACTCCCCTACACATTCCCCAACTGACCAGTGTTGACCCAAGTAGGTAGGGACAACTCTATGCCCCTGTTCAGCAGGAAGAAGTTACAGAAGATGAGACCTTCCACCTTCAACTACCTTAAAGATTTAAGGGTCAAAATTGTTTAGGGGGAAATGATGAGGGAGCAGAAGGCTGACTGAGGACAAAGCAAAAGCTGGCACCTTAACCCCACCTTCACCCCCTCCCCTTGGTAATAGGTGTGACATTCCTCAGACACACGGTCCGCCCTAAAAGAAAAACAAATAGTTAACTTGCAGAGATCACAATCCTGTGAGATAGGAGTCTCCCCCCATCTACAAATGTCCTAGTAATTTATGACAAAGAAGCTATCTTATCAATAGCCCAACTTCCAGAGACAAATAATTCAGTTCCTTAAGTCCTATTGTCACCGTCCCCTCCATAAAACTGAAGGAGACTGAGGCAGAAGGAAATGTAAATAACGTTAAATTTCTTCTAAACCTAAAACTCACTGACAAGGATGTTTGATATGTGTCATTCCACCAGGAAACTTCCAATTGTCTTCATGTCAGTGCCTCATTAGAGGGAAAAACAGCCTTGGCTTGACAAATGCCAGGCCTCCAATATCCTGACAGTCTTCTTTACCATGACAGCCCTTCTTAACATCCCCTACCCAACTCATTTACCCCGGGTTCAAGGAAGGCTGACTAAAGGTTTCAAAAACAACACGCCATACCAAAGACCAATCAGGAATAGAATAGTTTAACATTGTAATAAATCATGTCAGGAAAAACAGGAACATAGGGCCAGCAGTCGTGGCCCAATCACCTACTGCCGAGCCAGCAGTCATGGCCCAATTACCTATTGCCGAGTCCATTCCTACTCTGTCTTTAAAAACTCTGATTGTAGGGGCGCCTGGGTGGCTCAGTGGGTTAAGGCCTCTGCCTTCGGCTCGGGTCATGATCCTGGGATCGAGCCCCACATCGGGCTCTCAGCTCCACGGGGAGCCTGCTTCCTCCTCTCTCTCTGCCTGCCTCTCTGCCTACATGTGATCTCTGTCTGTCAAATTAAAAAAAAAAAAAATTAAAAAAAAAAAACAAACTCTGATTGTAATCCGGTTCAGGGTCCAAGGCCCTATTCCTCTTTGTTGGGTATGCTTGGGCCCAAGCTTAAGCTTGTTGAATAAACCCTCATGTGATTGCATTGGTGTTGGCTCCTTGGTGGTCTCTCAGACACGAAAACTTGGGCACAACATGTTGTGATGAGCACTTGGTGTTACAAACAACTAATGAATCATTGAACACTACATCAAAAACTAATGTTGTACTGTATGATGGCTAACTGAACATAATAAAATGAATGAATGAATTAATTAATATGCTTTCTACATGAAAAACATGTAATAATGCATACAGAATTTCAGATTTGCATGATGAAATATTCTCAAGATATGTTTCACAGCAGTGCAAATACACTTAACACTACTGGACTTTATACTGAAAATGTTGAAAATGGCAAAGTCAATGTTGGGATATTTTACAATTTTTAAAAGTACATTGTGTATGATTCCATTTTTATAAAGATTTTATTAATTTATTTTAGAGGAGAGAGCACATGGCATGAGAGTGGTGGGAGAGGCAGGAGGGGAAAGAGAGAATTGTAAGCCCACACTGCACTGAACACAGACTCTACATGGAGCTTGATCCCACACCATGAGATCACATTCTGAGCCAAAATCAAAAGTCACCGGTTAACCAACTGAACCACCATCCATCTCCTTGGGCATTAGTATTGGTGCATTCTCTGCTCTCTCCACCACCGCTGTGCTGAATACTCCTGAAAATGCATCTATGAAAAATCCTGCCAGAGTTTCCTGGGGTGAGTCTGAGTATGAGCACTGCTAGGTGATGGATGCCCCTGCAGCCTGGGATGGGTGCTTCTCACTGTTCTCTCAGACAGGAGTGCTCATCACACTTCTCTCCAGGAAACCCCCATGTCCTCAGGCACCTGAAGGCCACCCGGCCCAGGAATTCACCTTCTCTAGCAGAGGACAGATGGGACTTCCTTCTCTATTCAGGAATATGAACCCTGATCCTGGGAAAGGAGAGCTCTCCTGGGGCTCCTGGCCCAGAGAGGCAGCTGTGGCCACCATGTATGTGACAGAGCCAGAGTGGCTGGGCCTTGGAGGGAATGAGTGCCTTCAACCAGCTTTGTGTGGGGCATGTGGGAGCAGCAGCCCCTGCTTCCTGCGGAGCAGTGATGTGTGCAGAAGAAAGAAGGCTAAGCCACACCACAGTCCCACCCTTGGTCCTGACACCAGCAGGAAGGGAGCTCTGAGGACAGACTCCAGGAAGATTCTCATCCAGGGAAAAGGGGCCTGCTGGAGGGCACTGAAGCTGCCAGCATGGCTGCAGGCCATTTGCAGAGGATCACTTCTGGCACTTTCTTAGCATATTGTCCGTGTTTGTGTGTGGACAGTGATTGGCCCACTCAGTGCTGGTGCACTTCCAGAGGCAGGCTAGAAAACTTCCAGTGCCTGCTTATGGCTCAGAGGACCCCTCTGCAGAGAAGCAGAGGATGTCCCTCTTCCTCCGGCACTGGGGAAGGCAGCCATCCTCCTGGGGAGGACCTGGGCCAGGCATGTGTTCTTTCTGAAGTCCCCACATTCAGTGGGCATTGCTGTGCCTGAGAAAGGCCCTCTCAGCTCCAGAATCAGGAGCCATGAGGGCTGTCTTCCATCCTGGCCCAGGATCATGACCTGAAATGATCTTGTCTTTGAGGACAGGTCTCCTTCAGGAGCCAGGGAGGGGCAGGCCCTGCAAGAGCTCTTCATTTGAGGAGGAGTCATGGAGAGAGTGTGTTTCTCATTGGCCCAGCAAGACAAAACAACAACAAAACCCAAAGCCCAATACTCAGGTTCAAACAGAAGCAGAATTTCAATGTTCTGTTTGGGGGCAGCCACCTCCCCTCTTACGTGGCCTTGGGGGACCCCCAGGAAATTCTTCTTTGTTCTCATGCTCAGAGGGATCAGCTGGTCCGTATCCCAGGAACCCTACCCTGTCCCACTGCTGAGGAAGACCCATAAACAGGGACCTGGTGTCAGAAGTGTGGTCTCCCAGGGGCCTGGCAGCTGCATGAAAGGGCTGGATGGCTTTTGGGGGTAGGGGTGATCACTGGTGACACTCTACCATCCCCCATTGCACTCTGCAGTCCAGGCTTTCCCAGCTTAGGTCAATCACCAGCACCCTACATGCTCCTGCCATGGGAGCGATCATTCAGCATCACTGCATTGCACAGAGGTGGAGAACAAGGCCCAGAGAGGGGAGGCAAGTGGCTCCAGTCACAGGACTGGTCGGCAGAGGGACTGGAAAGTCAACCCTCCTGAGCCCCTGTGAGCCCAGCCAGAGACTCCCTGAGCCCAGAGCGAGCCCTCTCCTGCCTGTCCAGCCACACACTGGCCTCTGAGCTGGATGATGGACTGTTCCTCTTGGCCCTGAGGGTGTTGCTGTCCAACTTGGAAGAGGAGTGCAGCTGGTAGGGCAGGCTGTAGCTACAAGAGAGAGGGACACATCTGAGCTAGCAGGAGCCACACTATGGTCTCCCTCCTGGAGCCTGCCTGTGAACTGGAGTACCCAGACTCCCTAGAGGCCAGCACACAACAGGGCCTGCACTGACCAAGGAGCCATGGCCCCCAGGGAGCATCCATTTTGCCCTCTCCCAGCTCCTGCACAGCATCACCTCTCCCCACTGTAGGGCTCCAGGACTTGAAACCAGGCTCTGTAGGGATGACTCGGCTCCAGCTTGTAATGAGATCGCAGCCCCTGCAGCAGCTGGATTTCTGCAGCTGGAGAGAGGACTGACTGCACACAAGGACTGGGTGGGGGGAGATGTGGGGCCTCATGGATGGTGAAGGATGGGTCAGGAGCCGAGTTCTGGGGCCACTGCTTATGTCTAAAAAGGACTGAAATCCCCGAATGCCCATGGGGTCCCTCATTAGGGAGTGGAGTGGACTGCTCTTCTTCCTGCCCTGAGTCAGCCTCCCCTGCTGCCTCCAGGTCCTCTGGCCTGGTCCTGCACTTAGCTGGACCCTGGGAGGCAGTCTGCATTCCCAGCCAGCTGGTGAGGGATAATCAGTGACCTTTGTGTCCCCAGATGTCCAACCAACATGGCCTTGCATCCTGAGCCTTGCTGCCCAGGATGGGCATGGTTCTGGGGCTCATTGGACTTTGGGGTCAGAGAGCATTTGGCGGTGGTGAGGAAACCTGGGGGACAGGTCGGGTACAGAGCCATGTGCCTCGTGCATATCCGGCACAGGTCTGGGTCATGGTACAGGTGCTGTGTGCAGGTCCCCTGTGTACACCTGGGTCTCTCAGGAGAGAGGCCCATGTGCCTGGTTCACCTATCCTCCACCTACTCCTGGAGGAGTGACCAAGTTCAAGCATTTCCATGTCCAACCCTCAGGGACAGTTGGGAACCTGGGGTCAAGAGAGGCAGGGACTGACCCAGGACAAATGAGGGGTACAGAGACCAAGGAGCAGGGCTGCTCTCCAGTCCTAGGTCAGCTCCAAGCCTCCCATGAAGTTCACTTTGGGGGTTAGTGCTCCTCAGACCCTTGGGGATAGCTACCCACCCTGTCCCATGTGGGCACATTACCTTGGGCATCTCCAGATAGGTAGAGGCATGTGTGACTGTGTGTGCACACACCCGCATGCACGTGCACACGCGCACACACACACACACACACACACCACTCTGACTGCCCAGCTTGGGGTCAAAAGAGGTGGACACACTGGGAGCAAGGTGGGAAAGAAGAAAGAGGTCAGAAGAAGCTGGGCAACGAAGGAGGGGTATCAGAATTTGGAATCCAGATCCATAGCATGGGGAGGGGAGACAGGCCAGGCTGATGGTCAGGGGCTCAGGGGGGTTGCCAGAGCACTGGGAGAGGACAGGGTCTGGGGTCTGGTGTCCATCACCATCCTGGGCTACTTGGGATTAGGAAGAGATATGCAACCTCCCCCCCCCCCCCCACCACCCATGGCATTCCTAGAAGTAGAAGCCAGAAGACCCAACTGTACAGATGGGAGCCTGGGGAGACCCTGAGAAGCACAGGGTCTGTCCGTGGTCACAGTTCTGGGCATGAGCAGAAACCTGGTCTGAACCCAGCTTTGTGTTCTCACAGCAGGGACACCGTCTGCACTCAGGCCTCGTGGGGGTTGTGGGTAGGCTGTGTGAGTGTCACTATATGGATGGGGCATGGGGTAGAGGGTGAGCATCGAGAACCTGGGGAAGGGAGACCCTCTGGGGGTTCTGGTGTGAGGAAGCAGTTGGGTAAGTGGACCCCAGGAAGTAGTGACCTCATTTCCTGACAGCAGAGCCCATCAGAATTTGGAACCCAGGTAACCAGGCACCCACATTCCAGAGACAGCCCCCTGCCCAGCTCATTTCATTAGAGATCCTCGAAAGAACACATTTGCGTATTGCATCCCAAAGTGTGGAGGCTGCAGGCAGAGGAAAGTGCACCCTGCAAGCACTTTCCCTCACAGGGATGTCATATCAGGTCATCTCTGGTCATTTGGTTGGAAGTACAGAAAGGTGACACCATGAGTCCCCAAACCAGCCCCCAGCTCCATATGTTCTGATCTGACTGTGCAGTCCCAGGTCCCCTCCTTGTGTGTGTGAGTGTTTGTAAAGAAGGCTCACATGGGGTGTGCCCACCCCATACAAGAGCAGGTAGACTAAGGGTCAGATGTCTGGTGGGCAGGTCATGTTCACACACCAGGTCAAGGCTGCTGGGTGGGACAGGGTGTGGGGGGCTGTAAGCTCCACCCCAGGGTTTATCCTATGTCCTGCAGGTATGGGTCCCTGTCCCAGGTGTGGGGCTGTGCATGCACAGGTCTGTGTCTGATCTGGGAGCAGAAGGGGGACTGGGCAGAAGGACAGTGAGGATGGCCGGGCAGGGCTGTGATGCATGTGGGTCGGCTACCATTCTCTGTCTTTGCAGAACATCAGGGATGATGAAACAGGAAGGAGGCTGCTGGATACCTGCTCCATCTCCCTGACACAGGGAGTGACCATAAGGGCTCTTCAGGAGCAGGGACTGAGAACTGCCTGGGAAGGCTTCTGACACTGCCCAGGCCACTGTCCCTGGTGGTACCACACCAGACTGTGGTCCAGGACCTGGAGCCCACGGAGGCCAAGTCCGAGGGTGAGAAGGCTGGGGCTGGGTGTATGTGGGTGTCTGGGGATGGGTCGGTAGTGGACTCCACAGGCAGGAGACCCCAGAGGCTGGTTTGTGGCCAGGAGCAAGGACTGTGCTCAGAACACCCAGTGGGTGGACTGCAGTTGGGGAGATGTCCCGGTGGGGGTTCCTTCCTGGCTGTAGCTTATCTGGGAGGCCCTGGGCTGAGCTCTGTCTCTGCAAAGGAACACAAACATGTTCTTCATTCCAGGATCTCCAACGAAATGAGCTGGGCAGGGGGCTGTCTTTGGACTGTGGGTGCCTGGTTACCTGGGTCTAGCTCTGATGAGCCAGAGCTGGCCTCAACTTCACCCACAGCTCCAGACAGGGGGATGATGCTTGGAGAGACCTCAGCAGGAGACCAGAAGCCAGCAGGGTATCAGGCACCTGCCCACGGAGAGCCTGATGCTGTCCCAGAGGAGCTGGTGCCTGCCCCTGCCCCTGCCCCTGTTCCTGCCCCTACTCCAACCCCTTCCCCTACTCCTGTGGGGCTCCCAGAGCCACATTAAGAGCCCACAGCCCTGCTCCTTGTACAACTGTCCCTTGTTCTATCCCCCCGAACCCAACGGCCCATAGGAATGTTTCATCCCCTACTTGTATATTCTTTCTCTCTGGTACATGGTAACTGTTATTTTATCTTTCCATGTTCTGTGTACTGTTTATTATTTGTTTTAAATAAAATTACTTGCTTTCACTTGAGCATGTCACAAGCGTTAAGCACATTCCCAACGCTGTGCCACCACACCACAGAATATCGCTGCAGGACATCTCCTTCCCCAAAGGAGACCCTGAACCCAAAGCCCTCCCTGTGTATTTCTCCTCCAGCCTAGCCTCTCACAACCCCTAAGCTGCTCTCTCTCTCTGTTCCTTTACCTGTTCTGGATGTTTCTGTATCTGGAATCACACAATATGTGCCTTTGTGTCTGCCCACCTATTTTCAAAGGGATTCGTTTTTTTCTGTTTATTTGACATAGAATTTCCCTTACATGATATTGAGACCCCTGATGGATTAGAGATGAGATGTAATCATAGAGGCCCCTTTAGGCATTAGGGGCACAGTCTTGGGGTTGAGACCCCTGTTCCTGCTAGGACACCACAGCCTGACCCCAGACAGGACAAGGGGTCACACAGAAATCAGGGAAATGCAGAAAGCTGGAAGACACACCACAGAGGGCAAAAGCATCACTCACAACTAAAGGCCAGAGAAAAGTTTCACCCGACTCTGCTCCAAACCAGGCTCCAAGTCACTGGGTCTCACAGGGACAGACCAAATGCATGCAAGTCCAAGGGGTAGGAGAGGCACATGGGGAGTATGTGTCAGAGATGCAGAAGCTCCCGGGGAAGGACTCTGGCAAAGGGAACACTATGTAGGTAGAGCTGGTCACCCTCAGACTGGCAGGTGTCTGGTCTGGGGACCAGCACCCCTGGTTGGAACATGAGGACATGGAGGTCCAATGCAGGTCCCCTGGAGAGAAGGGTGATGGGTACCCCTATCTGGGAGAACACTGAGTAGCACCTATCCCAGGCCAAAGGGTGCACCCATTTGAGGCTGTGTGATGCTCAGCCTCAGACTCAGCCCCAGAAACTCTGGCATGGTTTTTCACAGATGTATCGTCTGGAGTGTTCAGCATAGCGATGGTGGAGAGAGGAGGGAATGGAACACCGCTAAAGCCCAAGGAGATGGATGGGATCCACACTCCCAGTCCTCATGATAGAACGTCCTGCAGCTATTGCCCCAGTGTCATCTGGGCACAGGATCTGGGAAGCCCCTCCTGAGACCCCCTCCCCCTCCTGCCACTCTGCTCCTGGGAATATTCAGAATTGTTTGAGGAGGTGGAGAGGATCCAGGGTGACAGTAGGTCCAAGGAAAAGGAAGGTCAACACTGGAAGGACAGAAGGATGTGCCCTGAGCCACCATCCAGGGCCCAGGCTGTGACGCCCTCAGACCACACCCCAAATGACTCCCGATGTATGGACCAGACTTCTGCTCTTTCACTCCCTCCTTCCCTACCTCATTTATCCACTTTCTCATTCATCACCCCCTCTATCCTTCCCCTCCCCCTTCCCCCACTCCATCCCCCTCCCTGCCTCCCTCCCAGCCTTCCTCCCTCCTTCCCCTCCCTTCCTCTCCTCCTGCCCCCTCATCTGTCTTTCCTCCTCTGCTGTCTCCCTCTCCCATCCTCCCGCCTTCCCTCCCATCCACCCTCCCTCACTCCCACCCTGCCATCCTCCTCCTCCTCTCCCTTTCCCCCTCCCTGCCCCCCCATCCCCCCTTCCTCCTTCCCCTCCCTTCCTTCTTTCCTTTCTTCCCTCTTTGCCCTCCCTCCCTCCACTCTCTCCCTCCCTCATGCCCTCCTCAGCAGAAGATCTGGGGTCCCTGCTCTGTACTGAGCACAGGGGCTTCATCAGTGAGCACCCCCAACCCACGTGGTCATGTCCACTGTGGGAGGTGACAGAGGGGCTAGCAGTGGTGATGAGCACCAGGAATCTGCTCCCGAAAACAGAGGCTGGTTACACAAAGAAAAGAATGGAGAGACCCATGCTTAGCACTGCCTCCAGAAAAATCGAGTCCTGAAAAATGTGCTCTGTGCTTTGCATCCCATCAGCACTGCTCAGAAGCCCTCCAGGCCACAGACCCTGAGGTCTTGGGTCCTCAGACAGCCCAGATGATGTGCCTTCAAACAGCGATCCAGGTGGATGAGCTGTCCGAAAATAGCCAGGTCAGGCTCCCAGGAAGATACCAGAGGCTCAGGAGTAACTTCTGAAGGTCAGGTAGGGACAGTGGAAAACTCGGGTTTTGCCTGAGGCAGCTCCCATCCCCCTAAACTCTCAGTGTGATGGATCCACTGGAGGATGGAGGGACCAAGCCTGGAGGACCCAGAGCTCCACTGTCAGAGATCGCCAACTCGATCTGTGCACAGGTGGGGAAACCCAGCCATATCCCAAAGAATTTCTGGAAACAGGAGCCATCTCCGTGGCAGCTGACCTAGGAGGTCAACCTTCCAGCTGCCCGAGGTGGGATTGAGCCACAGACCAGCACACTAGCCAGAAATGGAAGAAGGAGAACCAGTTCTTCATTTCCATAGTTTTTGAGTTACCTGTTTTTTCCTATGGTTAGTATACTGTGCAAGGCCTTGAAAATGTTCTCCTCATGATCTCTGCTGGAGAGTTTCTTAAAAAATCTCTGGTTTATAGGTAAAATCATCCAGAATTAATCTTCCCATGCTGGGAAAAGTATGGCATTTCCCCCAAATACTAAAAATAGAACTCCTGTATGATCCCACTACTGGGTAGACATTTGCAGGAAATGAAGTCGGTTTCTCGAAGTAAGATCTGCACACTCTCACCCAATCTCCCCAAGGAGGGACGGCCACCCTTAGCAACAGGGCCCCATGTGGGAAGTCCTAGGCAACCCTTCCATAGAGGCAGGAGCCTTCATGGACAAGGGGCTGCCGAAGGGCTGGGCAGTCTCCACAGCAGCACATTCAGTGTCCTGGATACTAGGAAGAGAGGGAGTACAGCACCAGGCCAGTGAGCATTAGGACACACTCCCTCAAATCTGGCAACTCGGCAAATTAAATATAGAAACTGAAAGAATTAAAAAAAAAAAAAAGAAACAAAGAATTTTGCATAGAGCAGAAGCAGGAAGGTCCCTCTGATTCCCAGCCATCAGCCCTTCTTCCCTGAAGCAGGTCAGAATACTCCCGTGTGGCACTATCTTTCTCCAGACCACAGGAAGGACGTGCTGATCACCAGAGTCAGGGAATTTAGGGCCACAAAGGCTGTAGGAACAAAACTGGTTAAACTAACCTTTGTCTTCCTAGTTACTTTTTTACCGTTTACCAGCCCTAGTTCAAATCCCTTTGTCTCTCAATTCTTCACACATTGGTTGCTTCTCTGCTTAAAACATAGAACTGTCTGCTCCAATTGCCTCTGCTGGTCTCAATGTTCTTGTGAGGCTCCCACCAGAAAAATCAATACACTTTGCCAGCTTTTTTCCTGTTCCTCTATCTTTGTCAATTTCCAGACCCAGCCAGGGATCTTAAGAGGAGTTGAAGAAAACTTTCCTCTCTTGCAGCCCCGGGGGGGGGGGGGGGTGGGGGGGTGGCAGGTGGAGTCAGGAAAACCCATCCTTTCTTCCTGAACTTGGTTAAAGCCGCCCTCTGCTGGGAAGCAGCACAGGGCTGTGCATGGACGGGGGAGCCAGGGAGAGGCAGGTGGAACAGGTAGGAAGTTACCTGACCCATAGCCGGGGGACTTGGTCCCACTGACAAGTTCAGGGTGTGATGATGAATATTATCATGGAAGCATCCTGAATATCAGACCTTCCCCACCCTAGGCTTCATTATTGCTGCTCATTATGGTTGCTGCTATTGGCTTAGTGACTTTTCTGAACAAATATTGTCCAATCTGTTTTCTGTGCTGTGTGGCCACTAAACCCCCGTGCTGTTAACTTAGTGGTCAGCCAGTGACTGGGCAGAGAGGTCACCCGTTTCCAAGCTATGGCTACAGATATTGGAGGGCCCCACAACCTCCTCCTCAAGTTCGAATAGTCTGCTTGAGGGGCTCATGGAACTCAGAGAAACATGTTACTTACTAGATGACCAGTTCATTAAAAGGACAGAACTCAGGACCAGGCAGCCAGAAGTGATGAGCAGGGCAAGGTGTGTAGCAGAGGCTTGGAGCTCCCCTACTCTCAGAGTGAAAGAGGTCTTTACCTACCTTCACTCTAACTTTTGTCTGTACTTCCTGACTACGTCCCTCCTTCTGGCTCATTTGTTATCTCAAGTCAAAGACCCGGTGGGCACCAAAACGACCCCTCAAGCAATAACCCCTGCCTACGGGAGCCTGGGTGGCTCAGTGAGTTTAGCCTCTGCCTTCAGCTCAGGTCATGATCTCAGGGTCCTGAGATCGAGCCCCACATTGGGCTCTCTGCACAGCGGGAAGCCTGCTTCCCCCTCTCTCTCTGCCTGCCTCTCTGACTACTTGTGATTTATCTCTGTTGAATAAATAAGTAAAAATCTTAAAAAAAAAAAAAAAACCACTCCCAACACAAGCAAGACCCTGCATGATGGACCCCAAGACAATGGTTGACTCGAACTTTACTGACCCCCTGCACCTGCCCACCAACATTTGCCCTAGATTTTCCTCATATAAAAGCCCAGGAGACCATGCCAGTCCTCTGCCTTTTGGTGTTGGCTGCACTGAAATAGATTCCTTTCCTGTGTCACCACCACTTGTCTCTCTGCCTTTGGATCTGGGACACTGTGAATAGTGCAATGTAGCAAGTCAAATACCAGTTATCCCCCTGCCCAGGGTCCACTGCTGTTGCTCCTTTCACTGCAGTCCTGCTGTTGGTTTAGGGACATTTCTGAATTGATTTTTCCAAATCTGTATCCCTTGTTGTATGCGGCCACAGAAGTGAATGTAGTGATCAACTGTGAATGTAGTGGTCAACAATCAATTGGGCGAGATTTCCTTAAACATCTGGAAGATTCACTTCTTCTGAAAAACAAAACAAAAGAAAACAAACAAAAAAACAACTTCCAGAGTGTGTGAGTATTGGGATGCACCTTCAGCACCAGCCAGGCCTCTTAGCACTCTGCCTAGGCCTTCACTTCCTACCTGCTGAGTCTGACAATCACCAGAGGGCAGAGCCTAGGGCTTTCTCAGGTTGGCCCTGAGCAGGCACCTAGCCTATGCATGCAGTGTCCCAAGGGCTCGGGAATAGGTCAGAGTTTCCAGGCCTTTCTTCCCTAAAGCTCCCCATCTACTCACTGATTCTGCTAGGTTTCTATTTGCCCCAACTCTTACCCATTGTCCGAGGCAGCAGAGACTCATGTATGCCTTTAAATAGTTTGGACATCGAATATCTTCCTTTGCCACCTCACTACTAGCAGAGTCCGTGGAAAGCAACAAGTCACAGAGGAATCCAAGTGTCTGGACTTGGTGTTTCCCCTCCTGAGATGGGGACATCTGTGAGAGGAGCAGGTGGCCAGCTGGTGGGGGCGGGGTACATGTACCTGTTGTGGACAGGACAGATAGGGCAGGTGAGGCAGAGACCCCTGGGGTATGTTCCTGCATCTGGCTGAACTGGTCTTCAAAGCTGCAGATTGGTTGGGATCATCTTCAGGCTGAAGAGGAAAATGAGGGAAGTAGAGGGACCTGTTGTCTAAGCTCAACTTAGACAAGAGAGGGGTGAGCCATTCCTTTGGGGGAAAAGTGTGGCTCATGTGGTCCAGGCTCATGTGGACAGAACTTGGGCCCATTGTGCTACAAGAAATAAGCCAGTCCCTAAATGACTGATACTGGAAGACCCCACTAGTGAGGGACAGAGAGTACTCTAATTCATAGAGGTGGAAGGAGCTGCTGGGTGCTGAGGCTGGGGAGGGGGAATGGGGGATTCAGGTCTCATGGGTAGAGGTTCAGCTTGAGATGATGAAGAAGTGGCAGTGATGGAAGGAGGTGGCAGGTGCAGAACAGTGAGTGTATTTATTGTCACTGAATTGGACCCTGAAATGTGCTTGACAGTATCAATTGTATGTCAGTTACACCACAATAGGAAAGAAGTGAGTCAGGAGGATGGGGTGAGTCAGGAGGATGGGGCCATTACAAGTCCCAGGAGGACAGGGATCCTGTATCTTAATTCTCACTCTCATGCTCTGTGCCTTGTTGGAGCTCACAGTTGGCACTCAGTGAATGCTTGCTAAAGATGCTGTGCAGGCAGATGAGGGCACAAGCACAGACCCACCAGTGGGCACTGAGGAATCCCAATGGGACGTGCATCCAGACTGAGTGCCCACATTTCACAAGCGACAGCACAGAAATAGCCATTTAAAACCAAGGCAGGTGACCATAAGTTGTATTACAAAGCAGTGATCATCAAGACAGTATGGTGCTGGCACAAAAACAGACACATAGATCAGTGGAACAGAATAGAGAACCCAGGGGCGCCTGGGTGGCTCAGTGGGTTAAAGTCTCTGCCTTCAGCTCAGGTCATGATCCCAGAGTCCTGGGATCCAGCCCCGCCTCAGGCTCTCTGCTCGGTGGGGATCTTGCTCCCCCCCAACCTCTGCCTGCCTCTCTGCCTCCTTGTGATCTCTGTCTGTCAAATAAATGAATAAAATCTTTAAAAAAGAAAAAAAAAGAATAGAGAACCCAGAAATGGACCACAACTTCATGGTCAACTAATCTTAGACAAAGCAGGAAAAAGTATCCAATGGAAAAAAGAAAGTCTCTTCAATGATTATAGCCAGTTCCTTAATTCCACAAAGTTACAGGACAAAATATCAATACACATAAATCTCTCTTATTTGTATACACTAGCAATGAATCATCCAAAAAGGAATTTAGGAAAACAATTCCATTTTAGGGAACATCAATACTGACCAAATACTTAGGAATAGATGTAATCAAGGTGCAAGTCTTGTACATTGAAAATTGCAAAACATTGCTGAAAGAAAGTAAGGGAAACCTAAATAAATCTGAGAACACCCCACGGTGATGAAAAGATGTACTACTGATAAGATGGCAACAGTACAAATGCAATATGGAAATTCAATGTATCCCCAAGGAATTTCACAGAGGCCTTCAGGAAGAAATGCACAAGCTAATCCTAACAGTCATATGGAATTTTAAGGGACCACAAGGTAGCCAAAATCATCTTGAAAAAGAAGATTAAAGGTGAAAGGTCATACTCCAAAGTCCAAATCTTAATACAAAGCAACAGTATATAAAACACTGTGATACTGTCATAAAGGTATGCCCACACCCTGAAACAAATAATACATTATATGTTAATTAATGGAATTTAAATTTCAAAAACAATCTAAAATAAATAAATAAAATAAAATAAAATTTTAAAGTATGCATACAAATCAGTCGGACTGGGCACCTGGGAGCTCAATGGGTTAAGCCTCTGCCTTCGGCTCAGGTCATAGATCTCAGGGTCCTGGGATGGAGCCCCGAATCAGGCTCTCTGCTTAACAGGGAGCCTGCTTCCCTTCCTCTCTCTCTGCCTGCCTGTCTGCATACTTGTTATCTCTGTCTGTCAAATAAATAAATAAAATCTTAAACACACACACACACACACACACACACACACACACACACACACATCAGTGGGATTTAACTGAGAGCCCAGAAATAACCCCCCTCATCTATGGTCCTCTTAATTTTGAAAAGGATGCACAACATCACAGCGGTAGGACAGAATGGTCTTTTCAACAAAGGGTGCTAGACAAAGGGTACAGAGGAATGAAACTGGACCTTTACTTCACACCACAAATAAACATTAACTCAGAATAAATTAAAGGCTTAAATATAACAGGTAAAGTTATAAACTCTAGAATAAGTAAATGGGAATAGATCTTCATAACCTTGGATTTAACAATGCTTTTAGACATGACACCAAAGCATAAGAAGGGAAATAGACAAAATAATATCCTCAAAATTAAAAATCATTCCTGGGTGCCTGGGTGGCTCAGTTGGTTAAGCATCTGACTCTTAATTTTGGCTTAGTCCTGCTTAAGATTCTCTTTCCTTCTCCTTCTACCCCTGACCTCTTGCACACTCACTCTCACTCACTCTTAAAAAAAAGTAATGTAAAAAAAAAAAAATCTTTGTACATCAGAAGATACTATCCAGAAAGTGAACAGACAGCCCCCAGAATGGAAGGAAATATTTGTACAAGCATATGGCCCACTGATACACATCTAAAGGGTCTCAGGACAAAGGTTTTATTACCAGTAATGAATAACTTTTCCCCAACATTAGCTTAGCTCCTCAAGGTCCTGGAAACCTTTCTTCCAAAATTCCTTAGAGACTTTCCCCATCCCTAACCCCCTTCCAACTTGCAAGTATATAGTGGACCACTCCTCACAGCCCTGGGGCAGCAGCTCTTTTTGCCCATGGGTCCTGTCCCCGGGCTTTAACGAACCATCATTTTGCACCAAAGATGTCTCAAGAATTCTTTCTTGGTCTTCAGGTCTGGACCTCACCCCACCGAACCTCATTTATATCCAAGACTTCATCACTATGAAGCAATAAAATAAAATGCTACATTTGTGGGAAAAACTATGGTGGCTCCTCAAAATATCAAACACAGAATTCCACTGCAGCCTATATGTCCCCAAAAACTGAAAGTAGAAGTACCCTTATTCAGAGCATTTCTCACAACAGCCAAAAGGTGGAAGTCACCCAAGTGTCCACTGACAGATGAATGGATGAAAAAAATGTGGTTTATACACCATGGAACACGATTCAGTCTTAAAAATGAAGGGAGTTCTGACAGGCTACAACATGGGTTGAACCTGGAAGTCATTATTCTAAGTGAAATTAGCCAGTCATGGAAGGAAAGATACTGTTTGATTCCACTTGGATGAGGAGTCTGGGACACAAAGCTGGATGTGGCTGCAGGGGCCAAGGGGAAAGGACAATGGGGAGTTGGTGTTTCATGCATGCAGACTCCCTCCGGGAGAATGAGAAAGTTCTGGAGAATGATGTACAACCGTAGGAACTTAGCTAAGGCCAGAGAACTGTGTACCTGTGATGTTTTAAGGGGTCAAAGTTCTTATGTTTAGTCACCGTGAAAAAGTGAGTGAGGGACTGATGTGTGTCACAACGTGGACAGACACTGAAAACAGCCCCAGTGACATAAGCCATATAGAAATACCACTCAGATTGGAGCAGTCTGTGTTCCTTAAATCCAGCAAGGTTACCCAAATAAGGGAAAGTCCTGGGAGAAATTCCAGAAGAAGAAAACTGGATCCGAATGGAGAAGACATTTCAGACCATCGGGCAGGTGGTGACAGCTGAAGTGGGCCTGTGGTCTGGGTTCACAAGTGGGAACCATCATGATTTCCTCACTTGGGGTTACACGGTGGTTCCATCAGACAGTGTCCCTGTTTGGGGTAAAATGCACCAAAGTAGCCCATGTGAAGTGGCAAACGTGATAAAGAAACGACAGCTGGGGAGTCTGAGTGTGAAGATAAAGCATATTTGTTCGGCTGTGACAAGTTACTGCAGATCTGAAATCACCGCAGACTAAATGACTCTTCCAAATGTCCATGTTAGCACCATGTCACAGAACCAGAGAGCACATCAGACTTCAGGATGGAGGTCAAGCCCTCCCAGATCCAGGTCTCCCACCATGGAGAGGCCACTCGCCCTTTGGAGGAGGCCCCATGTTAGCAAGAGACTTGTGGGAGGATTAAACTGGGGCCGCCTGTCTCGGGTGCAGTAGGAGCCGTGGGATTTAGAGTTCCAGTTTTCCACAACGCTCCCCTACCACCTGGTTAGAACTCTGCAAAGCAAGAAGGGAAGCCTCAGTAAAAGTGGACGGGAGATGCCAGAAAGGGAGGCTGGAAGGGGGTGCCTGGTGCTCAGTGAGCATTACAGACCCCACACTGCAATCCTCGACAGAAGAGACTCATCTGTTCCAGGTCCCGCAGGGAAGCTGGAGGTTCACCTCCTACAAGAAATTCACCATCCCCGCAGCTTAGCCGGTGAGAATCCTCCATCACCCGGAACCCCTGCCTTTCTCCAGGGGACTTTCCTTCCAAGCACCCCTCCCAACTTCCCTCACCTTGTCCATGACCTACTGAGCAGGTGACAGACCTGTCCTCTGACAGCCCGTGAGACACTGATGACAGACATGGAGGGAGACACGCAGAGACGGGAAGACACAGTGCTCAGGGAAGAACTGACACTGGGAAAGTACCTACTCTCCCCACAGTCATCTACAGAGTCCATGCTACTCTGTTGCTCCTGGACTCCCAGACTCCAGACCAACCCTGGAGCGGGTGTGGACGCGGGAAGGACGCCGCAGGGCTTAGGCTGGGGGAGCACGAGCCCCAAAGTGGGCGGCAGCTCCCTGACTGCAGACGGTCTGAGAAGCCCCAGGAACAGAATCCTGGGGCCCACAAACACGGATGCAGGATGCGGGGAGCATCCGAACCCAGAAAGCAGAGACCTGACAGGCCCCCACACAGCTCCGCCGTGGACGCCTCGTCACCACACACAAAACCATGGAAACTCCACCATCTACACAGCGCACTGTTCTCAGTGGGATCCTGTGATCACACGTCGCTCAGGTTGCTTCTCACCTTCTCCTCCCCCTGCGAGTCCTGAGGAGGCCGGGCTCCTGTCTGTGTGGATGTGGCCCCACATCCTCCAGAAGCTCCCACAGAGGGTCGGGAAGAGGTCCTGCTCCTGGCTGAAGGGAAGCGCATGCCCCTAACCGATCCCGGAGCTGGGCTCGGGCGCCCCCTGCGGGCGGTAGGGGCAGTGCATGATGAGGTGCGCTCAGTTCAGTGGAGACACTGTACCCTCTCCCTGGTCCAGCTGAAGCCATTGAATTTTGGAAATTCAAACTGATATCCAGCCCGATATCCCCTGACATCTCCAGAAATAGGAAAAATTAATTGGAAGTTCTGTGGAATTAAATGAAATGCAGATACCAACTTTATAACCTACCAAAATTCATTCCGAATTGTAGATAAATTTAAAATGCAAATCTATCAAAATATCTAAAAGAAAACATAAAGGAAGAGGGCACGGATTGCATGGAGCACGGGGTGTGGTGCAAAAATAATGAATACTGTTATGCTGGAAATAAAAAAAAAATTAATAAAAAAAAAAAAAAAAAAAAAGAAAACATAAAGGAAAATCTACATGACCTTGGGTTTGGTGAAGACTTTTAACACACAAGACCAAAGGCTAATCCACAAGAGAAGAAAACTGATAACATGAACTTCCTAAAATGAAAACTTCTCTGTGAAAGACCTTGCTCAGAAAACTAAGACACAATCCACACACAGAGATAAAATATTCACAAAACACATATCTGGCAAAGCACTTGTAATCAAAAGATACAAAAACTCTCAGAACTCAACAAAAAGGAAATAACCTAATTGATAATCGATACATATCTGAACAGATGCCTTGACCAAGAAGACATACAAATACAAAATAAGCACACAAATACAAGCTCAACATCATCTATCCTTGGGACATAACAAATTTAAACAGCAGTGAGATAGAGCTACACAGCTGTTACTACTAAATTCTAAAAAAAAAACCAAGAATACCAATTGTTGGAAGGTGAGAAATGACACGAATGCTCCTTCCAACTGGGAGAAATGTTCCCTGAGGCCACAGAGGAAACCAGTTTGACAGGGTTTTTTTTTTTTTTTTTTTTAAAGCTAAGTAAGTCTCACCTTAATAACTAAAAATCGCACTTCTAGTATTGAGACAACCCAAACAAAAATTAGCATGGAGTTAAGCACAGCAGCTCTATTTATAATGGCTGAACACATAAAGAAATCTGGATGTCTTTCCATGAATGAATCCCGAAGTAAACTGGATGGCATTCAGGTGAAGCAAGCAGAACATGGCATCCCAATTATGCCTCTTTGGTGCAAGGATTTTTCGAGTCTGATCAATTTTAAGAAATAGCAGACATGAGAGAATCTGAAAACGGAGCAGATGTTGCCATTTGTTGAGTGAAATGTACACTTGTAAAGGAAAGCTCCATTTGTAAGCCCGTCTCCCTCTGTGTCAGGAACAGAATGACTAAATCTCAAGAAACTCTTACTAAAAGAGAAGGCACTGACTTAAACCTGTGTAACAACCATTTCCTTGCACACTGTGCTCACCTGATAACATCCTCTAACTGGCCTTCCCACCACTGAAAATCTTTTTGTCTTTCGTTGAAGATGGCATTTAAGGTGAGGGCGGGGCCACTTTGAGGAATTACTCCATTTTCCAGCGTATCTCCCGTGTAAACAGGACATATGCATGCTACTAAACTTCTTTTTGTTTTCCTCCTGTTAATCTATTCAGCAGTAAAAAGGAATGAACCCCATACAAAGACATGGATGAATCTTACATGTATTTTGTTAAATGGAAGAATCCATTCTGAAGACTCCATTTATAGGTCATTCTGGAAAACGCAAAACTACAGAGATGACAAAAGGATGAGGGGGTGCAGGTTTGAAGTATTCCCCATGATATTATCGTGCTGGGTACCTGTCACTCTGCATTTGTCAAAACCCAAACATCTTCACATCCCAAAGAGTAAATCATAATCTACTAAAATTAAGTTTTTAGGATGGGCGAGTCTCACAGGGTGGCCTCGGGACCAAGGCCAGGAAGCACACAATGTGCCACTTTGTCACGTTGATGATTTTAAATAAAAGTTACTTAAGAGAGTCTCTGCAAGGAGGACACTCAGACCCTCTTCTGTCCTCAGGAAGCAGGAAATCTATCTCCATGTGAAGATGTCCCTGTACCCAGAGGTAAAGAGACTTTTGACATCTCCAGAGATGAGAAATTTAGAGCCCCAAATTTAGAAGATTTTATAAATAACCCTTGTTAGTTTTTACTAATTTACTACCCCAGCCCAAATTCGATTTAGAACTCCTTATAATTGAAACTCCTAAGGTTGTTTCCTTTCTGCTCTGAATTCCTCACAATTTTACTTCTCTTTATCCAGAAAGTAAAACAACCAAACAAATAAAAACCAAAACCAAAACAAAAAACAAAAAACAAAACAAAACCAAAAACAAAACAAAATAAAAATAATAACAAAACAAAAACAAAAACCACAACAAAAAAATTCCTTGTCTTTGTCATTTCTTTGGGTCTCAATTTCTTTATTGGGCCTCTGTGCATATGTAATTATACTTTTTTTCCCCCTTCTGCTGTTAATCTGTCTCATATCAATCTAGTCCTTAGTCCAGCTGCAAGAACTTTTTTTTTTAAAGATTTTATTTATTTATTTGACAGAAATCACAAGTAGGTGAAGAGGCAGGCAGAGAAAGAGGAGGAAGCAGGCTCCCCGCTGAGGAGAGAGCCCAATGCGGGGCTGATCCCAGAACCTCGGGATCATGACCTGAACCCAAGGCAGAGGCTTTAACCCACTGAGCCACCCAGGTGCCCCCAAAACTTTTGATCAAGGAAAATTTCTTCCTCCCTTTCAAAGGAATACAGAGTGTGACAAATAATCTGACTGTGCTATAAGTGCATTAAAAAAAAAGTCCTCCTGTCACATGGGTGGCAAGATGTGCTGACCTAGTAACTCTGGAAATGAATCCGTAAATTGAAGAAAAAATGTACGTTCCCCGTGGACTCTATTTGTTAAAATTCTTTCCTATCAGGGTGGTGGCTAACAGCTCTGAAAACACCACATCCACAATCTGGAATGGAGCAAGGAATTAAATACATTAATAAATTAATGGCAGTGGCAGGAGCTAGTTTGCCACTGCTAGAGTACAAAGTTACAGATCCGCAGAGGGAAAAGGTCTCAACAACCCTGTGATGATGGAACAGGCTGGAGACACCAGCATCAACACTTCTGAACTTAGTATGGTTACAGATCGTTCCATGTGGAAATCTTTAATTAGGTGGGTTTCCACAGGTTGGAATATTTGCATGTATTGCCTTGCACTGTCCGCTGAGCACATTCAGTTCCCACGGCGAGACTTTAATACCATTCTCTAATAAAAGGAGTCAGGGTTCTTTGAAGAAATTGCTGACCATGACTGAGACAGTAAGTAGAGCAGCCAGGATAATCTTGGAGTAAAAGAAAGTAAGGAGGTACTAAGAAAACCCCCACAGAAATGAAATGATGTCAGTGAAAAACAGGTGCTTTCAAACACCAAAGCAGGAATGAGCCAGCAGCCGAACACCAAGCAGCAGCCTAAAATGACTACCCAGGTGGGTACAAAGGAAAGAGTCGTTTAAAAGGAAGCCACGGGCCCAAAATGGAGTCACTTATGTTAAGAAACCCAGGCCCGCAAACCAAGACTTAATACCCAACCAAACTGTGATTTCACACACATGCCCCATGTAACATTTAACCAGTCAACCTGGAAAGTGTACTGACTGGCCCCTTCTGGCCCCGTTAGGAGAGCAACATTTCCTAAAACAACACATCTTTTGCTAATGAGTTCCTTCTTTCAATTGTCTCTCTGCCTTTAAAAACTTTCCCATCCCTGCAGTTCAAAAGAGCTCCTTTCTATTTGCTACATGGGTTACTATCTGATTAATGAATCCTTCAATAAAGCCAGTGTGATCTTTTACTCAGTTTGCATTTTTTTCAAGATTTTATTTAACAGAGAGAAAGAGAGCACAAGCAGAGGGAGCAGCAGGCAGAGAGAGACGGGGAAGCGGGCTCCCCACTGAGCAGACAGCCCGACATTGGGCTCAATCCCAGGACCCCGGGATCATAACCTGAGCTGAAGACAAACACTTAACAGACTGAGCCGCCCAGACGCCCCTCAGTTGCATTTTTATTAACAGATTACATAGGTTTTCTACCAGAGGGATTGAATAGACCTCTCCTATCAGAATTCCAAATAATAGATGGAGACAGCTGTCCATCAGGGAGCTGTGCTAACTCCCCTTTCCTAAAATGTGGGCTCAGCCAGCGTATTCCTGCTCAAGAAGATGTACGATATGCACGTGGGAAAGAGTGACTTCAGAGTGGGGAAGACTGACCTTGGCCGGATGACCATCGTTAACACGGACAGTGACAAGTCTTCCTACTGTTTAGTGATGACAGAGACTTTGTCTCTGTGATCCTCTTCCTTGAAACCTATGACCCCAGTCTAACCATGAGAGCAATAAATAAATCCCAGTGCAGGCCTGTGTACAAAATGCCTGACCAGTCCTCCTCAATACCATGGAGGTCATTGAAACAAGATGAGTCTGAGGGCTTGTCCCAGCCAAGGAGAGTCTACAGAGACATGATGACCACATGTCCTGCACGGGATCCTGGAGCCAGACAAGGTAGAACAGAGCGAACTTGAATAAGTATGGACTTGAGTAAATAATAACGTATCAGTATTTTTTCCTTAATTGGGTTAATTCTGACAACAAAACAAAACAAAACAAAAAAACAGAAAAAGAGAAGAAATGAAAGGTTAAAGAGAAACCTATTGCATCAGCCTAGAAGCCTAGAGGAAGTGGGTGATTTCATAGTAAAAAAGCACATGAACAAAATGTACCCTAAAATAAGGAAAAAACAAATAAGTCCACGAGCCCTGCAGGGACCTCTACCTCTTGCTGGTTCTTCTCCCACTGCTCTGGGTTTTTTTCTCCAGGGACAGAGCTGAGCCATTCCACAGCTCCCCTGAGAACTGACTATGCCCTTCCCATTCTGATGCATTGGCCAGGACCCTTTGGATGGCAAGGGACTAGACATACTTACTGAAGTAAGATAAACTAATATTTTTTTAAATGGTGGAAATAAATTAATGCTTGAAATAGGCAAGTTCAGAGTGGGTTTAGACCTGACAGCCCAGGGGCTCACACTCTCACCCTGGGGCCTGGACCCTCTCCACCCCTCCAACCTGCTAAGTGCTCTGGCATGGATGCATTCCCAGGCTGCCTGGCAGCACGGAGCCAGCAGCAGCCTTCACAGGTCGGTGGGGAGGAGCTCTGGATATACTCCACAACCTTGGACTGAAGTCAAGTTGTGTTCGTTATTTGTTTTGTTGTGTTGGTTTCAGGAGTAGAGTTCAGTGACCATCACCCAGTGCTCATCACAATTAGTGGCCTCCTTAATCCCCGTCCCCTATCAGCCAATCCCACACTCCCTCCCTCCATCAACCCTCAGTTTGTTCTCTACCCTTCAGAGTCTCCTATGGCGTGCTTCCCACTCTCCTTTTTTCTACCCTACCCCCACCTTCCCTTGTGTTTTCTTTCTTAAATTATGCATATGAGTGAAATCATTTGAGTTGTATGTCAAACAGTCAGTGACCAGGCAGACATTTCACTCCTCTTCTAGAGCCCAAGACTGAGGGGTAGAAAACCAATGCTCCAGCTCAACCTGAGATATACATGGGACTTAAGCAAGTCCCCTCCACCCTTGAGGACCAGACAGAAGAGAAGGAAGAAAGCTAATCATACTTAAACCTGACCCTGGCTCTGATCGACTCTAGCCCTAATCCTAGCCCCTGACTCCTGACCCCTAACCCAAGTCCAGCTGGGACTGAGTCTCTGAACCTGACCCTGATCCCAGTGTCCACCCCTGCCCCTACCTCCACCATAGACTATATAATACCTTTTCCTCCAACTGCAGCTTCCAAAGGTAGATGATTGAAGCTTTGTGCTGTTATTCTTTTTTTTTTTTTTTAAGATTTTAAACAGAGAGAGAGATCACAAGTAGGCAGAGGGGCAGGCAGAGGGAGAGGGCAAACGAAGCAGGCTCCCTGCTGAGCAGACCCTGAAAGGCAGAGAGGCCCAATGCATTGAGCCACCCAAGTGCCCCAGTGTTATTATTCTTTTAAATAACTTTTGAGGGTTTTCTTTTTTTAAATTCATGCATTTATAAATCTGTATTTAGTTAATTTTTAGTATAAATATATGTTGCTAAAAGGTGTTTCTTAGAATTCTAATAAACAGTGAAGGACACAACTCAGTTTTGTGTTATCAGAAGTACTATCTGTAAACTAGTGCATCAGGGAGCATTTGGGGCATATCTAAATCTTTGCTTCGATTTACTTACTAAAAATAGTTTAATATCATATTCCAGAGAGAAATTATACCTTTATTTCATGGGGGAGGGGCAATGGTATTTTTCCTGGAAAAATTAGATTCTTAGTATTATCTGTCTTTTGTATCCATCACCTTTTAAATAATATTTGTTATTGAAAATATTTAAAATTTTGAAATTAAATTTGCAAGTATGTTGTATGTTTATGCTTTTGTTATTTGATTCACTAATAGCTCACCTATGTAATGAACAGTTTCTGCCATATTCCTGGAAAATATTTTAGAGTTGTGGATGTTAGATTTCCTCCCCACCACCCCCATCTTGCCTTTTTCCTGTAGAATTACAAATTAAACTTTTAAATCCAAGCTCCTTTTATGATTTGGAGAGAGACCTTGAGCAGGGGGAGGGACAGAGGGAGAAGCAGACTTCCTGCTGAGCAGAGAGCCCAATGTGGGACTGGGCTCAATCCCAGAGCCCTGAGGTCATGACCTGAGACAAAATCAAGAGTTGGTGGATTAAGTGACTGAGCCACCCAGGCACACCGGCAATGCTTTAAAATGAGCAAACAATCCTCTCCCTCAGCGGGTCTGGGCACCTTCAATGTGCTGTGTCTGCAAGGGCCCTGTAAGAGATGTCTCTCTCAGTTCTTCACCGTCCGCTGTCCCATAGGTATGAGCCTTGTTGGTTTTCATAGCTAGATGGGGTTTTTTTGGAAGGGGGGTCATCTCTCAGGTGCAGGTCTTAAAAGTTGGGGTGCTCAATGTGGGGCATGAACCCTTCAGTCCTCCAGGAGAAGTTCAGGGTTCTCAGTTCCCTCCTGATCCTGGGCCTAGGTGTTTGGGATATGGTTTATGGGGAGATTGTCTCAGTCTTTCCTACCACTTCTATGAGATTTTTTCCCCCTCAGCTGCACACCTGCTTTTAGGGTTTTTCTATGCAGGACAGTGTTCTGTATGCTGCTGTAGATTGGTGTGTCCCTGGGAGGAGGTGAGTTGAGGATTTTCCTATGTCACCATCTTGAATGGAAATCCCCACAATACACTGTAAGGAACACAACTCCTTTAGCGTTGCTGTGATACGATGTCACATCAGCTGTCTAACTGAACATCATGTTGCAGCTGAGGACAAGCTGACTTATGTCCTTCCACGCTTCAAGTCCAAGGATTTGCCCCTTAGCATATCACACTGCTGGGGTGAGAGTGACCTTGTTTCTTGACTGTGGAGCAGAACTTGGAAACTTTCCTTCTTAATCCTTCTTCACATGGGCCGTGCAGAAAAAGCTAAGAATGCAATATGTTTTTCTTGTCACCATCACTCAACTATTCACTTTTTCTCCAGGAAAAGAGATTTAACAAACAGCAAAAGTTATTTAGAAGGATTCCTCTCCTGACACTCTCATAAGAAAATAGCAAGTTAGTTAAATTTTCCTTCCTCCAGATGGGACCGAAACTTCCTTATGCATTCCAGTCCATTTTTTGATTAAAAGGATATCAAAGAGGTAATCGTATTTCTTGCTGTCTTATAAAGGCATCTAGCAATACATTTTCTGTGCTACAGTGGGAAAATCACACAGAGGAATAAATTTTTTATTGCAACAGGAATAAATTTGGAACTTGGTGGAAGAATTTAACTTTCAAATGTGTGAAATTATAGTGCAAAACAGACCTTATGGGTCCAAATGAGATATTTCTTCTGGTAAAGTAAATCAGTGATCTTCATTCATATGAGAAAATCAATATTCCTATAGGTGAAAATGAATTTTATTTGCCAGTTAATGTGTTTTCTTTCCTTCACTCTTCTATGAAATTGGATGATTCCCAAATATCTGATTAAGTCATACCTTGCTTAGGATATCATCTTGCCAGATCACTTAAGAATATTAATGCCTTTGATGTGAGATGTATTAAAAACTGGCAGAATCAAATCCTTAGTGACCCCTGATAAATATTATATGTGTATATGTAATGTATTGAGGTAATTTATTTCTAAATATTAGCTGCAAGGTGAACAATTTATAATCACTCTGAGTTAAAGGAAAGTGCAGAAGAGCACTGTTTTAAGTTATCTCATTATGGAGAAGCATTTTGTAGAGCATTCTTCCGAATTCAACACTATAGCTCCATGTCACACTGAGATGAACTGGGTGAATAAGTCTATGTATTAAAAGTGTTTGGAAGAGAAAAATTTGTAAATAAATTCAGTTGCATTTTTCCAAGGGCTGGCCCATCTTCAAAGCCTCCTAGAAGGCTTACTTTAATGAACAGATCAGTTCCCGAAACCACCGACCTCAGTGCATTGTGGTTGCCTTGCGAACACATGGGCACACAGGAAACAGTGAGGTCTGTTAGAACTGGGCTTCAGTGTCCACTGGGACAATGTACCAACCCAACCAGGACAGAGTTCCCACCAGTCCAGGACATGTGCATATTGGTCGGTTGGTTTTATTCTGTTTGACCTTGTTTTTCCTCAGATGAGCCCTGTTGGTCAGGAGGAGGCTCATAGAGGAAAATGAGAATGACTCCAAGCATGTTCAGTGTGGTGGGAGGACCTCTTCATGGCACATCAGGGCTGTCCTCGTTGCACTGAAAAATAGCATATGGATGTTTGTGTGTGAGGAGACAATCATGTTAGCTTCTTTAGTGAATATTATTTTTGCAAAATAATTCTATAAAGTGACCACTTTTTCTTTTTTGGTTTATTTATTTATTTTTTTAAAGACTTTATTTATTTGAGAGAGGATGAGAGAGGGAAGGGTCAGAGGGAGAAGCAGACTCCTCACTGAGCAGGGAGCCTGATGCAGGACTCAATCCCAGGACTCCAGGATCATGACCTGAGCCGAAGGCAGTCGCTTAACCAACTGAGCCACTCAGGCACGCTACTTTTTGTTTTTCAAGAGTTAACTTTAAACAAAGCAAAGAGCAATTTTATTTAAGTAAAAATGAGTTTATTTGGGAATAGCAGAGGAATTGCAGTTTGGGACAAGCAAGCTGTGGTAAACCACAGGCAAGTCCAAAGAGGCAAAAGGAAGGTCAGCTCTTACTAGATTTTAGGAGGCTACTGGGGAGGGTTGTTTTGAACAAAACTGGAGAAGAACAAGAGTTCAAGGTTGTGTTGGTTTCCTAGTACTTGTGAGCAGTGATCAGCGTGCTGGGTGCTGGGCAGGGAGGTATCTTTCTTCCTTTTCTATAAGGCAGGAGATAAAATTCCTATGTGAAAAATGTCCTTCCTTGTCAAAGCTATTCTTCTCTTCCTTCTTGCTACTGGTGATGCAGGCTGCCTTGAATGATTTGTAGAGAGAGCTCTCTTCAGGGCTCCCTTTATTTTCACGCAAGTTAGGAATAACTCTCCCATATATATCATCAACACTGTAGATTTTCTTCATAAACCCTTTCTGTCCGTAGACAAGAAAAAATTAAAATCAGCCACTCCATGAATTACAATCAATTTCAAGCTGGTAAAGCCAAGCTTGATACATGTAGATTGTACAGATATTAGTTAAACATGTACAACATGGTGCTACAGAGGTCAGTGCAGTTGGGCATGGGAAAGCCAGATTCCTCAACTGGTTCGGCCACTCTGATCGCTGTGCCGTTGCTCGATTGTCCAAATTGGGTCATCTGTCCCATAAAACGCTCCACATTTCTGCATGTGATGGATTGATTATTCATGGCATTGCTCAACTTATCCCTAGACCCCTGTATTTTCCGTAATCTGGTAGTTAGATCTAGAAGTTTTAATTTTTCAGATCAAATTTTTCATACTATTTCATTCTTAAAATTCAAACACAGTATTTGTGCTTGTGTTCAAACTCTTGTAACAAGCTTGCTCCATCGAATTTATAGCTTAGGTCAGATATATCAACTAATTTAAGGGACAGTCTGGCAACAAAAAGAGATTCTTTCCCCCACAAAATGGCATTTATTTGGAAGGCTCAGTTGTCTCCCAAGAAAGATGTTCTCATGGGATCTCAATTTGTTCAAATATTTATTTGGTATGGAAATAAGTCAGAGGACATGTTTAACTGTGATGAAGACAACTCCAAAACACAGTAGAAAACACATATTTTGGAGACAACTAGCTTTGATCCAAACTTGACCACGCTCTAGGTGACCTTTTGCAAATATTTAAGGACTTAGAGTATTGGTTTTTCATATGCAAAAATTGGAAAATACCTTCTTTCTAGGGTGGTCTTTACGAAAAATAAAGTGAAATTTTAGGATGCATAATAGAGCACACACAAAGCCTCTGCTACAGAGATTTGCCTTCATAAGTGTTAATTTTCTTTTTTAATTTAAATTCAATTAGCCAAACTATAGTACATTAGTTTTTGATATAATGTTCAATGATTCATTAGTTCAGTTAGTTCACTGCTCATGATATCATGTGCCCTTTTTAATGCCTGTAGTGCTTATTATATTATTATTATTATTATTATAGTGTTTATTACAATGCCCTAAGTGTTCATTTTCTTTCCTTCCTCTACAAATATTTCTTGAACACCCACTTGACATCCAGCTGCCTGTCAGGTGTTATAATGGGAGTTAAAATATAAATAAGGTAGAATGAGCATGGTACCTAGCACAAAGTAGTTTCTTAATAAATGTATTTTAAATTTAAATTAGAAACATGGTGTCTGTCCCAATGGTGCTCCAGGGCACGCGCGCGCACACACACACACACACACATACACACACACTCACACACACTCTACCAAGGGAGGCTGACAGGGCTGGAGTCCTATGGTCAGAGTCCCCACTGAGAGCTGACATGATGGGGAAGTTCTCATAGAAAATGGACTAAAGCCGAGGCTAGAAAAATACAGGAGCATCTGAAGGAGCAGAGAGGACTAACACGTTTACCCAGCTTTGAGGGATGTGGTAGGTGAAGGATCAGAGAAATGTAAGCAAGGGTATTTTTCTCATAAATAGATACCCACAGTTGATTAAAAGGAAAATACATGAATAGAAAGCAGTAACAGCTGGACTTCTGGATTGTGGTAACGTTGAGGAAGACTTCAGATGCCACCATATTAAACAGTTAAGATTTTATCCTAGACCACAGGAAAAGTACAAAGGCTTGAATATGTTTTTTGATGAAGGAGGCATGTAAGTTCACTTAAAGCCTAATAGATTGGGAAGAAAGACTAATGGACTGAAAGATATCATTTAGGAGTTGGTAGTTAAAATCCTCTCATGAGGTGAAAGGGTCTTGGGCAACTCCTTTTTCATATGGGTTTAGATCATGGGAGTATCAGTACCAGACTACATAACATGATTAACTAATACTCAAGGCATATCAGCTTGGGATTCTCAAGAACTTTTTTCCCTAGTGCCTTGGTGGCTTGGTACCAGGGGTAATGGAACCAAGGATCCCCTGCATGTTGGGAGGACTTCTAGATACTTCCAGTCTGACAGGTGCAGAGTCTGGGGAAAAGAATGGGCTTCAGTGTCAGATAGCTAATACAATCTCCTTGGTAAATGGGAGATGTCATGTAGATAAAGCACAGTGACCAGTACATTACATGTGCTTGGTCGATGCTGGTTAGTTCCCTATGGATGAAATGTGGTAACTAGAGGAGAAGTCAATTTTTAGACTATGGTCACTTTGGGGGCTGGGTAGGTTCCCATGGTGGCCATTAGTCCTTTATCTTTTGCTAGTAGGTCATAACTATTTTATCTTTAACCTATTCTATAGAATGGGAAGAGGATAGAAGGCACGATAGAGGTAGAATGAGAGGGGAAAATGGGCTGGTCATGTTCATAGTTTCCTCTGAATGCCTGCTGGTGACCCCTCTCTGGCTCCAGCTGGGGGTAAGGGCATTCTATCAGGTAAGGTATATCTGCATTTTACTTCTAACGGACCTTTTACCCTTGCATATAATGCTATTCCTCAACACCTCCTTGTAAGTCAGTCAGTTTTATTTTGTGGCTTAGGTGGAGATATTTGGTGTCTCTATCCTTACCACTCCAGGAGATAGGACTGTTTATGTTTAATCCACTGAACTGTGAGCCCAGGGACAGGACGTTTTGATGTGAATTATATTTCATGAAGTGTAAAATTTAGCACCAGAACACAGCAATCTTCACTGTTATTGTTGAAATATCAATTACTGTAATTGGACCAACTTTCTTCAACAAATGAGCAACCGAAATTCCTAAAGGTTCTAGATACACATGGAGAAAGCACCCATCTCTGACGGCAGCAAGGTTCCATCTCCATACACGTGGAGTTCTGGTTGCCAATTCCGTGGAGCCAGCTTAATGAGAATGAGGGCCAGGCAGATGGATCGTGACTTGTTTGGATTGATTTTTATTGTCTTCTGCGAGCGAGTGAGTGAATGGGTAATGAGGGCAAGTGTTTGTGCTTTTATAGGCTTTGCCCAGAAATAAGTGCCTCTCCTTATTGCTCCAAGAATCCCAGAACTAAACTTAGCTAAAGAAAGTGAAGTAGAAATTGGCCAGAGGGAAAGAAGCCGCTTCTCCAGGAATGCTGATGGAATTTCCTGCTGGCTTCCAACACCAGGTGGCAGACATGCTCTGAGTTGATGATGGTGTTTAGAAGGCAGTTTGCCTGGGTGGCTCAGTGGGTTAAGCCGCTGCCTTCGGCTCAGGTCATGATCTCAGGGTCCTGGGATCGAGTCCCATATCGGGCTCTCTGCTCGGCGGGGGAGCCTGCTTCCCTCTCTCTCTCTCTCTCTCTCTCTGCCTGCCTGTCTACTGTGATCTCTCTCTGTCAAATAAATAAATAAAATCTTATAAAAAAAAAAAAGAAGGCAGGTTGTCCTGGCAGAGACTTGGTGCTCTTTTAACTAAATAGTCGCCCCTCACACACCAAGGCTGTCCAGGATGTTCCTGTCAAGACAGACATCCATTTTGCAATCCACAAGGATCATGTTTTTCCATTACTGATGGCTTGGCTAGGGATGCTTTTTTGGGGGCCTTTTAATTCATTTCAGTAATGGAGTGGGGTCAGGAGGACCACGACCTCTCACTCACCTCTCATTTAATAACGGTGAGCATTAGGGAAAATATAAGATCTGATTTTAAACATGGACACTAAGCTCGGTAATAAAAACCTTCGCCTAAGAATCTTGGTGTCCTGGAAGAGACGGACAGAACAAACAACGGGATGTAATTTTCTCCCACAACTGTGGAGAGACAAATGTTTCTCTGTACATGGTTGAACTCCAGAGGCAGGTTCGTCCTCAGTGAGCATCTGATGGTTAGAATCTCGGAGAAGGAGTCAGCCCCAGCAGGTACTTTCAAAAGGCACAGGTACCTGGCACTAGCAACAGCATCCCCAGACGTGGGAAGCAGGCACGAGCACCTTCTATTGGAAAAAGTTATGCAGTGATTCTGGAGTGACAACTTCACCCTTGGAGTCACTTTGTAATCTTAAGCATGAACTAAACACACTCTCAGATCAGATTTCCCAGGGTAAGCCCCCACGGTGGTGGTTTCAGGAACACAGAAAGAACCGAGAGGCTCTCACATCCATTCTCTCCTTCAGCCTGCTAAGAGGTCAGAGAGCCTTCTCAATGGTTCCTCCTTTTTGTCCTAGGCCAAGTATAGCAATAGTTTGGAGGTGTTATTCATTAATAGCCTTTAGCTTTGCAGTTCTGAATTATTTATTATATAATCGATAAGGCACCGAGCCGAAAGCACTAGGTTGATCAGAGTGGAGAAAGGTTTAGGACTTTGGCATCCTCTCAGGAAGCTCTGACTTTGGGAGGTGGGGAAATTCACTAATTGTTAGAAGGTAGCAAGGCAAAGGAAGCATTCCCATGAGCAGATTTCAAGGCTCCCCAAAGCAATATTTGTATGTTTTCCACTTTCGTGATGCACTGCTCATATTCACGGCCAAGCACTGAGAAGTTGAGTGTAATGGCCTAATTCTTCCCTAGGAAGGACTGGAGAGGCTGACTGCAGGGATGTCAAAGAGAGGTTCTAGTTCTTGAGCAGTGGTAGAGATGAAGTTGGGTCTCCATCTGAGCATGGTGCTGCTCTTTGTCGAGATCTCAAGGTCTCACAGATTCGCTGCTGAATCTGTGTCTCTAATGGTAGATTAAAAAGTAAGAATGTTGCCTCCCAGTCAAATGCATGAGAACACAATCTACTTGGTAATTATTTTTCCTCTGGTTGGTCTGCTAATTTAGTGTTAGGTAAACACGTTTTGAATAACTAATTGATTTGAGTCAATTGTGCCTTAATTTAGTGCAGTGACAAAAAACAAAAGGAAGTCAGTCCGACCTTTCATTTGACATACACATAGCAAAGCTGTAAAGCACCAAAAAATTCCCACTTATCATAGCGTTTACTTTAACATGAGAATGGCAGCTAGTCTGGGCTTTAAAACACCTAGAAAGAGAGCCTCTTTTGTTTACATTAAAATGGCTACTTTTATGTTCCATGAATTTCACATCAATAAACACACACACACACACACACACACACACACACACACACACACAAACTATAAAGCAAAATGACTCACTTGGGGGAAAGTGTCCTATCTAAGCGGTCTACTCTGTTTTTATTATAAATCACTAGGTACTTTCTCTGTGAGGGTCTTTCTTATACTCTAGGTGCGCAAACATAGACCCGGATGTAGGATGAACCGCGTGCCACGGACATTTAGTTCACTCTGGTTTCCCGTGTGGCTTATCAATTTCAGCAGTCTGTGCTCTGGAACCCGATTTGTTTAGCCTTTAATATTTATAGTGACCTTGTCCCAGTTCCTAAATAATGGGGAGGTTCGAGCCACAATAAAAAGAATCAGGATCTACCAAAAAGGCCTTCAACCAAGACAGCTACACAAGCTTTCAGAGGACCCCAAACTTGAAATCTTGCATCCAGCACTCAGACAGCCCACATGGTTGGAGAGATGAGCCCTGGGACTCATGTCACAGCTTCCAAAGTTCTGTGACACCAGAAACATGCATTTCTTGAACTCATTTTTTTTTCCCCTTTACAACAGATATTTTTAGGGATTGCAATTCCTTCTCAAGGGAAAAAAAATGTCATAAATATTCCCTTAGGATTTAGTCAAGTATTTGTAACTTCAGCTCAGAGAGGGAGTTGTTGGCAACTACAAATATTTCTGACATGATATCTTCATGTGTCTCCTCTTCAAAGTTGCAAGAAGCATGTCCCAGACTCACCATCCTCTTTGGAGAAAGCAGGACACGAAGCTCATCATCAGAACAGGAGGGCAGAGTGATGGTTTGAGAAACTGGCTTTGACTGCTACGAGGCTGGACTCTGAACTTAAAAGTTGAATATCATCAGAAGGTCAATAGTCATAGAGAAGATGAACCAGATGTCTGAAAGACCATCCTCCTAAAAAATATGGAAATGATTTACTTCATTCATGAAGAAAATAAATTTCTCCTGTTTTTTATTTTCAGTGACTAATCAGTCATAAATAATTTAGATAACGTGGGCACTCTCTATTTCCTGATGATTGATTGGATAAAGGAAGTTTTGCTTGGCTGTAGGCCTTCGCAGGCAGGCTCCTTTGCTTAATAAAAGGTGCTTTCAGTGATTAACAGGTTCAAATACCACATTTGACAGAAAAGGTTGAGACATTTTCATAGCACCTCTGTGGTTTTCCCTGATAAAGTGTACTGCTTTATCTGGTTTCCAATAAATAATTGGCTTATATTGTAATGAAAATGATAATGGAGTGTCTTGAATGCTATTCAAATGCCCTGCTCATTATGAATTCCCCAGGTAATTGTAACAGTTCCCTGAACCGTGTGAGCATCAACGACCAGGCCAGCTGGTGTGGAAACTTGGTAAGAGAACTGGCCTGGGGACTAAGAAAGCTGGTGATAAGTAGTGAAGAGATCTATCTCCCTTCTGTGCCCCATAAATCATACCACATTATGGTCTGGGAATTGATCTGAACTTAGTTGTGAAGTGAGCTAGAAATAAAATGTCATGGTTTTTACATTATTTTGTCAATGTCTTATATTTGTCTTATATTTTACTTCTCAATATGTGTTGATTCCCATAATGCTTGGTTGACACTTTAAAAAGCAATTTGTCTCCTTAAAAAATTTAGATAGACACAGACTCTTTGCTGTGGTCCTTTTACTTCTCTGAAGATTAAGTGTTGTATCTGCTACCATTTCTCTTCAACTTGAAGAACTTTTAGCATTTCTTTATAGCATAGGTCTGCTGAAGACTCATTCTCTTTGTTGTTGCCACTCTGGAAATGCCCTTATTTGAGTTTCATTTTTAAAGGATATTGTCTTCAGATGGAGAATTTTAAGCTAAGTAGTTTGTTTTGTTTTGTTTTAAAGATTTTATTTATTTATTTGACAGACTGAGAAAGTGAGAGAGGGAACACAAGCAGGAGGAGCACAGGCAGAGGGAGAAGCAGACTCCCTGCTGAGCAGGGAGCCCAGTGTGGGGGCTCCATCCTATAACCCTGGGATCATGACCTGAGCTGAAGGCAGACGCTTAAGCACTGAGCCACCCAGGACTCCCAGTTTTGTTTTTCATTTATCACTTTAAAGATAATGTGTTGTCCTATGTCCTTCATTGTTTCAGGTCACATGTTGGCTACTATATATACAGATCTATGCTGTATATAATGTGTCCCCTTTCCCCCTACTTTTAAATTTTAAATACTTATCTTTGTTTTTTCAGCAGTCTGAATAGACCCGATGATTGTATTTATCCTGCTTGTGGGTCATGGTGCTTAAAAGGTCTATAGATTTATACCTCTCATCAATTTTGGGAAGTTTTAAACTATAATCTTTTCAGTTACATCTTTGGGTAGTTGTTCTATCATATATTTTAAGCCAATAAGTACTTAAGTGGTTTGTCTTACAAAGAAATTGGTACCTCCAAATCGGATGTTGTTTCAATAAACATCAAAATATGTAGTAGGGGCACCAAGGTGGCTCAGCGGGTTAAAGCCTCAACCTTGGGCTCAGGTTATGGTCCCAGGGTCCTGGGATGGAGCCCTGTGTCAGGCTCTCTGCTCAGTGGGGAGCCTGCTTCCTCCTCCTTCTCTGCCTGCCTCTCTGCCTACTTGTGATCTCTGTCTGACAGATAAGTAAATAAAATCTTTATAAAAAATATGTAGTATTATTTTTAAGGCTGGTTAGTTTTGGGAGGTTGGAAAAATGTTGAGGAAACTCTTATAGGAGACTGAAGAAATCATGATCCATTTGGTGAAATAGTCACTTGTATCTAGGAAGATGGACAATGCACTTAAACAAATTTTGGATTTGGGCAAGGAGATCTCCCAGCGAAATTTTGAAAGTATCAGCTGCTTCTATTTAGTGACATTTAAGTAGTACAAGAAAGGACAAACCAAAAGCATAGGCCACTTTGCAATTTGAATCATATGGGATTTGAATTTAATGTTGTGGGTCCTGGGACGAGATGACAAATCACAAATATTGACAAAATAGATTCTGTTTCTTCCCCCCAAATATTCCATTTTATTTTCTGCCTAGAACAATGATAAGGAATAACTAAATCTTACCTACACAAGTTTTTCAACTATCAAAAACAGATTATGAAAAAGCTCCCTGAAATGTCACTGTTCCATGCTATCTTTAGGAACTCATTTAATTTCACTTAACAAGCATTTTGATTTTAATACTTGGCTAGTGCAGGATGAGCAATAGTAGTCGTGGCATAATAGAACTATTTAATGGTGTTGCATAGAGATTATCTTTTTTTTTTTTTTTTTTTGCACAATTAAGGAATTTGTTTTTAGTTGAACTCCCTTTGGGATGTCCCTTTGGGATGTGCCTACTAAACTAATGATGTGACAAAGCAGAGAGAGAGGGTGGTCTTGACTTTAAGGAACTGCAGCTTAAGATACTCCTACAGCAGCAAGTAAAATAAGCAGTCACATTTACTAGGACAAATAGGGGAAGAAACCTGATTTATAGGGCTCTAAAGAAAGCTTGGAGTATTTGTGATTTCAAAGACTAAGAATTCTATGCAAAGAACCACAGGGAATCTGAAAGAGGGAACCGGCCTAACTGCACCCACTGGAAAAGACTTGGAGAACACAGATAGCAATGACTAGAATAAGGAGAACATGGGGACAACCGATGCTTGGACTGGACATGAGGAGAAACACAAGTCACATGTATTGTTACTGGGTCCATAATAAGGAGACACTTGAAACTGACATCACCATCATCACCATCACCGTCATCATCACCACATGGATCTATTCAGTACTTACTGTGACTCAGGTTCTGTGCTAAGGGATTTATGGGTTTTAGTTGACCTAGTTTTCCAAAGAACTCTATGAGACAGTCCTCCTATGCTGATTTTGTAGATGAGGAAACTGGAGACACTGGTACTTTGTGCAAGATAACCCAGCTGGTAGGCAATGGGGCCATGACTCAACCACACTGTTCTGCCTTCAACTTCTAGTTATTACACTGCATGGCCTTACCCATTAAATACTATTTATATTATATACATATATATATGTATATAGTATATGGCCTTACCCATTAAATACTATTTATATTATATACATATATATATGTATATAGTATATGGCCTTACCCATTAAATACTATTTATATTATATACATATATATATGTATATAGTATATGGCCTTACCCATTAAATACTATATATATATATATGTGTATATATATATATATATAGTAATGGTCTTACTCATTAAATACTATATATACTATATATATATATAGATATATCTGTATTATATAAATACTATATATCTATATATATGTATATACACACACACACACACACACACACACGTATATATTAGTTTCCATTTCACCATTTGGACTCATCCTTCCCAGCAAGTCTGCTTGTTATCTTCTGCTTCAGAGTTAAATATGCCTTCCAGATATGCTTATGTACAGGTACTCATAATGAAGAGACACTTTCTACCTATTACACTCAGAATTCTTGTAACCAGAGTTGATACAAACAGCATCTTTTGAAGAATGATCTGACTACATGACCTGATTCTTTAGAAACTTGCTGCTATTAGAGTCTTTATTATAATAACTTGAAGTCCTTCTTTACCCACAAAAGAAACTACGAAGGCCAACATGTAAAATCAACCACAAAGGCATCTCTTCTGAAGTACTAGAAATGTCCTTTAAGGTGAGAATACATTGAAAATCTTCAACACTTTCTCTTCACTGTTTCCTTTGTAACTGGTTTGGATCATCATGACAGTGCTCAAGGTTCTCTGGAAAGAACTGCCTCGTACCAAGCTGCCTCCACAGCCTAGTTCTTGCTGGATCAGCAATGAGGCTGCCAGATTGTAGAGTGAAGAATGCTCTCACTAGCTTCCTGTTTATCATCATCGTCTTCTAGAGAGTTTTCCTTCTCTGAATGAAAAAAAAACTCAATCATTTGTTTTCTTGGCATCATCGTATTTTTTGAGTGTGGTTTTGAATATGTCACTTAAGTATGATTTTTATTAGAGTGATTGTCTTTGGGACTTCAGGTTGAAACCTGTGATGCCTATCTGATAATCTAAGTTTTCCAGTTATTTCTCACCACCCCCCCCACCAGCTTTTTTGATAATCTTACATGTTCCAGCCAAAACTTCAAAAAAATGTTGTTTTCATAGCATATTTTTCCCTTTTGGTTTTTGCCTTCCACTGGAAGGTTCAGGGACAAATGATCCACTTTTTTCTCTTTGTGTTTTGTAAAAATGATGTAATTGTCTTTTTTTAAACTTTGCCTGTTAAACTCTTCTCATCTAGAATTCATCTTATAGAAACATGTATCACTGCTTTTCCCTTAGGTAATAGAATATTCTTCCTTTTGTTGAGGGCTAAGGAAGAGAAATAGAAAGGGACATAAGTATGTCAGTAGAATTTGAGGTCTTGATGAGCAATTACTCTCCGTGGGTACAGCTCGCAGTAGCTTCCCCAAAGGTAGCACTTAGGTCTTTCACATTTAACACCAATGAGTCTATCAGATTTGTATTGTTTTACACACAGATGTATGTATGCACACACATTTTGAGAGTACAGTTTTGATCCCCAAGGTTTTCTTTCTCTCTAGAAGGCAGTCCTGCCCCATAGAGGGGCCACAATAGGAAGAATACATTCGAGGAATAACTAATGTTGCTGTTCTAGTCAAAGTCCTTTTGGGTACAAGAGATATTTGATGGAAGGATGCAGAAACCTCATTGAAACAAAGTACATGTAGATATTTCATACAAATTGTGACTGAAGAGCGCTCTGCCATCTGTTACCAAGACACGTACCCATCCCATCTCACTATTTCTTGTAGCATAGGCTCTCAAGTGTCTGTCTCTTTATATTGGTGTATTCTCTTTTCCTGTGGTTGGTGTCCTCTGTTTACATATCTGTCTGCACCGAAACAATGAGCCACATGAGTCACATGACTCTTTGGCTCAATGTTGTTCCACCCACTGTCTATAGTTGGGATAGCTCTTAATTTAAATTGGTGAGGAAATATTTTGATGGTGTGTTAACTCTGCAGTGGATTGGATCTAGTGTCCGCTATAGGATCTGGTCAATCACAGCAGTGCTGCAATGGATAACAAGAGTACTTTAGAGGCACCTGGCTGGCTCAGTCGTTAAACATCTGCCTTCCGCTCAGGTGATGATCCCAGGGTCCTGGGATCGAGCCCCACATCGGGCTCCCTGCTCGGTGGGAAGCCTGCTTCTCCCTCTCCCACTCCCCCTGCTTGTATTCCTGCACTCAATGTCTCTCTGTCAAATAAATAAATAAAATCTTTTTTTTTTTTTTTTTTTTTTTTTTTAAAGTGTACTTTCAACTGTTTCAGGCTCCAAATACAGGGCAAGCATATTTAGGAAATAGAAGAAGTCACGGTGATGTGACTGGCTAAAGATAGAAGTGATTTTGAGAAAACCAACTTTTTGACAGACCAAATCACCCTTCTTGTTTAGAAAAATGTCTCATCCTATCTTTAATCCACTTTGACTGGCTGACATGTTAGGACCTTTCTGTTTTATTTAATTGTCCAGGGCCTCTCTATTTTCTCCCAGTTTTATTATTGGCTTTCTTTCTACCTGGTTCCTGGCCCTCACTTGATCTCTCCTATAAGCCCTGGAAACCCTCTGGCAGGAAGACACATCTGTTGTCTGTGCGGGCCCCGTGGCATCTCTCAGCCTTGCCCCTGACTCTTTCGTTGTCTGGTGCCTAGAAACATTATTCCACTGTAAGTCAGGGGTCTAGACCCAAACTCCAGGACTAGACTATTTGGTGAGTATTTGGACCCCCTTTGAGGTGTCATTTAATGTTTAGCTTTACCTATGGGATTCTTCAATTTATTTCTAGGGAGAGTGGATGGGAACTTTTTACTGGCACAGAAGTTAGTTATAACTTCATTGGTCATGTTTCAAAAGTAGGAGATACATTATTTTCTGAAACATGAATGAAAACTCAATTAACACTTAGAGAGGCGGGCAGCAAATGGGAAGTACTGCAGTGAGAAATCTAGGTCAGCAAAGTCATCTTGTTGGAAGGGCATCCAAACAGGGAGAACATTGTTTCAGACTAAAGTTATTAGTTAATTGCACTTATAAATTCCTTGTGTTCAGATTTTTGACATTTTATCTTGCCTCTCTTTGAGGCCTGCAGTAGGTTCTTATTTGAGGTACACGGAAATCACTCACTTCAAAATTACATTGCAGGCTCTCTGACAAGCTCACCATCCATCTTTGATCCAAGGAGGGTCTGAAAATAAATCTGAGTCTTTCAACAGCAACATCATAGTGCCCATGCTCTTTCTCTCCAGCCTGAGATCCGAACCAGACACAGGATATGGGGTCATGTCCTCATCCCAGCATACTAAGCACAGCAGCGGGAGTGAATTACTTTATTAGGCACAGAGTTAAAGCTACAAGCAGCATTGCTTAAGGAAGTTTCAGTGTTCCCCTATCCTTTACAAAATGATTTAAACCAGAGCCAGAAGGTGATATTTGGGGACCAATAATGAGTAATGATGTGGTGTCTCCACCTTCCTGGGGTTGTCTTCTTAACCTGTGCTCAAGGAAATTGGCTAGAACTGGGTGGGTCAAGTGCGATAAGGCACAGAATCAACCGGCAGTGCTGCCCTCAGTGAGTCATTTGGCCTCCGTGGTACTCCATTTCCACATAAAGTCACAGTGTTATGTAGGACTGACAGTTCCTAGTGCAGGCCATGGGTTGCTTGGTGCACTGTGATTGGTTGTGACATGTGTCACAATAAATTATCACCGATTACATTTAAAGGAGTGAATTTGAGGCTGCTCCTGGACACTGTCCTTCTTATTTGCTTGCACGGAGATATGCTTGCATGAAAGACTAGAAGATAAGTGGTCTTCCTGGGGAACAAAGCACTACAGACCCGGCGGTTGAAAATAGCCGAAATTTATCCTCTCACAGTTCTGGGGCCAGAGGTCGGGTGTTGGTGGGATGGGGCTCCCTCCTGAGGCTCTGGGCTGCCTATCCTCTGGCGAATCATGAATCCTAAATAACAGTGGGAGCATCCCAGCTGCCGGTGTGCTGCCCAAGTTCTTGAGGACAATCAGTTCACAGGAGTGCGTGCTTTTCTGAAGACACAAAAGTCTCTGGAAAAGTCAGTAAAACCTGCAGGTAGTTGAGGACATGACCTTCTCTTTCAGATTGCTTTTCAGGATTTTCAGGACTTTTCAGATTGCTTTGGGGGCCTTTTAGATGGGTCTTACTGAAACATCCCCAGGTCACTGGGACCTGTCCCCTCTTAAAGTCCCAGAGAGGACATTAGTTTGAGATGTAGCGATTGTTGTTGCTTTTGGGTGGCGTGCCACTGTGTGGATTTTGTTTTACATTCATCCAATGACAGATGCTTGGGTTTGTGTACATTTTTTGGTGATTGTGAATAAAGCTTTTATAAACATTTATGTAAAAAAAGTCAATGCATACGAGTATTTATTTGCAACAAATGCATGGCAAGTAATTTTTAGATGTAAATAAGGACTCTGAAAAAATTTTCACAGTCATGTCTTTGGCTCAAGAATAACCATTTCTAATCTGTAGTAACCAGTCTCGATATTCTATTAATAAGGCTGAATTCGGGATCCTGTGACCTCTGCACCTGTCCAAGACCTCATGCTTAGAAGGGCTCCTGCTTGCTTTAATGCTTTGCTGTGGTTGTTTTGAAATTTTGCACTGGGACCCACCCATTATATAGTCAGACTAATAAGCATAATCAGTGGGAAATTTTCATATATGCTATGCTTTCCCCAGTCTCTTGGCTATTCATATTGTTGGGTCAGCGGGCTCTAGGCGTGCAGGAGGAACAATAGAAATGACCACAACCTCCTCACCCCCCCTTTCCTTAACCCTTGACTCTCCCGCCAAAAGGATGTGTGCCTAGGTCATGTCTCCATAGGTAACCCAATACCTATGCAGGAAACAGATAAAAGACCCTTGCCAACTCCCTCTTAGTGCCACTTCCTCGACTTCCCATTTCCGAGTTGGGGAACCTCACCGGAGAGTGCCCACCTCCTCCCGGCACATCTTTCCTTGCTCCCCTTCTCCCGAGCCCTGAAATTTCGCCAGAGAGTGCCTTTAATAAATCTTACCTTGCGCCCACCTTGCCTGTTATTGTGTTTACCTCGCCTGCGAAACCTTACACATATATGAGAGTTTTTTCCCCCTTAACTTCCCCTTCCTGCAGTATTGAATATTCTGTTAAAAAAGAGCAGATAATCTTGAGATGAAAAGAGGGCCATAGCTGAGAAATTTAAGAGCATGTGTTTCCCCCACCTGGCAAATTAGTTCTGGTCACTAGTACTTCCCAGGCTGTGTCTGGGTTCCCAGAGAGTCTGGCCTTGCCTGACCAAGAAAGATTGTTGTGATAGGAGGCGACTTTTGGAACAAAGAATAGCTGTGGTAACCTGTCTTTCTGTTGAAATTTCACCTGCCTCCTCCATTACGATTGTTCATGCTTACAGTGTTGCATGATTTTCCAAGTTATTATTGCACAGCTTCTAAAATCTAGAGAGCCTCTTTCCCTGAGCCCAGTGTGACCAGGACTCACTGTCCCAGGTACCGTATTCATTCCTACAGCTGGCACAATAAATTACCACAACCCTGCCAGCCTCCAGCAACAGAAGTTTATTTTCTCACATTTCTGGGGGCCACACGTCCAAAATAAAGATGTCGGTGGGGATGTTTCTTCCTAGAGGCTCAGAGGGAAAACTGTTCAGCACCTCTCTCCTCCCTCCTGGCCGCTGTTGGCAATACTTGGGATCCCTTAGGCTGTCGGTGGATCGCTGGAGTCTCGGGCCCCTTCGTCAAGTGGCTGCCTTCCCTGAGTCTCTGTGTGATTTTGGGTTTGTTGTGCACCCAGTAATCCACAGTGTTCTCATCTGGAAGGCCTTGATATGATTCCAGCCGCAAAGATCCTTTTAGCAAATAAGACCACACCTACAGCTTCCAGGTGGACAGATCTATTGGGGGCTATCACCCAACCCACAGCCAATATGTGCTTTTCGGGAGCTCAAATCGCGTAAGCCTCTATGAGCCAAACAACTTCTGCCTTAAATAATGTTATGTGGTCCTGCTGGCTGTGGCTGTGGAGACTGGCGTGTCCCGCATTCACGGGTGTGCTCTGGCTTCCAGCTTGTGCCCGACGCTGTAGGTTTCTAGGAGTTTTGCAGAACCCATTTATTTCACCCAGCCATTATTAAAAATTAAATGGTATAAATTCACAGTGAAAAAAGTGATATTAAACCCCAAAGCTGCATCTGCTCAAAAGGCATCACTTCCTAATGGTTTCCCTGCATTTTACTGTTCTGAACTCTTGAGGTTATGTACGTCTGTTGCACCTCGGGGTGTACTGCTGACCGTCTCTCGTCAGGGCCAAGCAGAGTCACGCCGGGAGCAGGACGTCTGCTGTGGTGGGAGTATGCACACAGAGGCTGCCCTGTAAGGCCTCCTCCCCCGGAGCTGGTCCTGTCGCTAGGAACCCTGACCGTGAGAATGAGGCCACTGACAACCGATGCTAGGTCACCTGGAGGTTAGGTTTCAGGGAGCAATTCCCTAACTGTGCCTAACGACATGTGATCTGCAAGTTTTTAACTGATGTGTGACTTTGTTCCTAAATTCACAAGTCAGAAGAGATTGTTCATTCGCCAGCCTCCATATCCTCACTTCTGTTTTTGAAAATGATACCACTGAGCCTTGGATGATGACACAGATGTTTTCAGGAGTGCAAAGCTGACGGTTTGTCAACAGTTGCAAACCTTTTATTTGGGTCAGTCCAGGGGTAATCTGACAGAGATGCTATTTGGACTTGGACAGGCTTTTAACTTGCTGTGACCTAATGGGACAGTTAAGTTTGATCTACTCTTTCTTTTCCCTTTTTTTTTCTTTTCCTTTGTTATGCATGGCCACCTCAGGTATCCTTGGGAGTGAGTTAAATGGCCCCAGAAACCAGCAAGAAGATTCTGAAGTGAGTAAGATTTTAGAATAGAATTGTTTATCTGGAGGTGTTTGCATAGGGAAGCCCTCTGGTCTAGTCATCTCTGGTTGAAGCCAAGATATGTGGGAAGCTGTTAATTCCCTCAGAGGGCTTGCCCCTCTGCCCAGGGGGCTTCTGACTCAGGAAGGTATTTTTTTTTTTTTTAAGATTTTATTTATTTATTTGATAGACAGAGATGACAAGTAGGCAGAGAGACAGGCAGAGAGACAGGAGGAAGCAGGCTCTCCAAGGAGCAGAGAGCCCAATGCGGGGCTTGATCCCAGGACCCTGGGATCATGACCTGAGCCGAAGGCAGAGGCTTTAACCCACTGAGCCATCCAGGCACCCCCAGGAAGGTATTTAAGATCCGGAAAAAACAAATCATAAATAAAAACAAATATGATGAGGAGAGATATGCTTCTAAAATATATCAGAAACTCTATCTTCAGGCCATGTCACATAGAATTCAAATCCAGAAGGTGAGCAGAGACCTGATTTGAAAAGACTATTGCAACTGGGGAAAGGGAACTGTTAGGAGGGGGAAGCAGTGTTTGCAACAGGAGAACAGTGATGTGGTAGCTGCAGGTGTCTCAGAGGTCGGGGAAGGGCTTGTCTTTCTTTTCTTTTCTTTTTTAAGATTTTATTTATTTATTTGACAGAGAGAGTCACAGTGAGAGGGAACACAAGCAGGGGGCATGGGAGAGGGAGAAGGAGGCTTCTCTCTTGGCTTCATCTCAGCACCCTGGGAACAAGACTTGAGCTGAAGGTGGGTGCTTAATGACGGAGCCACCCAGGTGCCCCTGGAGGTAGATAAATAAAAACACACATTTAATTCTGTGCTGAGGTTGTCAGTTGGACAGACTTCATGGTGAATGTTGGTTGGAACTCGTGGAATAGTGACCTCTAGGTGAGGCCAGGTTATCATTTGTTCCTGGCGTTTCGCAGGCAGATGCTTATAATGTCAGCATCCCTGACTTCCAGCTCTGTGGGGACTCCCTGACGCCAAGACTGTGCCCGGGAGAACGGCTAGAGCAAAGATCCTGCCTCAGAGACTTGCAAGGTGGTGCACTTACCCTCTTATTGACAGAAACTCAGAAACAAGAGCAAAATGAGTATTCCAAAGCGTGAGAGAAGATGGTGTTATAACACTGAATAAAGACAAGAGAGTAGTTATGTATCAAGGGCTCTACCATATTGCTTATCTGTATAAATAATCTTGCTCAACCCAACAACAAGCCCAAGGAAGCAGGGATGTCTGTCTTAGAGGTGAGGGCAGAGCTAAGAGAGGTTCAGGACCTGGGGAACTGATGCTTTCTGGATAAGTGGGTTAAACCACAGGCCAGGGTGATGTGCTGACCTCATGCAAGTGAGTGATGCTAAGCAGAGAGTCTCGAAGCTGTCTGGTAAGGATTGGAGGTCAGTCTCATTCCGCAGCCAGGATCCTTCTGCAGCACTCAGCTCCCTGCAGTCTCATGTGGGGCTCCTAACCCACTAGGAAAGACTGCCAAGCACTTCTCACGGGGGTAATTTGTTAAGTGCTGATGGTAGAAAGTGGGCATTGACACAGTCCAGGTCATTCGTTTGTAGGAGAGTCCACTGGCTTTGGCTTTGTTTCACTTGTGTGGAGCAGAACCCACATGTGGGATTAAAGTAGGTGACATTCCTGACCACAGAGCAGTCATCACTGGGCAGTTAATTCCTATCATGATATAAAAAATACGTACAAGCAAAGTGGTGGATGGGTGCACTGAGAACTACCCACATTTCCACCAGGCAAATGTACCCAAAATATGCCTGGAAGGAGGCATCCCAAGAGCCCTCATCTGTCTCCCTTCCTCTGGCTCACCAACATTTACTGCGATCGACTGCCATTTGTTGTTGGGTGTCTACTACAGACTGGACATTCATAGGACAACTTCAGTCATTATTTCTAATGCTCACCACAATCTTGTAAAGTAGCTGATCTTATTCTCATTTTATAGATGAAGAAACTGATGCTAAGAGGTGTTACATGGGAAGCCATGGAAAGCCATTGGTGTATTTGGTATTTGAAGAAAGAAATGAAGTGCGGTAGAATATCAGCATCTCATTGGTTCTGGGCATTTAACTGGGCATCTCTAAGACTCCATAATGCCTTCAGGTGGGCGTATCTCGGGGCTCCAGGACTAGAGGCTTTAACCTGAAAACCACCTCTTCAGAGTGTGTGGGTCATGGAGAATGGGATAAACTTCAAGGCTGTGGTGCTGTCATTAGTCAAGCTGGGGCTCCAGGGTTGACTTGGTAGTCAAGAGATGCTGTGTGGTTAGAAAATGGACAAAAGTTGAAAAAAATTGGCATGGTTTGGGACACATCAGAAACTTATAAATCCTCCCTTATGTTTCCTCAGGGAAAGACACTGAAAAAAAAAACCCAAATATTTGATATATAAATTTGAATTTCTGGGCTAATTGTATTGTACTTTTCACTTCCTGGTCCATTAAAAAATCCTGATAGGTAAGTGAAGGGGGGAAATATTCCCAGTTTAAACGTGTCAACAGTATGGACATTAAGGATGCACCTGCTGGGATGAGCCCTGGGAGTTACATGCAACTGATAAATTATTAAACACTACACCTGAAACTAATGATGTGCTATACAATGGCTAATTGAATTTAAATTAAAAAAAATCCTATGCATTTTTGTATAAATAAATAAATAAAGAAATAAATAAATAAGCAAACCAGCTATAAGTGGGACAGCAGGTGCAGTTGGCAAATTTACTCTAATGGCAGGAAAGCAAGTGGAGAATTATGCTGGAAATTTCCTATTTTGTAAGTATTCAGTCAGATTTCAATGCTAAGGACTCGTAAATAGAAATTTTTGACCCAATCTCTCATAATAAACTTATTTTGTGGAGATACAACCAAGATATTTGAGTTGACTTGCTGATTATTGTATGTTTCTTTCTGATTATTAGTTGTAACTTGGGAAAGAAGCAGTTACTTTCTTAATTTTGGTCGTGGTTAAGCAGGAATCTCTGGCCCGGACATACTAGAACTATATTCAGAACCAGAGCAACTGTCCAGAGCCTCCTTTTTCCCACTGGTACACGGAAAGTTGTATTAACAGTCATGTCTAAAATTCCTGCTGTTTTAACATTTCATAAACTGTTGGTATAGAAAAGAAGAACTTAAATTTTTTTGGGGGGGGTAGGGGTGGTATTTTCTACTGTTTAAAAGTTTTTCAGAAGTATATTTTTCATTTAGTTTGAGCAAGCAAAAGTTTAGAAAGGAAATCAGAAAAACTATGATTCTTCTTTGGGGAATAGATGTCCTGTGGCATTCTACCAAAATCCCACCCTGTCCTTGCAAAAACATGAATTTCTTGACAGAACATTTATCCTTTCCCCTCACCCAGAGAGTGATAGTGTAATTGGCAGCTGGATGCCCAAGGGTTCAAGATCAGCTCCTTCAGGAGTGCATGCCCAATATTCAAGGAGCAACAGACCACTGGACTCCCTTTCTTGCAACCCCCCACCCCACCTTAGCCCTGCATTCTGAAAATGATGGTATCGATGTGCTCCTGGACAAAGACATTCTGGGAGATTATACATACACACACATGTGCTTGAGCAATAAGCATAGAATTCATACACTTCTTCCAATCTATACATAATTCATAAAGGTATGGATATTAGAAGATTATAGGTCAAAAGCACTGTGGTTGAAATATACTTTTCTATGTACTATAGAGTCAACGAAACAATGCAGTACAAAATAAGTTGATAATGATTCTGCAAAACTAATAGCAATTCAAAATTTATGTATTTGTTTAAGGTTTTCCAGTTTTATGGGGATATGATTGACAATTAACATTGTGTCAATGTAAGGTGTGCAGGGTCATGATTTGACACACACATATGTTGCAATTACCACAATAACCTTAGTACATCTGTCACCTCACATGGCTAACCCCCTCCTTTTCTTTGCTGGTGAGAACATTTAAGATCTACTCTCTTAGCAAATTTCAAGTAGACAGTAATTAAATTAAATTAACTTTGCTATAGAAGGTCTCACAGATACCCTGAGTCTTTGAACCTCAACGTACACATTTACCTGTCTTGATTTGAAAGTTACATAAGTAGTAAGTAGGGGTGCCTGGGTGGCTCAGGGAGTTAAAGCCTCTGCCTTCGGCTCGGGTCATGATCTCAAGGTCCTGGGATTGTGCCCCATGTCGGGTTCTCTGCTCAGCAGGGAGCCTGCTTCCCTTCCTCTCTCTCTGCCTGCCTCTCTGCCTACTTGTGATCTGTCTGTCAAATGAATAAATAAAATCTTTAAAAAAAATGAGCAGTAAGTAAATCAGAATTTCATCCTAGGGGCTTATGATCTCTACAGCTAAACAAAGTTCTGCATTAACTGTACGCATTCAATGCTTCCTCAACTCCAGCTGAACATCCTAAAGTCATTTGCAACATTTATGTTTTAAGGTTATGCCTACATTTGTGACATTTGGTTTGCCGAGTTTCTGCCTGTGATGTCAGTGAAACAAGATTGTGAAATTAGGTAGTTCTCTAAAGACAACCAAAGAATATTACATAGTTTAATTTTCTAGCAAGTGCATTTTGATAGGAGAACATCTCGACAAACGAAGTCCAGTTACACAGTTACTCTCTTCCGAACTCTAGTCCTATTTCATTGGAGAGCAATGGACCCAGCATCGTACAGAAGCTTTACAAGTCTCCTAAAATAACCTTTCCCCTGAGCCTCATGCAGCCAGGTATTCCAGTAATGTAATGTCTTCCCAGCAGAATCCTGCACGCTCCGAGTGATATTGCCGTTTGCTGGAGTTCTCAGCAGTGAAGCTCTTTCACCCGGTTGCACCCAATTTCACTGACCAGTAGCTCGGGCTTCACTTCTCCCTCATATATTCAATATTTCCATTGGCAGGTACGGAGCAGACACATCAAAAGAGGAACTGCAACATCTTAGAAGAAGGGGGACAATCCTCACTCTCCACTGTGTCGGGTTTCAACGTTTAATATGGATATGAACAGGATCAATAGCTCCAGCATGTTCTGGCACAAGACGTATTTATATTATTCTTTTATAGATGGATTAGATTTTTATTCTTTCTCCTGTGAAATGGTTTCAGTACCTAAATTCCTCCCAAATGCCAGAGCTATCAGTAGGTTGTCCTGATGTGGCCAGTCTCCGGGCCATGGAGTTTGGGCTGCTCGGGAGGGAATGGACAGGAACTTGGACCCAAATGAGGTGTTTCTCCTCACAGAAGCATCTTTTCGAAATCGCTCTCAGTGCTTGGCAGCAGTGATCATATGGAGACTTTTTAAAACTTTATTTTGAATAAGTCAATCAGAGAAAGACAGTTATCATACAATCTCACTGATACTAGGAATTTGAGAAATGAGACAGAGGATCATTGGGGAAGGGAGGGAAAAAGGAAACAAGACGAAACCAGAGAGGGAGACAAACCATAAGAGACTCTTAATCTCAGGAAACAAACTGAGGGTTCCTGGAGGAGAGGGGGGTGGGAGGGATAGGGTGGCTGGGGGATGGACACTGGGGAGGGCATGTGCTGTGGTGAGTGCTGTGAATTGTGTAAGACTGACGAATCACAGACCTGTACCCCTGAAACAGATAACACATTATATGTTAATAAAAATATATATAAAGAAGCTTCAAAAAAATAAAACTCTATTTTGAGATAGTTTTAAATGTATGGAAAAATTGTAGTACAGAGAGCCCCCCTTTACCCAGCTTCCCTAATGCTGAGTATCTTAGGAAACCACATGACACTCATCAAAACTAAGGAATTAACACGAGTATAATACTTACAACCCAATATGGACTTTATTTTGGATCTCCTCAGTTTTCCCCAGTGGTTCTTCTGTCCCAGGACCCCTTCCAACATCCCACACTACATTTGCTCGCCATGCAGATGGAGACTTTCTGGGTCTGCAGACTACTAATTAGCTGAGAAAAATTCAGTAAGTTACTAAACCTTGCTGTGCCTTATTTGCAACTCAGAGATGGTCTGTCTTGGAGGACATGCCTCACACGTACCTCGTGTGGCGTCATGAGCACTGATGGAGGGAGTTCACACAAAACACCTTAAACAGCACCACATGCCACATGAACCCGCACACACTAAGTTTAGGGTCATTTACTCAGCACACACTAAGTTTAAGGTCATTTTTCTCACCCTATGTAAACATCTGTCTGTATGTACACCGCTGTCATGGACCGAGTCTTTTCTTGTGTGGCTGCAGATGACTCTTTTTTAAATAATTATTTTCTTGAAAATGTGGTAATGCATGCGGTAGAAAATATTTCACCAGTACTGAAAAATGTAAGTAAGAACTCTCTCCTTCCCCCAGTCCTCTTTTCCACAAGATACTCACTGTGAATCTTTTCTTGTGAACCTTCCAGAGATGTTCTATACATAGAAATATATATATGTTTTTAAAGATTTTATTTCTTCATTTGAGAGAGAGAGAGAGACAGACATAGGAACAGACATCACAAGCAAAAGGAGCAGCAGAGGGAGGGGAGAAGCAGACTTCATGCCAAGCAGGGAGCTTGATGCAGGGCTCGATCCCAGGACCCTGAGATTGTGACCTGAGCTGAAGGCAGAGGCTTAATGACTGAGTCACCCAGGTGCCCCAACAGAAATATATTTTTAAATGCACCTAGAACCTTTAAAAATATGGTGAATCCTAAAGCCTGAATATTATCCAAGAGGGAAATAACAGGTTTACGTCATTTGTATTTTTACTAAGAATAATAATAGCTGTAATTTATTAAGCATTTGCTATGTGGCAGCCATTCTCTTTCTCTCTATCGAAATTTGCCTCATTTAATACTACAAGATCAGTATCTTCACGGTAGATACTATAAGCATCCTAATTTTACAGATGAAGAAAGTGAGGAGCAGAGAGGCTGACTAACTCCTCAAGGTAGCTCAGCTTGTAAGAGATCAAGCAGGTAAGAAAGTTGGAGGGAAAAATCAGAACCTAAATACTCTGGATTTCTTTCTTTGAATGCCTTCCTTTGTTTTATATCTGCGTTCGCTCCTCTTCAGATGCCACCGTCTGTGTTTGCTGGAAACAGGTCCCAACCTGGGCTCTGCCCAGACTCCTCTTTAGTTCACCCTACACCCCTTCTATCCTCTGCTCTTTCTAAAACCCTGTGGTCACCATGCCTCTTGCTTGCTCAGAAAGCCCCATTGGCTCTTCACCTCCTGGAGAATCAAGTATAGATCATTTACCCTGGCTCCTAGGCCTTCTGTTTTCAGGCTTCCTCTGAGCCATCTGATCATAGGTCCTGCTGTGAACACACATTCACATCACACAAAGTAGCCCTCAACAACACTTGCGAAAGTGGTAAGAGCTACTTAGTCATTACTTCAATGACACATCTGTGAATAAAAAAGACCTTCAGAAAAGCTCTCTTTCATGGAGAATGGGGGATTTCAACAATTTTAATTTCCATTTTGCTGATTTCAATAGTGCAAAATTACATGTTCGGTGACCTACATTAATTATATAGTTTGGAGCTACAAATTAATTATTGATTGAAAATTTAGGAAGGTGAACAGGCAGCTATACATTCTAATTCCTTACGTGCTGCCAGAGTTTAAAACGCAGAAGTACTCCTGGTCAACACTGCTGAATCTCGGTGTTCTTGCTCTAGAGCAGATTCCAATGGCCTGAACCTGTCTTGGAGAGAGGGCCTGGCCTGAAGGTACAATGTACTTGGCAGCTAGGAGAATGGAACTCCCCATCACAGAGCCCATTGTAAGAGTCACAAAACTCCAACTAATGCCGAAGAGTTTATGTACTGCCCTATTTCAGGGGAACCACATCGCGGGTTGGCGATAGGCGTTGAGACGTTGGCGAGGATGGTAGTGTAATTTGGCAGAGCTCGGTGCGTTGTTGGAAGCACGGACTGCCTTGGCCTGGTGAACGGTTTCCTGTCCAACAGGTTGGTAGTGCCCTGCTTGATAGCATTAAGCCCCATTCATGCTGTTATCTATGAGGGTTTTGAGGCCCTACAAAGCTGTTGTGTGTCTTATCTTTTTATCCCCAGTGCCAACCACATTTCCTGGCACGGAGAAGGCACTGAGGAAATGTCTGGTGAGCAAATAGATGCAGACTTTGTTTGCCCATGAAGGGCCTTTGGACAACAGCTTCTTCCAAGCCCAACACTTAGCCTGGGAACTGCGGCAGATCTGCTGGCACTAGACAGCTGTAGGATGCTTAATGGGAATTTCCAGCCCATGAAACTCTTTAACGACATCCAGAGACCTACAGAATTAGAAGTCAGCACTTGAGGGCAAGCTGGTGACCATGCACATGAGGCATCTCTGAACACCAGCTCTTCTTGTCATGTCCGGGGTCTGTCCTCACAGTGTGTTTCTGAGCAGAGGGTCAGTAAACCCTATTCTTCCTTTAATCTTGGCCTCATTTCACTCTGATCTCTTGACCCTGAGATAATGTTTTTCACTGGTTTGCCTGTGAGGAGGCATGAATATTCAGCAGCAGGGCAAAAGTGTAGGCAGCTCATACTGGGAGGACTTCAAACGAATAGAGAAATGCTCATATTAAAATCTGGCTGAGTGACGGAGTGGGGGGCTTTGTGGACAGGTGTGGACAGGATCTCTATGTTCTGGTTCGCTGCGGTGAACACCACCAGGGAGGCACTCATGCCCCCCACTTCTGAGGACCCATCCCTGAGGCCTCCCTCAGGAGCTGCCTGGCCCCCCAGCCTCACAGGGGACAAGTCTGAGTTTGCACCGGGTCTGCAGAATCTTCTGTTCCAGTGTAGCTCAGCACCAGCTCTGCCCAACCTTGCTTCTCCAGCCCTCCCCGCTCCTGCTCCCCAGGACAAGCCCTTCTTCATCTGCACGCAAATCTCAGAGTCCGAGGGGCTGTTTTCTAGAGAACCGGGGGGAAGGGCTCTGTCTCTTTCCTTCGGCACCCTGAGATGTCATGCGTTGCCATCCTCTGGTATATCAAAATTTGTCCTCTCAAACAGCCCAACAGCAGGAAGCTAAAACAGCCCAGCAGCCCAACAGCAGGAAGCTAAAATGTTCATATAAATGGAGTCATCTACTCCTTCTTCAGAGATATTTGCATTTTACCAGACTCTTGGGATAAAACAAGAAATAGGGCTCGATGGCATCCCAGGCAGTGAAGTCAGGGGTATTTGGGGGAGCCAGAACAGAGGCTCTGCCCAGCCCCGCCCCGGCAGGGGGCTGGGAGCAGCAGCCCGACTCCTGCGCCTGCACCAGGAAAACCCAGCGTTCTTCCACTGGCAGTTTCCTGGCCTTCACCAGGGAGACCATCAAGATTTCCTGCCCCCTTCAAATCTTGAGTATTTCCAAGGTAGCAAAAGGCAAATGGTTCAAAGTCGAAAAATGTATCTCAAGAAGTTCAACCATTTCTTCCGCCGTGTTGCCTCCCGAACTCCGCAGACACTCTTCTGTCCTTTTTTTTCTTCCGGGGGCATTCACGGCTCTCTATGGAGCAGGTCACCCTCTTTTCCCCATTCCTGTTCTCCATCAGCTCCTCATGGTGGCAGAGGCTGTGTCGTTCCTGCTTCCTGCCATCAGGCGGGCACACAACCCTTGCTTTCTAACGGTCCAGATGGAGTCAAGACAGGGGCCTCCTATGTGTGGGATGTAGCAGCACACGGGGGAGCAAGTGATGCAACAGCTGAGCCCCCTCACCGAGTTCTCACCGGACTGTAGCCTCCAGCAAGCGTGACCTGGGAGTGCAGTCATAAAGCATCCTGCCTCGTGCGTCTCTCCATCCCTCTAAGTTCCCGTTATGTTTGGATCAGACAAGCAGTTAAGATGATCTCTCCTGTGTGAGAGTTAAAATGCGGACTCCCCCTTTGGTCCCCCAGCTCAGGCCTGACCTAAGGAGGGAACATGCAGTTAGAGAAGGGCATGTGGCCGGCTTCCCCTCCCTCCTCACCGAGTGCTTCCTTTCCGTTCCTTTTCAGTCACCCAACTAACTACGATTTCCAAAACCCCAGGGTTGGCAGGTCCAGCAGAGAAAGGGGAGCAAGAGAGTTCTTACCTGGGCAGATCAGTCTTCAGTGGGACCTGTGGTCTGGGGACAAGCCCAGTCTTTCCGATGTAGATTCTTCCTAGATGATTTCCAGCCCAGACACCAGCGCCACACGCCTGCCCTCCCATCCGGGTGGGACCTGTGTTCTTCTGAGCTTGCTGTGAGTCCCTCCTCAGACTCGGCCATGTGGCGGGATCTTCAGAGGTCTGTTTACCCCTGCAGGTGATCCTGTCGGGCAGGATGGTTGGCTCTCCAATGTTCTCTCTCCTGAGGTACTTCCCCTTCAAGGAAACCCACTCGTTAGCCCTCACAGACTCTCTGACTGCAGGCCTGTCAATGCAGCCTCCCTCTCCTTTGACTTGTCTGTCTGTCCCTCCCAACAGGCCCAAATGCGGGGCTCCAAAGTGCCCCGCAGGCAAGTTCTCCAGATGGGAGGGACGCATTAGCTCTGGCAGAGGTCTCCCTGAGCCTTCCCCAGTGGGCGAGAGGACGAAGGGCCCTTTCTTTCCCTTGATAAGCCTACCTTCTATTCCCAAAGCTTTCCATAGCCATTGCCTTCCTTTTAAATTTCTCCAAACACGTTCATAGCTGGAGGGGGATGCCACAGAACAGACTTGTGGGAAATGTACAAGCTGGTGCAGAAGAGATGAAAGAGAATTCAATTTTAAGATATGAAATAACAAAACAGGATATGAAGAAAATTCCAGGCAGGTCCAAAGGAGAAAAATACCATATCCAACTTGAGAAAGAAGAAAAGTTTTCATGGAAGAGTTAGATAAACTTAGAAACGAATAGGACCTCTACTGGTTAAGATGGGGCAGAGAGGGGCAGGGTGGGGAGGATTCCCAGCAGTAAAGCGAGAGTGAAGCCAGCGGTAATTTGGGGCCAGTGAGAACCAGTGTGGCTGAGACAGAGGATGGTTAGGGGTGGAGATGAAGCCGTCTTGGGGCCTGGAATTCAGGGTGAGTGTTTCACCTGATTTGGAGGGAGAGTAATGGGGAGTGAGCCAGACAGGCAGGGGGCAACGCAAGGAGCTAGAGGAGGGGACGAGGCAGCTAAAAGGGGTAGGAGAGGCAGGAAAGGGGGCTTCAAAAGACGAGGGGGCGGGGTGGGGACTGAGGACTGAATTATGCTGTGGAAAATGGGACCGAAGGAGGGACCCCTTTTCCTCCTCTTTTTAAAGTTTGGTGACATGACATTGAATTGAGATTTTGGATGAAGCTAACATTTAATGTGTGCTTATGTGCTAAGCAGAGTACAAAGCACATATGATTTTATTTAATCTCACAAGTAAAATCTTATCACATGGGTTTAAAGATCTGTTTTTCTCGAATCTCGGCTTTCTCTTCTGTCTGATTCCTTGAAAGAGAAACCATCTTAACCATTCAACCTGTGAATCAAGCACAGTGCCAAGCACATAATGGATCCTTAATAAGATCACAATAAATGAACATCGGAACTTGGGCCATCTGCAAACAGGTATGCACTAGTCCCCATTGGAATACACAGGACTAAGCGAGTTGCTTGGGGAACAAACGCAGCTAACCCATGTCTAGGTGCTTCTATGTAAGTCGGGGTGGCTAAGCTTGGACAGTATGATAATCCTTAGAAGAAGGGCACCTCTTCATCTGGGCTGTGGCCGCTATAAGCTATCTCTGCTGCACAGGGCATGATCAAAGGTCAGGAGAGAGGGACTCCTCACTGCCCTCAGATTACCTGGAGCACCCAGGAGCTGCAGAGAATGTCCCGGGTAAGACTCTGACCAAAACTGACCTGTTGCCCATGAACTTCATGGATGCTCCCTTTAGTTCATTCTTAGGTGTGGAGAGTTAGATTATTGGGGTTTGCATGGCCCTTGAGTTTTCTTTTAACCCCGTGTAATTAGAGAATGGGGGTAACCTAGGGGGCTGGGCTGATTTTGCTGGGCAGGCCTTTGTAAAGGACTCCTGTGTGTTCCTTCTGAGCCATTGGTCTAGACAAATCCTCTTAGCTCTGGAGCATATACATGGGGCTGATAAGTTTCCACAACCCTCTGCCTAGTCTGACAGCTTTCATGGGACCCTCAAGCCATACCCTCAAGGTGCCTTGAGCCCATGGGCATACGACTCTATGTGTACAGTTGGAGGATTGTGAGATTCACTAAATACGTCCCAAGTTAGGAAATGACAATACACTTCTCTAACTGTTCAGGCCGAACACTCTGGAGTGGTCTGTGACTCCTCCCTTTCTTATCTTACACCAAGCCACTCAGCAAATCCCACCAGCTCCTTTCACAATATATTCAGGGAGGAGGTCTCACCACCTCCTCACCCCATAACCTGAGGATTGCTCCAGCACCTCTCGGCATCTCCCAGCTCCCATCTCGAAACATTAGGACCATTTGCCACACTATATCAAGACAGAGCCTTTTAATATGCAGTTACTTCATTTAATTCTTATAGCTTACCCCCCACCCCGCGCATGTGGATGTTGTAACCTGTTGATTTGGCCAGTCTGGGAAGACAGTGAGACTTTGGCACTTTGCACACCTTTTTGCGGAAGCTGTCCCTCGACGAGGAGGCGGTCATTTCCCCATTTCAGCTGTAGATGGCACTCTGAGACCATGCAAGGTTGTGTTTTGACGCTCCGGGGCGTGAGGTGTGGATTTGACAGCAGGGTCTGGACTAAAACGAATGGAGATGATGGAATATCAGTTAAAATTAAAAAAAAAAACAAAAAAACCCAAAACATATTTTGGGGTGTGTGTGCAAATGATAATTTAGACAAACTAAACTGGAAAGATTCTGTGTTGTCTAAGAGAAACACTGAAATTTTTCCTGTTTTGAGGTTGTGGAGAACCCAGGAGGTTGGTAGGTCAGGGCTGAAGAAGGTAGAAGAAGGCTCTGGAGGTTCATACTCCTTTCAGGGGCTCAGACGAAGGGTGTGAGGGTGAAGACTTTGGCGTTTGGGAAAAGAGTCTGAGGTCTTAAAAGTTGTATTCAAACTCATCATGTTTACTAAATGTCTGCTTTTGTTTTTGTTTTTGTTTTGAGGCAGAGGACAACAGTTCATTAAATAAGAATTTAGATAGTGGTGGTAGACAGCCGGAAGGTTGCAGACCTGTGGGTGGACACATAGGGTGGAAGGAGCCCGGTCTTCCCCCTGAAGTCATCGAAATTATGCTGAATGTATGTGTATGTGTGTGTGTAAGAGAGAGAGAGAGAGAGAGAAGGAGGTTTCTTTATGACGCAGGGGGTAGCAGGGACCACGAATGGAGAGCAAGTCCAGCTCCTTAGGAAGCTCTACCTGCTCCCCTCTTCATGTTATTAGTTCTGAGGGAGAAGCTGTCTCCTGAAGGTCCCCTTGCCTCTCCTGGGACTGACACAATGTGGAGCACAGTCAGAGGAGGAGGCTGACACCCTGAAGGCTCTGGGAGGACCCACCACGGAGGCCAGCAGTGCGTGTCCTCTTGCCCGGTGTAACCCAGGTCTGTACGGGGCACGGAGATTAGAGGGACAGGTAAAATAGCAGGTGTTCACCGTGTATCAAAGGGCATCCTGTGAAATCCAGATACAAACAAAATCAGAGCCAGCCTCTGCAGCATTTCCTTGGTTTTCACCCATCTCTCTTGTGGAGGGCAGAGGGCTCAGAAAGTTCCCTCTGGGCATCTTTTTTTGCCGTTACTGTAATGAGGATCCAGTTCTAGCCTCACAGATCAGGAGGTGTGATAGTGGGCAAGTTAAGGAAGTTTCATACAGCTCAGTTTCGTCAGCTCTACTGTCAAAGAAAAAAAAAATGTATGAAACAGAGTTAAACAGTCAGGGAAGACTTCATCTGAGGTTACTGCAGGAGAGGAAAGAGAACTCAATTCCAATGAGAGAAAATGTGGGAGAGTTTCTAAGAGCTGGGGAGCTGGTGTGTGAGAATCACATTGAGGGGAGGGTGGTCAGGTGATCCAGCTGTGTGTGTGTGTGTGTGTGTGTGTGTGTGTGTGTGTGTGTTTGCTCTTTAGCTCTCATAGAAGTGAGGTGTTTAAGTCTCCCAGAGACTGGGAGGTAATCTTGATATCATATTTCAGAAGAATGGCTCCCAGATCTTTAAGAGAAAATTTACATGTCAAAAGGGAGAGAAAGAATTCAGGATTCCAAGTTTTCTAAAGAAATGCTCTGAACAAAGGGAGCTCAGAGTCCAGGCATCACAAAGAAAACTGTTAGAGATTCAGTCAAGGGATGTTAAACTCTCCCAGTCAGCAAAATGGGTCTAGTAATAGTATTCACTTCCCAGGAATCATGGACATATAAATGGGACAAGGAGGGCAAAGCGCAGAGGACATTTCTGGGCAAATGGCAGTTATCATGTGATGACTATTAGGATTTTCATGGACAGAATTGTTTAATTTCCTTCCACTCTGAAGACCAGTCCTAAAATCTATTAAAGAAAATACAAATAATCCTTATTTTTAAAGGCTACTATGTATAAATAAGACATATTGTATATACCCATATGTCCGTGGAGAAATTCACAACAACAACAAAAAAGCTGGAGGTTATAATCTAGAAGCAGAAAACAAACAAAACAAAACAAAACAGAAAACAAACAATCCACCGTTTTCATCAGAGTTTGAATTCTGAAACAGCAAAGCAAACATTTATGAAACCATCTGTTGCACAGAGTAACATCTGATGACGTATTTATTTTTTTACTAGCTTGTCTTCTGTCTGGAAGGTCAAAGAACTTAAAATAATTGAAACCCACCTCTTGACTCATTGCTCTGCATAGTTTGCTGCTGATTCTGAAGCTGTAAGTGTTGACAATACGCACATATTTCCTACTTTCTTAAAGGACTTTTAAAAAAGTATTTATTTATTTATTTATTTTTAGGGGGACTAAGCAGACTGAGCAGGGAGCAGGATATGGGGTTCGATCCCACCACCCTGAGATCATGACCTGAGCCCATATCAAGAGTCGGATGCTCATCCAATTGAGACCCCAGGTGTCCTTAGTTAGGGGACATTTCTTGTTCCTTCCTCCTGGCAGCCTAAGAGAGGGCATCTTTCTATACAGTGTTCGACAAGAGGTGCTGCCCATGTGGAAACGAACTTTCCAAGCCTGAACAGACACTGTGATGGTTTACTGGCTACCTGGGTACCTTTCAAGGGGCTCCCTCGGAACTGAGGGCTTGAGAAGCTGGGGAGCACATGCTGTTGGGCACCATGCTTTGAGACGGTCAAAGCATGGGCAGCAGGAGGGCACAGAGGACCTCAGGCATCAGGGGAGACACTCCGACTTTCTTGAATGAGATCTTGGTTCTGGTAATGACATGAGACTGTTGGGCTCTTTTTAATGGAATAAAAAGATGTCATATTTAAAAATGTTTAAGTATAAATTCTAACACAGGACATCTGGGTGGCTCAGTCAGTTAAGCAACTGATTCTTGGTTTGGGCTCAGGTTATGGTCCCAGGGTCATGAGATTGAGCCCCACATTGGGCTCTGTGCTCAGAGAAGAGTCTGCTTGAGGTTCTCCCTCTGTCCCTTCCCTGGTTCGCTCGCTCACTCTCAAATAAGTAAATAAAATCTTTTAAAAAAATTCTTCTAACACATTGTTTCCTTCTCTTGAAGGAACTCTGCCTGGCTTTCTAGCACAAATCCAAGTATTTGATAAAATGTACTTACTCTGATTCGAAATGAATAAATAGCAACTTTATCGGTGTAAACAGTCCTCTCTGGTTCTCAAAATCCTTCCTTGAGAAATGACCTCATGCAGCGCTTGCTGAACCTTTTTACTGCTGTGTTGCCAAGAGCTGCTCAGGCCAAGTGTTTATCAGGGAGGGGGTCTCGGATGGCATGCACACTCTCCTAGCCCTGCGGTACTATAGACCGTGAGACAGAAGTCCAGCCTTGACTTGCAGGAGGCAAGGTCGACACTTTAGTAGCCAGAACTAATCTCACAGTCAGTAAAAATAGGACTTTGTTTGCATTACTTTCTTCTTGAGAATTGGCACGAAAAAGGAATAGCGTTAGCTTCATCTTCAGAACAAGCTCCCACCGCAAATAAATCACAATATACCGACCTCTCCCGGGGGCCCCACCCAGGAAACAGACCCCACACACTTCTTGTTTCAACCCAGCTGTTGCAGCAGTTTGGAGCTTAGTTCTTGAGGTTCCTCCGTTTCTTCTTTGCAGCTCAGGGATCTGGCTCCTTGGGATGGGCTGGCCCATTGGTCACCTGAAAAGACCGGTGGAGCACAGGTCAGACCTCATGTCATCCTTTATCCGTTCAACATGGATTTCTCCACAACCTGAAGCATTGTTCGGGCACAAGAGCTACAACAGTGAAAGAGGAAAAAAAATCAGAGTCTTACCGAAGTTAAACTCCACAGAGGAAAACAGAAGACAAGTTGAGACCAGTGTGTCAAAAGGGGGTCGAGGCCCAGAGTTCTGCAGTGGGAACTCGTTTTATAAGAGTCCACTGTGTGTCCTGGGCAGTGGAGATAGTTTTTACTTCAGTTTCTTTGCTTGGGTGGTTGTTCATACTTGGTGGGTAGTGTCAAGGTGGTAAGAACTTGATCCCCATGTGTATACATGGGGCAAATTAATGGTTTGAATTCTCAAGATTGTCTTTTCATCATAAGCTTGGGAAGCTCCACTTCCAAGTTAAGATCTTGAACCAATGGACAGACAATTTTGGTGGCCTGGGGAGGGATGACCCTTTTTAGCTCCTTGGTTTTTGCAGGAAGAAGTTTTAGCTCTCCACCAAGAATGGACTGAAGAGTTTTAAAAACGGTTCTTAATTGGGGGCTAAGACACTAGCCCCTAACGAATGCATCAGTCTGATAAAGGTTCCACTACTATTCAGGGATCTGGTTTTGAGTTCCATCGCTATTTCTCTCATTTGGAGATTTTTTCTTACCTTTGAGCTTGGCTGAGTATTTATTTTTCACATCGAATCAATCATTTCCACATTATTCTAGCATTGTTTGTTTTGTGCAAGGGCTTGAAGGGTTTGGAGGTTGAAGATTGAGGAGTTTCTGTATTGTTTCTGTACGTGAGAAGGAAAATCCAGCATAGGCTGCTGTTAGCCGTAAGGAACCCTGAAGTCGAAGTCACACACACTTAAATGAAAGTACAGTAGCAGTGAATTGGCCTCTGAAAAATAACTGTACTGAGGAAAGAGAGGCTGAGCATAGTTTTAATTAAATACATTTATTCATATGATTTTTAAATGCAGGGTCATTTAGAATCCATACTATTTCAGATAACAAATTATTCTTTTCTCCCATGCTTTTAAAAGAGATCTTAAAACTTTTTGCATTCAATCAAATTGTAATGGAGAAATGTTTACTTTATGCTGAGTTTTTTAATTGACGTAAAATTCATATAACAAAATTAACTGTCTTTGAGGTTACAGTCAGTGGCATTCAGTTCATTCATGATGCTGTGCAAAAATCACCTCTCTTTTGCTCCAAATATCTTCAGCACCTGCAAAAGAGATGCTCTTCCCACTAAGCAGTCACCACCCCCCCCACCCCCATCCTCCAGCCCCTGGAAACCACTGGAATAGTTTCTATATCTATAGATTTCTCTCTTCAGGGTAGTTCATATAAATGGAATCATATACCACGTGACCTTTTGTGACTGGCTTTTTCTACTCAGCTTAATGCTTTCCAGGTTCATCCACGTTGTGACATATAGGGGGACTTTGTTCCTTTTTAGGGCTGAACAATGTTTCCCCATGTGTCTATGCTCCGTTGTGTTTATCTACTCATCTGTTAATAGACATTTGGGTTGTTATCTTTTAGTGACAGCAAATAGGGCTCTCTTATGCTAAATTTTGTAAAATGATTTCAATAATTGAGTAGCAACCTAATTTTGATTACATCCACATGTGTAGGGATGGCTAAAGGAATAGTGTCTTACCAGGTAAAGAAATCAGTGCTCAGCCGTTTCCCAGCTGCTGTCTATCTGTGTGGATCTGGAAATGTTCCAGCAGCAACAGAACCCCTGGCTCTGAGTATCCTCCAGGGTCACTACCTTTCCGACATGGGACCATCTCATGCCTGTCATTGCACCAACAGCAACATGGGCTTTAAAGGTCTTCTTCCTTCCAATGATAAGAACTTGTTTTCGGATGAGGAACTCTTCAAGTAAGAGAGAGGGATTGCCAAGCCCCAGAGTGCGCTCTGCTGGTTCGGTGGGACTAGACTGGGCTCCTTCCCACGTGCTCATTTCCCAGCTGTGTTAACATGGAGTTCCTCCATGACTGAGAGTGGCATGACTGGCATTAGTAAGAACAATTGGGCTTCAAACCTGTGCGAGGTTTTAGGGTAGAAAAGGCAGTTGTCGATACCGGTGAGCAGCTCAGAGGAACCTGATCTGTGTCACGTGGGGAAGGCAGTTTGATTGACAGCCCACCCAGCAGAGTCAGCAGATCCGGGAGCCCTTGGTTCTTGCTCTTGGACCTGGATTTCAGAACTCTCCTGGGATTAATCTTTCTCAATAATGGGACGAGTTGCCAGGCAATGGCTTAACAATAGAGTATCTGCTCTTCTTTCTCTGTTTTCAACTGACTCCAGGAAAAAAAAAAATAAGAAGCAAATTTTCCTACATAAAGACTTGCTTGCCTATTATTAAAAGCCTTCTGAGGGTAATAAATCACAATAATTCACAGTTCTGTTAAATCAAGAATGACCAATTCAGGTCAGTTACTCCTGAGCCTGCTCAGGTCTCTTTCCAATTAAAACTGCCTTTGACTGAATAGGACTAAGGCTTTCAATACTTAATTTATTGATAAAAATCAACAAAATGAATGGTCATAATTTAATTTATGCTGATAGGTTAATCTAATTTTGCATGCTATACTTACATGTTTTAATGATTCTATGCAGTGGTTGGTAATTTGGGGGCTGAAGCTGATGGAGCAGATATTTTCCAGGTTTTTACTGACTAATCAAATCACATGATAACATTTATGTAACTTGTTTATTTAATTCTTCTTGTCATAAAAGAAAAGTTAATTTTTGTTAACTATCTTCACACACAAAAAAAACTGCAGATTTATGTAAAAGTTTCCAATGATTCATTTACTCTAATTGTTTCACAAATATTTATTTCTAAACTCTTCCCCATTTTTGTAGGTAATAGCAAACAAGTTTCTCCAGGCCAAGGGAGGTGGCAATAATGATTTGCAGAAAATCAAAATCAGCCCTTTGTGAAACACATTTTTTCATGTAAGGGTTTTCCTTTCATTAAATTGTATTAGGATTGTCAAAAGCAAACATATATTAGAAGCACATTTATAAAGCACGCCATTCACAACAGTGGTAGAATTTTAATTGAGTTCTGCAGGGTTCCAGAAGGGAGGCGGCTGGCCAAGCTGGTCCTATCATGGAAGGTCTCATTCTCCACTAACGAGTCTGGACCTTACATAGTCATTCAGGACAAATCACTTACATGTTAACCCAAACCCACTTAATTAATTTCTGTGTTGTCTGGCCTATTCTCCCAGAACTATATTCAGAAACTCTTGGAGAGCTCTGTACGTTTGGTCTTGATAATATGCGATAAGAGTCATTCTTACTCTTTTTCAGCCTTTGCTTTTGTTGCTGAAGAAAGAAACAGACAAGTTAGTGCATTAGAAAGCTGAAAATCTTAACAAAATTACATTTGTTAAGAATACTTATTCAGGGGCGCCTGGGTGGCTCAGTGGGTTAAAGTCTCTGCCTTTGGCTCTGGTTATGATCCCAGGGTCCTGGGATTGAGCCTCGCCTCAGGCTCTCTGCTTGGCGGGGAGCCTGCTTCCCCCTCTCTCTCTGCCTGCCTCTGCCTACTTGTTATCTCTCTCTCAAATAAATAAATAAAATCTTAAAAAAAAATACTTATTCAATTGTTTTGTGCATGGTCATCTGATAGGACAGTTCCTGACCATCATTATGATGAAGTAAGTTCTCTACCCAAAGGACAGATCCTAACTACAAAGTTAGATTAAACTTACTGGAGGGGGTAGAACAGTACTCTTTGTTCCTCTGTGAAGATGATTTTTAAAAATTTCATATTAAGTCCATAATAGAACTTATTAAAATGTGGATTCTGAAAAAGAGATTCAATAAATCTAGGGTGAAGCTCAAGAAAACTCAGAAGAACCCGTGGTGAATTGGATATAGATTGTCCTCAGAACAAGGGTGCCTGGGTGGCTCAGCTGGTTGTGTCTGTCCTCAGCTCAGGTCATGATCCTGGGGTCCTGTGTTCCAGCCTAATGTCGGGCTCTTTGCTCAGTGGGGAGTCTGCTTCTCCCTCTGCCTGCCGCTCCCCCTGCGTGTGCTCACATTCTCTCTCTCTCTCTGTCAAATAAATAAATAAAATAAAATAAAAAAACTTAAAAAAGAAGCATCGTGTCTACAACTTCATGATTTCATAGTGAATTACGGTTAATATGCAAAATTATTTCTTATTTCTTGCCTTTGATGTATTTAAATATTCTGTTAAGTAGGACATCTGATCCTGATCTGTGTCAGAGTCACAGTTCGTTTTTTTTTTTAAAGATCAGTTTTTTGATCACTCAGCTTGACCCTAAAATTTGCAAGTTGTACTTGTTTCTGTGTTTTTGTGTAATTAAAAAGAGAAACAACAATACAATCTTACTAGCAACAATAGAAGAGTCATATCTATTTTAACCTTGCTTAACAAATGATATTAAAGAAGGCAAAAGAAGTTTCAGTGTAGGTCATGGATAGAGAAAAAACCAAACCCAGCCTGTTAATCATGTATTAGGTGAGAATCTCCAATCCACAGTGCACAGGTAACATCAAAGCTCTCAACTTAAAGGGTTTCTTATTAACATTTAAGAAAAAAATTTATCTGATTCTATCTCAGTCGGAGCCTGAAACCAAAGGGGTTTAGTAAGCCCCTCATCGCTGAAGGTCAGGCGCCAGACAGAGCCATCATTAGCAGGTGCAACATCTCACCATTGGAAAATTTTTGGTGGTAGTTTGCTCATGTGGGCAAAAGAGAGCATTAAATATCTTGCAAGTGAAACAGAACATGCATTCACTTCCTGTAATTTTTATATATTTTCTGTGCTCACAGTTTTTCTACTGGCAGAATTGTGTCTCAGTGGGAATGGTGGTAAGAGAAACATTATCGTGAAAGTAAAGCCAATTTCAGATTTTTGAAGGCAACTATATGCAGTAATTACATCTGGAAAGCACAAGGAAAACACGTGAGCTTGCAGACACAAAGACGTTTTGACTCAGGACGCACAACAAACATACCGGAGACTACACGGAGTGACTTCAGACTTGAGGACACTTTTGAGTGCTTTTTATTTTTGAGAGCTCATTTTAATCATCTGCCCTAGCTCTGTTTCTCTTTCAGGTCCTTTGGCTGTTCAAGGTTGGCTCTGAAGATTACCTGAGGGGTCCTGAAATCTCTCTGACCCAAGGAATTCGACAGTGCCCAGTCAACAGCCCAGAAACCAGTGTAAGTTTAAATTAAAAGGACACTCTCTACTGAAAAACGCAGCCCAATGCAAATTTGCCATTGGTGCAGGGATAGAGATGGGCAAGTGACCTGTCACTTCTCCACTCCTCTTTAATTATCAGATGAGGACATCTCATTGTTTCATAGATGTTTGAAGATAGGGCTCCTTGTGGTTCTGCTAATAGCTACCTGTTTGATATTAGAGAAACCACTTAACCTCTCTGGCTTTCATTCTTTTCAGGAATAAAATAAATGGATTAGATTTAAGGTTCTCTACGATCCTTTCAACTCACACAATGAAATGATCTTGAAGTTTTCAATTTTTTTATTTAATGTATCTAGTTGAATTTTCTGTTTTTTTTTTTTTTCTTACTTTGATCTTGAACATGATTATTTGGTAGCTTCAGTTTAACAAATTCAGTTCAAAGTAGGAGAATTTAACGGTACATTTACAAGGTACCCAAACCAGTAAATATTCCTACAGATCGGCTGGATCTTCTTTGAAGTTTTTATATCCATCATAATCATTCTTCCTGGATTTTTAGGGATGGTCCTGATTCCCAGTACATGAGTCTGTCCTTCCTATAAACTGAAGGTGAAAAACTCATGGGCCATTGGCCATATGCAACTGTGTTGGGGGTTTTGGTTTGCTTGTTTGTTTTTGAATTTTTTGTCCCATAAGGTGTTTAAAATTTCAGTCATGAGTTAGGGCAGATGATTTCCCAGTTATGCAGTTTGAGTTTAGTGCTGCTTCATGGTGATGATTCTCTGTGGTTCTTGACTTCACCTGCCCTCTTAGTTTGCCTTTGGAGTCATCCAAATTTTCCTGTAAAAACTAGACGGTGTTTGCAACTGGGTGGTTTTCTCAGCCTGATTTAGCTCACAGAAGTTTGAGGATTCAAAGATCTTGCTCCATTTTGTACCATCCCTGTAATTCTCAGGTCAAGCTGATAGTGTTTACACCTAGACAGATCTCTTAAACATTTCATGGATTTTCTGACTTTATGGGAGTTCATGCCATCAGACACAAGTCACAACTGCACTCCTCTTTCTTCCGTCATGGGAACCCTACTGTTTTGCAGGAAGGGTTTTCCAAGCACATCCTCAAGCTCCTTAGGTCTTCAGGGAAATCATGTCATGAGGTTCCACCTTCTGAGGTAGCAAGGATCCTACAGCCCAGCGTGGATTTGCTCCTGCATTGAAGCCGTTTCCTCATCTGAGAATCTCTGACTTTTTAGAGAGACTAGGATTAAAGATCAGTTTTACTGTTGAATTCAGGAAGTCCTGCCTCTTTTATAATACCTAGAATTCTTTTAGAAAATGGAATAATTCTCTATTTAGCCCTTCTCTCTCTGCTTGTACCTCATTTAATATAGCTAAGAGAAACCAGTCGATGTTTTCGATGTTTTGCTTGGAAATCATCTTAGATCCATCCATTCATGAGATAATTTCCATGTTTTTATGGTGGATGGTCTTGCAAAACTTTCTCTCACTATGTGACAAAAGTCCCCGTTTCTCCAGTTTCCAAGAATATTGTCCTCACTGTCCTCCAAGTTCTTATGGATAGTCTTCTTGAGGTCTATCCAAGTTCTATCTTCTGCCCAGTCCCCAAACCAGTGAGTGATACTTGTATTAGTGGCATCAAACAATTTTTTATGCCCATAGATTTTATAGGTCTAGAAAAGTGGGCAGGACTTTGCTCCAGGATGTCTGGGGTCTCAGCCGGGCAGACTCAAATGACTGGGGGCCAGACTCACTTTGGAGGCTCTGTGTTCCTGTGTTTTGGCGCTTGGGCTGGGCTCAGCTGAGTCTACTAACTGCAACACCAAATGCTAGGTCCCCATGTGGTGTCAGCGATTGGCAGCACACTAGCTGGATCCTAAGAAGATGTATCTAGGGAGGAGGGACCATCCAGACAGCTGATGCCAGGGGGAAGTTGGCAGAAGCTGCATGAACTTTGTCGACATAGCCACAAAAACCACCAGAGTCAGCAAAGCCAGTTTGGATTCAAGGAGAGGGGGATTAGTCTTTATTTTGTGATGGGCGATGACAAAGGCATGTTGTAGAAGAGCGTGTAAAATGGGAAGGACCGTTGGGCCATTTTTAGAAAATACAGTCTTCCATACTGGTAAAAATCCTTTATCAAATGATGTACAGAATGGAGAATTTTCTGCAGACTCTTGTCACAATTTCTGGTTTGGACAGTAAAGGCTTTAGTTGCAGGACTTGGAATTATTGCCACTTAGAGGGTTACATGAGGAAGCACATCAGGCAGAGACTCAGGACTCAGTGGTGGTCAAGCAAGATGAAGGGTCTTCCCCTCACCGAGGAGGAGGAACCATGCAGGAGGAGCTATGTGCATTTTGGGGAGAAGGAGCTGGAGGGAACTTGTAGCTGGGTTGGTGCTGGGTGATTTTCAGCAGTGTTTAAGGGAAGTGGAATATGGTTCTGTCAGAGAGTGTTTTGGTAAATTTTATCTGGAGGTAGAGGTATTAAAGGGAAGTCCGTGTTCACAGGCCAAAAAATAGTGGTCACCGATGTGTGTCTGATATTTGTGGGGCTGTGGTGCATTCTTATCTCTGGGTTCAAACAGGATCAGAGGAGTCTTATCTCTGTCTCCTGGTGTTATCTCACAGTGCAGCCTTGCCCAACTCTCATTCATATTCTGAAGAAGATGTGCTTTCTTGGGAACACTGGGCCTAGGAGTCCTGTGCTGGAGCTATTTTTTACTTTCTGACTGATAAAAGTGGTCTTCACCTTTTAATGACTAACCTTAGGTGTAAATAAACCGATTAGAGATGAGTCTGCCATTGTAAAGAACTCACAACTAATGGTGAAGACAAACCAAGAGGCCTAGGGATCCCCTTGCATCATTATCTGTCGTATAACCCAGATGTCAGCTTGCTTTCCACTTCCTGAGCCTGGGGACCGTGTGCTTATTATTTTGTTCCTCGTGTGTCTGTTGCACGGCGAGAACAAGTGAACTTCCTACTGCTCTAAGAGCTGTCTTTTGGGGACACTGAAAGTTGGTGTAGAGTTTAAGGCTGCAGCAAGATGCTTCAGGGAGTACAATGCTGTCCCTCCCTTTGGTTCTTCAGAAGTTGTGGGATTACAGAAGAATTCTGGCACATCCGTCCAGCATCAGACTTGCTGGACAGGGACTCTGTCTTTGGAAATTAGACGTACGGAAAGCCTTCCTGTCCCCTCGGGATGTCGCCTGTATGGCTAAGGTTTCCGGTTTCCCCACCCCTTTCAGTTTGTGGTTGGAGCACTGAATTTACTGTGTGAGCACTAGGACCACATCTGAAAAAATCATGTATCATTTAAAAATAAAAATGACATCTAGGTCCTGTCCCACTGTGGAGGCTGTTACCAGATACTGCTTTGAACTTGGAGTTGATCTGAACAAGGTCAGACTGAGCTGAGCATGTCCTTCACACGTGAGCAAGTTCCTAAAAGCCTAAGGGCAAAGTGTGTTAACAGGAGCCCCCTTCCTCTTGGGATAAACCTTGTCACTCCCATGTTGCCTGGAAGCAAATCCTGACCTGCTGACTGACTCCTGTTCCTCAGCACAGAGCTGGCCTGTGTGGATGGGAACAGCAGTGATGGGGAAAGAGGGAAATCGCTGCTTCCCGTGTCCCTTCATCACTTGCAACTTCCTCACTTCCAGTGAGTTTTCTCAGCCCTTCTTCCATTTCTTTACCCCACTCTTTCTGCAGGACCCAGGCCCATGGTTTATTTTGGGTTCCGCTGCCCTCACTCTGGGGTTTAAGAAGCTCAGGATACCTGGCATCTCATTTTCTTTCCATGTATAAGTTAATCTTTGATTCTTGGCGACCTACAGATCCACTGTCATTACACGCGCGTGCGCACACACACACAGAGCCTGGAAGAAGAAGGAAAAGCGTGGGAGGATCTGCAAGAGGGTTTCTTTCTCCCCATAGGTGTTTGTACAGTCGAACATAATCTGAAAGTTGGGTGCTTCTTTTAGCAATACAAGTTATTGGGGAAAACTGGTAGGTGGGAGAGGGCAGGCAGAAACTGAGCAGAGGCACCAAAGTGGTCCCCAGAAATGTGGACGAATATGGGATAGTGATGGGAAGTAGGGATGAGACTTTGCTACCTCTGTTCCATGCTGCTCACTCCAGAGACCTCCAACACGACCCCCCCACTAGTCTCTCCGAGCCCCACTGGGGAGGTGGAGAGATACCATGAGGTCTAGAAGGGTGCAGTGGGGCAGTTTCCGACCTTGCACGGTCAGCACCCCTGCTGAGGGCTAAACATGGTGGACAGGTTCTATACAGCAGCATCTCGCTGCCAAGTTTAGCCTTATGAGATAAACCACGGGTCCTATAGCAGGTGTCATTATAAAATAGCCTCCTCCCTTCCTCCCTGTTCCATTGAACATAACCTAAGTGCTGCTGTGAAGAGATCTGGCATTCTTTATTATCATCCCAAGTAGTCTGACCCCCAGCAGGGACATTATCGGGGTGGGCCAGTCCTTTTCTCTTTCTGTCTTTCTTTCTCTCTCTCTCCCTCTCTCTCCTCCCTCCCTTTCCTTTCTTTTCCTCCGCCCTCTCTCCCTTCTTTCCTCCCTCCCTCCCTTCAACCTTCTTCCTCCCTTCCTTCCTTTAGATTCTACCTGCATATTTTGCAAGAGAGAGGGAGAGATCATGCAAGCGGGGAGTTGGGCAGAGGCATGGTGCTCAACGGACTGAGCCACCCAGGCACCCCAACATGGGTCCTTTAAAGGAAGAGGAAGTTGGAGAGATTCCCAGTTGGAAGGCTTGGAGTTGCTGATGATGACTGCAGTAGTGTAAGGGCCTATTTAGCCAGAGCGATTCAATCCGGTTAAACAGTGATTTAGTTGTTTATGCAGTAAAACTTAAACTGACCCTGCCCACCCCCCACAGGGGAACTTACTTAAAAGCAAGTCTGGGAAACCAGTAGAATATGGTCAACCAGTCCCTGATAACAGAGCACAAATACAAGGGCAGGTCAGGTCAGGTGGAGATAACAGCCCAAATGCATGGATGAGTCGGGCCAGGTGGAGACATCCAATCAGTGGGGTGCGCATACTGTCTCCCTAGCTACCAAGGAGTCAGCCCCGGTTTTTGGGTGCCTTTCGGGTGCCAATTCTGACCAAGGTGATAGGCTAGTTCAAATAGCTACTATGGGGTGAATTGTAATTCAGTTGGCCACCCGTGTGTGACCTAGCATGACTGTGCAGCTTTCTCTGTGTGTCACAATCTCATTGGCCACCTGTGTGTGACCAGGCTCAACCACATGGCCTTTGTTCTATAAAAGTTAGTCTGTGAGGCTGGGAGGGGTCGCCCTCTCTGTAAGAGGCGGCTCTGAACAGTTGGTTTGATTCTCGATGCTTGGCGTGAAATAAAGCTTTGCTTGACTTTTGCTTTGTATCAGTCTCGCTCCTTTGATCACGGACCTATCACTGGGGGACCTTTCAGTAGCAAGGCCATGAGGAGTGGTGTGTACAGCCCCGGGAGGTTGGCAATGGCCAGGAAGGAAAGGACCTTAATCCCTACAACCAGAAGGGCTAGATGCTACTAACAACCTGAATGAGCTCAGAAGAGAGTCCTTCTCAGGTCCCCAAAAGGATCGCAGCGCAGCGGACCCTGTGGTTTCATCATCATGAGACCCCTGCGGAAATTCAGGCCTGGGGTGATCAGAACTGTCAACATGTTTTTGCTCTAAGCTCTTACATTGATAGTAAATTTGTCACCCGGCAATAAGATCTAGTACAAACCCTAATGTATACAGTGAGTTTCCTACAATACTCAAGGGGATTGCAAAAAGGCAGAGTTGAGGAAAATGTGCTTACCTAAAAAAAATATGTGTTTTCCTGGTTATCAAAAGGTCTAAAAATATTTAACACCAATAAAGTGTCTCTGACGACAAAAACAAATGGAGAAAGCCCCATTCCTAAGTAAAAGAGGTTGAATTCTGTGTGAATACTGCTATAGCCTTGTCGTCAGGGCAACACAGAGACGGACACAATTCTTCAGGGAGATTCTCAGCAGAGTTGGTTTCGGTTTACTCACAAGGAGCAACTACGGAGAGTGGAATGATTGGGAGCACAGGTAAATAGAACTGATACTAGGGATGCTGTGAGAATTCAATAAAAGAATAAGTTCTAAATAAATGTTGGCTACCATCACTGTCATCCTGGGTCTCTGCAGCCAAAGAAAAGGTAAAAACTTCAGGGAAATTTCCGACTAAATGTCGGGAGAGACATCGTTTGGTTTCTTGTAAAGGCATAAGTATTAGCTCTTTCTGTGAATTAGCACTGGAAGGCGGCAGCACATTAAATAGTATTCAGCATTCAATTGCCATCACATCTAAACTCAGCTGCTGGGTCATTTCTTTAATTGTGAGTTTCTGTTCCTTGAAGGCTTTCAAAAGGCCAAACTTCCTTTCTCCCTTCACCCTGGGTCTTAGCTCTGTTTGCAAAACCTGGCCATTATTGCCCTGGGGCCATGCGTGACCTGACTCCCTGATTTTCATCCAAGAGGAAGGACATTCAGCTACAACTCCAGTCCTCACTTGTCTCTTAGGAAAGGGCCAGCCTCAGGACGTCTGGGTGGCTCAGTGGGTTAAGCATCTGCCTTCTGATCAGGTCACAATCTCAGGGTCCTGGGATGGAGTCCCGCATGGGTCTCCTTGGAGTCAGCTTCTCCCTTTCCCCCTGCCTGCTGCTCCTCTGCATGTTCTCTCTCTCTCTCAAATAAATAAATAAAATCTTTAAAAAAAGAAAAAAGAAAAAAAGGAAAGGGCCAGTTTGAGTTGCGAGGCAGGCTGTAGTCTTGGGGGCAGTGTAGAAAGCATATGTATTTCCCAGATAAAAGAAAGGCTGTCATGAAGAAGACGGCACGTGCCTGTTTGCTGGGACAGGACTACCCAGGATTTTCTGCTATACTAAGAAACATCAACCCCAAAGCAGATCTCTGACCTTGTTTTCTAAGGATTTTTTCAACGCCCCCTTTTCAGTTTCCATTTTGCTTTGACAGTTGACAATTTGTCTTAGCATCTCCCGTGCACACTGTTGGTTGATGTAACAAGTACCTCTGATGTTTCCCGTCTGGTTTAGCAACCAAAAGAATCCTCTGGCATTCTAGCTCTGACCCATACCTTCTGTGACCTTAACTAGTAAGCCTCTGTAAAACAAAGAACCCAAGAGAGAGTTGTTACAAAGTTTTAGTGAAACGATACATGCAAAGCAGTTCATTTCATTCCTAGTGTTTAGCAAATACTTGATCAATGGTAGGGATTATTATAATTTACCTCTACTGTGGGTACCACCATGTAATTCATGGGCAATATTGCAGCTAAATTAACCAAAGACTGATTTATGAATTTTAGAAAGAAATGAAGATTTGAAACTTTAAAATTCACACATTTTCCAGAACTATGCTCACAAAATATTTAGTAGAATTTCTGTTTTGAGGATGGATAACAACAATTAATGATTAGTATGTCAAAGCCAATTAAATGGCATTCTTTCCACATCCAGAGATCCACGCATAGTATAGGAACTAGTCTCTGGATATTAGAAGAAGCTACCATTTTGATACATGGAAGCAAGTCTCTGGCCAGGAATCTGGGTAGAAGAATCACCAAAGGCATTTAAGCACAAGAGATCAAATGTGGCAGGGGCAAGGTGAATCTTAATAATATAGTGTACTAAAGTCTCTAAGCCAAGAAATTCCAGTTAAAACTGGATTCTGACCCATGAAACACCTGGGGACCTGTCAGATGGAGACAAAGGATTGCTCTGTAGCAACACTTCCTTGACCTCCAGGCATGAGGACAGCAGAGAGACCACAGGGGAAGGTCAACCTGCAGTGCCTGGCCGGGTCGGAGATGGGGTATGGGTAGAGCGAAAAACATGGCCCTGCTCTCAGAAGGCCTGGAGTTTACCTGGAAGGAATATTCTGTGCATTCCGCGTGGTATCCAAACCTCTCCAGTACTATCCACATTATCCAGACATTCCTTCTCGTCAGGCTGCTGCATTTCTGTGAGAGCCCATCTCCCCTGGTAGAGGTTCATTGATTCAGGAAGAACCTGTGTTGTATCAGCACATTTCTCTAGCCCATACCACAGCTCCTGACCTACAGCACTGGCTGTGGCCACGCTGAACAAACCAAGAAGATAGCATATTCAGTTGGGTAAGTACACCAGCCAATGTTAAGAATTCACTTAGGTTTCACCTTTCTTTTTCACTGGCAGCACAAACGTAGAAGTTGCCCAGGCTTTTATAATTTATAAACGCTGATTTTGTGATACAAATGCAGAGTTTATAAAAGAAGGTGTAGGGAAGAATGGTAATAAAATGTGTAGATCATATGATTTCTGAGTAAATACAAAAACGTGAGCTGTACCAGTGTAAGCAAATGGGTTCAAGTTGAATTACCTGCTCAAAGTTGTAGGTTTTAAATTCTAAATATTAGATTTTCCTTTTTTTTTTTACTCTTTTTAAAATTTATTTCTTTTCAATTAGCAATAATCGCGCCTCGGATAAACCTCATTGGCTACGATACTGCCACTGCGCAAAGCTAAAATTTATTTCTTTTCAGCGTAACAGAATTCACTGTTTATGCACCACAGCAGTGCTCCATAGATTTTCCTTTTTTGTGTGTGCTAAACTCCTTATTCATATATTTATAACACAAGCATTTATTTTCTTAAATGTTTCCTCAAACATCTAGCATAAAATATATCACTTTAAATAAAACTTTTATGCATTATTGAATTTAAGTTCAGAAATATTTCATGATAATAGACATCTTTCCTGATGCCCCATAAATTTATTTTCATTAGTTGGTCAATGTAACATTTTTTCAGTATTTTTATGTTAACTAATTTTATCATGAGGTTTTTTGTATGAATACTTCACTGTCAGGGTCAATAGTCATTCCAAAAAATGTGAAGACTCAAAGCTTTAGACGTGAGGGGAAAATTAAATATATATAATATATCATCCCATAGGTGAAGGCAGAGGATCCCAGATATTTATGGATATTTCAGTATCGTACAGAAAAGAGTTAATGCCGCAGGCCTGACTAGTATCCTTGGAAAAGCCTGCTTAGCTGGCATTTGGGAACTTGGAGTTTGAGAGGTCTCCTATCACCCGAACTGAAGAGTCAGGTGTTAGGTAAAAGTAGAAGAATGAGAGACTATGGACTCTGAAAAACAATCTGAGGGGTTTTAAGTGGTGGGGGAGTGGGAAGTTGGGGGAACCAGGTGGTGGGTAGTAGAGAGGGCACGGATTGCATGGAGCACTGGGTGTGGTACAAAAACAATGAATACTGTTATGCTGAAAATAAATAAAAAATAAATTAAAAAAAAAAAGTAGAAGAATGCCCAAAGGCAGAATACATTAGAGGAAAAAAAAAAAAAAAAAAGGAAAAAAGTTAATGAGAGAAAATCTGAATTAAACAAAGTTAAACAGGTTTATTTGCTGCAAGATTTTCCAAAACCCTATAGATACTAATAGTAATAATAAACACACACTGAGCACTTACTGTATGCCAAGTGTTTTGAATGTGTTCGCTAGTTTAACCCTTACAACAGCACTATGGGGTAGGTACCATTATTATCATACTATTTTACACATGGGGAAACTGAAGCCACAGAAAGAAAGTCACTTCCTCAAGGTCACCCAGCTTGTGAGTTGGAGGACAGGATCGGTACACAGTACTCCTCTAATTAATTTACATATAACCTTCACCTGCAACATTTCCTGGAATGAATATTCCATATGACATAATTTGGTAAATGTTGGAGTAGAGAGAACAAAATGAGGAGAGTTGAGAAAAGCACGTGGGCAATTTTCCATTGTAGAAAACGGCATTCCTGTAACTCCAAAGACAGGATCCCCCTTATCAGGAATCAGGTACACTACGTTTCTGGCCAGGAATCAGCCTTTATAATCCTTACTCATCATGAGAGTATTAGAAATAAGAATACTAACTGCCAAGTTCAGTTATATATATTTAATTTTATATGTTGAATTGTGTAATATGTCAACATACAATATTATCGATACATAAATAAGTCAATACATAACATATAACCAATATATAGGGTTAGAAGGATTCTTTTACACACTGTTGGTTAGAATGCAAATAATTAGAACATTTTTGCAGGGCTCTTTAGAAATCTTAAATAAATTCACTATGGATATATCCTTTGAGCCAGATTTTTCTGTCATTTCTAGCCCCGGAACGACCCTCCATTCTTTCTGCTGAGCCGCAATCCATACGTACGTTCTGATACGGCTCTTGGTAGAGTGTATCCTCAGATTATTCTATCACTGTAATGTATGACAGTTGTATTATGTGCTGTCTTCCCTCTAAAAGTATTATATGTCCTACTGGTTGCTAAGTGACTTACTGGGCTCCTCCCAGGATGAAAAATATGCTTGCTTTCCTCTTGATGGGAGGCTTGGCCATACGACCTGCTTTGGCTGGTGGATTATGGGTGCAGGTAATATATATAATAATATGTGAAGCAGGAGCATCAAAAGCTGTTGTGTGGTTTCATTATTTCTCTCACTTCTCTCTGCTAGCAGATTAAAAAAAGGCTGCTCCTCCATACTGGGTCCTTAGATAATGAAGACACGGAGCAGACCCTCTGGTATCACAGATGTGCATGAGACATGAACGTTTGGTAAGCCCCTGCGGTTTCTGGGCATTGTTTAACTTCGGTCTTGTAACCCAGCATGAAGGAACAGAAGCCCCCAATTCACTTCTTCTACAAAGCCTTTCCTGTTTACCCTAGCTTACGCTTCCTCACACCCCCAAGTCTACAAAGAACTTAGTCTGTAAATTTTCACAGTGTCCATTTTCCCAATATTGACTTCCAATTATATTAATTACTCACACTGCTCTCCACAGATACACTATAAATTCTTTGAAGCTCTGGTCCATGCCTTATGCTTTAAATTCTTTTCTTTGGTTCCTTATACATTGCAGGTACTGAACAATAAACATTCTTCAGCCAACACATCTAGAGATATTTATTGAGAACCTCCGATATGCAGGCCACTGTTGCCTTATCACTTGGTAAAAATCGTAACTGAGGACTTTATTTCTGTTTTGGTGAGCAAAGAATGTTTGTTCATTCCCACAGAAACAGGCAGTTGGTTCCAGAAAGATTTTGCTTGCTGGGCGATTAGTTCACAGACACCTTTGTAAGGACTGACCTTTTAAAAATACGCAACTCACAGTGGCCTCATTACTTCTAGAGATGGAGGAAGATGTGGCCCTCTTACCCCTAAACCAGCAACAAACTCATTGATTCTTATAATGAGGATGTTTTCAGATTTCCCTCAGTGAGAGATTACTTTCCAAGGGAATGTTTGTTTGGGGTGAAGAGAACAGAAGGAAGGAGGTAGAAATACAATGATCAGTTTGATTTCTTCCCCAAACCAGCTCCTGTTTTCCTGGGCTCATCAGTGGCTGGTCTAGCACCTCAGGTGCAGGATTTAGAGATTTCTATAGTTTTTAAATAAGGAATATTTGAAGAAATGTGTTTAAGCGATCTCTTCATTTGAGCTCCAAAGTCTCCGGTATGGATTTTTAAATGGCAAAGTAAAATGGATGCCCTTGGTCTCATTTGGAAAGGAAGGGGGCTCCCCTGAACCCGTCCAATGGCTTCTGGTGACTTAATGCAGGAGGCCTTCTGTCAACCCTATGAAATGAGATTAAATGACATTGATCTAAGAACAGTGGTTGGCGGAGATAAATATTCCATGCATGAGTGAGCAGAGCAACACAGCTGTAAATTTTCCATCTTTGCTGAGTTGCTGTAACAAGTGTATGACATCTGTATTATTTTCTGAACTGTAATCTCATAATATTTTGATCCTTAGATAAATGTCATTGAATCATTGCACTGTTAACCTTGTGAGTTTTTTGAAGCTAATAGGCCAAAGTAATGTGAATCGATGGGTGGCATTAGCCAAGGGCAAACAGTCATTACTGTTAGGTGGCATGTGGGCCATATTAATGTTCAGCAAGAGGAGGAGATGTCATATATATATATGTGTGTGTGTGTGTTTATGTTTATTAAATTATTAAATTTAATACATTTTAGATGATAAAATGTAGCTAAATAAATGTTAAATTATATTAATTTATTTTTAATATTATTTTAATTTAATTATATTAAATTAAATATTTATTTATTTATTTATTAGAGGGAATAGAGACAGGGTGGGATTATCTTTCCAGTTCCACAAGGAACAACAATTGGAAAGCCTCATCACCTCTTCATGCTCCAGTTTTTATTTTTTATTATGGGTTTGTTGGTTGGTTTGTTTCTTTATTGACAGGATCAATACAGTTCTCTTCAGGTGCAGAGGGAGTGAGTGCCTCATGTGGGGAGGGACAGTCATCTCACCTCTGAGGGGCTCTCACGGGGGTGCTTTGTGGCTTTGTCCTTTGCACTGATTTCCCTAAAGTTTTGTGTCATAGGCTTGAAATCAGAAAACCAAATATGGGGGCGCCTGGGTGGCCCAGTCTGCTAAGTGCCCAGCTCTTGATTTTTTTTTTTTTTAAGATTTTATTTATTTATTTGACAGACAGAGATCACAAGTAGGCAGAGAGGCAGGCAGAGAGGGTATGGAAGCAGGCTCCCCGCTGAGCAGAGAGCCCAACTCGGGGCTTGATCTCAGGACCCTGGGATCACGACCCGAGCTGAAGGCAGAGGCCTTAGCCCACTGAGCCACCCAGGTGCCCCCTAGCTCTTGATTTTGCTCCGGCCATGATCTCAGGGTGTGAGATCTAACCCCAGGTTAGGCTCCACGCTCACTATGGAGTCAGCTGACATTCTTCTTCTTCCCACACTCTGTTCGCTCTCATCTTCTCTCTTTCCCAATAAATAAACAAAATCTTAAAAAAAAACAAAACAAATATAGGAGGGAAGAACAAAAAACACATTAAAGTGTAGAATTAAAATTCAAAACCATTTGTGCAGATGTGAATCTTGAGCCTAAACCCATGAGTAAAGATGAGACTAGGACTAAGAGAATAACTAAAACCCAAAGAATTAGCATAAATTCAGGATTAGTGACACTTGGTCTAAGAGCAGTTCAGGTGGTGCATTATTCAGTGTTTTAGGGCCCCTAAGCCCAGTGTAATTCAGTATTCTGTCAAGAAATTAAGTGCAATCTCAGGTTATTTTCATAGAACATGTATTTTTGTTCGTGCCATATATATTGGAAGGATTGCACTCGCCAGTGCCCGGACCATTTCCAAATTACTACATCTCTAAACATGCCCCTTGAATGGTAATAATGAAGATTTAAAGTGATGCTTCCTGAGTTTTCTTAGACTAATCCTTTGAAGGGTTCTCTACAGAGTATAAATGTGATCACAAAAATCATATAATTTCAAAGGGTTTACAGGCACAAATTGAGAACTCTTAAAGATAGAAATGACCAGTAGGAAGGCATTGGGAAGATGGGAGTGGTGGGGGTAGTACCATGTGAGAGCCAGCTGATGGAATTGTGGATGTTCAACTTGGAAAAGAAAGTTCCCAGGGAGACATGAAGCAGTCATTCCTAGAAAGGCTGGAGGACTGAGTTTCTTAGTCCCCTTTGCAGCTGTGCAGCCCATGAACCAGGAGGAAAGGGAGGCTGCAATTCCTGGTCTGGGACCTTCCTGTGCCACCATTACTGCTGTGGTTATCAGACAGTACGTTCTTGATGGTGTGCCTGAAAGATGCGTATATCTTCTGTGAAGATATACATGAGTTTTTGTATCTAATTTATTATTTATTTGCTTTGTAAAAAATAATAACCATTGTTTTCTATAAGAAGGAAAATTGCTTGCTACACATGAGCTCATCCCCAAGAACGGGTTTCAAGGCCCTTCTAAGCATTAGAGGTATTCAGTGATCAGATGAGCTGAGACCCTCTTGAGGGCCAGAACTATCCCAGCAGAGATTGCATAGAAAGGACTCAGGAACTAGATGAGTCTTCAAGCTCACCCTTGCACTAAGCATCTACAGTAGTGTTCAGATTCCCCACCCCCTTATGTTTTTTCAGGAACCTTTTTCCCATAATCATTGTGAATACCATCACAGAAGGTTGTTTTTTTTTTTTTTTTTTTTTTTTTTTTTTTTTTTTTTAAGACTTTATTTATTTATTATTTGAGAGAGAGAATAAGAGAAAGACAGAACATGAGAGAGGAGGAGGGTCAGAGGGAGAAGCAGACTCCCTGCAGAGTAGGGAGCCCCATGCAAGACTCCATCCTGGGACTCCAGGATCATGACCTGAGCTGAAGGCAGTCACTTAACCAACAGAGCCACCCAGGCACCCCCCCATCACAGAAGTTTTGTATAAAGCACACACATAAATGTTTCCAGTGAATTCTAGAACATTGTATAAAACATGGTGACTTTGTAACACTTTCTTTTTGTGCAAAAGTCCAAACTTCAGAAGCAACAGATATACTCATGGCTTGGTATATGAGAGATATACAGATAATGGGCATATTTATGAAAATGCTAGAGAGTGCATGGTTGGCAGATGTTGTTAAGGGATAGGACTCAGTACCAAATCTAGCATCAGGCAGCATCTTTTATCTTTTATGTCTAGGCCACTAGACCATGTTTCTTAGCATTCAGGGGACTGAGTCTTTGTGAAACACCTGATTTAAGATCACGTCTTCCTCATTTCCTCCCCCCCACAGGACTGATCACACCCTCCCTTGCATGACCCTCTTGTGGCCTGTTTTATTTGAGTCTTAAAATGAAGGCGAAGGGATATTCAAAGAAAATAAATCTGGCACTACTAGATGTTGGGCATTTTCACTTAAATGACAAGTAAAGAAAATGAGAATCATTGCTTCACAAATCGGGTCATGGCTGTCTGTTAGAGTAGCAAACACCTTTTGTGATGCTGTGGTGAATCCTTTGCCTGGAAACAGGAAGTAATAGGATCCTGAAAAAAAAAAAAAAAACCCCACATCTACCAAGAGGTAATGTGTGAATTTGAATATTAATGTTCTCCTATTCGTTGTCAGAAAAGTTTGGAGAAAAAATAAAGGAAAAATAAATGGAATAGTACACTAGAAATATAATACCAATTCATCACACTGATTCAAAAAATTAAGACAGCAGCTCGGGAAGCCTTCATTGACAAATGACGGCACTTAAATGACTAAAATCAGACAGGAGTTTCTGGGCAGATGCCAGGGTCCAGGCTGCTCTTCTCCTCCTCCATTGGTCTCAAAGATCAGAATATCTATGTAACAGACAAGTGGAAATATCTGTATATAAATAAACACCAGGGGCACCTGGGTGGCTCAGTGGGTTAAAGCCTCTGCCTTCGGCTAAGGTTATAATCTCGGGGTCCTGGGATAGAGCCCCGCATCGGGCTCTCTGCTCCTCTGGGAGCCTGCTTCCTCCTCTCTCTCTGCCTGCCTCTCTGCCTACTTGTGATCTCTGTCTGTCAAGTAAATAAATAAAATCTTTAAAAACAAACAAACAAATAAATAAATAAATACCAAAAGGTTGTAGAACCGGAGAAATTGGGCTGTCTTGATTTCTCTCTCACTGAAAGTATTTCTCACTTCTAGTTTTAACCCAGGCAAAGTTTTATGATCAGACATTATCATACAATTCATTTTTAAGTTAAGAACTGTGGCTAATTTTGCCCTAGAAAGAATTTCGCTCAAAATTTATGTTCTTTAAAGTGTCAGTGTGAGTGTCATGGAGAAGAAAAGGGCTTAGGGGATAGAATGCAGTTAAGCTTCTAATAAAGTCTCTGTCCCTTGAGTTTCAGGGGGTGACGATGATCCAGAGCAAGGGGCAGAAATCACAGAGAGAAGGGGAACCATGTACTTCAGGTGAGGATTTCCTTTTGATTTCTCAAATCCTTTGATTTCAAAAGTTCGTAATACCTTGACGGCAGGCATGGAGAATGAGTGTGGATGAAAAGCACCAGCCACTTGTCACGCTCTTCCTGTTGGTCAGACTAGCGTCCTAGAGAGAGAGAGAGCAAGACAGTACGAACGAGCTTGGAGGAAGATCCTGGGTTGGGTGTGCATACTGCTGGGAGTATTGGTAGCGAAACCCTGAGCTCTCTGAATTAGGCAGTTAAGGTTTTCAAAGGGAAAGCTGAGAAACAAGACGGAGTGGAAAGTTGTGCTATTTTCACCCTCTTTATAAATCCTTTGATATAACTAAATTTTTGTGACACAAATTGTGCTCTTTTCACATTTGAATTTATGTGGGGAAACAGCTGGAAAAAGGTACTGAGTTAGATTATGACAATATCTCTGACCATGTAAATACCCTTATAGAATATTTATCTATTTATAAAGGTGTATTTTGTATGTTTATAAATATACTTACATATTTATAGAATATTTATATTTATATATTAATAGAATATTTATATTTGTTCTTATATATTAACAAAATATTTATATTTATGGAATGCAGAAGTTTTCCTGCCATGTAAGTCATTCAATTTTTTGCATGTAAAATCTTATTTTAAAAATCACCCTCGGGGTGCCTGGGTGGCTCAGTCATTAAGTGGCTGCCTTTGGGTCAGGTCATGATCCCAGGGTCCTGGGATCAAGCCCCATATCAGGCTCCCAGCTAGACCGAGAGCCTGCTTCTCCCTCTCCCTCTGCCTGCTGCTCTGCCTGCTTGTACTCTCTCTATCTCTCTATCAAACAAATAAATAAAATCTTAAAAAAAAGTCACCCTCTTTATAAATCCTCTGATATAACTGAGTTTTCTGTGACACAAAAACATACATGTCACTGAGATTGAATATTTTATTTTATTTATTTTTTTAAGATTTTGTTTATTTATTTGACAGAGATCATAAGTAGGTAGAAAGACAGGGGGAAGCAGGCTCCCCGCCAAGTAGAGAGCCGATGCAGGGCTCAATCCCAGGACCCCGAGAACATGACCTAAGCCGAAAGCAGAGGCTTAACCCACTGAGCCACCCAGGTGCCCCAAGATTGAATATTTTAATACTTGCTTTCCTTATTAGAGGCAATACCCATAGTTGGTATTTTCTTTTTTCTTTTGGAAATTGGTTACTTGTTGCCTTAGACAGTGATCTCAAATCTAGTGTCAGAATGGGAGTTCATACTCAAGTTCTTGGTAATTTTGCAAAAGATGTTAGCAGGACCTTAATGTTAAAAATTCATCAATCCTAGAATCCAGATATATTCAGCTGTGATGGTAGTTTTGATAATACCTCATTGTTGGATTTGCTGCTTAAATGCCTGAGATGAAAAGCCTTGTTTCTTCTTTGTTCTCTTTCCTATCTCACCAGGCTTTTGAAATCTTGGTCAGCCCACACCTCCAACCCTCCAGATCTACCAGGTTGTTTTGATTTTAACTTTTCCTTTGAAGTGTCATCAAGTCTGACTGATAAATTTTTTTTCAAGTGGATCAAAATGAGACTGAATCCCTTCAGGAAGCAGGGCTGGTTCTGTGTGTGGTGGTGTATGTCCACTTGAGGTCTGACTAGTCAAAGGTTCCATTATCTGAGGGGCTGATGGTCACTCCAGACACAACATAAGGGGATATGAAGCCCACTTCTGTTGTTGCCAGTGAACGTTATGTGGATATTAATTAGATGTACAATATCTACTTGAAGACAGTCTAGGAATAAAAACAAGAGTGCATTATTGAAAGATAGCAAGTGGACACCTTTGATAAAGGTTTCAAAGGATGGAATTACAGAGAAAGAAAATCACCTCTTAAAGGAGGTCTTTAGGCCATTAAGGTTGGATGTGGGGCAAGCTGGAGGCAATCTGTAAATGCATCAGAAGATACAATAATTTCTCATCTATGCACCATGGTGGTCAAATCTTTCTTTTGGTTCTTTGAGCATCTTCTCTCTTTAGTACATGTGTAAGTGACCAAGTTCAGGTTTCCTGGAGGTAACATTAAAAAAATAGGGGAACTTAGCTGGAACTTGCCAGTTTGGGGACCAAAACAGGACAAGGAGGTAGTAGGGGATTTAGAGATTGGTGAGAGAAGACCAGCTCTAAAGGCATTTTTGCTATATATATAAATATGTGATTTCCATAGCTATCTGGCTCATCCTAACAGTCCTTTGTCTTTGTGGGAAATTCAGAAAAGTGTAAAGAAGAAAAAAATGATCAGACACAAACACATATCAATACTTTGATGCACTTCCTTCTCAGTCTATTTTGAGCAGAGTGAATTCTGGTCCAGAGTTTTTCAATTAATGTTAAATTGTGGACATTTCTCTGTCAAAAGGAATCCTTCATAAATGTTATTTTTGATAGCTACATTGTATTCCAACTTTGGGATCTACTGTCAATTTTAAAACTTCATTCAGATTATTAAATTAAAATATGCATGTGTTTCTGGAAAGAGACTTGAGTCTTCTATCCCTAGACCTGCGGAAAAGAAATACTGAAATGGATCTGATGAGCTCACATAGATGCTGAGAGGTAAATGTGCTGTTTAAGTTCCTAGCACAGATGGGCTGGAGTGGAAAACAGAACATGTTCTGTGTCCGATGCTCAGTTCAGTGACCCAACCTGCTGACACCACACCTCACACCTCCAAGGAGGATTTCTGTACAGACTGCCATTTGGGGCTATTGATCTGATGGGTGATTTACCTGCAGCAACGGGAGCATAAGTGAGAAATTGTAATCACAGTAGAGTGTGTCTATGGGGTGCCACGTTCTCTGCTGTGAACCCTCAGAGACGCCATGGAGGGTGCGGGCAGGAAGCTCGCAGGGTCAGCCTCACTCGGTGAGAATCGAAGGAGAAATATGTCTTGGGCAATGACCACTCTTAATTGCTGTGAAATGGGCAAAATGCTTCTTTAAAGGGTGATCAACAACTGAAAACCATCCATTTATTTTATAAATGCAGCAGAGGAAGGAAATGTTGAAAAACAAAAATAAAACCGGGGGCATCACATTACCTGATTTCAAGCTTTACTACAAAGCTGTGATCACCAAGACAGCATGGTACAGGCATAAAAACAGACACATAGATCAGTGGAACAGAGTAGAGAGCCCAGATATGGACCCTCAACTCTATGGTCAGTTAATCTTCGACAAAATAGGAAAAAATACACAGTGGAAAAAAGACAGTCTCTTCAATAAATAGTGCTGGGAAAACTGGGCAGCTATATGTAGAAGAATGAAACTCAACCATTCTCTTACACCGTACACAAAGATAAACTGAAAATGGATAAAAGACCTCAACATGAGACAGGAATCCATCAGAATCCTAGAGGAGAACATAGGCAGTAATCTCTTCGATATCAGCCACAGCAACTTCTTTCAAGATATGTCTCCAAAGGCAAAGGAAACAAAAGCAAAAATGAACTTTTGGGACTTCATCAAAATCAAAAGCTTCTGCACAGCAAAGGAAACAGTCAAGAAAACAAAGAGGCAACACACGGAATGGGAGAAGATATTTGCAAATGACAGTACAGACAAAAGGTTGATATCCAGGATCTATAAAGAACTCCTCAAACTCAACACACACAAAACAGACAATCATATCAAAAAATGGGCAGAAGATATGGACAGACACTTCTCCAATGAAGACATACAAATGGCTATCAGACACGTGAAAAAATGTTCATCATCACTAGCCATCAGGGAGATTCAAATTAAAAACACATTGAGATATCACCTTACACCAGTTAGAATGGCCAAAATTAGCAAGACAGGAAACAACATGTGTTAGAGGGGATGTGGAGAAAGGGGAACCCTTTTCCACTCTTGGTGGGAATGTAAGTTGGTGCAGCCTCTTTGGAGAACAGTGTGGAGATTCCTCAAGAAATTAAAAATAGAACTTCCCTATGACCCTGCCATTGCACTCCTGGGTATTTACCCCAAAGATACAGATGTAGTGAAAAGAAGGGCCATCTGTACCCCAATGTTTATAGCAGCAGTGGCCATGGTCGCCAAACTGTGGAAAGAACCAAGATGCCCTTCAACGGATGAATGGATAAGGAAGATGTGGTCCATATACACTATGGAGTATTATGCCTCCATCAGAAAGGACGAATACCCAACTTTTGTAGCAACATGGACGGCACTGGAATAAGTCAAGCAGAGAGAGTCAATTATCGTATGGTTTCACTTATTTGTGGAGCATAACAAATAGCATGGAGGACATGGGGAGATAGAGAGGAGAAGGGAGTTGGGGGAAATTGGAAGGGGAGGTGAACCATGAGAGACTATGGACTCTGAAAAACAATCTGAGGGTTTTGAAGGGGCGGGGGGGGGAGGTCAGGGTACCGGGTGGTGGGTATTATAGAGGGCACGGATTGCATGGAGCACTGGGTGTGGTGCAAAAATAATGAATACTGTTATGCTGAAAATAAAAAACAAATTAAAAAAATGCAGCAGAGGAAGATGTACATCCCCATCTCTCAGGAAATCAGTGCAGACTGCTTGTAGGATGGTTAAGGAGACCACGGGACAATGGGCTGGAATGGAGTCCTCAACACCCACCAGCAGCGAGAGTGAGAGATCCTTTTCTTCCAGGTTATTATCCTGCATCCTTTCCTCTTTCCAAGCCAATCAGGACCCAGAAAGAGTGGTTGGAGGCCAAAAGAACAGAGAATAAAGTCATCGGTTTATTATTTTTTTCCATGTCTTCATTAGTTTATGCCTCCTTTTAGAAGAAAATGTGCAGCTTCTCACAAAATTAAAAGAACTTCTCTTCCATTGTGGCAAATTTATCCTTTACTAAAATTGTTCAGAACTGAGTAATTTCCTCATTGATGAGGATGATGCAATCATGGTTTTTAAAATTCTATGTCCTGAGAAAGAGAAAAGAAAAATGGGCTGAAGCTATAATCAAAGTTGCACTTACGACTCCCAATATTTATATAAGACAGCATCCATGCAGGTGGAAACTGTTTAGATTGAATTATACCCACAAAAGCTGCCAGAGAATCAAGTGAAGTCTTCCCAGGGTGAGCACATGGTCATCACTCTTCTTCCTCACCAACCTCCTCCTCCTCCTCCTCATCACTTATCATCAATACTTACTTTGTCAAAGCACAGTTCCTAAAATGTGAAAATCATAATTCTTATACAGAATGTAAGCATGTGTTAACCATTATGTAATTCTTAATAAAGATACCAGCAGCATGATAGAACAGCTTCAAATGAGAGTAGGAGAAAGAGTCGTTTTGTTTTGGTTTGATTAACTTGGTAGAAATAAATAGAAATAAAACTGGGTCATGTCTTAGAGGGGAATAAAACCGTATTGTTGAAGTTTTCTTCTCTATACAGAAAATAAAATAACCATACTCTATTAAATAGCTTCCCAGGCTGCTGTTAGAAATTGCCACACTCTTGGTAACTTAAAACAACTCAAATTTCTCCTTTCTTGGCTCCTGAAGCTCGATGTCTGAAACGAAGGTGTTGGTGGGGCCATGGTCCCTCTGAAGGCTCTGGGAAGACCCCTTCCTTGCCTCCTCCTGAAAATGCAAGGTCGTGATGGTTCTGCCAGCAACTCTTGGCAGCTCTTGGTTTATAGTAATCCAGTTTCTGCCCCCATCTTTACATGGTGATCTTCTTTTTTGTCTCCAAGTCTTCTCCTCTTCTATAAACACATGGTCACCAGACTTCTTTACTGTCAGCATCAAATTGAGTTGCCTCTGTCTTTTGTAATTCCTCTACACACTCTCCAACTAACCAATGTTAACCCAAATAGGTAGAGACAACTCTACTCCCCTATTCAACAAAAAAAAGTTACAAAAAATAAAACCTTCCAACAATCTTAAAAATTTAAGGGTCAAAAATTGTCCAAAAAAAAAAAAAATAAAAAAACAAAAACAAAAACCTGTTATTATGGTCCTACCTCAAAAATATCTACTACCAGTCTCTCAACACAAAAATCAAAATTAATAAGTTATTACATTATTTCAAAATGTTTCTTCTACATTTAATCTGTTATCTAGTTTTTTATATACAGTATGTTTTACAACATATCAAAAGTACTACTGTTTCTACATCTAATGTACTATAATGGCCCTCATCACGGTAGCTGTAAGTCTTCCTAAATTTTACACACAAATAAATAACTTCACCTATTAGGCTTACACACCTAATCCTCCCCTACTCCATCCAGTAAAATAAAAAAAATATATAATACCAATTTATTTAAACACCTTAAAATGGGCACCTAAAATATTAAATCACAAATTACCATTATTACCTCAAAAAACCCCACCAATATTAATTTTATATTAAAATGTCAAAATAAACCAATATGTATCAACAATTATTCCAGTTGTCTTATTCCTAATAATCAAAAATGGTTAATAAACTTTCCTATTAATAATAGTCTAACTAAAGTTCAGTTACATTTATTCTCCTCTAAAAAATTTCTAGTCAATAAATATCGGGGTCCTAACTATAACACAGCAACACCCCCATTCCCAAATACAAAATAATATGTGGTCCAATAAAAAAATCACCTCTTATAAAAAATTGTCAAACCTTCTTAATAACGACTTCTTGTCGTTATTATTAATAACGACTTCTTGTCGTTATTAATAATTCCTATAAAATTGTATAAAACTAATCCCCTAAAAAAATAACAACCACCAATTACACTGGGAGACCCTACTCCTCTCAGCAAAATTTAAAATAACAAATTTTTAATCACCTCATAATACCACAAACCTTAACTTAAAATAATACGTCTCTGGTCTAACATGGACAAAACTTTCAACACCACCTCCTTTTGTTAATTTTCATAAAAAACAAAAAAATTTATAAAAAGTCATTAGCACTTTAAATCACCTTAAAATTTAAAACAACTCTTACATTTATCACTCCAACTATTATGCATTCTTCTTTCTCCTAATAAGAATGGGTAAAAACATGTGTTAAAAATCCGTCTTTATTGTTAAAAAAATTACTTTTAATCATAACATTAAAAAAACCCATATCAAATGTAAAATGTTCACTTGTGTAAACAAAAATGTTTACACAAACAATTCTATTATTCTCATAACTAAAAAACAACAACAACAACAACAACAAAAAACACCTGGTTACCCATAAAACAGCACCGTGTTTAAAAAAACTCTCCAAAATATGGGCGCCTGGGTGGCTCAGTGGGTGGCTCAGTGGGTTAAGCCGCTGCCTTCGGCTCAGGTCATGATCTCAGGGTCCTGGGATCGAGTCCCGCATCGGGCTCTCTGCTCAGCAGGGAGCCTGCTTCCTCCTCTCTCTCTCTCTGCCTGCCTCTATGCCTACTTGTGATCTCTCTCTGTCAAATAAATAAATAAAATCTTTAAAAAAAAAAAACTCTCCAAAATATAAAACTCAAAGTTTATCTTTTATATAGTTAAAATGTTTCTTCCTTCTGTGTTACTCCCTATGCCTATAACAAATCAAAAACATTGTAAAACAAAATTCACCATCATATTACCAATCACTATAACAATAGTCTAACTTTATTTTTCTTTTTTTTAATTTTTAAATTTTTTATTTCTTTTCAGCGTAACAGTATTCATTGTTTTTGCACTGCACCCAGTGCTCCATGCAATCCATGCCCTCTCTACTACCCACCACCTGGTTCCCCCAACCTCCCACCCCCTGCCCCTTCAAAACCCTCAGATTGTTTTTCAGAGTCTATAGTCTCTCATGGCTCGCCTCCCACTCCGATTTCCCTCAACTACCTTCTCCTCTCCATCTCCCCATGTCCTCCATGCTATTTGTTATGCTCCACAAATAAGTGAAATCATATGATAATTGACTTTCTCTGCTAGACTTATTTCGCTCAGCATAATCTCACTTTAAATATTAAACAACTTCAAAATACTTTTCCAGGGGTGCCTGGGTGACTCAATCTTTTTAAGCATCTGCCTTGGGCTCAGGTCATGATCCCAAGGTCCTGGGATCGAGCCCTGCATCAGGCTCGCTGTGAGGCCTGTTTCTCCCTCTCCCACTCCCCCTGTTTTTGTTTCTTCTCTCACTGTATCTGTCAAATAAATAAATAAATTCTTTTTAAAAAATTACTATTCAAAACATTACTCACTCATCATAACAATTAGCTCCAAAAATAAATTTTACACAAAAATTAATATTATTCTATCTAATCTAGACCTCTTTACTTAAACAAACTGATCTTAACATTATAGGTAAAATAACCGTTATTTTTATTACTATAATCTTTTTATACTTAGTCCTCAGATACATGCAAAAATCCTTCCAACAACTAATAAATCAAAAAACCACAAAATCAATTTTCGTACTTCTACATAAACAAAAAAGGGGAAATGTTAACCGTCCCTCAGAACAACATACTGCTTAAAATATAACCTATGAGAAATTGCACAAGTTACCAAGCATGCTTAGATGTAGCCCTAAGAAAAACGTGTACTGGCAACAGGTCTCTGGCAGGGGAGCCCTTGAAGCCCAGCAGCTGGGGACGCCTGGGTCACTCAGGGCGGAACGCTGCCTGCTTCATTTTTCCGTTATCTCCCCTTCCCCGGAGCATCAGCAGTTAGTCGTACAATCCTTTCCTTTAGGCTTGCTCACTATGGGTCATGTACTACATGACCAGACATGTTTTGCCTTTCTTCTTATGTATCTACAAGACTCATGGTCAATGTGTAATCTGCTCCGGCTTCTTTGTTGATTGTTACTTTCTAATAAATACGAGACTGAGGAGTTGTTTGGGCGACAGTCTTTTCTACTGTCACCCCCTGCTCCCACTCTCTTGCAGCTGACTTGTTTGTGCCTCTTTCTTCTCCTGCTTGCCGACAGGAGGCCCCAGACAGCGGAATAGTATCTGGGACCCTGGACAGGTCCTTCATCCTGTCTGAGGCTGTTGCCTGTCTAAATGCAGCATGAACAGCAGGTGGTTTCTAAGCTTTGCTAGATATGTTTCTATTGCGCTGTAGCCACTGTGTTTTGAAGTATATATAGAAGTAGGCATTTACCCATTGGCAAGGGTGTTTATTGTTCTACTATTTCCTTTAATTCTCTTGACAATATGCAAGGTAATGGTGTTGTTTGGATTTAAATAGTACTGTTCTTTCTTAGAAACCTTGTTACGTGTTAAGTGTGTACTTGTCACATTATGCATGTGATCTGTGAGGATTTAGCTAGCCATATGCATGGGTAGGAACTGGAAAGAAGGGAATTGGCTTTCTGGGCGAAGAACAGAGATGAGACAGATTCTAGAGGCTTCCTGAGTCCTCAGCAAGTAACAGATACTGTGGCTAATTTTAAAGCAACCTGAAAGCAGGTCTTTTCCATATTTCATGCCTGAGAAAACTGAGTGTAGCTTCTGGTGCTCTGGGGCCCCATCCCTGCGGGCAGGCTGGACCTCAGTTCCCAACAGCACATGTCTGTTTGAGGATCTGCGAGATGGCAATCTAGAAATGCCTCCCAGAAATAGCCCTCACCCAGATGCTGGAAAAGGGCACCTAATGCTCCTACTTCCCATCCCTCAGCCCAGCCACTGTGGACACCTCTTTTCCACAAACATTTCCAGCACACCTATGGCGCTGCCACCTGTGTCCACTGTCCCTTCCCCACTTTCTATCGGTATTTCCTGAGATTTTCTTCCAAATATACTGCCTACTCAGGGTCTGCTTCGGAGGTCAGGAGGCAAAGACACAGAGGCTTGGAGAATTAGCACCCGGATCCCATAGTCGGTCAGGAGCAGAGGTGGGATCCACACCCACATCAGCTCTGTATAAAGGAAAACATTGTCTTCTGCACATCTAGTGGCATCACAGACATCACACCTGTCAGCACGTGCAGGTACAATTTCTTCCACCTGGTTTATTTATAGTCAAATGCATGGTTCTTACACAAGGCCTTGGAGTGTAGAGTTTAGAGCCCTACGTGTGGTTATCAGATGATCATAGTTTGTATCCTGCTCTGCATAAGCTCCTTCACTTTGCACTAGTCACTCAACATCTCCATGCTTCCATTCTCCCTTACATGTGAAATACTAATACAGATTCTCATCTCATAGGGTTACTGAGACAATGGCACAAAGTATCTCTTATGTGCCACTGACGACCCACCTGAGTACTCAGCACAGTACTCTGCACATCTTCACTGATTCCCCTCTCATGCCCTACCTGAGGTACTCAGTATAGTACTCAGAACACCCACCCACCCCATGCCCCACCTGAGGTACTCAGCCCATCCCCACAGACACCCTCCCTGAGGACTCAGTACAGTACTTGGCATATCCTAAGTTCACAATCGCTGTCATCTGCTGTTAATCCCACCATTGTTATTACATTTATCTTTCACTTGACCTTCACACTCTTCTGGGTGATAGACATGGGTTTCCATTGCATAGATGGAGAAGCTGAGATACAAAGAAATCAAGATGTTCAAGAAAATGAAAAATGGTAGAGTGGTGTGTGAGATACTTCTCAGATACGTCTTTTGATAGGTCTTTATACTTCTGACCTCTGTGTTTCTTTTCATTGATAAAAATATTTTCAATCTGAGAATGGATAAAACCAAGGAGAAATTTGAGCAGAACACATGAGATGAATAACCTCCAGCAAATCTCAAAGTTTTGAGGCAGTATTTGCCTTGGAGTGGCCACTAGTGGTTTATCCAGCTGTGTCCATGTAAACAGTCACAGCTGTTCTCTTGGGGACCTGCAGAAAACCCCCAGGAAATCCCACTGTGGACTGAATGCTTGTGTCCCCCGAACCCTGGATTCTCAGTTGGAAGGCCCAGGAGGTGGGGCCATTGGGATATAATTAGGGTTAGATGAGCTTGTGAGCGTGAGCTTTATGAACGGAATTCGCGGCCCTCCAAGAGTCACAGGAGAGCTTGCTTCCTCCTCTGCTGTCTGCCCCGTGAGGGTACAATGACAAGGAGGCTGTCTGTAGCCCAGAAGAGCGTGCTCACCAGCACCTGACCATGCTGGGACCCTGATCTTGGACTTCTGGGCTCCGAACTGTGAGAAATAAATTTCTGTTGTTTATAAGCCACCTAGGTTATGATATGATATTTTGTTATAATAGCTAGAGCTAAACTATTCCCCAAAGCAGGAAACTCCCTAAAGCAGGGATTCTTAATCTGGTACTTATGGGTTCCCTGACACATTACATAGAATTATGGATTTTATTCCCATGAAGGCTTCATAGCTCTCCTCAGCTTCTTAAAGGGTTCTGTGACCTCCCAAAGGCTAAGGAGTATTGCTGTGGGCTAGGATGCCTTATCGGAGTTGGCATCTTTTTTCCTGTGACAGATTGTGATGACCTATCTCATCTTTATGAACACATCTCATACTCTCCAGGATCGGATAAGTGGGTCAGGGACTATCATAGTTGGAGGGCACCACTGACATCTTAACCATATACATCACGTGGAAAAGGAGGATACTAAGGCCCCAAACTACAGTAAGACAATCTGAACACAATGGTTTACTTTATTTTTTAAAATTAAGGGGCACCTGGATGGCTCAGTGGTTTAGCCTCTGCCTTCGGCTCGGGTCATGATCTCAGGGTCCTGGGATCGAGCCCCGCATCGGGCTCACTGCTCAGCAGGGAGCCTGCTTCCCCCTCTCTCTCTACTTGCCTCTCTGCCAACTTGGATCTCTCTCTCTGTCAAATAAATAAATAAAATCTTAAGAAATTAAAAAAATTAAATCATTTTTCATACATTCCATTCCAGTTCGAGTCTATTCAGCTAATGCTGAGTATCATTTCGGTCCACTAGGTTATGAGCTGTATACTTAGAGTTCTATTCTAGACTTTAAACCACTGTGCCCCAAATAAAACTTTCTTTGAACATTTTATATAAAGTTTTAGGACTCTACATTGCTTTCCCTTAGCCAGAAATGATCATCTCTCTCCCCTTTAAATATTTCCTTTAAATATTCTGTAGGCCTCAATTAAGGTTTAAGACATGTTTTTGGATTCCCCCCATCCAATATACAAATTGCAATTAAAGCTAATATAATGAAAAGAATATGAATAAAGAACATCACTTCATAAGAAATAGCTTTAAGAACACATCATTTGCAGATTTAAAATACCTTTAAATCTGCAAAAATAAGATAATAGTTCTTATGGAGTGAACAAAATAGTTTGTCTAAGTTATCTCTAATTCACACTAAAACTGTGCAAAGTGGGTTTTCTCTTTCCATGTTCCAGATGGGAAGCCTGGCTGAACAACTTGGCAGTGTTCCATGGATTATACATGTCCAAGGTAGGATTTAAACCCACACCACTCTATCACACTGTTTCCTTTCCGCCACCACCCTAGAAGAAAAGGCTGTTTCCAAATCCACGTGAAAGCCTCATAACAGAAGCTAGGTTTTACTGACTAATTACTTATCCCAACTTTTACTAACTCTTTGAAATATAAATCAATTAATTTTTTAGCTTCAGATTGAAATGAATTCATTTAAAGAACCCAAAATTTGTTACAGTGAAACAGTGATAGCATAAATTGCAAAGACTTTGGAAAAACTAATTTATAGGCATATAAATAATTCAAATGCAGACACTAATCTATTATAAAGAAATATACACAGTAAAGAGATATTTTTTGAGCTTAAATATTGGTATTTCCTGTAAAGAAGGGCATGTTTTAGAGAGAGATGAAGACAGACTGAATTTAAGAGACATGAACTAGGTCCCTACATTTGGCAGGCTATGTGAGGTCAGTGAGATCAACCAAGAAAACTACTAATTAAATAAAAATAAAACTATTGATCAGTTGTTAATAGAAAGATTGAATCAAAGCAGTGAAGTTATGACTGGGGGGGCAAATGTTCATTGTTCCATGCCAGGTTCTATGTTAGGCTCTGGACACTCGGTGGTAAACAGCATGGAAGGAGGGACACAGTCCTGCCCAGAACTTACACGCCAGAGCTAAAGGCTGGTGGGAGTGGAGAGTCTGTTGCCATGGGAAAAGATGGGAGGCCACCGCATCTAGCTTGGGCAGTTGGGGAATCAGCATCTAAAGGAGTCACCCAGCGGGAAAGGGTGGCATTTCTAGGGCGAGAAATAGCATGGCATATCAAGGTACCCAAAGACCTTTGGTTTATTGGAGCAAAGATATTTGGGTTATTTATTGAGGGGTGGATGGATAGTGGGCAGGAGAGAGGCCAGACACCCAGGAGGTTTTTTAGATATTTGTGTCCTTAGGCATTTTTACCTTGCAGAGCTCATTTCACATGAAATCCAGCATTCATCCCCCATATTAGGTGTATCTTACAGATTAGTTCACAAGAACTGCATTGAGTGACAATTGAATAGAGGATAAAAGTTATGTTTTGAGAACATTTCACACAATTAGCTAAATTTGATATTGATTCTTTTTTCTTTTATATTTTGAAGGCAACTTTTTGTACAGTTTTCAAATATTTCCATGGGTCCTTGAGAAACCTGAGGATTCTAGGCACCACCTCTGTTGGATCCCTGGGACTGGAGGAGGCCAGAGGACTTTGCATGTAAGAGAGGTCTTATAGTGATGTCAAACTACTGAGGGTGGTCCCAGAGCCAGTGGGAAACCAAGCCAAGGTGTCAGCAGGGGAGGAACATGATCAGAACTGCATTTTGGTAACTGCATTAGACCTTCAGCGTGCAGAGTGCACTGAAAGAGAGTAAAAGAGAATGTGTCAGGGTAGGGATTTGGAACAGCTGTTAAAGCCTGCTGCATATTTCTCAGGGACAATTAACTGGACCCTGGACAACTATGAAGTCATGACAAACAGCAGATTTGTGAGTCTGAAAGACAGCGGTAAGGTGCGGTTCTAGTGATGTATCCTGCAAAGACATCTTTTTGTTTGGTCCTTCAACAAGTCCTTATCATATGATCCTTGGGTGGAGTCATTTATGAGACCTGGTGTAGCATGTGAATTATATACCACGTCAGAGGGAGATGAATGAAAGATGTTGACTTAAAAAGAGTTTGTAGCTCTTTGGCCAATGGACCATTTGAACATGACTCTAGGTAAACTGTTTGCCTTCAGGACTTCAAACATGAGTTGTTGGCCACTGGAGGCCCAGATCATATGCTCCCTGTCTTCCTAAAACAATACATGTCTATCAAGAAGTTAAAGTAGTTTTGATTCCCCTTTTCTATTGTAAATGCTAACACTAACAGGTTAACATCTGCTTTTCTATTTTGGTGATATAATGCGTCACTCATGAGAGTAAATTCTTGCCAACATGGCTGCGGTACATGGAGCCCTCTTGCTTGCATTCATGTTCCCTTCATTTTATGTGACCCAGCCAGGAGCTTCAGCTCTGTGGCAAGCCAAAACAAGCTCCTGTTTTTATCAAACTTGTCTGGTATTTAGGAATTGAGAGAGCTTCTGTGCTTTACTTTTTACATTGTGTAAATGGATATTTGTTAGGAAGGGAGCAGAATATGCCATCCTGAAATATGCAACTTTGGCATAAGGATTATTTTGAACTAAAAACACTAAAAAAAAGGGAAGCAAGGGCAAAAATGAACTATTGGGATTTCATCAAGATCAAAAGCTTTTGCACAGCAAAGGAAACAGTTAACAAAATCAAAAGACAACTGACAGAATGGGAGAAAATATTTGCAAGTGACATATCAGATAAAGGACTAGTGTCCAAAATCTATAAAGAACTTAGCAAACTCAACACCCAAAGAACAAATAATCCAATCAAGAAATGGGCAGAGGACAGGAACAGACATTTCTGCAAAGAAGACATCCAGATGGCCAACAGACACATGAAAAAGTGCTCCATATCACTCGGCATCAGGGAAATACAAATCAAAACCACAATGAGATATCACCGCATACCAGTCAGAATGGCTAAAATCAACAAGTCAGGAAATGACAGATGCTGGCGAGGATGCGGAGAAAGGGGAACCCTCCTACACTGTTGGTGGGAATGCAAGCTGGTGCAACCACTCTGGAAAACAGCATGGAGGTTCCTCAGATTGTTGAAAATGCAACTGCCCTATGACCCAGCAATTGCACTACTGGGTATTTACCCTAAAGATACAAACGTAGTGATCCAAAGGGGCACGTGCACCCGAATGTTTATAGCTGCAATGTCCATGATAGCCAAACTATGGAAAGAACCTGGATGTCCATCAACAGATGAATGGATCAAGAAGATATGGTATATATACACAATGGAATACTATGCAGCCATCAAAAGAAATGAAATCTTGCCATTTGTGACAACATGGATAGAACTAGAGCGTATCATGCTTAGCGAAATAAGTCAAGCAGAGAAAGACAACTATCATATGATCTCCCTGATATGAGGAAGTGGTGATGCAACATGGGGGCTTAAGTGGGTAGGAAAAGAATCAATGAAACAAGATGGGATTGGGAGGGAGACAAACCATAAGTGACACAAAATCTCACAAAACAAACTGAGGGTTGCTGGGGGGAGGGGGGTAGGGAGAAGGGGGGTGGGGTTATGGACATTGGGGAGGGTATGAGCTTTGGTGAGTGCTGTGAAGTGTGTAAACCTGGCGATTCACAGACCTGTACCCCTGGGGATAAAAATATATGTTTATAAAAAATTAAAAATTAAAAAAAAAACCCAGCAGATACAAGAAGGGAATTCTAGTCTCTCTTTTAATAACTTCAAGCAGGAGATGAAAACTCATGTGAAAGACCTCTTCCCTGAACAGGAGAAAAATGCATTCTTCAATAGGGTCAAAGTTGAGGGAATTCTGTATAAACAGACCTGGTTTAATAATCCTTATCTTCCTTTAGCTTCCCAGTAGTCCATGGAAAGATCAAAATTTAAATTTTGAAGTATAGTCTCTACTGAATGCATATCATTTTCACACCACCCTAAGTTTAAAAATTGTAAGTTGAACCAACATAAGTCAGGGACTGTCTATCCATCATGCTTACATTTTTATTTTCAGTTTGCAGGAGTGATGATTTCTAGGATGTGAGTAATTATATAACCACCAATACTCTGAGAAAATTGTAAGCAAAACTGATTTTAAGATGTATTTATTGAGTGCATAGTCATATGCTGCAAATTATATTGGCTAACAATAATTTCATAACCTGTTCCCTGTCCTGTCAATGGTTATGATTTTGGGGGAAAGATGAGAGACATAAAACAGGACAATTCAACAAATATTTAATTAATAACTTTGACACTGCAAAAGTTTTGGTAACAATTTTCTTTACTAGAAGTAGAGGTCTCTTTGTTAGCAACCATTTATTGCAATAGCACCTTGTCTGCCTGTGATTAACTGATAGTAAATTTTGATTTATCCTTTACTCAACTGTGTTTGATTTTTGGAATCTATAGAAAAATGGGAATGATACACATATTTATAAAGACTTTCCAAATAAATACATAAACCATTCCAACTAACAAAAATAAGGAAAAACTAACAAACAACTTTTGGTGATGGGTCTACACATTGAGCTCCACCTCCTTCCTGGGAGGTCACCCTGAGCAGTTCAAATGATTACTCCGTGAGCTTCAGTTTTGTCATTTGTAAAGTAGGAGCAACATATCTTAATACTCCTTTTACTTCTGTGATATATTTTGACAAATTTTACAATTACAGGCAAGATGGTAACATGTAGATCTGCTTATGACAGAAGTGGCTGGGTTTATTCTCAGCTGTAGAGCAGCCAAAGTTCATTGCCATTCTGAAAGAGGTTCTCCTGGGTCCTCTGGGTCTGATCTTTGAAACTTTAATCTGCAACAGTGGTGCTCAGGGTTTTTGTACTTGTGGCACACTTTCAAATCTAGAATTCTTGATAGAGAGATTGAAATAGTCAAATGACAACCATAGTTATTGTGACTTTTCATTGGGTCACTCTTTCCCCCAACTTCCTCATTGTATAGACTGGTTAAGATGGAACTGTTGGATGCCCTAGCTACTTCTCTGCTTCATATATACACATGAGGTGACAGTCTTGTGCGTTCTGGCTCGCTTGTGCCTGCTCAATTTTTCCCTCTTAATCACTTCTGGGAGCTAGATGTACATGGGTACCTGCTTTACCACTTCTACCTTCTAGCTCAACACTTCATATAGATATAGAGAGTTGTTTTTCACCTGTTTGTTGCAAAAATATACTTTGAGTGAGGAACATTTTTGGTGCCATACCTAAGAAGATTTTATAGTACACTGTTGTAGCAAGAATCATTGTCTATGAACTACTGAAGGGTAATGTGAGTAAAGTCACAGAATAGAAGGTACGTGCATTTTTGCATTTATAGACAGCAGAAGATAATAGTGTTACTTAATGATTCTTCAGTAAGGGGAGATTACTTACTTCTTATAGGTTCTGAGAGGATATATATGGATGCACAAACACCACACACATATTGAATAAAATGTAAGGAATTTGGGCAAAAATTTGTTTTAAGAGCTGCTTATATGAAAAGAATTCCCTACTAAAATAGGTGTGATATAAATCTCTATTAATCAGAGTAATTATCCATCCCAGTCATAAATCTCAAGTGCTCTAGAGATTTTATCTTGGACACATGCTTTATATGAAATTTCAGCAAGCCCAAATATACACAGATGAGAGAGCCAGGCTTTCAAGGAGTAGAGAAATCAGACTGTTGACAGTGCTGAAGGATCTGGGGATGTTTGGTCTGAGTAAGAGGAAGTTATGAGGGAAGGACTGGAGTTCTAGAGTAATGCTGCCCAGTAGAAATATTACCTGAGCCATAAATATAAACATGTATGTGATTTTAAATTTTCTAGATGCTGCATTAAAAAAAGTAAAATATTTATTGTGTCTTCTACTCATCACAGAATGCTGGACACACTTTCCTTAGAACTCTACTTTCTGTAGATTAAGATTTTGAAAGTGAATGGGAACAGAATTCGCTACCCCAAAATATCCCTTTTTTGCCATAATGATTATTTTAAGCTGATTATTTTTTTAAAAAAATAGCAGACACTGAAGAAGATCTAAAAACTGAGCTAAGATATATTTACATTTGTAAGGGTGTCTTTTTTTTTTTTTTCCTGTTACAGGAAGAAAAGGATGACTCAATTTTTGGAAACACTTATCAATGGAGAAAACAGTTAGTTAAATCTGCATGCATAACAACTATATGCTAATTTACTGCATTTTTCCTGGTCACCTCCCATAACTGGATCCCTCTTCCCCTAAAATCTTTCTTTTGTCTTTAGCTGCAGATGGCACTGAAGGTGATGGCTTGGACCATTTTAGGGAGTTATTCCATTTTCTTGGGTTTCTCTCATTTATGCAGGAGGTGTATTTATTATGATACTTGTTTCTTCCTGTTCTGTCTTTTACTACAGGGGAAGGGGAGTGGGCAGTCTCAACCAAGAACTTAGAATGGTAGAGGGTAAAGTATTTTCCTTTCCTATAAGAGGTGTTAGAATGTCATGAGAAATGGACAAATAAATATTTAAGTCTATAAGCTCAAAATGTCTCAATTTCAGACATATATAAGTTTCAGAAGAAATGGATGAACAGAAACACAAAACCACAAACTGTACATTAGTAATACATATTTATAAATTACTCATCCAGATCACAAGGTCAAGCAAGTAGGGAATAGAACTACAGAAGATCTAAAATAAAGAATGAGGGAAGCATAATGCGTAAGAAGATTTTTAAACATTTCATTAAATATACTTTTAAATATAAAAAGATGGAAACTCAACATGGAGTTTGGATGTGGTGAGACTATTATTGACCTCACTTTACTGTCTTGATAGAAGAATGAAGAAATCTTCAACTTCACTTATGATTTTATAGGATCTCACTAACCATATTTATGTATGGGTAGTTTTGTGATATTCCTATTAAGTAGGATGATAGGAACTCTATTGATGAATGCATTTTTCCTGAGATTTATAAAACCATTTAATGCCTTGGTTTAAATTCAAAATAATACTAACAATTTCTCATGTTGTGGACAACCACTTTGCTTAAACTTCATTAAGAGCCTGTAAAGGAAAATGGGACCTCTGTAAGCGTTTAGGAATAAGGAGCCAGTATTCTTTATTAGTTCTTTACTTGTATCATTTAATGAGGTTTACAGAACTCTCATATATTACAAAATGTACATAGGCAATTATTAAAGAAGGTTAGTTTGGTTTTGGGGTCTTACTCATGTTTAAAGTCATGCAATAAAATGCAGGGAAGAATTAAAACTATGTGTTTATTAAGATGATTGTGGTTTCTAAGGTTTTCGTCCACTTTAATTTTATTTCTACCATTATAATACACCATCACCGATGAACTCAGCAAATAGTATAATGGTACTGACCTGTAGGAACAATGTCCCAACGGACTCTATACTCCCTCAAACCAGGATTCAACAGGGCATTAACTCTTCACTGAGTCTGCTAAAATGGAATTATTTCATGGAAGATGACAGTGCTGTTGGTCACCATCATGATTTTTAGGGTGTTCATTTAGCAGGGAGCCAGGACCATAAACTCTGTATCTCTAGTTTCCCATCCAGAATTTATGTTTTTAATTCTATTTATACCATCAATATCTTAGTCCAATCTACCATTATTTTTATCTTGGAGTAGTCTACTCACTTCCTGACCAGACTGTCTGCCCTTGTGCCTCCCTACAATCCGTCAGTTAGATGGTATCTGGGATGTCACTTTCCTGCTTAAAACCATGAGTGGCATCTTCTGGTTGCATTTAGAATGAAATGCAGGCTTCTTGATCCAACCCCTCCCTTCTTCTTCTCCCTTGTTCCATGGTGGTCCAGTCATACTGTCCTCATCTTGGTTGCTTAGGCACCCCAAGTTCCTTTCTACCCGAGCAGTTGTGCCCTGGGACGTTCTTCCTCAGAAGGCTGTTTCTTTGACATTTTTGTCTCTTTAAAACGTAAATTTCCCAGGACGACCTTTCAGTCACTGTCTACCAAATCTCTGTTCATCTTTTACATTTATTTTTTTCGAAAAAGATATTTTAAATATATGTGCATATATTTACATGATTTTTGCATACATTATCTGTACCTATCATCCTTCTCTCTCCTTCTCTATAAATGTTGTGTAGTTTTCTTTTGGCCCGACTCCTACCCCACCTCCTCAAAATAGGTCCTCTGTGGAATCTGGGTTCATGTTTATCTTGTTCACAGACGTGTCCCAGAAAATGGTCAGGGACAGAGCAGATTCTCTCCAGAATCCATGGAGGCCAAGAGAATCAGGATATCAGGACATCAGGTAGGCTTGGCTCAGTTCTTTTCCTTCCTCTTCTTATTCCCTGTATGATATTGGGCCAAGTGTTCGGCCTCAGTAAAATTGTTTTGATATTGTTAACTGAAGACAGTAACTGTGCCTGTCTTTAGGGTCATTACCCCTCACATGACATTAAAAAACGTAATAAACCATATTTGTGGTTTTAACAATTATTCTCATGCCATACCCTTTCTATTTTAGTTGCCATGGCTCTCTAGGGATATCTAGGTTAGCGTAATACTGAAAGATGGAAATCACCTGTGCAATACTTGTTGCGTGTATGTGTGTAGCAGGGAAGGTCCTCTGAGTTAGACCCATTATGGCTCTATCCTGGGAAGATATGCAGGTGCTTTGCAGTAGACATTTCCTCTGCCCTGCCCAGAGTTGAGGCTCAGTTGTTCTCAGGGGACTCAAAGCTCTGTTCTGCAGTAGGATGGACCTTAGCATCCCGTGGGTCCCACCCACTGTGGCTGCTATATCCCTGCATGGCCAGACCAGGATGGTCTGGGGACCCAGGTCATCCTCTGGCTCCTGCAATACGCTACTGATGAGGACCTTCAAGGTGGTAACCAGCAGGCCCAGTTGGCCCTAAAGTCCTTGTGGGACTCAGGGCCTATCTGGAAATCCTGATTCCCAGGTATCTCCCACCCTGCACTGTCTGGTGGGCCTGGGGTGGCCCCTAGAGTCTCCAAGTTCTGGCTTCGGAGCATTACCAGTTCTGTTTAGGAGCAGGATGGACCCCCACTGCCTAGAGTGTCCCCCAGAAGTCCCACCAGTGGGGGTGTCTGCATACCCTGATGTGGGACAGATCCCCAAAAGCCTGGATGTTGGTCAGCAAAGCACCTGCATTTGCCTTTGTTGTCAGACCCTCCTGGCCTGTTGGGGACAGGCCCTGTCCTCATCTAGCTGGGCTGGTAGTGCCTAGAAATAGGACACTGCTGTGGAGGTTTGCATAGTCATAACTGTCAGACCCTATATGGCCCTGCTGTCCTCTTGGGACTGGGCCGATTTTTTTTTTTTTTTTCAATGGACTGTAGTTTTAGAATAGATTATATTCAAGTAAAACTGAGCAGAAAGTACAGAGCCCTTGGCCCCTACACAGGTCCAATGTCTCATGCTATTGTTAGGCATTAGTTGGACAGTCAGGTAGTCAGAGCCAGGGTCCCCAAGAAGGAAATATGGAGTCAGCAGAGTGAAGATCGAACAGCACTGACATCCTGTTCTGCAACTTAGACAGGACCACACTGACCATTCTGCTTTGCAGCCTTGGCAGAAAAAACTTCTGCAAAACGTCCTAAAATAAGATAATGAACTGCAAAGCATTTGTCACCATTACGCCAAGGGGCAGTTAAGACATACGCCCCCAGACATCAGCAAAAAAAAGACATCAAGTCCATCAGTCTGTGGACTTGAGCCTAATAGGTATACGTATCTGACCGGCACAACTCAGCACACCCTGATTATTTAAGAAAGTTTCACAAAGAGCTCATAAAAACCCCTAATCTCAGAAACTCCGAGGACAACTCACTTGGGTCCCTCTCCCTCTCTGGGAGCTTTGTACTCTTGCTCAGTAAATGTTGCTTTTCTGCCCACTACTCTCCTTCTGGTCTACCTCTTCATTCTTCAAAGGTGAATGACCAGGAATCACGGGCACTAAAGGCAGAGAAATCCTGCAACATTCTCAACATCCTACAGCGAATGGTACCTTTGTTACACTCAATGAACTTATATGCACACATCATTATCACCCAAAGTCCATATTTACATTAGGTTTCACTCTTGGTATTATACATTCTATGGATTTTGGTAAATGTATAATAACATGTAGATACTGTTAAAATGTGCGAAAGTTCGCTGTCCTAAAAATCCCCTGTACTTAACTACTGGGGATTTTTAAATTAGAAAATGTGTTTCTCCACCATGGGAGGCAGGTAGCATCTTAGTTCAGATTTGATTCAGAAAGAAAATCTCAGTGAATTAGTGAATGAGAGAAATGAATATATAAATCGTGCCCAGGTGCAATGAGATTTTTTTCAGAGCAGGCCTAATCTGGATTTGTGAAAATTTAGAGACTTATATCCAGACCTGGCTTTTGAAGGAAAGTGTGGCAGAAATCAATGAGAGCCATTCGATTGCAGGAGCGTGTGCGTCTCTCCAGACACCCTTTGTGTGGTTCCAAAGTGACGAGCCCTCTATTCTTTTAGGGTGGAACCATCCATCTTTGCAAGGCATGCAGTCTGCCTAGGCTCATGCTGTGGACAGAAGGAGAAAGATGAGTGAGCTGTGCAGGACATTCGAGAAGTAGGAATTGAGCAGGTTTCCTGGAAACAGAAACCATCTCTACGGCAATGATCAATGGGAAAAAACCTCTTTCTCTCAAATTCAAATCCTTCAATTAATTATACTCTAAGATGGTGAAAGATATTGATCCAAGAATCATTTTGTTTAAAGAGTATTATTAAACTTGTACCTGTTGCATGGGATTCAGTATTCAGTAAGAGAATCTCCTTCACTCTGAGGGTCCCTCAGTCTAATGGGAATGATAGCTATGCACGCAGTTAACTAGCAATCCGTTACTAGTGTGAATGTGAATTTTTAAAAAAATATTTTATTTATTTATTTGAGAGAGAGACAGTGAGAGAGAGCATGAGTGAGGAGAAGGTCAGAGGGAGAAGCAGACTCCCCATGGAGCTGGGAGCCCGATGCGGGACTCGATCCTGGGACTCTGGGATCATGACCTGAGCCGAAGGCAGTTGTCCAACCAACTGAGCCACCCAGGCGTCCCATGACTGTGAATTTAAAAACTAATTCAACCAGTCTTCATGTGGAAAATCAAATCAGTTGGTTCTAGAGATGACAGATAAATGTTGACTGTGTAATAATTGTATTTCTGAGCTTTTAGTTATTAATTTTAGAATTGAGTTTAGCATGTGTAAAGTTTAATAGAAAGGTCATTTATTTTGAACTTATACAGGAATGCTATATATTTCCCAACATTTATGTACTTAATACAAGTATTAAAACTTGTAACCATTATAAACATAGCTGAATTTTGTATGTGAATCCTGAGAAACTATATAGATACTATTGAGTCATTAGAAAGAAATATCAGACTAATAAAAATCAAATGAAATTCTGTGATGACTAGGATGAACAGAGAAATAGAAAACTAAGAAGAGCAAGACATTACAGAACTATTTAACTAGAAGTCTAGATGAAAACTCTTCTAGCCAAAGTGGAAAAACATAAAATAGAAAAAATATGTTCCAATTATGAGCATTGAAACAAATTTGCATTGTGCTTTTTTGGCTGCAAGCATCTCTCTCTTCATTTGCTTAACTATGTCCCTCATAGTCAAAAACGATAGTTCTAAGTTTTTTCTTTTTTAACACCATTAACAAGCTATTAAGACATTAACATATTTTGATTAAATATTCTTTGATAATATTTTCAGGGATTAGTATTTAGACAAAGGTAATATATATTGTATCAAAGAATTGCATTATTGGGTGGTTTGATCATGAAATCAATTGCTTACTAAAAATAATGGAATAAATAAAATGTTTTAACATTTTATTAATATCTAAGAACATACAGAATGTTGTGTTATTTTTAGTAGAAACAGATTTCTTGATTCCATAAAATGTACTAAATTATAATGTTTAAATTAATCCATAGATATTGAATCTACAAATTAACTAATTTATAGCTAATTTATTTATTTTAAAGATTTATTTATTTTTTTCAAATATATATATATATGATTTTTTCCCAAACAGGTGAATTCTAACAAATATTTATTTATTTATTTATAAAGTTATTATGTTAGTCACCATAAAAGAGACAGAGTGCACGAGGAGGGTAGAGGGAAAGAGAGAATCTCAAACAGACTCCTTGGTGAGCAGGGAGCCCCAGGTGGGGCTGGATCCCACTCTGCGATGGTGACCTGAGATCATGACCTGAGCTGAGATCGGGAGTCCCCAGAATCCCTGCTTTCATGTGAACAAGAATCTTCCATGGAGGTGAATAGGAGCTGAGCTCTTCAGCTGTTGGGGATTTGCTCATGCGGATGACTCAAACACCAGATAAACACTGAGAGGCTCAGTAAGATGAGGTAGGGCTGAGGGGATAAATTTGTCGCATAGAAGGAACATTTGTCAATGCTCCAATGGAATGCTTGCAGCTGATACTGAAAACCACCGAGAGACATCTCTTGGATAGAATAGACAGAGGGGATGATTACAGCCAAAGTGAGATGTTCCTCAGTCCACCTTTTGGTGCAGTGCCTGGCTGGCTCCCTCGGTTGGGTCACCAACTCTGGATTTCAGCTCAGGTCATGATCTCAGGGTCCTGGGATGGAGCCTCATCACATCCGGCTCTGTGCTCAGCACAGAGTCTGCTTGTCCCTCTCCCTCTGCTCCTTCCCCTGCTCTCTCTCTCTCAGATAAATAAAATCTTTAAAAATAAATTACAACTTTGTTTTACGTAAATATTATATCTAATATTACATAAGAACATTGGGCATATGAGGTAGGGGCTGTTTTCTTTCTATCCTAGCACAGCTGTAACTCAGTTTCTCACAAGTGCCCCTTACTCACTTGGAGGCAGACTCTCTTGCCTGGGACATGGAAGCCATGAGAGAACAGTATCACTTCACAATAGTGATGGAAATAGCACCGTCCATACTCTTGTGCTATTTGTAAAACGAAGGCTTTCATTCTTAAGCAGTCTTTCAAGGATCTTGATTTTTGAGCCCACTGTCCCTCACAACATGGGAGAGGTCTGGTTCAGAGCTGCATCCATATGATGACCTTACCTCTGTGGTTTCTCCTATGGGGACTTCTTAACGATGCTTTTGCACCATGTCCCTTTTTACTATAAAATTGAACTACCCTAATATGCTCACTTGATTGGTCTTCAATTTTAACTTTTTCATTCAATAATTTTTCACCAAGACTAATGCATAGTTACTCTTCTTTCAGATAATTTCCTCTACATCTTTTCAGGGTTGCCTGGTGAACGGAGGAGACCAAGGCTCTGGGGTCTCCATGCATCCTAAAGATGTCCCCGGAGACTCTTGGTCTTGTCACCAAAAAGAATTCCTACGCAGACATGCAGAGCAGTGCACGAGCCGACCGTGTGGGAAGGTTGATTGGAACCGACCTGAAAGCAGGTGCGTTCGGGAGAGGAGAGGAGATCGCACCGCACGCCCTGCGGTGGGGATCGGATAGGTCTTGGTGGTTGTTAACGAAGGGGCGGAATATTCATTACTCTGGGCCGGAAGCAGTGGTTCCCGCTTTTGGTTAGGGCTCCGGCATCTTAGGCCTGGCTGGTGAGGTCCTGCTTCCTGTGCGTGCTGGCCAGACTGACGCGCTTCTGAGCTGCCCTCAAGCCAGCTCAGAGTGAGCCAGCTTCCTCCTGGCTGCCCTCCAGGTATTTTGCTAGAGCCCAGCTACCTGTTCTAACAAGGGCATAGTTCCTGTGGGTTGCATTACTAGTAAATGGCTTTTTATTCAGGCAGGTGGGAGAATATTTGATTTTTTAAAATTTTTTATAAACATATAATATATTTTTATCCCCCGGGGTACAGGTATGTGAATCACCAGATTTATACACTTCACAGCACTCACCATAGCACATACCCTCCCCAATGTCCATAATCCCAAACCCCTTCCCCCAACTCCCCTCCCCTCAGTTTGTTTTGTGAGATTAAGAGTCACTTATGGTTTGTCTCCCTCCCAATTCCATCTTGTTTCATTTATTCTTCTCCTACCCACTTAAGCCCCCATGTTGCATCACCACTTCCTCATATCAGGGAGATCATATGATAGTTGTCTTTCTCCGCTTGACTTATTTCGCTAAGCATGATACCCTCTAGTTCCATCCACGTCGTCGCAGAATATTTGATTTTGTCCCATTTTCATGTTTCTAACAATATTTATTTAAAACAAGGTCTTGTCAAGTTGGTATGTTTCAAAATTGGTATAATCACAAGAATATATCCTTAACGAATTTTCAATATGATATCTGTACATCCTCGAAGGACTTCATCTTGTTGGCAGTTGAGGTATTTTGTACATCATCATTATATATGTGTGTCCTGTGCATTTTAAATTGCATTCCATGATGTATTTCTTTTTTTTTTAAGAGTTTATTCTTAAAATAAGGGGAGAGCAGCAGGCTCCCTGCTGAGCAGAGAGCAGAGAGCCCGACCTGGAGCTCCATGCCAGGACCCTGCGATCATGACCTGAGCCAAAGGCAGAGGCTTAACCACAGAGCCACCCAGGCACCCCATCCATGATACATTTCTAATACAATATTATATTCTTTTATTTATATTAGATAGTTTTAAATGTTTTATGGTAATATTTTCACACATATGTGAGTGTGTGTGAAACATGGGACATAGTTATTTTCATAATTATTTAAATATGTAATAAAATTCAACAAACCTCCTCATCTACTATTAAGAAGTTTTGGGGTAAGGCTGGTAGTATGAGCAAGTAATTTGCATTTGTGCTGTCAGCGAGGACTGGTCCTTGTCCCATGCTAGAGACTGGAGAAGCAGATGATTACCTGACCCAGAGACACCCCCGCCACAGGTCCCTTTACCTCCTTGATCCAGGCAGTGGTTACAGCCTTCATCAGCCTTTTCAGGATCTACAGAAGAAGCTTCTAAATCGTGGCCCGTCACGCATGAAAAACCTAAATATTTTCAGCATCATGTATTTCAGTTTTGCAGAGAATACTAATGGGATGATAAAGAAGTGTAAATTGGCAGTAAGATGAAGTTATTTTCAGCGTTTTTTATTTAAATTGAAGTCTATGGTGTACGAACTTTATGTTTTCTCATGATTATGACTGGTATTGCCTCACCACGTGGAAGTGAAATTGAAATATGTAGAAGAGAATATGGGGAAATTAAGAGCATGATGGGTTTGAAGGAGATGGGAACAGGTGTGAAGCTGGGTTTCCCCAAGAATTCTGCAGACTTCCCATGTATACATTTTTAGGAATCAACTTCATGCACCTCTTCCAGGAAGTCTGCCATGGTCATGAAGACTGGGTTAGGGTTTCCAATTATAATTATATACACAGTAAACGTTGTGTATTTCCCCCTATTCTACATAGCTCTTCACAGAATGTTAGAATTTTTTGTTTTCCAGATGTATGCTTCTTCTGGCAGGGATTAGATCTGATGAGGGCTGAATTCATGCTGGTTGTATAATAATTATTCAGTGCATGAGTGCCTGTCATTCAGTCTGGGAAAGCTACTTGGGCTGTCATACATTCGTCTTTAGAGAAGAAAAGATATTATGGCTAGATATTCAAAGTCAGAACATTTGGAAAAGGATTTTCCCTTCTCTCTCTCTCACTCTCTCTCTCTGTGTGTGTGTGTGTGTGTGTGTGTGTGTGTATTTTAGGGCAGTGAGTGGGAAGTGTTCTTGACTAGAAATTTAGGATTTGAGTCCTAATTTTGGTCCTTCAGTGGCATCTGAATGTGTGTGTTGTTGGATCAGCCGCCTAACCTTTCTGGGCATCAGTTTCTGCATTCATGAGACTAAAGCCCTAAACTCAAATTCCCTTGAGCATCTACATTATTATTCTGTGACAAGCAACTTGTTGTCAGTGACAGGAATGGTTTCCAACCTGGGTGAGCTTCTTCTTGAGGTAAGGGTAGGTAGTGCCTTGTCAAATGTCCATGAACTCTAGTGGAAGCAGGTGACATTGAGAACCTTCCCAATTTGTTGCCAGAGTTTCAGAAAGGAAATTATGGCTGAGTTGTTTCTGAAGCATAGATCTGAAGATAAACCACCACTAGATAAGTAGAAGGTTAAGTCAGAGCAGCTGCTATTACCACAAAGGGACCCAATCAGAAGTCATCTAGCTTCTTTTCTCTCCCTCACAATTGTCCTGGATGGTCTGGGGCATTTATGTTTTGCTCAGGGTCTGAGACCAGCGCTCCTCCCAAGTCAGAGCTCTGTCCTAAAGTACATTGTCATCTGAGTAAAGCTCTATCAGTGCTAATTGTAGTTTCAGCTGAGGCATGCGTGGGATATGTTGGGGGAGGGGGAATGCTGGGAAGCCCACGTCTCACTCTGCACTTAGAAGCAAGAGGTGTTGGGGAATGTCCTCAGTCTCCAGTTATGTTTCCAGGAATAATGGCAGAATGGACTTTGGCAAACAACTTAAAGTCTCTACCAAGTTTATGACTTTCAGTAACTGGGAGTGAAATGATCAAATGCATCCAAGATATAATTTGAATCATCATTGTACCTTTTTTTGGACATATCCAACATCACATTATAAATATATAATTCCATGGTTAAATATTTTTATAGTGACCCATACAGTAGAATGCTGTGTAGTTATTAAAATCATTTATAATGATTTATATTTATAGTGATTTTATTTTTATTTAAATGAATATTTTACTTTAATTATTTAACTAACTACTTAATCAAATTAATTAATTTAAATAATTATTTAATATAAATCAACTGTTTAATTAAAATAAATTATTTATTAATTTAAATAAACATTTTATTTATAATGATTTATATTATGTTATATATTTTATTACTTATATTTATTATTTATAATAATGATTAACAAAGACCCCTTCTGTCTCTCAGCTCTGGCCAGTGGTTCTGGGCTGGGTTTTCTTTCTGAACACGCAGCTGAGATGTGTGAATAAACATGAGGTTTCCCAAATCCTTCATAGCCCTCACTGTGTGTGAAAATGAATAGTGAATACACTGGCAATGAGTACACCATATGTAGTTACATTAGACTAGCAAGATATGAAAAAAGTTATGAAATAACCAACTTTTATTAAAAATATTGCTTGGTAAAGTATAAGAAAGGGATTAGAAAAATAAAACTTTATTTTATTTTTATTATTATTATTTTTAAAAGATTTATTTATTTATTTTAGAGGGAGTGTGGGGTGGGTAGGGGCAGGGTGAGAGGGAGAGAATCTCAAGCAAACTGCCTGCTAAGCACAGAACCCAGCATGAGGCTCAATCCCATGACCCTGAGAGCATGACCTGAGCCAAAATCAAGAGTCTGACACTTAACTAACTCAACCATCCAGGTGCCCCTAGGAAAATAAAATTTATTTTATTTTATTTTATTATTTTTAAAGATTTTATTTATTTATTTGACAGAGATCACAAGTAGGCAGAGACAGGCAGAGAGAGGGGGGGAAACAGGGTCCCCTGCTGAGCAGAGAGCCCGATGTGGGGCTTGATCCCAGAACCCTGGGATTATGACCTGAGCCGAAGGCAGAGGTTTAACCCACTGAGCCACCCAGGCACACCGAAAAATAAAATTTTTAATGTTAGTATTTCTTATCTCTGATGGTAGAATTTAAATCATATTTATTTTGTGTTTAATCCATATTTTCTAAATTATCACCACTAGGATAAATTTATGTGAGTAGTCAGGAAGTCAATAAACATTCATTTTAACAAGTGAGAATTTTGTAATGACCCAGGAGAAGTCAAATTTACCCACACTCAACTTCGGCATTGTTTCTTGCAGAATTAGTGATCACTTTGGCCAACAGTAGCCAAGGGGGACACATGGTCTTACAAAGAAAATGAGCCAGAAAACTCGGCAAGTTTAAAGAAATGGTAATTGTAAATTATGATCCTCTTTCACGGATATGAAAGCTGTTCTCACAGTAAAGCTAATGCATCTTGTAACACATTCATATAAAGTCTTATCACAAAGCCCATAAAGGCACATAAATATCTTCCTTAAATCAGTGAAGCAAAATGTCTGAAATGAGTGCAGCATTTACGAGATGAGCACCCTACCTGCCTCTCAAGCTCACAATGGCTGTAGTGGTTAAAAATTTCAACAATCCATTATTTATCTGTATGATGGAGTTGGAGTTCTAGATTACTTTTGGTCACAGCCATAGGAAACAAGGAAATGAACTTTTCATTGTGGAAAAGCCTCACATCCCCCTGATAATGGAATATCGATACTTTCTGATGCCATTTTTCTACAAGATTATGACCAGTAGCCATTTTAACTCACATTCTTAAGTTAATTGGGTTGAGTTCCTTTTCCTTTATAAATGAAAAGTAAAAGAAATTTAAAAAGAGAAGCCGAGACATTTTTGTCAGCAGTCTCTTCTTTGATTGCCAAGTCGCGACAGACGCCCATTTGGATACACGTAGAAACACATACGCCAGTCACCTTGTCAATAAAAGACTCTGATAGGCAACCCACTTACTTGCTGGTCTTTCTCTCCCCAAAGGAAACTTTCCTTTGACCTGTGGGTGTTACCAGAAGATTGGTTGTGAATTCCTCCTTCCCATGCTGTCCTTGGAACATTGCTGGGCATCTGTCCTGTTTACCCACAACCCCTCTGCCTGTCCACCAGAACTCTGAGCCATCACCCACCCCTGACTGGAGACAGTGGGCCAGCCTCTCCTCTATCTCTACCTCTTAATTCCTCAGTGTATTAATGCTCCACTTGAGATGCACTGATTTCGGCTTTAATGCATCATCTCAGGACTTGCCCAAATCTGATGCTTTGCTTACTTTTTGGGCAAGTGAAGAATTGTGTCTGGATTTTAACATTATGCAGGTATTACTGGTGCTACAACCACATGGTGAGGGCTGTGAAGGACTTGGGAAACCTCCTTTATTCACACGTCTCAGCTGGGCATTCAGAAAGCAAACCCAGCACACAACATCCTCCAGAATCACTAGTCAGGGCTGAGAGAAATAAGGGGGCTTTGTTCATTATTATTCTTCAGCCATGGACAAGCTCGGTGACATGTTTCAGAACTGTCTGGCAAGTTTCAGAACTGTCTTCTGATATTAAGATAATTTGGAATAGCTGCAATTATGTGTATAAAGCTACGGGAGACAATTAACTTTAATACTGTCCTTTGCGGTTAACAATACTAGTATAGCTGAGAGATAACTAGTTTAGTAATCCAGAATAGACTTAGGAACAATCAATACTGTCCTTTTGTCAGAACTTGCTGGCATTTCTTGGGAGGGTAGGTGTTCCTTACATAGGCTTATTTCATCCTCCTACCATTCTACTCCAGGAAAAATGCTAAAGTGGGCATGTGCACAATGAAAACTGAACTGCAGGTGGAAATTTGGAGAGAATTTTATTATCCTGAAACTTAAGCTCATATCTCCATTGCCAAAGTTCTCTGAGTTTAAGCACTAATTTTCCTCAAGTGATTATGTGAAACATCAAGGGCATAGAAATTATATTAGGAAATAGAAATAAATAAGGACCTTAAATTTGCTTCTGAAAATAGAAAGTATCTTTTGCAGGAAGTGCACAAAACTTCGATTTGGGAATTGCATCAATAAAATTGTGACACCATATATTAGGGTTCTCCAATGAAACGGAGCCAATAGAAACTATCATTCTACCTATTGCCTATCATCTATCAATCATCTATCTATTATCTCTCATCTCTCTATCTATCAACTATCTTCTATTATCTATGATCTATCATGTATTATCTATCATCTATCAATCATCTATCTTCTATTATCTATCATATCTATCATCTATCAATCTATTATCGATCATCTATTATCTATCATCTATCAATCACCTATTATCTATCATCTATCTATGTCTGTCTTCTATTATCATCTCTCTATCATCTATCAATCATCTATTATCTATCATCTATCTTTTTTTAAAAAAAGATTTTATTTATTTGTTTATTTGACAGAGAGAGAGAGAGAGATCACAAGTAGACAGAGAGACAGGCAGCAGGGAGCCTGATGCGGGGCTTAATCCCAGAACCCTGAGATCATGACTTGAGCCGAAGGCAGAGGCTTAACCATCTGAGCCACCCAGGTGGCCCTCTATCATCTGTCATCTACCTGTTAGCTATCATCTGTTATCTATCATCTGTCTACCATCTATCTATCTTCTGTTTGGGATCATAGGGTCCCCACTATCATTCTGAGGGACTCTGACTTTCTTTACTCTGTTTGCAAGGCCCAGGTGAATCCTACAAAAGGTACATTAGCCATTAATATCCAGTACTCCTGGGATTTAGGGACGGAATCTCTATTACATGGTGTTATTTTGAGTCAAAACTTCCCTTTGATAGAAAAAGAGGGCAGACTGGTGAGGACCCACAGCTGTCACTAAGTAGATCATCATTTTGGGGCCATGCAGTAAATAAACTAATGTGGAAGGACAGGTAGGAAATGACCCTTCTCTCAGAGTTTCTGATGGGGTTGGGAGAGGGCTATGGCTGGACTTCTCTTTCAGAGGGGACAGAGGCCATTTGTGTATGGGGTGGCAGTGTGTGGTCTGATGGAGAGAAGAGCATTCTTGTGTCTGGTTCCTCACAGAGGAGCTTCAAAGTCACCATTCTCTCTTCAAAAATAGTTGAAGAAGCTGAAAAATCAACTCTTCTTGAATCCATGGAAGAAGTGGGGTCACAGAGCAAACCACTGCCCCCCAAGATTGAGATTCTGACCTGTGAATACAGATCATCACTGGCTATGAGAGCAGAAACTCCACAAAAACCAGTGTTGGGGTAGGAAACAAGAAATGTCATTGAGAAATGGCGGGATACTCCAGGTGGACAAGCCTGAGAGAGAGAAATTCCAGGGGACCCAGTCATGGAGGATCCCCACATTTTTGTGTTTTATTTCTTAAACTCTGCTCAGCTCCTAGAGTGAATATCAGAGAAAACTCCTGTCATGCTTCCAGCCAGGGGAGGGAAAAGGAATTGTTTTGAAATAATCTAGAGCATCAGTTCTTCCTAAGGATGTGTGCCTTCAGGAGAAGCTATTTAACCAGATCCTAATCTGCTGGGGGTTCTTCAGAGTATAACAGACTCCAGGGAAAAGAAATACCAATTCCAGTCCCTCTAGCCACCCTGTCCCACCCAAGGGTGCGACAGGGGAGCTGAGAAGCATGTGTGATGTTTATGGTCTCACTAAGAGGCTGAGACCCCATCCTTGGGCCCTCCCTCTCATGCCCACCAACCCCCGTAACTGCACACTACTCAATACCACAGGTCAGTTTCCAGCATCCTTTCTACCCAGCCCTTCATGTCCAGCTTTCAAGAAAAACAATCACAAGACATTGAAATTAAAAAAAAAAAAAACAAAAAAAAAAACACAGTTTGAAGAGACAGAGCGAGCCGTAGAACCAGACTCAGATGTGGCAGGGTTGTTAGAATTATCAGACTGGGAATTAAAACAATAGTGATTGATATGCTCACGGCTCTCATTGATGAAGTAAAGAATACCAGGATAGACGGGTAGTGTGAACAGAGAGATGGAAATCTGAAGAGAGAACCAAAGTAAAATGCCAGGGATCAAAGTCACTAACGGAAATGAAGAATGCATTTGATGGGCTCTGTGGGTGAGACACGGCTGAGGAAACAGTCTCTGATCTCGAGGATATAGGAATAAAAACCTTCCAAGTGAAAAAGCAGTTGGAGAAAGGACTGAATAAACAGAACAGAATATCCAAGAGCTATGGGACAATGTGTAGAGTACAAACACCAGAAGGAGAAGAAAAGGAGAGAAGAACTGAAGAAACATTTGAAATAAAATAACCAAGAATTTTCCTAAATCAAAGTCAGACACCAAACCCCAGATCCAGGGAGCACAGGAAACATCTCCCAGGATAAATGCCAGAAAAACTACACCTTGAGGGCACCTGGGTGGCTCAGTTGGTTAAGCGGCTGCTTTGGGCTCGGGTCATGATTCCAGGGTCCTGGGATCAAGCCCCGTATCGGGCTCTCTGCTCAGCAGGGAGCCTGCTTCCTCCTCTCTCTGATTGCCTCTCTGCCTACTTGTAATCTCTGTCTGTCAAATAAATAAATAAAATCTTAAAAAAAAAAGAAAAAGAAAAAGAAAAAACTACATCTCGATGTATCATTTTCAGGCACCTGGGTGGCTCAGTTGGTTAAGTGCTGCCTTCAGCTCAGGTCATGATTCCAGGGTCCTGGGATCGAGCCTCGTATAGGGCTCTCTGCTCAGCAGAAAGCCTGCTTCTCCCTGCTGCTCTGTTTACTTGTGATCTCTCTATCTCTCTGTTAAATAAATAAATAAAATCTTAAAAAAAAGAAAAAGAAAAAGAAAAAAAACCACACCTCAATGTATCCTTTTCAGATGCTAGGAAATCAGAGATTGAAATAATCCTGAAAGACGCCAGGAGTGGGGGCCGCCTGGGTGGCTCAGTGGTCATGATCTCAGGGTCCTAGGATCAAGCCCCGCATCAGGCTCTCTGCTCAGTGAGTCTCCTTCTCTTCCTGCCTCTCTTCTCTATCCTGCCTCTCTTCCTATCTCTCTGTGTACTTGCGATTTCTCTCTCTCTCTCTCTCTCTCTCTGCCAAATAAGTAAATAAATAAATCTTATAAAAATAAAAAAAAGAAACCAGGAGTGAGCTGTGCTGGTATTGGGGAGAAGAGTCCTGCGTTGGGGGAACAGCATAGGAGCCACAGGACATGGGACTATCCTGCCAGCAGGACAGAGGCCCAGAGAGCTGCCCAGAGATGTACAGTACCTTGTCTGCTGAACAGACTTTGGCTTCCCCTGAGTACAATGGGAGAACCTGCGGGACTGAGGACTGGCATCATCTGACTTGTCTGTCAATCATAGATATATATAAAAAAAATTAGGTTCTACTATGCAACGCCAGTTTAAAAAATACTTGAGAGTTTATACGAATCTTGATGTCTGGAGTCAGGCCAGCTGCCCAGTCTGGGGGGATAATCCCAGTGTGACTGTCCTCATTTCAGTCCCCAGCCACCTACTTGGGGTGCTCATGACTGTGTTCAGGCTATTCAACTGGCTACAAATTTAGCATTTCCCATATGTACCCTCAGGTTTGACAATTGGCTATAATGACTCACAGAACTCAAGAAAAGTGCTATATTTAAAATGACAAATTTATCATAGCAAAAGTGTGCAGATTAGAACCAACCAAAGGAAATGACAGGCATAGGGCAAAGTCTGGGAGGGTTCTGAAAGCGAAGGTTCTTTCATCCTTGGCAATGCATTGCCCTCTCTGCATTGGAGTGTGGCACTACTCAGAGTGTGCCAGCCAGAGACGCTCAACTTAGTGAGGTGCCCAGTGTCTTGGGTGAAGCTTTATAAAGCAGTGACTGGCTGCATACTTGGCCAGATAGTTGAATCCAGTCTCCCAACCCCCTCTCCCCTCCTCAGAATCCAGGCTGATGTCTTCCCGCTAAGCCCAACTTGCTAGCCACGCAGTTGGTCCCTCTGGCCATCTGGGTCATCTTGTTTGTGCAGTCACCCAGGTGCTCACCGTGACCAACAGAGACCCTGGGGAAATCCCAAGGCTTTCAAGTCTTCCTCCCAGAAACCAGAGACAAATGCCAGCCAAACTCTTGACTATATAGGGCAAGGACACATACATGTTTACATGTTATCATAACATTGATAATTGAGTAGGTATTTTTACTCCATGACTCATGTCAAGTTACTATCAACTGACCATTGATTCTTTGTACTTGGAAATGCTATTTTTGTCTCCCCCAATTCTTTCTCTTTTTGAAAAATTATTCATTTATTTTAAAGAGAGAGAGCGTGCGCGTGAGAGCTAGGGGCAGAGGACGAGAGAGTCTTAAGCAGACTCCGCCCTTGGTGCAAAGCCTGATGTAGGGCTCGATCTCACAACCCCAAGATCTTGACCTGAGCTGAACCCAAGATTTGGGTGCTTAACCAAGTGCACCACCCAGGCACCCTATCTCCCTACATTGTTCAGATGAACAGTTTGTGATCTTCAACTTGTTTAGCACCAAAATATTCCTTATGGTTTTTCCTCTGTGGTTTTAGTTCATGTACATTTTTCTTCTAAGGACTATTTTTCATATGTATCCTTTTACATATGTTTCCATCTTACTTTTTTTTCCTTATTCTTTGGTTTCTTAAGAGTCAAGGTATGAACTGTCAGTGTATAAATTGCAATATCATACTTCTGTCATTTTTATTTTTTTAAGAGATTTTATTTATTTATTTGAGAGAGAGAGCACAAGCAGGGGGGATGGGGAGGAAGAAGCAGGCTCCCATCTGAGCAGGGAGTCCATGCTAGGCTTCATCCCCAGGATCATGACCTGAGCCACCAGGTGCCCCTGTCATTGTGATTGTATGCTCTCTTGAAAGGTCAGTGTGTTTTGTCTTCACATGACCAGCTAAATTCAGATTGGAAGATTTACTCCACAAGTCACTACCTCGGCTTTGGAATTTTAGATGGATGGTTTTGCTGAAAGACTCCATTACATCAGGTTTCTTTTTCCCTTAAGATTTTATTTATCGATTTGTCAGAAAGCGAGCACAAGTAGGGGGAGCAGCAGGCAGAGGGAGAAGCAGAACCCCCTGGATGAGCAGGGAGCCTAATGGGAGGCTTCATCCCAGGACCCAGAGCCTAAGGCTGATGCTTAACCGACTGAGCCCCCCATGCTCCCTGTTACATCAGTCTTAACTGGGACATGCTGCTCTGAATTTCTCCCTGGCTTCAGTGCTGGTGGCCCCTGAGTGCAGAATCCCAACCGCTTACCCTCCTTTTGACTTACTACAAGGGTCAAATGCAGAAAATTAGGAATCTCTCATAATTCTTATTTTCCTCCTCTTCCATGGATATCCCCCTTTCTAAGACCAGATGGCCCATTTGAGCAGCTCTGAAGAGGACTTTCAGAAGATAGTGGTGTGGCGACAGGGTGAACACTAGCTCGTGAGCTGGTCGGCAGCTCTACCCTGTGCTCAAGGAGCTCAACCCTCTCCGACAGCCTTTCAGTTTTGGATGTTTTCTGACGTCAGGTGTGGTCTTAGCTGTGGCCAGAGTGTGACTGGGGATCTAAAGATGGAGAAGGCACGCAGGATATTGGCAGGGCCCATGGCTGGTTTGTGTTTCAAAAGAAGCACAGAAATCTGGCTGCTAATTTGAGAATAGAGCCAGGGGCAGAGAGAGAAGCCAGTGATGAGGTCCTTGGGGCATTCCAGGATGAGACTGGTGGCTTGCATCAAGAATGCCTCAGTGCCAGGGGTCAGAGGTCAGCTGTCTTTTTAAGGAAGAACTAACTATATTAGAATAAGGCTTTGTTCATCATAAATTAAATGTATTTTAACTAATATTATTACTATTGTTATTATTCATCTTTAAAGGGTTACATTTTAAACAGCATGCATCTTGAGAATATCACTGCTGTCTGACAGTTTTAGGGTGGGCATACCCATCATCTAAAATAAGCCTTTCTCATCCTCTGTGTCTGTGTGTTTTCTGGCTGTTCTCCAGTTTGAAACTAACGGTAAAGAAAAGCTATCTGACACGAATGAGCCACTAGATTACAGAAATTTAAAAAAAATTGGAAGATTTTTGAAGTGGGAGTTGCAAATACATTTAAGGTACTTTTTTTTTTTAAGATTTTATTTATTTATTTGACAGAGGGAGATCACAAGTAAGCAGAGAGGCAGGCAGAGAGAGAGGGGGAAGCAGGCTCCCCACAGAGAAAGGAGCTCAATGTGGAACTCCATCCCAGGACCCTGGAATAATGACCCAAGCTGAAGACAGTCACTTAACCAATTGAGCCACCCAGGCACCCAAGTTATCTGTTTTAATATATAATGTTTTTATGTATTTGTATTTATATATATTTGTATTTGTATTTATATATAGGTAATATATAATGTACTTACTCTGCTATTCAATAGACTTTTGATTATGCTCTCTAGGACTGGGCCCTTGGGAGATTTCATTTAAAAGAAATGAAATTTCAAATTCCAAAATTCAAACATGTTCCTCAGCACATGGGGTGTTGCCGTCTCCTATCCTGATCAGAGACAAATTGGGGCCAGATTAGGAAAAGGTGTCAGTCATGGTTTTCCCATGATTGCTTCTCCTGGGGGAAGAGTAGACCACAGGTCTACTGTGGCAGTGGGTCAGCATGGTGTGAGTATGGTCAGAGCTCTCGATTAGTTTTAAAAGGGGCTAACAACTCCCCTCTCTCTCCTCCCTAAGGAGCTGGGACATGTCAGAATGTCCAGTGGTTTCCACAGCTTCTTCAGAAAGCAGGGCAAGGCTGGGCTTTGTATTGGTTGTTTCCTAGTTTTTGTTTTTTTGGAGTATTTTTGTGTGTGTGTGGAGCCAAATAACCCCGCACGAGGAGCACAGGGCTGCAAGTGTGACTGGCTGGGAGAGCCATGGAAAAGTGTGCGTGTGCACAGGACATGTCCAGGCGCGGGCAGTGTGATTGGGCCTGGGGTAAAATCAGCTAATCAACAAATCGTGGTTGGTATTTCCTCATTCAGGGAAAACCAGGGGAAGTTTGTGTATAATAACAAGATAAAGTCCCCATGCATATTCCAAAACTGTTTGTTGTAAACAGTAGGGCTAATCACGGCCTGAGGTCTGCAACATATGTCAGTACTGTCCTTCTATCTCAAAGAAAACTCAAGAACACCTGGGTGGCTCAGTCGGTTAAGCCACTGCCTTCGGCTCAGGTCATGATCTCAGCGTCCTGGGATTGAGTCCCGAATCGGACTCCTTGCTCAGTGGGGAGCCTGCTTCTCTCTGTACCTCTGCCTGCCACTCTGCCTGCTTGTGCATACACTCTCTCTCTCTCTGACAAATAAATAAATAAAATCTTTAAAAAAAAAAAAAAAAAGAAAACTCAGGAGGTCAATTTGCTTCTAATTTACTTTCTGTTAGAATGTAGGCTGCACCTGAAAATGAGACTTTGAACTTTCCAGATTACATGGTACAGAGTGAGTAACGGAAGAGCATAGACTGGAGGAGCACCTGGATGGCTCAGTGGGTTAAGCTTCTTCTGCCTTCAGCCTCAGTCATGATCTCAGTGTCTTGGGATTGAGCCCTGCATCGGGCTCTCTGCTTGGCGGGGAGCCTGCTTCCCCATCTCTCTCTGCCTGCCTCTCTGCCTACTTGTGATCTCTCTTTCTCTGTCAAATAAATAAATAAAATCTTAAAAAAAAAAAGAGCATAGACTGGAGAAATGTAAACCCCACGCATTCTCTCTCTGCTTTTTCTATACATTCCATCCTTTTAACTTTTCTTGTTAATCTATTTCAAACCAAATATATCTTTTTAATTTGATATTTTCTTTTTATCTTTTAACTGGATAATTAAATTAATGTACATGTAAGTATACTATCTTAATAAATATTCATCTATTTCTGTATTTTTTTTACTTATTTTTAGATTGAATGATTTTATCATTTCATTTTTTCTTCTGTAACACCTTGGAAGTTGTATATGTTTTCAAATGTGGTCCCAGTGATTGAACTAGGTGTTATCATAAAAATTCTTGGTTTCACAAAGTCTGTTATTTATAATTTTACTTCCTTCTTGAATGTTCCAAGGATCTCTTATCATTTTAACTTTATTTATCTTCTAGCATTTCTGACAATGTAGGTCTCCTGGAGAAATGTTCTCAACTTTTGTCTCACTGAAAACATCTCCATTTCACTTCCTTTTTTTTTTTTTTAAGATTTTTTTCATTTATTTAACACAGAGAGAGAGATCACAAGTAGGCAGAAAGGCAGGCAGAGGAGGAGGGGGAAGCAGGCTCCCCGCTGAGCAGAGAGCCCGATGCGGGGCTCCATCCCAGGACCCTGAGATCATGACCTGAGCCGAAGGCAGAGGCTTAACCCACTGAGCAACCCAGGAGCCCCATCACTTCCATTTTTGAAGAACACAGCCTCTGGATATAAAATTTAACTGAAAGGTTGTTTTTTTTTTTTTTTTTTCCTCCTCACCATGTTAAGAATACCACATCCTGATTTCTCGCATCTATTGTGTCTGATGAGCAATTAGCTATAATTTCTTTTTTTTTATCATTTAAAAAAATCTGTACACAAAAGGTTTATCTTTTGGCTGGTTTTGAGATTTTCTCTTTTCGGTGTTCAGCAGGGTGAGGATGCTGTGCTTAGATGCCCGTTTCTTCCTATTTTTTGTTCTTGGAGTTTTCAGCACTCCTTCAGCCTACAGGTTTCCATCTGGAATACATTTTGTAGAATTTGTGGTGATGAACTCTTTTTTTTTTTTTTTAAAGATTTTTATTTATTTTTTTGACAGACAGAGATCACAAGTAGGCAGAGAGGCAGGCAGAGAGAGAGAGGAGGAAGCAGGCTCCTCCCAGCCAGATGTGGGGCTCGATCCCAGGACTCTGGGATCATGACCCGAGCCAAAGGCAGAGGCTTTAACCCACTGAGCCACCCAGGCGCCCCTGATGAACACTGTTTTAAAGTTTTATTTATTTGAGAGAGAGGGGGAGAGAAAGAGAGAAACTTTGAGTCGGGGTAGGGGCAGAGGGAGAGAATTTTCAGCCGACTCCTCCCTGAGCCTGAAACCAGCTGTGGGGCTTGATCCCATGACTCCAAGATCATAACCTGAGCTGAAACTAAAGTTGGGCGCTCAACCCTCTGAGCCACACAAGGAGCCCAGCTGCCGGCTCCTCACCACAAAAGACCTGTTCTCACCTTTCACTTTGGCCCTGAAGGCGCTCTGGATCACAGCTGTCCTGCGTTTTGGGAATGCTCCTGTAGCTTGGGGACATCTCCAGCAATGTTCCAACCACCTGCAGCCTTGGGAATGAGTGCCCGTTGTGTCTCTCAGCCCTCCTGTCCTGCTCTGAGCTGTGGGCACAAAACCCTCTGCTCATGGGGATGGTCCTCATTGGCTGGAACTAGTTACACTAACCTACCACACTAGCACACACAGGCCTTGTATTATCATTAAAAATGCATCTGGCTTATCCACCCATGGAGGATTTCTCTTCCTTCTGCTGATTCTTTGGGGCTGAAAGCAAAGGCAAGTCTCTAATTTCTGAGCCAGAGTCATCTTTCTGGAATTTATTTTCTTAACGTTACTTAATTGTGCATGAATCTTCGGCATTCTGAGCAGTTTGAAACAACTGTGATTTCTGGAGCCTGTCGAGCTGGCTTTTGTTGTTGGGTGCTGGTGACGGACTGTCTTCTGAAAGATTCTACCTCTTACATAGAAGCAAGTTCTTCCATGTCTGTGTTAACTGTATCCCATATGTACTGGCGTGCAGAACTTCAATTTTTCTGTGGTTCTTTGGGATTGAGTTTTAAAAATCTCTCTCTTTAAATTATTTTTTATTGTTGATTTAACAATGCAACTGTATTTTAATAGAAGGATACTGCATACATGGTATTGATTTTCATTTTGAAATCCACTGAGATTTCCTTTGTGATCTTATACATTTAGTATTTTTAAGGGTCTCTTGTATACTTTAAAAGAATATTGACTCTATTTCTGGGGTGCAGAATTTTCTCTATCTCTCTTGCTACTTACCTATATCCTTCTGGGCTAGATTTATACTATTTTTTATATTACTCACTATATTATTTATTTTCAACAAATGAAATGAGTTAGCTAATTTTCATATTTATCTGTATTTCATTATGCCTCCCTCTTCTGTGTCATAATTTCGTATTCAGATTTAATAGATATTATTTCTTGGTTATCCTATTTCAAACTCTTGGTGATACTTTTATTTCATACAATGATTTCATCTGGAGAAACTGACAGCTACACTATTGATTTTGTTAGCTTTTTAGTATTGCCTAAAGTAGGTAGCTGGAAGCATGTCTTCTTGTGGGTTTTTTATTATTATTATTATTTTATTTATTTATTTGAGAGAGAAAGAGAGAGAATACGAGCATGGGGAGAGGCAGACAGAGGGAGAGGGAGAAGCAGACTCCCCACCGAGCAGAGAGCCTGACATGGGGCTCAGTCCCAGGACCCTGGGATCATGATCTGAGCCGAAGGCAGACGTTTAACAGCTGAGCCACCCAGATGTACCTGTTTGTGTATTTAGATAGGCTGGATCTGTGGGAGATTTTTGCTGTTACTTTCTCTCTCTTGCTCTCCCTCTGCTTCCCTCTACACTTTGGGTTTGTTAGAGTTTCACCATTTACCCACTGGTATTGTCAAGCTCCAGCTTAGATCCCAGGGTCTTGGGTGACATTCTGCATATCTGCCCAAGTTGATATTAGAGGTTTCGTAGATCTCATCACAAAGCTAGTAGGTGATGTCACTTATTCTTGCCCACAAGACTGAGTTTCTGTCATGTATAGGTGTTTTGTTCTTATCTAAGTCTGTATCTTTTGCAGGAGTTGACTTCAGATTCCTTTGAGAAGTGGGAATCCTCAGCTCAGGTCCTGGATTCTGGTAATGAGTCTGACTGATCCCGTGTCAATGGCCATCCTTGGCCATTTGAGAGAAGCCAGTTGCCTTAGCTTCACCCCAGACACTAAGTCCTTCAGATCTACCACCTCTGCCCCACACATCTCCTTATTAATAATCTATTTTCTTATATATATATATATATATGATATATATGAGATATATAAAAGATATATATTATTTATATATATATGTATTTTAATATTTTATTTATTTATTTATTTATTTTTTACATAATCTCTACACCCAACGTGAGGCTTAAACTCAAGAGTCACATATCCTACTGACTGAGCCAGTCAATAGCCCTGTTTTCATTACTAATATACTTTATTATTTCTCTGTTACTCTTGCCTTGGAAGATCTCACTGTTCTCTTTGGGTCTTGAATATTTGCTGATGATCTCAACACCGGTATGTAAGCACTGTTGTTGAGTACTACAGATGTGCTCTTCAGCTCTATTATCAAATTTGAACCTAACATATTTTCAGTTAAAATAAATGAAAAAGATCCCTTGATTCTATAATATTGCCTTCTCAGATGATGGCAGAACTTTGAAAGAGATCAGGACTATCAATTTTTATTTTCATTTGTGTTAAAATGTCTTGAATTGATTTTTTTTTTACTGTTATTCTTCAAACATTATATTGCCTAAAGTCTTTTGTAAAGGAATAATGAAGATCCTTGTACATGTAAAAAACCTATTCTCTTACACACATTTATTTCCAGAATGGGCTAAATGCAGTTTGCTGGTCTTAACAGAAAATAAGCCAATGATTTTGAATAAGAATTAAAAAAAATCTTTCCTTTGTAGATACCACTTTTTAGCCTGAGAAAAATAGCCAGTCTTTTTTTCTTCCTTGTTCATGCAGGTTGGTCCTTTTTCTTTTCTCCTTTGTGCCTCTGCACAAATTTCAAAATGTGAGCTAGTAGTTTAGTACTTTGAAGATGTGACTTGGTGGGGTGTCTGGGTGGCTCAGTGGGTTAAAGCCTCTGCCTTCAGTTCGGGTCATGATCCCAGGGTCCTGGGATCGAGCTCCGCATTGGGCTCTCTGCCTAGTGGGGAACCTGCTTCCTCCTCTCTCTCTGCCTGCCTCTCTATACTTGTGACCTCTCTCAAATAAATAAATAAAATCTTAAAAAAAAAAAAAAAAAAGATGTGACTTGGTTGCCATCCAGGACACTAATGACCCGTCTGTGGTGTGTGGCAAGATGTTTGCTCTTTGAATGTTGTTTGCTGAGGCCTTAGAGGACCTTCCAGGAGCATATGTGTATTTTCTCAGGGGCCCTTTGTCAGTGAGCTGTTGGGAGCACAGCTTACCACCAGCCAGATCTCTGTTCCAGCCCGTGGGTGAGCACGGGTCTCAGCAGATTCACATCAAGGTGCTCCAGACCATTATTCCTTCCCATAGGCTCTGGGTGGCATCCACTTCCTGGACTTCTCCTTTTTCTAGCGGTGACTCATTTCCTTGGTTCATGGCCCCCTTTTTTCCTATCTTTAAAGCCAACAACATTGCATCTCTCTGATTCTGCTCCATTGTCATATCTCTTTGACTCTCTGTTTTGATTCCTTTTTCTACAGTTAAGGACCCATGAGATTACCGCGAACATCATGATCCAAGATAATCCAATACCCACATAATCCAAGATCATCTCCCTATTTCAAGGTAAACTGATTAGCCATTTTACTTTCCCTTTGCTAGTACTCTGCCTGACATATTTGTAGATGCCTTCAGTTGGGCATTGTCACCTTTGGGGGGCCGTTACTCTACCTACCACACTCAGTATAATGGTTTTAATGACATAATAGATAAAACATTCATTGAGCATGTACCACTTTCACTGTGCTTAGTGTTCTCTATGCATTACCTGCAAAGTAGCTGTAAGAAGTAGGTACCCTGATTATCTCCATTTTGTAGATGAAGATTGTGACATAGGGAACCCAAGGTTTCATAGCCAAACCCCTGTGGTGTTAGAAATAGCACCCTTCATGCTTTGCTCTACTATTTTTCATCTTTTCTTAGTTGATACTGCTCTGCTGCCCTTTCTCTGAGAACTCTCCCCATGAGTTTGGAGTATTGCTCTGTCTTTGGGGCCATCCTTGTACTATATGGCTTACTATGATGATTTTTGAATGATGAGTAGTTGTTGGTTCATACTGGTCCCATTGGATGTTCCCTCTGAGATCTTGGAATTGTGATAGGGGATTCTAATTAGTTGACTAGAGGGACTGGAATAAGGAGGCTTGAGTGTCTGTTTCACTGTTTGCTCTGGGTTCTGAGATAGGCACTCTGAACCTTTCAGCATCTTCTGTATCCATCAGATATATTCTTGTTGTGTAGGCTAGTTTGCATGGGTCTTTGTATCTTGAAGTCAAAAGAGATTTTAATTAAGATTCTTAGTATATTACTTTTTTGTTCCCAACTTCTTTCTTAAGATAATTATCAATTTTGCCTTATAGAGAATGTGGATAATACCGGCCTTCCTAGACACAAGGAATTTAAATGCTGAAATGAGCCATACCAATATGGTGATGATGATGCTTTAATCATTTTATTTCAAAATCACCTTCACCTTAAGAGCATGAGACATTCCAATATTTTTTATGTTTTTATTTTAAATGTTTTTAGATTTAAAAAATTTTTTCACTGTTCCAAAATTCTTTGTTTATGTACTACACCCAGTGCTCCATGCAATCCATGCCCTCCTTAATATCCACCACCAGGCTCACCCATCCCCCCACCCCTCTCCCCTCCAAAATCCTCAGTTTGTTTCTCAGAGCCCACAGTCTCTCATGCTTCATCGCCCCCTCCAATTTCCCTCAATTCACTTTTCCCTTCCTTCTCCTAATGTCCTCCATGTTATTCCTCATGCTCCACAAGTAAGTGAAACTGTATGATAATTGACTCTCTCTGCTTGACTTATTTCACTCAGCATAATCTCCTCCAGTCCTGCCCATGTTGATACAAAAGTTGGTATTCATCCTTTCTGATGGAGGCATAATATTCCATTGTATATATGGGACCATATCTTCTTTATCAATTCATCTGTTCAAGGGCATCTTGTTTTTTTCCACAGTTTTGTGACTATGGCCATTGCTGCTATAAACATTGGGGTACGAATGGCCCTTCTTTTCACTACATCTGTATCTTTGGGGTAATTACCTAGTAGTGCAGTTGCAGGTTCATAGGGTAGCTCTGTATTTAATTTCTCAAGGAATCTCCATACTGTTTTCCAAAGTGGCTGCACCAACTTGCATTCCCACGAACAGGGTAAGAGGGTTCCCCTTTCTCCAAATCCTCTCCAACTTGTTGTTTACTGTCTTGTTAATTTTGATCATTCTGACTGGTGTAAGGTGATATCTCAATGTGGTTTTGATTTGAATTTCCCTGATATCTACGGATGATGAACATTTTTTCATGTGTCTGTTAGCCATTTGTGTGTCTTCTTTGGAGAAGTGTCTGTTCGTGTCTTCTGCCCATTTTTTGATGTGAAATCATAGGCAGTAACCTCTTTGACATCGGCCACAGCAACTTCTTTGAAGACATGTCTCCAAAGGCAAAGGAAACAAAAGTGAAAATGAACTTTTGGGAGTTCATCAAGATCAAAAGCTTCTACACAGCAAAGGAACAGTTAACAAAACAAAGAGGCAACCCACCAAATGGGAGAAGATATTCGCAAATGACACTACAAAGAAAGAGCTGATATCCAAGACCTGTAAAGAACTCCTCAAACTCAACACCCAAGAGATATTCCAATATTATTACCACTTATTCAATTACATCATAAAACAGATATTCAAGGAGTTTGAAGGAAGTTTTAAGGGAGATTATTCCTATTTAATCCTATATGGTTAGTTTTTTCAAGATCAAGAAAGAAAATGTATTTTTTTTTTCCCCTCTCTCCCTTTATACTCTTGGAAAGGTAGAAGAGTTTTATTCCTACTACCAAATATATTGGATAAGGTGTCCCTTGTCAGAATACTAAAATTATCCACATAGGCCAGTGGTTCTCAGCCAGGAGCAATTTGAAAATTTCAAGGAGTGATCATTAAGGCCTTATATAATCCTGACATTCCATGAGATCCACTGTTTTATATCCTACAAATCATACATAGACCTTGCATTTGAAGATGACAGAACTTCCCATGCATTTTAATGATCATTGAAAGAACTCAACCCAAATGGCAAAATGATCTTTTTTTTTTCCCTCAGAAAAGCTGGGTTTTTGTAAAACGTATATTAAACACTGAGCGAAACAGATGTTTTTGGAAAAAAGTTTCTTGCATGAATACAAGACACATGGATTTCTTCATGCTTATAAAAAAGTATGAGGGGAAGATGAAAATGCCTATTACAATTAGATACCAAGGTAAAATTAATTTCTGAGAAGTTTCTCCTCATATTCATCTTTTTGAAAACTTTTACTGATTGTACTGCCATGGAGAAACCAAAGAAGGACTAGGACCGAATGATAGGAGTGAGTACTATTCTTCATTTTTGTTAAGAAACAGCCACATGTTTATAAAAACCTTCGTTGCATTTCATCTGGAGCAAGAGGCTTTTGGAAATGATTCCTTCAAACACAGCTATTCACTTTTTTTTTTTTTTTTTAACTGCTGTCTTGGCAGCTAATGTGCTAGTAACACTAAATGTGTTTCTTTTAAATAGTTTTTTTTTTTTAAGATTTTATTTATTTCGCAGAGAGAGATCACAAGTAGGCAGAGAGGCAGACATAAAGAGACGGGGAAGCAGGCTCTCTGCTGAGCAGAGAGCCTGATATGGGGTTCTTTCCCAGGATCCTGGGACCACGAACTGAGCCAAAGGCAGAGGCTCAACCCACTGAGTCACCCAGGTGCTCCCTAAATGCATTTCTTAAAATCCCAAAGATCCTTAGAAGGATCTGAAAAAGGACTGTCCTGATGCTTCGCACAATAGGACACTGACAGAGATGCTACGTCACGGTGATAAGGACACATGTGTGGGTTTCCTGCTGGCTGGCTGATCTGAGGAAAACAATACCCCTCTCAGGAAAAATCCATTATAAACCACTCCACTCGTTTAGAGATAGTTTGACAGGTGCTTTAAAGTCAGCCAAAATTAAAAAGATCAATGGGCAAAATTCATGTCTTGTGTTATCCTTGCTAAAATTGTTCATTGTGAGATGGAGAGTCCTAGGCTGTTTTTCCATTTTTGTAAGATTTTACTCTTGCATATAGAAGTATGTTGCTGAGAAGGACAATTTTAGTTTTCATCAAATACATTATTTGTGATGCTTTGAGTTAAGAGGATGAGTGTATAACTCAATTAATTTATCATCAGCCACTAATCTTGGAGGCCCAACAGGGAGGCTTATAAACATGTGAACATGAGCCATCCCTAAAGAACATGGGAATTCCCTTGTGAAGGTACCACAAGGCCTTGGAAGGTTGCTTGGTTTGTTTGATAGAAGCTTAGAATCAATAGAATAGGTTTCTTTCTTAAAATGTTTGATTCATTTCCTAAGCACTTCCTTAAAATATTTTAATAGCCTTAAATCAATGATAAAGAGGAAAGTTATATATTCCCTTCAAATTAAATATTGGCATAAGAACAATCCACCTCTTGTGTAGTAATTTGCCTTCTTGTGGTGAAAATTGCATTGCCCTATAAGGGTTTTCTTCTGAACTTGCAAATTACTGCAAATGATGCTTTTCAGGGGCGCTAGGGTGGCTCCGTTGGTAGAGCATGTGACTCCTGATCTCGGGGTTATGAGTTCAAGCCCCATGTTTTGTGTAGTGATGAGTTTAAAAATTTTTAAAAATATTGATGCTTTTCAGCAACTTTTTCTTTTCTTTTTTTTTTTTTTTTTTTTTTTTTATATCAGAGGTTTAGGACTGGAAGGGGGTTTAGTGACCTTGAGGCATGAAATCCTTGTTCTGATGTGCGTGCATGAACTAGGGTGAGGGAGACTGAACCCCTCACCTCGGGTTGCACAACTCAGCAGGTGACACTCAGGAGAGTCAGGCTTCCCAGAAATTTACATGAATCCCAGACAAGTATGGGGCCAGTTCTGGTTTGGACAAAATAGTTCTTGGTCAAGTTCGTTCTGACGGGATTTGCTTAAAGGGTTTTTCCAGGCTTGTTATTTAGGCATTGTGTCCTTTTCTCTTTTTGTCTTACAAGGTTATTCTTCTGGGCCCCCTCCCCTGTACCTGAAACATGGTATTTAGATCCAAACTGTCTAGGCATGAATGTGGGCTCTGACCGTTCTTAGCTGTGTGACCCAGGGCAAATTACCAAACTTCTCTGTGCCTCAGTTTCCTTGGGTAGAATGGACATAATGGTAGATGGAAGGATTGTATAGAATATTCCATATCATTTGGTTAGTGCAGACTCAGTTCATGGTGGGTAACTGCCTTTAACATCATTACTGTCATTTTCTAGATGGTGTCCTGAGATGTCTCAAATTCCTGATCTTCCCCTGGAAGACTGCATGTCCATTTGGGTGGTGGAGATGTGAATCACTAGTGACTCCTGTTTTTCTCAGTTCTCTGCTGGGATCCAACAGTGAACTACTGTTCACGTAGTGAACAAATAACATTGACTTCAAACTTCTAAATATCTCTGTGCCTATCTTCACCTCTCCAATGAGACTGGTGTTGCCTCATCCAGATCCTCTTCAGTCTTGTTCGGTTTTTGTCGTTGTCATCGTTTTGTTTTGTTTTAGTGTTAGTTTTTAGAATATAACTTTAAAATTTTTATACATACAAAATACAAATGAAAGTTTTTATCTATTACAAAGATAGCTGCTTAGAAAAACCACAAAACCGTCAACTCAAGAGACTTGAGTTCGGTTTTACTAATAAAGTAAATAAAATACATAATGATTCATCAACATTCACAGAGAACCGCAGACAAAGCTGTAAACAAGGGTTGCCTACAAAAGAAAATGCATCAAATACAAGGTGTTGGGTTTATTGTCTGATTACCTGGGGTATGTCATATTTCTTTCCATGGACAAAGTGGGAAGACTGCAGTGAGGGTTTTAACACTCACCTGTCACCTGCTAACGTCCTGCTTACTCCTCAGTGTCCCTGCAAGCCCAGAGTGGGCAGCAGCCTCCGCGATCTCCTGCTTCTCGGCAGACGGCCACTCTTCCTCCAGCCCCATGCCAGCTGCCGACACATAAATTCTCACATGCTACCTTTGTAAAAATGCATACACTCTCCTTTTGCTTACTCCCATTTATATGTAAGTCTCTCAACATGTAAGCATTTACTTTCCTCATAAAAAAGTCACCAAAATAAAGGAATGTTCGAGGTTGCTTTGGTGTCTGTCTGCTTGTTTTTCTTTTTCCAGATTTTTTTTTTAACAGTTGGGAGGAGCCTTATTTTATACAAATATATGAGATACTGTCACTAAGTCAGGTTTAGGAATAAATTACTAGACAATAAAGCATTTGCATTTCTCTGGAAAACCAGGAGCTGTAGGCACTCCTACCCTTGCTGATTCTGAGCTTGTATTCTCCAGTAATCTCTTGTGAAACATTTGTTGCTGTGCAGCTGAGGTAAGTTTCACCTTGTTTCTGTTGCGTTTTGAGGTTCTCCATGGCAGATAAACCATGCATGGTATGCCCTAGGAGCATAATTCATATTTTCTGCACCTCCTTGTGCAACCCCAGAAGTTCTCCACGGAAGTCCAGCACTATCTAAGGAAAAGTTAAGAGGACCACGATTTTGAGCATAGCTTTGTTTCCCTGATGAAGCTTCACGTGACACCGTTACTTCAATTTCAGTGAAGTTTAAAAACAGCACAATCTTGCTTAATCACTAAAAATGAAAAAAGAAAATCAATAAGCAAAAGACTACTTACATCATTCATATAGAATGTAAGAAAATCCTGGGGTGCCTGGCTGTCTCAGTCAGAAGAGCTTCCAACTCTTGATCTCAGAGTTGTGGGTTTGAGCCCTGCATTGGGCATAGAGATCACTTCCAACAGATGGCTCTCTACATGATGAATTTTATTTTGTATTATTCTTTTATTACTTTTCCAACTGTATTGAAATACAATTAACATATTGTGTAAGCTTAGGGTATACAACATGTTGATCTGATACACTTCTATGTTGCAAAATTATTACTATCATAACATTAGCTCCTACCTCCACACATCACAGAATTACATTTTTTTTTTTATGGCAAGAACACTGAGGATCTACTCTCAGCAACTTTCCAGCTTATGATCCACTCATTATTATTTAAATATAATATATTCTTTAATTTTAGCTTTACTGAGGTATAATTGACATAAAAGTGTGAGTTATTTGAAGGGTACATCACAAATGGGAGGGGAAAAGGGAGAGAGAGAGAATTTCAAGCAGAGTCCAAGCTGAGTGTAGAACCTGATGCAGGGCTTGATCTCACGACCCTGAGATCAGGATCTGAGCTGAAACCAAGAGTCAGAAGCTTAAGTGACTCTGCCCCCCAGGGGCCACTATCCTACAGTATTGTTAGTTATAATCCTCATTGGTCCCCAGGGCCTAGTCATCAAATAAGTAGAAGTTTGTACCCTTTGACCGACATCTCCCCATTTCCCACACCTCCCAGGCCCTGGAAACCCCATTCTACCTTCTGTTTTCATGCTTTTTTTTTTTTTTTTAGAGTCCACATGTAAATGACACTATACAGAATTTCTCTTTGCTTGCTGATGACAATGTGCTCTGTGGGTTGACATTAAACAGCAAATGTTTTTCCTCATCATACCTTCCACTTGACAAGATAAAATACACTGGTAAAAACAATTCCCCAAAGACAAACAGTTTCTTGGACTTTCGATGGTTTACAGATTTTCAGCCTTCTTGTTTCAAAAATGCCTTGGTTCTCAGACTTCAAAAAAAGCTACAGTGGAAGTTTCAAAGGAGTACTTCTGTGTGGCTCAAATATTTAGTGCTTTGAGAATGGGGCTTTGATCTTTGCATTTTGGGAGCACAAATCCAGAATCATCCTCAAGGTTATGAAACACACTGGCAGGAAAATGTGGGCTTTCTGGATGTGTCATCACAGCTTGTCATCTGTGGCATTGCCAGCATGAAGGGTTGTAGGATTTGGAATTTTATTTTTTCAGATGTCTTTGAGTTAGATTATTCTCCATTTCTTTGACTTGAGATTTTAGTCTCTCCAGCTTTTTCTTTTGATCTTAAGTTCTCTTTGAAGTCACTCCTCCCCGGACTTTAGAGGATGAGTAAAACTTGGTGCAGGCAGCCCTAGCCTCACACTCACATGACTCCTGTGCAAAGCAGGTTCAGGAGGCATGAAGTGGCCTCGTCCTACATAATGATCCTGTTGGTTGACAAGATATAGAAGTCATCGTTGGAGACAGCACCTCTGATATAACTGTAGGGCGTTTATTTGAAGAAAATATAATGTCAGAAGTGTGCATTGTGGGGTACCTGGGGGGAATCAGATGGTTAAGTGTCTGACTTCAGCTCTGGTCATGGTCCCAGGGTCCTGGGATTAAGTACCGTGTCGAGTTGTCTGCTCAGTGGAGAGTCTGCTTCTCCCTCTCTCTCTGCCTCTCCCCTTGCTTGGGCTCTCTCTCTCTCTTTCTCTAAAATGAATAAATCTTTAAAAAAAAGTGTGCATTGTGTCAGGAGGAATGATCATAGCTTAAGGAGAAATTACAGAATTGATGCTTGATGGGATGGTAGGGGTGAATAGCGGTGTCTTTCTGGTGGCAGCCGAAATGCTCCAGAGCTTGTAGAAATGAAGTGTGGGCAGTTTCGGCTTGACCTGATTCTCTTCTGTGCTGTATTAGTTGAAAAGTAGAGCTGAGGTTGACCAGGGCACATTCAATAGCTTGGGGACTGGCTGCTGTGGAGGCTTAATTCTATTTAAGATGTAACTATTCACAAATAGTGACTTCTGGATGTTTCAAGTCCAAAGAAATGGCATTTTGAAGGATTTTTATCTTTATGGGTATGCAGGTTTAATTTCACTTGCTTTTCAAATTAAAATATTCTGAGTGTTATACTAGTTGGGTACAAGAACCGGTGAAGCTACCAGACAAATATATCCCGGGAAGACCAGTTTGTGAAATGTGATAGTTGTGTTGAGGGTGCAAGGGCTTGAACTCTGATGCCTGCCTAGGATGCTCTTAGGGCTGTAGAGCTAAAACATAGACAAATTTTCCCACCAGCCATGCTGAACAGACAGAAGCAAACTGTGTGTGTGCAAAGACCCAGGAGTGTTAGAGACACTCTGTGGGGTGGGGTAAAGAAACCATGGGATTGCTTTTGGCAAAGGTCAAGTGTACATTTGCTGCCTACCTGTAATTCAGAGTATGGTACCAGATGTTGTGGAAAGCGAAACACAGGAAAGGTTTGGGGAACCTGAGGCAGTGCTGTCTGCATTTCCTGCAGAAGTCGTTCAAGATGATCGCTCATCTTGAAGTTGTCTTTCCCTGATGCTGGTGGTCCTATGTCCATTTATTCTGTCTCCTTCTCCTCCTTGACAGTTGACCTTATGTAACCACTGGCCCAAATTAAGAAAAATCCTTTGATTGCACAAGTTAGAAATTCTGAAATCAGTTGCAAAGTTTAACTTTCCTTCCATGATGCTGTTGTATACTCCACCGAAAGATAGGCATGTGGTACATTGCTGCCTCCAGGTACAACTTCCGATCCCCAAGGAAAGTTTCATAACAGATCCTCTGAAATTAATTTAGTAGCTTCTTTAGACAATTCAAATCCTGCCTAGCCAGGTCTGTTTGGAAGGCGGTTTAGGACTTAGTAGATGACTACTCATCATGTCTTTCCATGTACTTTCTGAAGATGGAAAATTCAACCCGTAGATGTTCTTAGTTGGTCAATTATGAGTGAGTTCATCTCTACTGGATATTTCATTCCCAGGGAAGGCCCAGGGACTCCCTTCCCTGCTGGGTACTCCGGCTGAGCAGGCAGGCATGGAGCAGGATCAGCTTGCATTCCCCTGATGAGAGTGATGTTGGTGGTGTTGCATTCTAGATGCCACATTCTAGATACCACACTCTAGATGCAGTGTTCTAGATGCTGCATTCTAGATGTTGTGTTCTAGATGCTACTGGCTCTGCCTCCTCTGCTCCAGCCCTTCCATCAGTGCCCTGCCTCTCCTTTAGTCTTCTCATGTTTGCAGACTCCATCAGCACAGTCCTCTCCATAGCTCCTTAAGTGCACTTCATCTGAAAATCCTAACTTGTCTCTCTGCCTTTGGAAGAACCTCAAATTCATACTTCTCACCATAGAAATGTGATTTCAGCCAAGATAGAAATGTGATCCTATAAGCACCCTGCTTAACTCTATTGGTCTCTTATTACCCAAAGAATATTGTCCTAATTCCTCAGTATGACTTTAAAACAAGCAGCTGGTGTCTGATTCTCCTTTAGCTCTGAATCCTTCTTTCTTACTGTGGCCCTTTGCGTCTGAAGGTATAGCATTCGATACATGTTAAAAGCAAGGAGGATGTAGTTCAAGTCTAGACAGAATAGAGTAGGAAACATAATTAGGGAAAGCAGTATCAGTTCCTCTTCAGAGTCCAGACAGACTTGGTTTACATTTGTTCTTAATTTTTGGTTGAGTAATAAGGAAGTATGGAACACGAGTTCTTGACAAAGATTTTGGCTACAATTTTGCTACAGTCATCTGTGACTCATAAGATCTTCCTAATTTATGCCTTGTCCTAAGAAGCTTCATGACAATTTTAAGTCTGTGAATAATAATGTAATCTGTTATCTTGACTGTGGTTAGAGATGATCAAAATCTGGAGATTAAATGTCAGTGTTTGATGCCTAGCTGATGTAAATTGTGTCATTCACATAAAGCCCAGTTATCAACATATACTAGAGATACTGTACAACTTTATATTTAAAAAATGTTGATGCAAAAAAAAATAAATAAAAAATGTTGTTGCATTTATTAGGACCTGTGATGGGAATCCCCCCTTCAGTGAACTTAAGCTAGCTGACAATTTTGTTAAAACATAAAAGTGCTCTATTTTCTGTCAAGGAAAGTATAGAGTTTAGGACCTAACAAAATTCTTGGTAAAATGTTATTTAGGCAGAACTGTACAGTGAACCCAGAAGTAATATCAGAAGCATGAATTCAAAGACAGCGTTTAAGTTTCTTTCATTACAAGCCAGGATAAGCTATTCCAGCACCTTGATGCACGCACAGTGTTTTTCAAGCAAAATGACATATATTCAGTTTTTCTCTGAAAGTGAAAATCCTGATTGAAGAAAACGCTCTTTTAAAATTTTGATGTAAATTTCTAAATGGTTTTCTAGAGAGTTTGTATTAATATATACCCACAATGTGTCTGGAAATGTGTCTTTCCCTTATAGTGATAAAGGCAAACCTCTAGGAAGTCATCGGTATTCCAATTCTCTGTCAACCCGATAGGTGAACAAATCAATCTTCTTTTAATTTTTATTTCTCTAATCACTAGTGGAACCAGTCAAACATTTACAAAATCAGGTTAGTTGATACCTGATTGGAAAAGCCTCTTTAGGCTTAGAGTTTGATGGGGTTTTTGCCACCACCCCCATGATCAAGATGCGGTACATATATTTCACTCTTTTCTCCGTTTCTGTCTCTGCTCCAGCCATTGGCAGCCTGGTGGCCCAAGCAGCTTCACAAAGACTTTGAGAGAAAGACAGTGCAGAGCCCTGAGCTCCCCGAGATGACCATCCCTTCTCTCTGTGATCTTACCTTCCCAAGTCTTGGTTATCCTACCAGCTTTGTGATGTTTTCTTATATTTCACCCATTTTTTTAAGTTGTTCCTAGTGGGTGAGTTCGTCTGACACCCTATGGGGCAGTACTTTTAATCCCAGAGCTTTCCTACTTCTGATGCCAGTGTTTGTATTAGTCAGGATGGGCCATGATGGGATTAGAAACCCTCCCCACAGCTACAGAGCTTATCGCGGTATGGAAAAGAGCATTCTCCCTCAAGGCTGCAAGTCTGTCCTGGTTGGATGGAGGAAATCTGCTACACAGACTCCCCCAGGGGTCCCAGGTGCTAGAGACCCTTCTGTGTTACTCCTGCACTTTCTTGAGCACAAGGCTTCCTTATTTGTGGTAGCAGAAGAGACTTATTTAAGTGCTTACCCTACTTATCTGTCTATGCTTTAACCAATACTTCTGCCTCTTTATCAGAACTAGTCACCAGGAAGCTACCTAACTAGAAAAAAGTTGGGTGACAGTTTGTGCCCTTGGAAGGGGAAGGAAGCTGGGACATAGCTATGGTGGAAACTAGTATTTTTTGAGTCTCCAAGATGCCAGGCCCTGTGATAAGAGATTTATATGTCTTATTTCTATTTCATATAAGAATCCTATGGAATAGATATTTAAGTAATTTTTAAGATGAAGAACCAGAGAATTATGCACATTTAGTGTTTGTCGGTAAGCTGTGACATCACAGTTGAATCACATGTCTCCTATTTGAAAGTATGTGCTTTTCCTAGTAGGAGATAAATTATTCAGGCAATAAGTATTTGCTGACTTAAGTAAATACGATGTGTTATGGTAGATAGCACAATCTTACTCAGTTTCTTTTTGGAAAGAAGGATTGCTGATTCAAAACTCTTCAGCGAGAAATGTCAACAAAGAAATTTTTGTCAGCTGTCATCTGTGAGATGAGCTCTAGCTACAGGAACTGAATTCTGGAACTAGTTACTTGTTTTTCTAAATTTATCCTGATGCCTGTCATGTAGACGAGAACACTATTTTTTGGTACAAAGGGTCTGTAGTTTGAAAAGGTGGGAGCTATAAAACGCAAGCAGAGTAGATATATGTTCTCATGAGAAGTGTGGCCTATTTCACAGGAGAGTTTCAAGACAAATGGTATTTGTAGGGCAGCAACGTGTCATCAGCACATGACATAGTTTTAATGATTAAATGACCAGGAGGTTTTGGTCTTGAAGAAATAAAACTTGGAAGAAGACATATTCACTGCATTTTGGGTAAACTAGGAGATTGTGGCTGAGGAAACCATGACCCCGAGAAACCACTTTCTCATTTTCCTTGTGTGTGTGGGAGGAAACATGCACCAACTCTATGGAAGGAAATTTTGGAGGCTGTCCTGCTTTTTTTTTTTTTTTTTTTTTTTTTTTTTTTTTTTTTAGTTTTGATGTCATTTTTTTAAAATTTATTTTCAGCACAGACCTGTACCCCTGGGGATAGAGTATTATGCCTCCATCAGAAAGGATGAATACCCAACTTTTGTAGCAACATGGATGGGACTGGAAGAGATTATGCTGAGTGAAATAAGTCAAGCAGAGAGAGTCAATTATCATATGGTTTCACTTATTTGTGGAGCATAACAAATAGCATGGAGGACATGGGGACTTAGAGTGGAGAAGGGAGTTGGGGGAAATTGGAAGGGGAGGTGAACCATGAGAGACTATGGACTCTGAAAAACAATCTGAGGGTTTTGAAGGGACGGGGGGTGGGAGGTTGGGGTACCAGGTGGTGGGTATTATAGAGGGCACGGATTGCATGGAGCACGGGGTGTGGTGCAAAAATAATGAATACTGTTATGCTGGAAATAAAAAAAAATAATAAAATTTATTTTCAGCATAACAGTATTCATTGTTTTTGCACCACACCCAGTGCTCTATGCAATCCGTGCCCTCTCTAATACCCACCACCTGGTTCCCCCAACCTCCTACCCCCCCACCTCTTCTTAAACATTTCTGATCTGTGTGGAAGATTAATTGTTCCCATGCCAAAGTCTGAAATATGACGTTACAGTGCAGGGGGACCTGCATCCTATGAGTGGTGGTGGGGAGGGGGGAGAGTCTGTCACGAACCAGACGCAGTGCCATGTCTGACGTACAGAGTCTCATGCTGCTTACTGGCGGAATAAAGACAGGAGTCCAGCACTTATTTTTACCATTATTTTTACCGTTATGTAAACTCAGTATGTCAGCACTTACAAGGTTCTGGAAAAGCCCGCTGAAGGTGATTAAAGTGAAGTTGAAGAAAGCTGAGGGGCGTCTCTGTGAAATTTAATCAATGTCCAAAGAGTCCTTGGGGAGGAAAAATGGGACCTTGATGCTGCTGTGACCCTTCTGGGCCAGCAAGATAAAGAGATTTATAATTTCAGAATTCGCCAACCTGCTGAGAAAGGAGCTTTGATTTTCAAGTGGTTTTATACCCATTTGTCCACAAAAAATCTTCGCTGATGCAATGCCCCAAGAGGACTGTGATTTCCCTGGCCATTTTGTGGTTTGGGGCTGGAGGACCACTGTCAACAGAAGAGCAATTTGTCTTCTGACCTGAGCCTCCTGCTAGCTCCTTCTGCTGCCCCCGGCTAGGCAGTGTACGCCGAAGGGTTCGCCCCTTTTCTCCCACGGTCTTGCGCCCATGGCGTCCCGCTGTGGCCAAGGCTGCTCTGGGTGGTTCCTTTGTGCTCAGCGCCTGTAACACACAGCCCTGAGTTCTCATGACCTTGTATGACAAGTTCTGGGAACTGGACTCTCGCATCTTCAGAGGATGACTTATGTGGAATAACTTCAGTATGTATCGTGGGTTGCTTATGAAATGATTGTTTTTGGTCTCTTTTTGTGTACATGTGTGTCTTAAGGAGCAGCATCAGAGATTGTACTCTGGGGTCGTGACAAACAAGATGGATTAGATTGCACCACAGGAACATCCCAGGGCCTTGGTAGTTAAACCAATCACGTTTACTTCTTGTCTACACAGCCCATTCATCCAGGCACGGTGAGGGGACTCTGTTTGGGCGGCCCCCGCACTCTATGTCCATTCTGCCCTGGCCACCATGGTCCTTAACCTTACGAGTTGTAATAGCAAGAATAAGAGAGTGAAGTTCTCATTTAATGCTTTTTGAAGCTTCCTTCTGGAGCAGACAGGTCTCACATGGGCTCATGGTTCATCATCTAGAGCAAGTTACTGGGCTTTGCTTTCCATCAAGTGGGGATGGAAATCTCCGTCCTGCCATGTTTCCCCAGAGAGGAGAAAGGATGGATGTGACTGTTCCCATAATAATCGCATGCACATTTTGTTTTCTATATTTTATGAATGTCTTTTCTGAGCAGTATGCAATTTTATGCATTTCTTGTCTAAGTTATTTACACCTAACACCTAACTTTTTATTTTTATCATTATCATTTTTATTTTTATCATTTACTTTTAATTTTTATCATTTGTCTATGCAGGTGTATGACTATAGAAGACATGATGATCTTTATTCAAGTACCATCTGTGAAGAGCTGATCTGTCCATTGATCACAATAGCCATAGGATTGATGTGTTTTTTGTCTAATGCTTTCATTGTTGAAAAAATTTTAAGTAATTTAATAGTGAAAGAAAAAACATTTGTCCACCAACTAGATTCTACCATTAACGCTTTCTATAGTTATTCTATCAAGTATTTGCCGTCTATCCATCATCCTGTCTTATTTTCTGATGCATTTTTCACAGTAGGTTGCAGAAATCATTACATTTCCACCTGAGCCTTTCAGCATGTTTACCATTAACTAGATTTCAATATATTTATTTATTTGACAGACAGAGATCACAAGTAGGCAGAGAGGCAGGCAGAGAGAGAGGAGGAAGCAGGCTCCTGCTGAGCAGAGAGCCCGATGCGGGGCTCGATCCCAGGACCCTGAGATCATGACCTGAGCTGAAGACAGAGGCTTAACCCACTGAGCCACCCAGGTGCCCCTAGATTTCAATATTATTTGCAGTTTTTCTTCTTTGAATCATGTATAGATCATAAATGTACTATCAGTTTTGACAAATGCCGTGTTGTTTCTAGGAGTCTTTTCAGGATAGAAAACCCTTTACTCTTCCCTCCAGGTCCTTTCCAGGTAGCTCCCGTTCCACTTACCTTCTCTCACGTTCTTCTGACATTGTTACATAAAAAATCGATCTTTCCTGGCCTAGTGTTCCATATAAAGGGGATTATACAGTGTGCACTCTTTTGTATGAGGCTTCAGCAACTTTTTAGATTCATCTGTTGCTGATCAGTGTTTCTTTTTACTGCTGAATATAGTTACCTATTACCTTGTTTTCCGATTAACCAGTCCTTTCTAGTTTTTGGCTATTATGACTTAAGCTGCTACAGATGTTATTGCTTAAGTCTGTTTGTGGTCATGTTCTCATTTCTCTTGGAAAAAATGTCTACGATTGGAATTGTTGGGTCATAAGGTAGGGGAAGGTTGTGTGTGTGTGTGTGTGTGAAATTAACAAGAATCTGTAATTTTCTGTAATCACATTTACAGAAGAGCTCACATCATATTACAATGCCACCATCAAAGTTTGAACATTCTGGTTTCTCTATATACTAGCCACCATTTAGTCTTGTCTGTCTTCTTTATTCCAGCCATTCTGATGGATGGATGTAAATTGCCTCATCCTGGCTTTGATTTGCATTTCTTTGGTCATTAATGCTTTAAGCCCCCCCTTTTTTTTAAGTCTATATTTATTTATTTATTTATTTATTTATTTATTTTCAGCGTGACAGTATTCATTGTTTTTGCACCACACCCAGTGCTCTATGAAATCTGTGTCCTCTCCAATACCCAAAACCTGGTTCCCCCAACCTCCCCCCACCTCCTTCAAAACCCTCAGATTGTTTTTCAGAGTCCATAGTCTCTCATAAGCCCTTCTTGATGGGGTTACTGGCCATACCTTTTTTTTGAAAAGCGTACATTCCATTTTTTTGCTCTTAGGAGATTTTTCTCTTAATTATTAAGTTGCAGGAGTTCATATTTTCTTTTTTTAAATTTTATTTCTTTATTTGACAGAGAGAGAGAGCACACACACAGGTGGGCAGATGGGCAGAAGCAGAAGGAAAAGCAGACTCTCTGCTGAGCAGGGAGTCTGACAGGGGGCTCAATCCAGGACCCTGAGATCATGACCTGAGCCCAAGGCAAACGCTTAACCCACTGAGCCACCCAGATGCCCCAGGAGTTCAAAACGGGGTACCAGTTGTTTGTCAGAGATATGTTTTGCAAATGTTTCCTTCTAGTCTATAATTCACCAGGTTAATTAATTAATGGTAGCATTGAGAGACCAAAGTATTTTAATTTTGATGAAATTTATCTTTTAAATTTTCTGCCCAAGAGAATTAATGAACTCCTGTGCCATGAAGATACTCTTCTTTTGTTAAAAAAGCTTTGCTAATTAAGGATGCCTGGGTGGAGAGTCACATGTTGGGTTCCCTGCTCAGCAGAGAGTCTGCTTCTCCCTTTCCTTCTGCCTCTCCCACTGCTTGTGCTCTCTCTTTCTTACTTGCTCTCTTTTTCTAGTGGTAGGACTCCACCAGGGAGCAAAGTGCTGTCTCTTGTAATATGGCCACAAGTGAACATTTACCTACAGTGTTCTGCACATTTCAGAGGCTTAGAAATATTTGTTTAACAAATGCAAATACATTTTTCCTAAAATAAAACACCCCCACCCCAAATCTTCATTATTCAGTTTTTTGTTAAACTAACCTCTTTGAGTATAATGCTTACCCTTTTAGAAAGAAGAAATGCAGTGTCCCGTATTTTGTGGCATCCCATACCCCTAAGACAGGAAAACAGGGTCACAAGGTGAGTAAATGGTACTCCCTACAGTGTGAGCCTGGTTTGCTGATGTGATTCACATGTGTATGGTTTTGTGAGACTGTGGACCCTCTCACATGCTCTGTTCAGTTTTCTTACAATCTTGAATACACAGAATGAAGCTCCCTCTTTAGCTTTTGTAGCCCATCTCCTGGATGCTTCCCTTGTGATGGCGTCTTGTGTTTCCAGCACCCCACGCTCTGTAGACGATATGAAGAGGTTATGCCTCTGACTCATGACTTCTTACATAAAAATAGATTCTTAAATAGAAAACTCCTTTTTATTCACTTTACCCATTTAAATGCCTAGAGACAAATCTTCACATCAACCCAAGCCCCACCATCTTGAGTTCTTGCTCTTTACTATCATCCTTTTCCGGGGTCTTGACTTTTCATGCTATTCCCCAGTTTTATGTGTGTGTGTGTGTGTGTGTGTGTTTAAAGATTTTATTTATTTATTTGATAGACAGAGATCACAAGTAGTCAGAGAGGCAGGCAGGGAGAGAGGAGTAAGCAGGCTCCCCGCTGAGCAGAGAGCCTGATGTGGGTGGGGCTTGATCCCAGACCCTGAGATCATGACCTGAGCCGAAGGCAGAGGCTTTAACCCACTGAGCCACCCAGGTGCCTCTATTCCTCAGTTTAAGTGCTGCTAATAATTGCAATATTTATTGAGCGCTTGCTGTGTACTAAGTGTGTACTGTGCAGTGCTAAGGGTTTTGCGTTGCCTCATAGAAAGCTCTCAACATCTTATGACGTAGATTCTATGATTATCTTCATAATGTACAGACTGTCATTTTGGAGGAGACTCTGAGGCAATGCTAGGTACGTCATTGCCTGAGAGTAGAGACAGTTCCTGTAGTAAACAATTGAGATGGGTACCTGGGTGGCTCAGTCGGTTGAGTGTCTGCCTTCAGCTCAGGTCATGATCATGGGGTCCTACAATCAAGCCCCAACTTGGGCTCCTTGCTCAGTGGGGAGTCTGCTCCTCCCTCTGCTCCTCCCTCTGCTTATGCTCTCTTGCTCCCATAAATAAGTAAAATCTTAAAAAAAAAAAAAAACCCTATTAAAAAAAACCCTATTGAGAGAAACCTAATAAACAGACCCCTTTTTTTTTTTTGAATAGCATAAAACATCAATGTTGAAATGTAGACTATCATGAAAGTTGTTATCTGCATGAGCCAGCGACAACCTTATTTGTTTCATCTGGAAAAAATTGACAAAGTAGGAGTTGGGCTGGCTCTAGAATATGACATTAACTCAGAAAATGCAACGATTTTATATCACCCGTACCTTTCATAATAGTGGATGGAAAATGTGCTGTCATTTCCCATATATGAGACATTATCACTATGCTATACAGTGGTTGTGTAGTTTCTAGTAATGCAATTTACTTCTCAGTAGTTTTTTAAAGAATCGTTTGACTTCTGGGCTGGTGCTAATTAGCATGGAGCCTCACTGGAAATTATTTTGTAGGCAATTTGTGTATTTTGTACAAAATCATGTCACAGATTCCTCTTTTAAAAGGGGTTCCCATGAAATGTTGTTAATGCTGTAATTTTAATGGGAAGAATTTTTATGCATGTCTTTGAAGGGTTTATTCATTTTGTGCATTAAGACATTTAAAAAGCTTTGATGGTATTTTATCAAATGTTTCTAAAATTTGTTTTTTTCTTAAAGTTTCTAGGTCACCTCTTAGCAAGTTCTGTTTAGGTGATCTAATGCCTGTCTTTAGGACATGGAGGCACTTAACACATTTGTGTGTAGCTCATAATCCCCATTGAAAATTAGAGGCTATAGGGAAAGTCTGATTTAATGTCTAGGATTAGCAACCTGTACACTAAAGCTGAGCAGTAGTGCTTGGTAGGCGTGTTTAAAATTTAAATTGCTTTTACGCATTTTTGTCTCCCTTTTTATATTATTATTAGATAACTATTAAATATAAACTTCTCAAATTCTTAATGTTTATTTAGATTTTAAATTAAAATAATACATAAACATAGTTTTAAGATTCAAATAGTCCTAAAAAGTCTTTAAAAAGTTGGACCGTCTGGGGGCACTTGGGAGGCTCAGTGAGTTAAAGCCTCTGTCTTTGGCTCAGGTCATGATCCCAGGGTCTTGGGATCGAGCCCAGCATCTGGCTTCTGCTCCGCAAGGAGCCTGCTTCCTCCTCTCTCTCTCTGCCTACCTGCGATCTCTCTCTGTCAATTAAATAAATAAAATCTTAAAAAAAAAAGTTGGACCGTCTGTGTCTTCCCTTTCCTTAATCCTCCTCCTCTGTGATGACCATTTTAACTCCTCTTATGATTTCTTTTCATATTTAACTCCATATTTCTAAAATGTTCAATATATTCCTTCCCTTGGATTTATTAATTTTAGGTATGTCCACTATTCCTTCTCTCCACTCGCACAGCAGGAGGTTATTAAGTTGAACATATGAAATTACCAATATTTGACCTTTTAAAAAAGATTTTATTTATTTATTTGAGAGAGAGTGAGCACAAAAGAGGGGAGTGGCAGAGTAAGGCAAAGAGGCAGACTCCCCACTGAGCGGGCAGCCCAGTGTGGGACTCGATCCCAGGACCTTGAGATCATGATCCGATCCAAAGGCAAATGCTTAACCAACTGAGCCACCCAAGTGCCTCTTGACTATTTTTGGTACAGAAATTGCAACGTTATGGGGCTCAACCTGAGGATAGTTACCTGATATGTCCATTTACTTATTTTTTGAGATTATGACTATCTAGTATATCTTATAAATGTATAAAATATTTTTGGAAATTTTTAATATAATCAATGAACATGGAATGGTCTTCCGTCTTTTTGTGTCTTCTTCAATTTCTTTCATCAGTGTTCTATAGTTCCTTGAGTACAGATCTTTTACCTCTTTGGTTAGGTTTATTAACAGGTATCATATGGTTCTTGCTGCTATAGTAAATGGAATCAATTCTCTAATTTCCCTTTCTGTATTTTCATTGTTAGTGTATAAGAAAGCAAATGATTTCTGTACATTGATTTTGTATCCTGCCACATTACTGAATCTGTACGAGTTCTAGCAGTTTGGGGGTGGAGTCTTTTGGGTTTTTGATATAAAGTATCATGTCATCTGTGAAGAGAGAGAGTTTGACTTCTTCATTGCCAACTGAATACCTTTTATCTCTCTTTCTTGTCTGATTGTTGTTGCTAGGACTTCTAATACTATGTTGAACAAAAGTGGCGAGAGTGGGCATCCTTGTCATGTTCCTGATCTCAAAGGGAAGGCTGTCAGTTTTTCCCCATTCAGGATGATATTTGCTGTGGGTTTTTCATAGATAGATTTTATGAAGTTGAGGAATGTTCCCTCTGTCCCTATATTTTGAAGCGTTTTAATCAGGAATAGATGCTGTATCTTGTCAATTGCTTTTTCTGCATCAATTGAGAGGACCATGTGGTTTTTCTCTCTTCTCTTATTGATTTGTTCTATCATGTTGATTCATTTACAAATGTTGAACTACCCTTGCAACCCATGGATAAATCCCACCTGGTCATGGTGGATAATCTTTTTAATGTACTATTTGATCCTATTAGCTAAGATCTTGTTGAGAACCTTAGAAACCATATTCATCAGGAATATTGGTCTGAAATTCTCCTTTTTGGTGGGGTCTTTGCCTGGTTTGGGAATCAAGGTAATGCTGGCTTCGTAAAAAGAGTCTGGAAGTTTTCCTTCTGCTTCAATTTTTTGAAACAGATTCAGGAGAATAGGTATTTTTCTTCTTTAAAACTTTGGTAGAATTCCCCAGGGAATCCATCAGCTCTGGGCTCTTGTTTTTTGGAAGGTTTTTGATCACTGCTTCCATCTCGTTACTAGATTATTAGTCTATTCAGGTTGTCAATTTCTTCCTGATAATCAAAACTGCTGTGTTGTGTTTTGGTTCTATATTTTATTTTTTCTAGAGACAACTTTTTTGGAGTTTTTTGTCCTCCTACCCCAATCTGGATTCATAGGAAACTCTTAATTTGGGAATTATTTATTTTCTTCATTTTGTTTCCTGGGCCCTTGGTTTCCCAAGAAGAGTACATAAGAAGTACACTATTTAAGCCACTGTAGCTCTGAAATACTTTTATTCTGCTCTCTTACTTGGAGGATGGTTTGGCTGGGTATAAAATAACTCTGGGGAGTTTCAGGATGTTGATTTCCCATTTCTCCCTCTGCCTCTGGTTCCCAATTTTGCTCCTCAGAGGTCTGATCTCATGTTATTCATGATGTCAGGAAACTGTAAATTTTTTTCCCTTTCATCTCTAGGGTTCTAAAAATTCATAATAATGTTCTTGGTAAAAATATTATTTTTATTTTTTTTTATTTGTTCTTAAGATTTGTTTATTTGAGAGAGGGGGAGGAGCAGAATGAGGGTGAGAGAGAGAAACTCAAGCAGACTCACCACTGAGTGCGGAGCCCTGACATCATGACCTGAGCCCTAGCAAGATGCTGAACTGACTCAGCCACCAAAGGGCCCCTATTATTTTTATTTATTATTCCACGTAGTTAGTTGATTATTTAAATCTGGAGACTAATTGAATTCTTGAATTATTTTCTGGATTATATACATTATTTCCATTTCTTTATAATTTTGCCTTTTTTTTTAATGTATCCTCAGAACTGATGGTTTAGATGTTTGGTGCTTCTGTTCTGATGGTTGTTAAATATTTTGAATTCATTCCTGTGTATCCTATTTTATCTTCCAGCTTGTACTTTTAACTTCAATGAGGGAGTCTTATTCATAATACTTAGATATCCAAGGTCAAGTTTCTTCATGCTTCTTCTCTAATCTAGAATACTTGATTAACTCTCAATTAAATCCTGCTAACAATATATACTAATCCTTCTCAAAACCTCTACCCTCGATGATGTTGTCATTAATCACTTAAACTGTAATTGACTTTCCCCCTTGATTATCATATTTTTTGTTTGAAGCACTCAGTTTGCTCTTGATTATATTCTATATACAATTTATTATTCACAGTCTGTCTAGAAATATGTCAATTGTCTCCCTCCATTCCAAGGTCATCCTTTCTGCCTACACACTTGGATGAGATTAGTTTGATACTTTTTATTCTCAGACTCAGGAAGAGACACTTGACTTTGGACTGAAAAATCAGAGTGCTTCATTGTCTTGACCAAAGGTGCTGGCTTAGGGAGGGTGGTAACTCCCAAACTAGGATCAGACTGCACTCTTGCCAGGAAGACCTGCTTCCCTCCCTCCCCTGGGAATGCAGGTTGGTGGCCGTCTTTCCCACTGTGAAGAACTAGCAGAACAGAACCCACATAGAGCAGTAGAGTGGAGAGACTGGAACACGGGGTCTGACAGAAGAGGAGAGTAAATAGAGCAGGAATAGCTGCATCACTGGCTTACTCAGAAATGAAATAGTGTATTTGCTAACTTCATAGTTAGAGGTGACCATTTAGCAGTGTCCAGACCAGTGTTAAACAAAGAGGCTTATTTGTCTGATGCAGACTCCTTTTGCATTCTATCCCTTCACTTTCTTCCTACCTGGAATATAGGTATGGGGGCTGGAGCTATAGCAGCCAAACTGGGCAGGTCACCTTTGAAGATGGAAGCCAGTGCTAAGGACAATATAACAAGAAGACAAGAGTCTGGATTCCTGATGATTTTAGAACTACCATCTCAACATGAGTCTTCATACTTCTGTGGAAAAAAAAATGGCCTTATCATGTTTAAATGCATAGTATTTCAACTATCTGTCACTCTCTCACCTACAATTCCTAAATGATGGAGTGAGATTAGCATGAATGAGAAGGACACATCTGGAGAAAGGTGTCTAGTTAAAGAAGGAGGGGATTACAGAGATGCAGCGAGAGAGAGAGTCTCACCTGCTGCCACAGGATTTTCAGTTACCTGAGCTGAGGCAACCCAGACTGTTTCATGTACTATTTATGTCACTTTCCATTTGCTTCATGTATTTTTAAAAATTTTATATTTTTAAAGACGCTTAAGATCTCTGGGAGAATTTTTCAAACAATATATTGTGATTTTTATTTCCTCCCTATAAAGAACATAGCATAATATCAAGAATATATTTGGAAATCAAAACATATTTGTTTTAACTTACCTGCTGGATTTTAATAAGAGTATTAACTTGGGAAATAGATCTATTTAGCAAATAACTTTTTTAAAAAAGATTTTATTTATTTATTTGACACAGAGAAAGAGATCACAAGTAGGCAGAGAGGCAGGCAGGGGTGGCGGGGGCAGGCTTCTTGCTGAGCAGAGAGCCCGATGACCTGAGCCCAAGGCAGAGGCTTAACCCACTGAGCCACCCAGGCGCCCCAGCAAATAATCTTAAAGACAAAAGGCAGTCTGTCAGTGGAGTAAGTTTATTTAGGTTCTTTAGAATACAGTGTGGTGTTTAAAAATGAACAGTTTTCATTTGTTTTATTGTCATTGGCATTTTTAGATAGTTTTGAATTTAGCTGATAGTTTTCAAGGTATATTTTGATAGCATAAGTGCTAAACAACATAAGTAATTTTATATTATTAGCAAAAATACAATTTCATGGGTTTAATGGCAATTGAAATACACATTTTTATATTTTTTCCAACACCAGTTAAGGTACAAAAATCTCTGCGTTCCTCTGTAATCCTGTAAAAGAAGTAAGTCAAAGAATTGTTAACATACTCTTTGGAACACTTTTTATAGGAAGTTGCGATTTAGGATAACTAAGTGTGAACAGCTGTTGTTCTCAGACTGTGGCCTGAAGGCGCTGGTAGGAGCCCACTGCTCACGTTGGTACATCTGGAGTTTTGGGGAGGAAATCTCCTACACTGAAACCCATTCATAGAGCTTCTGCATCTGGAATCGGGCAAGTTGGCCCTTTTTGATGAGGCAATGTTGACTCAACAGATTACTCAGAAAGAAGAGGATAGTTTTTCCAATGTAAGCAAGCTGCCTTTGGTAGTTAGTTGGGATTATCTCTTATCATTACACATTTTTAATTAATATGCATAAAAGCTCTCTTTAAATGCCCAGACCAGACTTTTTCAGAAAATAGAAGGTGATAGTCATTTTGTTTATGAGAAATGAAGCCATAAACACAGGCAGATGATGTATTATCTCTAAAGCATTACAATATTTAAGTAATAACAAATGAAAACCATATTGTTCCCTAGTAATCTCTGAAATGAGTATTTATGGTGAGTCACTGTGAGGAGGCTGGGAGGGTGTCTCATTGGAGAATCAATGTTCAAAAAGGAAACATGAATCTGAACCTCTACTTTACCAGCCAGACTTTGAGGGAAGAGGATTCTGTGTGTGGAGTTGGGGGCTTCGTTTCAGTTTCGGCTTTGCCACTTACTGGTTAGGTGACTTTGAGCAGATCACTTAGCTTTCTCAGGTTAGAGAATTACCTCCCTGAAGCCTGAAGTCCCTTATCTATAAAATGAAGGTAAAGTTGTGCTCATCACCCAGGCTCTTTTGGTGTACAAAAGGTAATAGGAAGTAAAAGAAAATAAAATTTAGGCCTAGCCCCTACAGAGCTCTGTAAGTAGACAGACTGGCTTTTGTTTATTTTAATAGGATTTTATAATATAACAATACCCCCTGTCTGGCCATTAGTACAATTTCCATGGGTTTGTTTTATCATTTTAATCTATGGAATATTAATTAGGTGCATATTAATCATGTATGTGTGTAAGAGGATTTAGAGCAGTAGCTATAGATACACTTTAGTAAATATTCTTTCCAACATTAAAAGAAATAAGTAGTAATATTTACTGTCTGTTTCTGTTTTGAAATAATAATAAAAAATCCCATGCCTGGGAAACGAAAGCCATTCTGATACAGTTCTTGTTTGGAGGCAATAAATATGAACTTGAGAGGATTACTTCTTTGAAATGCCATGTATGTGCACAGACTCTCACCACCGCTTCCTGGGGCCGTTTCTTCTCAGAAATGGAAAGTGAGTGGAGGTCATGGGTTATTATCAATATTCTGCTCTGTCTCAAATATAAATTAAACTGTAGTTTGGTCCAAGTAGGCACAGAATTATGCTGACAAAATTACATATTTCTTGTTATAAATCAGACTTGTTGCAATCTTTTGTTTCATATGATGTATTTAAGAAATCATCGCCTCAGACAATGACTGGACAGTCTTTCTGGATCCTGAGATTTTCCAGGGAAGGGTAGTGAACTTCTCGTACTTTCTATATTTCTCATCTTTAATACATTTTACCAGTTTTTCTTTCTAAGGAGCAGGAATTATTCCTTTCTTCTTTAATTTTCCTCTACAGTTCCTAGGATATTTCTAGATATATATTAGGCATTCAAGGGATGATGAGATGTGTGAGTGAGATAAAGAGGAAAGCTTCAGCTTATACCATCCTATAATTGTTCATGAAAGTTGATTCTTTTTTTTTTTTAAAGATTTTATTTATTTATTTGACAGAGATAGATCACAAGTAGGCAGAGAGGCAGGCAGGGAGAGGGGGAAGCAGGCTCCCCGCTGAGCAGAGAGCCCAATGCAGGGCTTGATTCCAGGACCTCGAGATCATGACCCGAGCCGAAGGCAGCAGCTTAACCCACTGAGCCACCCAGGTGCCCCCATAAAAGGTGATTCTTAAGCGTATATCTTTCTGTGATTAAAAAAAAAATCCTTGCAACTTGAATTGATATAAAACTGTAGATTTTTCATGTATTTTCTCATGTAAACATTACTCAGACCTGATAACCTAAGTACCCTCATTTCCATTTTTAAAATGACAATATTGAGGCTCAGAGAGATTGGAACTAATTCAAAAAAGGACTGATTTTCTAATTCATATCTCCTGATTCCAAATAATCTTCACCTTTTATTCATTCACGCATTTAAAAGAATTTATTGAAGGCTTATACGTTACACATTCTTCTAGACATTGGAAATAAAGTCAGGGGAGGATACCAGGGGAGAAAAATCAAAAATCCCTCCCCACACTTTATAAATAATGCCTACAGGTCTGTGCTATTTTTGTTACTATTTTCTTTCTCTTTTTTCTTTTTTTTCTTTAAAGATTTTATTTATTTATTTGATAGAGAGATAGGCAGCAAGAGAGGGAACACAAGCAGGGGGGGTGGGAGAGGGAGAAGCAGACCTCCCGCTGAGCCAGGTCTCCATGAGGAGCTTGATCCCAGGCAGGATCATGACCTGAGCCGAAGGCAGATGCTTAATGACTGAGCCATGCAGGCACCCCTTGTTACTACTTTCTAAGTCTAGATTTGCCACATTGGGGAAGAGGGCAGGAAGGACTGGTTTTAAACATTAGGCAGGACGTCAGGCACTTGAATGAGTACATTCCCTTTGTGGCTACAGCTTTGCTGCCACAGCTCTTCATACTCCATTGTATGAACGGAAAGGTAGTTGTGCAAAACTAGAGGACGTAGCTGGTGCTTGTATCCAATCTTGTCAGGCCCTAAGTCTAGTGCCCTGAAAAGTGGGGTTTAGGAACAGCTTGTCTTAGTATCACCAAGGCTTCATCCCAGTTATGGATCATCAGAAATCCCAAGTTATTTTATTTATTTTATTTTTAAAAAGATTTTATTTACTTATTTGAGAGAGAGTGAGTGAGCACAAGCAGGGGGGAAGGCAGAGGGAGAGGGAGAAGCCTACTCCCTGCTGAACAGAGAGCCAGATGTAGGACTCAATCCCAGGACCCTGGGATCATGACCTGAGCTGAAGACAGATGCTTCATTGACTGAGCCACCCAGTCACCCCAAGTTGCAAGTTAATTTAAAGCAGTTGAAAGTTTGAGAGACTCAGCATTGTAGTACATTCCTTCAACTTAATTACGAAGCAGTAGAGGGACATGGACATTCAGTACAATCCCCCTTAGTCATGGAATCTTAGAGATGATTCCTATATGAGGTGGCTGAGAACACTCACAAGGGCTCCACAAACTATTCCCAGCTTGGAAACAGTCTTTGAGGCCATGGGATGATCATAAGAGAATGAGGAGTCCCCCGCTTTTCCACTTTGGAACAATAGGGCCCACTGAGAATGTGAAGAGTGGAGGCGTACAGTCTCATCTGGAGCAAGGAGGAAAGATGGCTGCTCACAAGTTTCAGACTGAACCTCTGCATAGACCTTTGCACAGAGTCACCGTGAGTCCTGCGAGTGATGAACACTGGACTTGGTCTTGTTTTCTGATCACCCTGAATGTGGAGAAGAATCGAAGCCTGAATTGGACCCTGACATAAGTCTGGATGGGATACTTGTATTTGAACTGCCATGGCTATCTGCTCTGGTTTCCTCTGTCTCTCTCTCCCCAGTTCATTGCAAAAAGCTTAATTACTGAACACAGAATACAAATCTTTCTTATTCTGCACTCTATGTAGATCTTTAATTGGGGCATTCAAACTCCATTCCAGCATTTAGGGCAGGGTTAAGGAAGATCTGAGTTTTGCCTTATAATTAAGGAGGCCAGAATAAGACTTCTCATCTCAGATAAAAGATTAAAATGGAAAAGATGAAACTCATGAAGGAGTTCTACAAAAATAAAGCAGAAAAATGCAGCATGCAAATCTTTTTTTTAAAAAGATTTTTATTTATTTATTTGACAGAGAGAGAAAGATCACAAGTAGACAGAGCAGCAGGCAGAGAGAGAGGGAGAAGCAGGCTCCCTGCTGAGCAGAAAGCCCGATGCAGGCCTCAATCCCAGGACCCTGAGATCATGACCTGAGCCAAAGGCAGAGGCTCAACCCAATGAGCCACCCAGGCACCCTGCAAAAGACATGTTAATAGTAATTTTAAAATTACTATTTTAAATGATTTATTCTTGGAAATAAAGAAAATGTATTCATAAACAATTCTGTACATTTTTAGGAAGTTTAAGAGAAAAGGGATTCAAAATAAGCTTAAAAACAAAGGTAAGGGATGTAAGAGATCTAAGAAAAGATAATCAGATAACAGAATAAAATTAAAACAGAAAGGAACTTTGGATAAATAAAGAAGGAAACCTAACTGAGGAAGTTAAAAACCTATTATAAATAAATAAAATCTTTAAAAAAATCCCACTGTAGGGACGCCTGCATGGCTCAGTTGGTTAAGCAGCTGCCTTCAGCTCAGGTCATGATCCCAGCGTCCTGGGATCGAGTCCCACATCGGGCTCCTTGCTCGGCAGGGAGCCTGCTTCTCCCTCTGCCTCTGCCTGCCATTCTGTCTGCCTGTGCTCGCTCTCTCCGCCCCACCCCTCTGATAAATAAATTAAAAAAAAAATCTTAAAAAAAAAATCCCATTGTAAACAATGAGTAGAACTGATGTAGGAAAAAGCCAGGCCATCATTTTGGGGACAGGCTGGAAAATGTGTACACATTCTTCTCTTCCTTCCCCAACCCCTCCTTCACCCCTACCCCACTGGGTTAAAAAAAAAAAAAGTGAAAATTAAAAAATGTTAAAGAGAAAATAGTGGGCCCTGAGCATGGAAAGCAAAAACCTGACCTATTGATGAGAATGTAACAAATGACATAGAGAAAAAGAGAATAATTTATTTTGAACAAAAGATGACCTTTTTGAAGAAAAATCTCACCATGATCCAAGAGAGTAGTCTACACTGAGAATATACTGCAAGATAGAGAAAGAATCATACAATCCACCATGAAGAAGAAACCACCAGATACAAATGGAAAAGTGATATTAGGCTGATCCCAAACTTCTCAGCAAATTTCAAGTCTATTACATAATAGAGCAGTATTTCTAGAATTTTGAGGAGAAATATATTAGAGCCAAAATTTTTGCACCCAACTTTTTTGTCATGCATGATAAAGGGAATAGAGATGTATTTTTAAACGTCCTGAAATTAAGAAAATAAAGCCAATGTTCCCTCCTGTAAAAGGTTATTAATAGCCCACTTGGCTGAATTTATAAAGATTTATCCAAATTTAAAAAATCATAATGGAAAAATCCATTATATGAGTTTATGATGAGTAGCAAATACTTAAAAATAGGGTAAGACCTAAATAACTCTTACCTATATGTGAGAAAGAAAATAACAGTTAAAATTCATGGAAAAAGTTACATGTTACGAAGAAATAATAATTTCATAGACTAGATTTGACCAAAATCCCAAGCAAAAATTGGAAGAGAAAGTGAGTGGGGGGAGAGCAGGAATATGTCACATTTCTTCCTTCATCTTTTATAAGGAAGAACAAAAGTTTGTGTTTTGGTTTTAAAGTAGATACATTGAGAAATACCATTTTAAGAAAGTTAATTTTAGTTAAACTAATAAACACTTGGAAAAATAAAAAGAACTGAGTTCTTCTAAATTTATTGAGGGTGAGAATAGAAGAAATTAAGCAGTTCATCAAATGCAGTAAAGACAAGATGAAAGCAAAAACTCTGTAACATCAGAAAATTTTTTGTTAACTTCATTAGCTAAAATATATTTCTGATGATAATTTTTCTATGTTAGTATGAAACCAGCAATGTTTGTTATGGTAATAAATATAAATTATAATATATAATTAATATGTAATTATCCTATTAGTTGAAGAGGTTTCAAAGATATGTGCTCTCCATGTGAAATGCTTTGCACACGTAGCTTCACTCATGGTTTCTCACTCCCTTCCAATAGTGATCAGATGACACTATTCTAGCTGTGCTTTTCCCTATCAGCTGATTTGATAGCAGCCCTCCTCCTCTTGCACTGCCTTTCCTGCTTTATTTTTCTCTTTAATTCTTAGCACCGTCTCACAGCCTTTTCATTGTATGTATGTATGTATGCATGTGTTTAATTACCTGTTATTCTCCACCAGAACATAAATCCCATTAGAACAGGGATTTCAAAAGAGCTCTCATCTTTTTTTTGTTTCCTGGCTCCTCCTCAGAGTCCCAAACAGATATTTACTTTGCACTCAGTAAGTACTTGTTGAGTGAATGAGTAAATAAGTGAATTAAAGTATGAATAAAAAATTCATGAACCTGTATATATAATAAGTAACACATCAAAATGTATAAGGTTTATAAAGAGAGCTTATCTTCCAACTCTTTCTGTGTTCTCAGTGAACTTGGAAATAGTCATCAGATGAGGCTGAGGGTCTGCAGGGGAGGTTGTGGGTCTGGGTGAGGGGAAGGAGAATTAATGCTGTAGGAGAGTACAAGTGTGAACAGCTTGGGACATAGACATTGCTGAGCAGCGCTAGGAATCCTATTACAATCGGTGGTCACATATTTACAGTGAGAAGAGTCAGTTATGGCTTTCTCCAGACAGGTTCAGCAGGGGACATGAAGGAGGTATGGACCTGATTTACCCAAAGTGAGAGGTGAAAGAGAAAGAGCAGATCTGAGATTATACAGAGATGTCGTTGTAGTGGTGGACCAAAGACTTTCTGTTGGGTACGAGGAAAATAAGACATGAGAACGTGAAAGGGCAGGGAACATGGGAGGACTCCGTAGAGCTGATCCTGATGGGGTTGATGAGGTACTGGAATTGGGGACTAGACACATGGTCTGTAATGATTGGGGGATATAGTCAGAGAATTGGATGTTTATGACAATAATTCTGCTCTAGTGATTAATCCAGGAAGCTGGAAATTTAAAGAGCTGGATAAATCTGGAGTGGCCAGAGTATCAAGGCCCATGGGCATCTTCTCCTTTTGCTTGGATATACAGCAAAATCACCTTCTTTCATCTGTGATAAGAAAGTAGTTGGAATGTACTGGTTAAGTGTAGGACTATAGTAACAAGTACATGAGATAGCAGGAAGGATCAGATTACTGGAAAAGAAATTAAGGAATTTAAAGGCCAGAGCTTTGGAAAAATCATTTCTGTGGTTTTATAAATATCAAAGAATTGCTTCAAATCAATGTTGCAGAAAGTAACTGTGAAGCAGGAATGGGGGTGAGAGGGGGGACTTTGTCAGGGACTTTGGTCAAGCAGGGACAGTGATGGCATATTCTGATGGCATGAGGCTCAAAAGCTTGGGGTTGTAGGAGTGGGAGAATGGTCTGGACATAGCAATGAAGAGAAAATTTTATGTGTTCTGAGAGGACTGAAACCAGGTCTTGTTGGAAAAAGAAAGGCTATTTGAAGAGGTTGTTGCCTGACTTTGTGTTCTAAATGGTACTTTGAAGAGAGGCAGGGCCAAGGTGATCAGAGGGATGGGCATAACCATGTTGGTTTCAATGGTTTGAGGGTCTTGGGATTTCTCTGGTGAGCAACAAAAATAGGAAGAACATACATTATGAAGTTATCACTGATACTCTTATGGTAGATAGTGGGGGTAAGCCAGTGGATATAGAGAAAGGTAAAATGGTGGGTGGGATATTTGCCAGAAGCAATTGCCAGGCTCCCACTGCCCATATTTTCCCATTTGACTTTACCGCTCTAGGATCCTGTTCCTGCTCCCGTCAAGGCCATGTCTTTTATGTCAATCTTCAGCTTCTTATTTCATTCATAAAAACATCTTTGACTACAAAGTTCTTTTTTTTATTGAAAGGAAAGCTAAGTTGAGTGTGTGTGAAGTATAGAGAACAAAGGCGAGAGTAATATGAGAGATATGAGATTGGAAATCAGGCAGTAACTGAATCACTTAGGATCTTTAGACCAAGGAGAGGATGTTAGAATTTGTGTTTAATTAATCTAATGTTAAGATGAGTCACTCAGTAAATAACTATGCCCTTAGCTGAGAGGGAGAAGTCTGTGGGAAGGCAAAATTGGTGGGTGGGTGGGGAGGGGAAGATTAACACATTTCTGTGAGGACAGATCCCCAAGGAGGAGATATGTTCCCTCAGGGCAAAAGTTTTTGTCTAATTCATTGTTTAATTTCAACTTCTTAAATGTGTCTGACACATAACATAGGTTTTTTCTTTGTATTTGTTGAATGAATGAGTGAACACATGAGTGAGTGAATGAATAAAAGAATAACAGATTTCTAGGCCAAGAGCTCAACTATGAATATGAACATATGAATGTAGGGTCTGGAGTTCAGGGGAGAGAGTTCAATGCTGGAGATGTAAATATGTGCTTTTTCAGGAAAAACTGGATAGCATGATGATGATGATGATGATGATGATGATGATGATTGTAAAGATGGTGATAGTGATGATGATGATGGTGGTGGTGATGATAATGGTGGTGAAGATGGGGATGATGATGATGATGATGATAGTGAAGTTGGTGATGGTGATGATGATGATGGTGATGATGATGGTGGTGGTGATGATGATGGTGGTGAAGATGGTGATGATGATAGTGAACATGATGATGGTGATGTGGTAGTGGTGGTGGTGACAAACGATGACCCAGAGATAATTACTGCTAACATTTTTGTACATAACGTTTCTGTGCAGATATATTGTAAATAAAATTATATTGTATGTGCAGTTTGTAATATTCTGTTTTTTAGTTAATATTTCATGACTGCCTTTCAGTCTCACTGCATGTTCCCTGACATTGTTTGAAATGATGGCATATTATGTTGTTGCATGATTTTAGCAGTTTTTTTTTTAAGATTTTATTTATTTATTTGACAGAGAGAGATTACAAGTAGGCAGAGAGAGAGGGGGAAGCAGGCTCCCCACTCAGCAGAGAGCCTGATGTGGGGCTGGATCCCAGGACCCTGAGATCATGACCTGAGCTGAAGGCAGAGGCTTAACCCACTGAGCCACCCAGGTGTCCCCTTTTAGCAGAGTTCATGCAATATTTATTCAAAATCCAAATTCTGTTGGATTTTTTTTATTGAACTTCCTAATAGCTAACCCTGTGCGTATCTTAATTATTTCCTTAGGATAATTTTTCTAGAAATGGAAATGATGAGTCAGAAATGATTAACACTGCATATATTAGAGGTTTAACAAGCATTGCCATGCTGCTGGTCAGAAAGGCGAACTCTCCTTAATGACTGAGAGTGTTTTTCCTCTAACACCCAACATTAACTTCTCATTCCTTTTACATCTTTTTCTTTTCTGACAGACCTCTGTTGATTTGAAAACTTCTAAATAATGTTACTTATATATGAGGATATTTGGGGGGAAGAAACTTACTTTTTACTGAACAGGAAAATATTTTTTTCATTATACTCATCAGTAACATATTAGTAAAAACACTTAATTGGGAGACACATGTTTTTGGAAACATGAATTGGGTCTTTCCAAAAAATGATTTAAAATTGTGTAAGACAAAGGAACTCTGTATCATGTCAGTAAAAACATTCAGTGTCACACTCATTAGAGCAGTTGTATTATTCTCCATAAAGTCAGACCGATTAAAAAGTCTCTCCTATATTCTTTGAGATCTATAAATGACATAAAATACAGAGAAATATTACAAAAAACAGGAAGATATGTAAGTATTGGAAGGGGAGGTGAACCATGAGAGACTGTTGACTCTGAAAAACAATCTGAGGGTTTTGAAGGGGCGGGGCTGTGGTAGGTTGGGGGAACCAGGTGGTAGGTATTGGAAAAGGCACGGATTGCATGGAGCACTGGGTGTGGTGCAAAAACAATGAATACTGTTACACTGAAAATAAATTTTAAAATAATTAAAAAAATTAAAAAATTAAGAAAAAAACTAAGTTGCAAAAGTTTTCAAAATACAGATTTTTATATATGTTCCTTGGATGTACTTCCTGATTTTCACTTATGTGTCTTTTTTTTTTTTAATTTTAAAAAGATTTTATTTATTTATTTGACAGAGAGATCACAAGTAGTCAGAGAAGCAGGCAGAGAGAGAGGAGGAAGCAGGCCCCTGGCTGAGCAGAGAGCCCGATGCAGGGCTTGATCCCAGGACCCTGGGATCACAACCTGAGCCGAAGGCAGAGGTTTTAACCCTCTGAGCCACCCAGGCGCCCCTCACCCATGTGTCTTAATATCTTTTCTTATTTCATATCACCTTTAGTATTTAAGCAGGAAATGTGTTCTCTGGGGCTGGTCATGAAACTTGGTTAATGCCTTGGCATACTTTTGTTTTTGTTTTGTACTAGCACTTTTTTTTTTTAAACATATAATGTATTATTTGTCCTAGGGGTACAGGTCTGTGAATCATCAGGCTTACACATTTCACAGCACTCACCATAGCACATACCCTCCCCAGTGTCCATAACCCAACCACTCTAACCCACCAGCAACCCTCAGTTTGTTTTGTGAGATTAAGAGTCTCTTATGGTTTGTCTCCCTCCTGATCCCATCTTGTTTCATTTTTCTCTCCCTTCTCCCCACAACCCCCAACCTTGCTTCTCAAATTCCTCATATCAGAGAGATCATATGATACTTGTCTTTCTCTGATTGACTTATTTCCCTCAGCGTAATACCTTCTAGTTCCATCCGTGTTGTTGCAAATGGCAAGATTTCATTTTTGATGGCGGCATAGTATTCCATTGTGTATATATATACCACATCTTCTTTATCCATGCATCTGTTGATGGACATCTAGGTTCTTTCCATAATTTAGCGTATGTTTTTTTATCCTGTTTTCATCTTGTGTATCTTTTCTCCTTGAGAATACCCACTTGTGGTTCTGAAAAGCCACATTCTGATTTTCCAACAGATCTGTGCTGGGAATGATAATCCCAGTATCTCCTCTAGTTTCATAAACAGAGACTGAGAAACATGAGTGCTCAGGATGTCAGAGGACATTTACTGGGTGACTGACAGGTGCCCCCACTCTGGGAATACAGTGCAAGAAAACAATGCAAAATTATCAGAGCATGGGTATGAAGATTTTTTTTTTATTCTTTTAAACTATTTTGTGTTGTAGCCAAAATGTGAAAAACTGAATTTGAAGCCAGAGTCAGTAAGCTGGGGAGCTTATTATGATACAAAGCAGTGGGTGAGTTGGGTCTTCAGTAAGGAAGGCAGAGGCAGGAATTCAGATCCCCCCTGAGGGGAACAGGAAGGGGGGGCGGGTCACTGCAGCCAGGGGTGTGTCTAGGAGCATCCTAGCCTCATCCTAGCCCAGGAGAGGGGAGACACAAGAGAAGCACCAACTAACAAACACCATATGGACACCAGAGCATGGTGTCAGATTGCACCTTGAAAACGCACATGGTATTGTACTCCAGAAAGTAATACAATCCTGTATGCTAACTACACTGGAATTACAGTGAAACTTAGTAAACAAAACAAAGCACAAAAAATAAATGAAACATACATATTGATTATTTTCTACTTTTAAAAGTAATAAGTGGTTACTAAAGAACAAAGTGAATGAAAGATTTTTAAGAATTCCTTGTAATTCCACCACCCAAAGACTTTTTCCATTTTGATGTATATCTTTCTTCCATACTTTTAAAAGTACAGGTTTTCAAAAATCTTGTTTTTTAATTATCAAAGTAATTTAATTTTATGATAAAGCAAACAATCTAGAAATTTTAAGGTAAAGAGTTAAAAAAAATCCTTCATTTTCCTAAATTTTTCTCCTTAGGATAAAGCACTGTTAAATTTTGTGTGTATTTTTCTACTGTGTCTACATGTGTGTGTGTATATATATATGATATATAACATCTATTATAAACTCATTACATAATCAAAATATAAATATGATCATAATCTATCTCAGCTCTAGGGTTGCAAACATTGAGATCTAATGGACCTATTGGACCTGTTGGACCCCTGATCTTTTCCCAAAAACCATTTTTCCCTGGAACTACAGCAGCATCTTGCTACCTTGGTCTATATTTATTCCATATCTTTTTTTTTTAATCTCTCAGATAACAAGATTTATTTATTTTGTTCTTTTGGCAAGCCAAGGATAATCTTCCTTAGCACTTGGATTTCTATGGCCCAAACAGAGAGGAGTTGTGATTTATTTATTTATTTATTTATTTATTTATTTATTTATCAGAGAAAGAGAGAGAGAGAGATAGCACAAGTAGGCAGAGTGAAAAGCAGAAGCAGAGAGAGAAGCAGGCTCCCCATGGAGCAAGGAGCCTGATGGGGGACTCGAACCCAGGACCCTGGGATCATGACCTGAGCCGAAGGCAGTGACTTAACCAAATGAGCCACCCAGATGTCCCAGGAGTTGTGTGTGTCTTATCACATATGGATCCACACACCATTTGCCATGCAGGTGACCTAGAGAAAAACAATTATTGTTGTTACAGTTCATTTAAAAGAGTTCCTACAGTATACAGATTTAGAATTTGAGAACTGATAGTCTTTAGGGGAAGGAATACATGCACATGTGTGCGCGCACACACACACACACACACACACACACACACACATTCTCTTGCTGGAACCCAACAAAGCTAAAAACATAAATCATACTTGACTTATAGCTTCATACAAAATATTTCTAGTTTTCCTTGCCAAGAAGAAGAAAATCTTTTTAAACCTCGTAATTCATTGTTTTACAGTTAGGATATGAAGAATCTGTTTTTTCATATCACTGGGTTTTATTGATTTCATGTAAAGTCTAATAGATAATATAATATGGAGCATGAAGATAGGATCTGTTAAGGGATTTTTCCACTATCATAATTTATTTTGGCTTAAAATTTCTTCTTTGGTTATAGAAGCATTCTGAAATAAATTTTTAAAGATTCACTTATTTATTTGAGAGAGAGAGAGTGAGCAGGGCACAGGGAGAGGGAGAAGCAGACTCTCCGCTGAGCAGGAAGCCTGATGCAGGACTTGGTCCCAGGACCTGAGATCATGGCCTGGGCTGAAGGCAGATTCTCAAACTGATTGAGTCACCCAGGCAGCCTTAGAATAATTTGCATATGCATATGTATAAAGGTTGACTTTTGACAGTACTGTCTCAGAAACTTTACATCTTTTTTTTTTTTTTGAGGATTTTATTTATTTATTTGACAGAGAGAGACACAACAGAGAGGGAACAGAAGCAGGGAGAATGGGAGAGGGAGAAGCAGGCTTCCCGCTGAGCAGGAAGCCCAATGCGGGACTCGATCCCAGAACTCTGGGACCACGACCAGAGCCGATGGCAGACACTTAACCAACTGTGCCACCCAGGTGCCCCTTTATTTAGATCTTTACCAATATATTATTTATGACATGGTGGCAGGTTTTTAGTTTCAATTATCATGTTTTGAGGTGACAAAAGAGCCATTCTTATTCTCCAACAGGTAGTGTGATTGGGAATTATCAAATGAAGTTACGTATCATATTTTAAATAAGAGTCCAGAGTTACTAGTGTCTGTGTCTTTTATCCTTTATAAATGAATTTTTCTCTCTGGACATTAACATGGTAATACAATTAATATTACTAACATGATTTCCTTCTTTTTTTTTTCATAGTGAGTGATAACTTTCATTAAGGACTTATGATATTTATAAACATGTTGGAAACATACAATATTTATTTGTTATATTTACTTAGAAGCAATCTGCAAGATGAATCTCAAAAAACTTCCCAAATTTTTTAGTTAACATTGAGCTTCCCCTTCTCTGAAATAAGACAAATTATTTATTTATGCATTTTTGTATTTATTAAGGAGGCTCCATGCCCAATACAATGCTTGAACTCAGACCCTGAGATGAAGAACTGATGCTCTATGGACTGAGCCAGCCAGGCACTCCCTGGGTGGGGAGGGGGGGACTACTGTACACTGGTAAATGCTTCTTATCTAGTTTAGTACTTGATTGCTTGTGAGGAGATTTTTGCTCCTGTTGGGTATTTGCTTCTAAGTAACCAGACAGGAAAGGCAGACATCGCAACTGGATCAGTTTGTAGCACGACTGGAAACAAATGTGTGCTCCCCTTTCTCAAAACCATGCCTGATGTCATTTTGCACTGTTTCATAGTATGGGTAGAAGACACATCTATTTCACATTCCTCTTTTCTATGAAAAGGGGACTAAGCACAGGACTGATCCTTGACTTCGGGGAGGGACAGTGGCAGGGATCATTGGGTGTGGACGATACCACATCACAATGAAAGAATGCCAAGTGGTCAGATGACTTCAGGAAAGGAAAAATACCTAGACTTCCCTGTGAATTTTCCCCAATTTTAAATCTTTGCAAGTCATTTTTTAAATTAACATATTATGTATTATTTGCCCCAGGGGTACAGGTCTATGAATCATCAGTCTTACACAATTCACAGCACTCACCATTGCACATACCCTCCCCAGTGTCCATCCTCCAGCTGCCCCATCCCTCCCACCCACCTCCTCTCCAACAACCCTCAGATTGTTTCCTGAGATTAAGAGTCTCTTATGGATTTCTCCCTCCTGATCCCATCTTGTTTCATTTTTTCCTTCCCTACTTTCCATGACCCCCCCTCCCTGCCTCTCAAATTCATCATATCAGGGAGATTGTATAATAATTGTCTTTCTCTGATTGACTTATTTCACTCAGCATAATACCCTCTAGTTCCATCCATGTCATTGCAAATGGCAAGATTTCATTTCTTTTGATGGCTGCATAGTATTCCGTTGTATATATATATACCACATCTTCTTTATCCATGCATCTGTTGATGGACATCTAGGTCCTTTCCATAGTTTGGCTATTGTGGACATTGCTGCTATAAACATTCGGGTGCACGTGCCCCTTCGGATCACTACATTTGTATCTTTAGTTTAAATACCCAGTAGTGCAATTGCTGATTTTAGGGTAGCTCTACTTCCAACTTTGAGGAATCTCCATGCTGTTTTCCAGAGTGGCTGCACCAGTTTTTGCAAGTCATTTGTAAAATGCGAACAAAATGGAGGTCAAGAATGTATGGCCCATATGAAACAGGTGTACCATCAACTTGTCATTTCTGGTCTGTGGTACATTAACAACAGGCTCAATAGCTTCCATTTACAGGATATGCTTATGATGTGAAACCAAGTTTCCTCTTTTCTTGGAGACTCAGCTTGCTTTTCAGCTATAAAGTAGCTAAGCAGGTTCCATTCACCAGAGCTGATGGTTATTTAATTGGTATCGCAATGCGACTTAGAAATAGCCTTGTGATGATGATTCTTTAATTGATTATAACTTAACCTGTAGTTCCTTAATATAAATATCTCAACCATATGTGATCTTATTATTTTACTAAAAAAATGTGTGTTGTTGAAAGATAGTAACAATGGTGTCTTCAGCTTTAATCCATCATTAAAGGGCTCTGCAGCTGCTTGGAGATTGACCTCAGGTCCAGGAATCATGGAGAGTGTTGTCTGTTCTACATATTATCCTACTTTTTATAATTGAGGAATTGTTTACATACAATGTGATTCACACATTTAAGTGTAATGGTCAGTGTCTGTGTTACCAGCAAACAAGTTGTTGCATAGGGTGTTTTCCTGTGCCCAGAAGGACCCCTCTGTCCTTCTAAAGTCAGTGGCTTCCATCCCCCCAAAATCACTGATTTCTAGCACTAAAATTTTGCATGGTCTAGGTGTTTTGTTTAAAAGATTTTATTTATTTATTTGACAGAGAGAGAGATCATAAGTAGGCAGAGACCTAGGTGGGGGGGGGTGGGGAAGTAGGATCCCTGCTGAACAGAGAGCCTGATTCCGGGCTCGAACCCGGGACCCTGAGATCATGACCCAAGCTGAAGACAGAGGCTTAACCCACTGAGCCACCCAGGCGCCCTGCATGTTCTAGGTTTTTATGTGAATGGCACCATTGTGGAGCACTTTAAAAAATCTTGCTTCACTTGGCTTTGCATCCGTGAAATTATCCATGTTGTTGCTTTTATGACATTGTATGAATATCCCAGGATATATTGATCCATGCCCCTGTTAAAGACACTCGTGTTCTGACAATTTTTGAGCAAGAGAAGCAGGGCTGCTATGACTATCTGCGAATGTGTGTTTTAGTATACATAAATATCCCAAAGTGACCTTGCTACGTAATACGGATGGTGTCTGACTTTACAATTCAGTGGTGTGCTGGTTTGCCTTCCTCCCTCTGTCAGCAGTATCTAGAGCTCTTTGTCCCGTCTCTACTCACACTTGTCTGTATCCTCCGTCTCATTCCAGCCATTCCAGAGGGAACAAAGCTTTCTCTCATTGTGCTTTACAGTTAAACTTCCCTAAAGACTAATGTTTTTATGTGCTCACTTTGCAACTTTTCCAGCTGTGTTTCTGCAGTGTATTGAAGTCCTTTGCTTTACTTTTATTGTTTGTTCTCTTACTACTGAGCTCCTTTAACTCCTAGGTACACGACTTTGTTAAATATGTATGTTGAAGATACGTCCTCCCCATCTATAGCTTGCCCGAACATCTTCCTGATGGCGTCATTGGAAGAAAAGAAGGTTTTAATGATGATGGGTCTCTGACAATATGGACTCTCCCAGTCCCTGCACATGGTAACTCTCTTCACTTGTTTAGAGAGGTAATTTTCCTCGTCGGTCTTTAATTCTATTAGTATTAGTACCGTATTAGTGTCATAATTTCATCTAGCAGGATGGAACATAGTTTGGTTTGGTGGGGTAAGGTGAGGAATAACTCAGAGTGAACATATACCTTGCCAGATGTGATAGAAATATAAAAATTAATGCGTGAAGATGAAAACCTAAAGTCGTTAGCTAATAGCTGAAGACGAAGCTTGTGGCAGGCGTGCAAGAACTGATCCTTCCAGTACTTGTGAAGGCAAAGTCACTATTCCTCCTTTGTGCCTTGTAGCAGAAGGTAATGCAAAGTTGACTAGTAAGCATTTAGCAGTTGGCAAACCTGAGGCTGCTGAGCGTTTCCCAGAAGATATTTCTTAGCAAGAATGTGGCAGTGATGTGCACACACCATGAACAACTGCTGACTGTGTGAGGCCAGGGAAGAACTTGAAGGGCTTAGACAAGCAAGGCAGGGAAGATAAATACCTTTTTCCCTTTGGGTTTAATCCAATTAAGAAAGTTAAACCGGTGCCCGTCTTTTCCGTATCGTAAGGATTTACTGCCACTGGACTTGATCCAAGGTGCATGTGGCCTAGCTTTGGCTGGTTTCCTCATCTTGTGGTCCTGATAATAACACTGGAAGAGACTTCTCGTGTCCTGCCAGTGGACATGGGACAGTTCCACTGGGACAGGGGAGTGAAGCTAATGGTGTCTGAAATGCTTTTGTAGAGTCATTATGCAAAGTAGTCAACTCCTCTGAGAATCTGTCTGTACCCCGTGTTCTCACGCACAGCAGTTAGTTTCCAGGTAAACTTGCCTCCTCCTTTTATTCCTTTCTTTATTTCTCCATTTGCTTTGTTTTTGCGTCTTGGCACTTTATCCACATGGGATCAGGGCAAATATTGAAGGACAAAAATGAAAGGCAGTTTACTGTTTGTAAATGCTTGTTATGAATGAGAAAGCATGATTTAAAGATAAATTGGATTAAGCTTTTAGTTTAACATCTTTTCAGTTATTTAAAATAAAAAGCTTTATGTGCTAGAACAAGCCAAAGCTACAGTAAGGCTATTTGAGACCATATTAAATTATGAAATATAAGAGGTATAAGTATGCATTTCTAGTTCCCATTGGTTACATGTACCCTAAGTCAAGCCTGGAAAAAAAAGGTGAAGGGAATCTTACTCTAGGTAATAGGTAAATTTTCAGTGAAATACCTCCTTATTTTTTTTTTTTAAGATTTATTAAGTTTAGAGAGACAGAGAGTGTGTGTGTGAGTGGGGGGAGAGGTGGGGGAAAGGAGCAGGAGAGAGAGAATCTCAAGCAGACTCCCTGCCGAGCTCAGAGCCCGATGCAGGGCTCCATCTCATGACCTGAGATCTTGACGTAGGCTAAAACCAAGAGTCAGACGCTTAAGATTAACTGAATGAGCCACCCAGGCACCCAGCTCTATTTTTTTTTTTTTATTTTTATTTCCAGCATAACAGTATTCATTATTTTTGCACCACACCCCGTGCTCCATGCAATCCGTGCCCTCTATAATACCCACCACCTGGTACCCCAACCTCCCACCCCCCGTCCCTTCAAAACCCTCAGATTGTTTTTCAGAGTCCATAGTCTCTCATGGTTCACCTCCCCTTCCAATTTCCCCCAACTCCCTTCTCCACTCTAAGTCCCCATGTCCTACATGCTATTTGTTATGCTCCACAAATAAGTGAAACCATATGATAGTTGACTCTCTCTGCTTGACTTATTTCACTCAGCATAATCTCTTCCAGTCCCGTCCATGTTGCTACAAAAGTTGGGTATTCATCCTTTCTGATGGAGGCATAATACTCTATCCCCAGGGGTACAGGTCTGTGAATCACCAGGTTTACACACTTCACAGCACTCACCAAAGCACATACCCTCCCCAATGTCCATAATCCCACCCCCTTCTCCCAAACCCCCTCCCCCCAGCAACCCTCAGTTTGTTTTGTGAGATTAAATGTCACTTATGGTTTGTCTCCCTCCCAATCCCATCTTGTTTCATTGATTCTTCTCCTACCCACTTAAGCCCCCATGTTGCATCACCACTTCCTCATATCAGGGAGATCATATGATAGTTGTCTTTCTCTGCTTGACTTATTTCGCTAAGCATGATACGCTCTAGTTCCATCCATGTTGTCGCAAATGGCAAGATTTCATTTCTTTTGATGGCTGCGTAGTATTCCATTGTGTATATATACCACATCTTCTTGATCCATTCATCTGTTGATGGACATCTAGGTTCTTTCCATAGTTTGGCTATTGTGGACATTGCTGCTATAAACATTCGGGTGCATGTGCCCCTTTGGATCACTACGTTTGTATCCTTAGGGTAAATACCCAATAGTGCAATTGCTGGGTCATAGGGCAGTTCTATTTTCAACATTTTGAGGAACCTCCATGCTGTTTTCCAGAGTGGCTGCACCAGCTTGCATTCCCACCAACAGTGTAGGAGGGTTCCCCTTTCTCCGCATCCTCGCCAGCATCTGTCATTTCCTGACTTGTTTATTTTAGCCATTCTGACTGGTGTGAGGTGATATCTCATTGTGGTTTTGATTTGTATTTCCCTGATGCCGAGTGATATGGAGCACTTTTTCATGTGTCTGTTGGCCATCTGGATGTCTTCTTTGCAGAAATGTCTGTTCATGTCCTCTGCCCATTTCTTGGATTATTTGTTCTTTGGGTGTTGAGTTTGCTAAGTTCTTTATAGATTCTGGACACTAGTCCTTTATCTGATATGTCGTTTGCAAATATCTTCTCCCATTCTGTCAGTTGTCTTTTGATTTTGTTAACTGTTTCCTTTGCTGTGCAAAAGCTTTTGATCTTGATGAAATCCCAATAGTTCATTTTTGCCCTTGCTTCCCTTGCCTTTTGCGTTGTTCCTAGGAAGATGTTGCTGCGGTTGAGGTCAAAGAGGTTGCTGCCCGTGTTCTCCTCAAGGATTTTGATGGATTCCTTTCGCACATTGAGGTCCTTCATCCATTTTGAGTCTATTTTTGTGTGTGGTGTAAGGAAATGGTCCAATTTCATTTTTCTGCATGTGGCTGTCCAATTTTCCCAGCACCATTTATTGAAGAGGCTGTCTTTTTGCCATTGGACATTCTTTCCTGCTTTGTCGAAGATTAGTTGACCATAGTGTTGAGGGTCTATTTCTGGGCTCTCTATTCTGTTCCATTGATCTATGTGTCTGTTTTTGTGCCAGTACCATGCTGTCTTGATGACGACAGCTTTGTAATAGAGCTGGAAGTCCGGAATTGTGATGCCACCAACGTTGGCTTTCTTTTTCAATATCCCTTTGGCTATTCGAGGTCTTTTCTGGTTCCATATAAATTTTAGCATTATTTGTTCCATTTCTTTGAAAAAGATGGATGGTACTTTGATAGGAATTGCATTAAATGTGTAGATTGCTTTAGGTAGCATAGACATTTTCACAATATTTATTCTTCCAATCCAGGAGCATGGAACATTTTTCCATTTCTGTGTGTCTTCCTCAATTTCTTTCATGAGTACTTTATAGTTTTCTGAGTATAGATTCTGTGTCTCTTTGGTTAGGTTTATTCCTAGGTATCTTATGGTTTTGGGTGCAATTGTAAACGGGATTGACTCCTTAATTTCTCTTTCTTCTGTCTTGCTGTTGGTGTAGAGAAATGCAACTGATTTCTGTGCATTGATTTTATATCCTGACACTTTACTGAATTCCTGTATAAGTTCTAGCAGTTTTGGAGTGGAGTCTTTTGGGTTTTCCACATATAGTATCATATCATCTGCGAAGAGTGATAATTTGACTTCTTCTTTGCCGATTTGGATGCCTTTAATTTCCTTTTGTTGTCTGATTGCTGAGGCTAGGACCTCTAGTACTATGTTGAATAGCAGTGGTGATAATGGACATCCCTGCCGTGTTCCTGACCTTAGCGGAAAAGCTTTCAGTTTTTCTCCATTGAGAATGATATTTGCGGTGGGTTTTTCATAGATGGCTTTGATGATATTGAGGTATGTGCCCTCTATCCCTACACTTTGAAGAGTTTTGATCAGGAAGGGATGCTGTACTTTATCAAATGCTTTTTCAGCATCTATTGAGAGTATCATATGGTTCTTGTTCTTTCTTTTATTGATGTGTTGTATCACATTGACTGATTTGCGGATGTTGAACCAACCTTGCAGCCCTGGAATAAATCCCACTTGGTCGTGGTGAATAATCTTTTTAATGTACTGTTGAATCCTATTGGCTAGTATTTTGTTGAGTATTTTCGCATCTGTGTTCATCAAGGATATCGGTCTATAGCTCTCTTTTTTGGTGGGATCCTTGTCTGGTTTTAGGATCAAGGTGATGCTGGCCTCATAAATTGAGTTTGGAAGTTTTCCTTCTATTTCTATTTTTTGGAACAGTTTCAGGAGAATAGGAATTAGTTCTTCTTTAAATGTTTGGTAGAATTCCCCCGGGAAGCCGTCTGGCCTTGGGCTTTTGTTTGTTTGGAGATTTTTAATGACTGTTTCAATCTCCTTACTGGTTATGGGTCTGTTCAGGCTTTCTATTTCTTCCTGGTTCAGTTGTGGTAGTTTATATGTTTCTAGGAATGCATCCATTTCTTCCAGATTGTCAAATTTATTGGCGTAGAGTTGCTCATAGTATGTTCTTATAATAGTTTGTATTTCTTTGGTGTTAGTTGTGATCTCTCCTCTTTCATTCATAATTTTATTTATTTGGGTCCACTCTCTTTTCTTTTTGATGAGTCGGGCCAGGGGTTTATCAATTTTATTAATTCTTTCAAAGAACCAGCTCCTAGTTTCGTTGATTTGTTCTATTGTTTTTTTGGTTTCTATTTCATTGATTTCTGCTCTGATCTTTATGATTTCTCTTCTCCTGCTTGGCTTAGGGTTTCTTTCTTGTTCTTTCTCCAGCTCCTTTAAGTGTAGGGTTAGGTTGTGTACCTGAGACCTTTCTTGTTTCTTGAGAAAGGCTTTTACCGCTATATATTTTCCTCTCAGGACTGCCTTTGTTGTGTCCCACAGATTTTGAACCGTTGTATTTTCATTATCATTTGTTTCCATGATTTTTTTCAATTCTTCTTTAATTTCCCGGTTGACCCATTCATTCTTTAGAAGGATGCTGTTTAGTCTCCATGTATTTGGGTTCTTTCCAAACTTCCTTTTGTGGTTGAGTTCTAGCTTTAGAGCATTGTGGTCTGAAAATATGCAGGGAATGATCCCAATCTTTTGATACCGGTTGAGTCCTGATTTAGGACCGAGGATGTGATCTATTCTGGAGAATGTTCCATGTGCACTAGAGAAGAATGTGTATTCTGTTGCTTTGGGATGAAATATTCTGAATATATCTGTGATGTCCATCTGGTCCAGTGTGTCGTTTAAGGCCTTTATTTCCTTGCTGATCTTTTGCTTGGATGATCTGTCCATTTCAGTGAGGGGAGTGTTAAAGTCCCCTACTATTATTGTATTATTGTTGATGTGTTTCTTTGATTTTGTTATTAATTGGTTTATATAGTTGGCTGCTCCCACGTTGGGGGCATAGATATTTAAAATTGTTAAATCTTCTTGTTGGACAGACCCTTTGAGTATGATATAGTGTCCTTCCTCATCACTTATTATAGTCTTTGGCTTAAAATCTAATTGATCTGATATAAGGATTGCCACTCCTGCTTTCTTCTGATGTCCATTAGCATGGTAAATTCTTTTCCACCCCCTCACTTTAAATCTGGAGGTGTCTTCGGGCTTAAAATGAGTTTCTTGGAGGCAACATATAGATGGGTTTTGTTTTTTTATCCATTCTGATACCCTGTGTCTTTTGACAGGGGCATTTAGCCCATTAACATTCAGGGTAACTATTGAGAGATATGAATTTAGTGCCATTGTATTGCCTGTAAGTTGACTGTTACTGTATATGGTCTCTGTTCCTTTCTGATCTACCACTTGTAGGCTCTCTCTTTGCTTAGAGGACCCCTTTCAATATTTCCTGTAGAGCTGGTTTGGTATTTGCAAATTCTTTCAGTTTTTGTTTGTCCTGGAAGCTTTTAATCTCTCCTTCTATTTTCAATGATAGCCTAGCTGGATATAGTATTCTTGGCTGCATGTTTTTCTCGTTTAGTGCTCTGAAAATATCATGCCAGCTCTTTCTGGCCTGCCAGGTCTCTGTGGATAAGTCAGCTGCCAATCTAATATTTTTACCATTGTATGTTACAGACTTCTTTTCCCGGGCTGCTTTCAGGATTTTCTCTTTGTCACTGAGACTTGTAAATTTTACTATTAGGTGACGGGGTGTGGGCCTATTCCTATTGATTTTGAGGGGCGTTCTCTGAACCTCCTGAATTTTGATGCTCGTTCCCTTTGCCATATTGGGGAAATTCTCCCCAATAATTCTCTCCAGTATACCTTCTGCTCCCCTCTCTCTTTCTTCTTCTTCTGGAATCCCAATTATTCTAATATTGTTTCGTCTTATGGTGTCACTTATCTCTCGAATTCTCCCCTCGTGGTCCAGTAGCTGTTTGTCCCTCTTTTGCTCAGCTTCTTTATTCTCTGTCATTTGGTCTTCTATATCACTAATTCTTTCTTCTGCCTCATTTATCCTAGCAGTGAGAGCCTCCATTTTTGATTGCACTTCATTAATAGCTTTTTTGATTTCAACTTGGTTAGATTTTAGTTCTTTTATTTCTCCAGAAAGGGCTTTTATATCTCTCGAGAGGGTTTCTCTAATATCTTCCATGCCTTTTTCAAGCCCGGCTAGAACCTTGAGAATTGTCATTCTGAACTCTAGATCTGACATATTACCAATGTCTGTATTGATTAGGTCCCTAGCCTTCGGTACTGCCTCTTGTTCTTTTTTTTGTGTTGAATTTTTCCGTCTTGTCATTTTGTCCAGATAAGAGTATATGAAGGGGCAAGTAAAATACTAAAAGGGTGGCAACAACCCCAGGAAAAAATGCTTTAACCAAATTAGAAGAGATCCAAAATCGTGAGGGGGGAGAAAGGGGATAAAAAGAGGTTCAAAAAGGAAGAAAGAAAAAAAAAGAAAAAAGAAAGAAAAAAAAAGAAAAAAGAAAAGAAAAGAATTTAAAAAAAATAAAGGAAAACACCTGAGAAAAATGTAAAAATGAAAAAATATATATATTAGATAAACTAGTAAAAAATCGTTAAAAAAGAAAAAGGTAACAGTTAAAAAAAAAAAATTTACCCGAAGGCGAGAAAAGAAAAAAACAAAAAAATGAAAAAGAAAAAAATTGAATTAACTGCAAGACTAAAAAAAAAATCACAGGGAAAAAGCCATGAGTTCCGTGCTTGGCTTTCTCCTCCTCTGGAATTCTGCTGCTCTCCTTGGTATTGAAACCGCACTCCTTGGTAGGTGAACTTGGTCTCGGCTGGATTTCTTGTTGATCTTCTGGGGGAGGGGCCTGTTGTAGTGATTCTCAAGTGTCTTTGCCCCAGGCGGAATTACACCGCCCTTACCCCGGGGCCGGGGTGAGTAATCCGCTCGGGTTTGCTTTCAGGAGCTTTTGTTCCCTGAGCGCTTTCCGTAGAGTTCCGGAGGATGGGAATACAAATGGCGGCCTCCTGGTCTCCAGCCCGGAGGAGCCGAGAGCCCAGGGCCGCACTCCTCAGTGCGCCCTCAGAGAACAGCGCCCAGTTACTCCCGTCTGCCTGACCTCCGGCCGCGCTCCGAGCTCTCCGAGCCTGCGACCAGTTCAAGGTAACACCGAGCTGTGAGCTTACTGTCGGCTCTGTCTCTGTAGCCGGCTTTCCCGTTCCAATACCCGCAAGGTCTGCGACACTCAGACACCCCCGATCCTTCTGTGACCCTGCGGGACCTGAGGCCACGCTGAACCCGCGTGGGCTTCGGCCCGGTTTAGCCTCTGGAGCGATGTCCCTCAGCGGAACAGACTTTTAAAAGTCCTGATTTTGTGCGCCGTTGCTCCGCCGCTTGCCGGGAGCCGGCCCCTCCCCCCGGGGTCTATCTTCCCGTCGCTTTGGATTCACTTCTCCGCCGGTCCTACCTTTCAGAAAGTGGTTGTTTTTCTGTTTCCAGAATTGCTGTTCTTCTTCTCTTTGATCTGCCGATGGATTTTCAGGTGTTTGCAATCTTTAGATAAGCTATCTAGCTGATCTCCGGCTAGCTGAAGCAGTCTCAGCCTGCTAATTCTCCGCCATCTTGACTCCTCCTCCACCCAGCTCTATTTTTATCCCAATTTTCCAAATTCAGATTTGTAAGAAAAATGTATTAGGAAAAAGCACATAAGTATGAGAAAACTTGATTTAGAAAGAGGTTGGTATCTGAGTAGTTTTAAATATCCTAATTCTGAGTTAAAATAACAAAATGTTACCGTTCAAAGTGTTCTTAGAAACCTGAGCCCCAGAAGATGAAATGATTTTCCCAAGATCATCCGTTAAATATTCATGTTGGAGGAGTGATTATATTGCTTAGAACTCATGTTAAGGTTTATTGAGATCTTATGTGTCAAGTGCTTGACTAAGTGTTTGGTACCTATTATGTGCATAATAAATAATGATTATTCTGTTATAGTTTATTAAATCACAATATTGACCCCAAAAAGTCGGTATGTGTCAGTGATATTCTTGAGCTGTACTAGTCGTGAGTTTGGGTTTCTTTGCTTAAAATCTCCAACTTTTTATTCACTGGAGTTAATGATACATTTACTAGAAATAAATCAGGCTCTTAATCAGTGGAGGCTAACAGCTGTTGCAACTTCCAAATCTCATTGGTTTAACCCAATACCATTTTGATTCTCCCTCTCTGGACACTGCAGGGTAGGTCTGCAGTGGGTTTTAAAGGTGTGGCCTTGAGGTAGCATGCATGGCTTCTGCTCATAATCCGTTGAAGAGATAAATTGAAGATCAAATTTACTCCTACAGGTTATAGCTTAGAAATTTCCAAACTCATTAATTAAAAGTATTGCTGAAATAATCCACATAAAATATTCATTATTGCCATTTAGGAAATTCATGCTTATGGGTACTATATTTGCATGCTATTCATAGTTCAATTTTTTCTTAATTAAAAACTTGGAAAATTAAAAGCCTTATGGAATACACTTAAATAAAATCCATCAATTTGCAAAATTCAAGCATGGAGTGGTCATTTTTGGAATGTAGACACATGGGCAGGCCAGGGAATGAAGGCTCGGAAGGGAAAGGAAGGGGGTCTGTTGGCCACACAGCCAGGGTATGGCACTGACTCATGTGGGAATGGATAAACACATGCTTTCCAAAGCCTTGTGTCCCCTGAGGCTCCCAACATCACGGTGTCATTGGAGTATGACATCAGATAAAGAAACTGAATGTACATTATTTACCTAGCTACTGGGATTTCTGTTTCACTTGGTCTAACTCATTAGCTAACTCATGAACATTTTTCCATTTCATATTTGCAGGATGAAAATTTTAATATCACACCCCTGTTTTTTGAGGCTGCTTCAGAGATTTCATGAATCCAAAATTTTGCAGAATACTCTTAAGTACCTTTAAAGATATTAATTTATTTTTGCTTCGTGAATAAAAATTTCAGTTTGGTGAGCATAATGTCACATTTATCAAAATCTTATTAGCTAAATGAATGCTTTAAATGGCTGGATGTTTTAAAAATTCTGCCCTTAATTAATTAATCCTCAGTGTCTTCCCAGAGGAACTTTCTGAATATGTCAATATTATGCTTCAACTATTTTCCACTCGATGGTTTTTAGGCAACTCCCTGTATAATTTTTAAATTTTCTAAGTTTTAATTAAATAAAAATTAGCCTATGAATAGCATGCAAATTTGGTACCATAAACATAAATTTCCCAAATGACAGTCCTGTGGGTTATCTCAGTGATTCTTTTAATTAATACATAGAAACTTCTGAGCAGAAACATATAGAAGTAAATTTAAATTTTAACTCATTGTTCTTTTTTCATTATTTCAAAAAATTTCATTCTATCATATATTTATTTACCAGGCTTTTGTGAAAACCAGATATGAACTAATAATCCAAACTGACAGTGAGACAGAATTGACTTCTAATTAAAAATTTAAGTATTTTTTCATGTCAGTATGTGCATATTTACACATTAGAAATAGCATTCATTTCCAAAGCTAATTAAAATTTCATATTGAAATCTTACCAGTAATTTTCATTTCATATGAAGCTTTTGTTTATTTTTCCAACCACCTATTTGCTCTTCCTGAGTCCAGCATACAGTTTGGGAATGTGCTTTATAAATATGCTCCCTAAAACTATTTGAAGATCTTTTGCCATGTGATTTCTGTGGCTTTATGTTTCCCCTGTGGTTGGGAGGAGAAGTACTTACAACAACTAGGGATTCTGGAAACGTTGCTTCTGTTAGTGCTCTTAAAATCTAGTTCTGTAGATCCATGTACGTTAAGGAAATGTTCACTACTTTGTGCAAATCCCTTTTATGTTGCGTTGAATTTTTACACAGAGGTGGAGAGTTTCATGAAGGAGGTGGCCCACTTGACTTGGGGCTATGGGGTCAGCTAAGGGGAGGACCAGAGCGTCTTATAGTTCAATTTACATGGCATATGTTCTAGCTCACAAATGTGGAGGAGGATTTGACTGGTCCCATTTAAGTCTGGAGTTAGGACTGATCCAAAAGTAGATGCAAGGGAATGGTCTTGGGGAAGAGATCGGAGGCGTTGGAGGGAAAAAGAGGAGGGTAGGAGTGCACATAGGAACAGGATCTTTGCAGTGATGTTCTGTGTCCTGGGTTCTAGCTCAGTAAAGGGTCTTACCCCATTCTTCAGTGTGGGTTCTCTGCACTGACCAGCACCCTTATGATTAATACACTCTCTGCTTGGGCTCATTCAAGAACAATGTCTGTTATTCTCAATAACAACAAAAAATTGTATGTAATAAAAAGATAACTTATACAACCTAGTACCTATCTCATTTTCAAAGTCAGTAGAGGAACTTATTGGAATAGTAACTGCTTGATGGCAACATCCAAAATTTTATTTCTGCAGAAAACCTTGAAATCTACCAAAGCTCTCATTAGATTGTCTCCTTTATCCTCATAACGTTTGGAGCAAAACTCGCAACTCCAGATAAATCTGCTAAAATATTGCTTCTTCAGGAAGATCTCTGAGTTTGCTTTATCTGTTTGTCTTTGATAGAGGATGTGGTCTTCTCTGCTGCTATTTGAAGTGTAAGTCCTATTTTGCTGACTACAATAGAAAGATATACATCCAGACATAAAGAATACAGTCTAAGCAAATTTGCAAACCAATATATTTTATAATATACTGTTGGTGTCTATTATAGTTGTAAATCAAGAAAGGTCTGGCCTCACCCTTTGTGGCATAGCTGTATGGAATGAATTCATGTTTTTAAGCCTTGTCCTTTTAACAGTATAGAGAATTCTTAGATCTCCCTGCAGGGTACATTGTTTTCCCAGAACAGCAGTAGTAGGAAATACATTTTTATGGCCTGTGATGGAAATTAGTATTCTTAATTTTAGAAAAGAGAGAATTCACCCACTTTCCACTTACAAGTCAGTTATATGAAGTCACATACCTCAAACCTGCATATGTTATATGTCATTTCTATACATAAAATAAAGCTAAGATGCTGGGTTTGGGTTAGTCACCATCCCTCTCATAAGCATGGAGAAAACAATGCCATCAGAGTCAGTGACCTACAAGAAAAATTGTATTAATGGCCATTTTATGAAGAACTATGTCTCACAAAAATACTATTTCTGTTTTTCATTGTAGTAAAATATTCAATCTAGCAACTGATTACATCTTTAGAGAGAAGTGTTAGGGGTATTTGCAGTCAGTTGTTTTAATCTGGGAGGGGATTTGTAGCCATATATTTTGTGGGTTTTGGTGGCAAGAACGGCTCACATATGTATGGTCTCCCAAGGTGAAGTCACTGCCGTGTGGTGCAATGAAGAAACACTTTGTCAAAGCTCCAAAGTCCACACTGATTCCCTCAGATGGATAGGCTCCTATATCAGCAATCTGTTCTTTTATTTGTTTTCAGGGTCCTAAGAAAATGGAGAGTCTAAGTTATTTCTTTAAAATTCTGAGTCACTGAGCCATAGATCTTCTCCTCCCTTCCTTGGTGGGTTTGGTTAGAAGTGCACCTGTAAGCCAGCCCTGCCCAAGCCCATTTAGGGAAGAGGCTGAGCCTCCCATGGTCCTTCTTATGTGCATTCCCCTGTGATTCCCTTAGTTTCCTTTCAGATTCTTATATTCCAAAAGAGACGAGTTTCAAGCTTGCTGCAAAGCATTTCCTGTTTTCCTACTGATGATTAAGATATTTGAGTGGTGTCATCTATGTGCTATGCTTCTATAGATCTTATGAAAAGTTGTACTTTTAAAATCCCATGAAACTATTTACACTTGAAGCCCAACTGAATTAAACACAGCTTGTTTTTAAGAATTGACCTCAGAAACTCTTCTGCAAAGCTGGTCTTGGATGAAACTAAAGGTTCAAATCAAATGGATTTTGGCATTTCTCAGTTGTTGCTTCTGATGAAAAACTGCTGAGAGTTGGAGACAGTAAATGTTCAGCTCCTCAGATGATGATAAATGTTCTGGATACTAACACTTTTCCATCAGTGTTACTCCCCAAAGATTCGGTGTTTCTGTCTTTCCTCTGCTGCTCTCACTGTCCTCAATCTGGTGCTTTTAGCCACAACAAAAGCATGGAGGCCAAGGGTGTAATGGGTATAGATATGTAGCCTCCTTAGTAGATCTTGGTCCATTGAAGCAATCAAGGAGACATTGAAAGGTAGTGATTTAGGTTTCTGGAATATGGGGTTTATCATATTTTCTATTTGTGTGACTGAAACATAAATAAACATTGAGTTGGATGGTGGTATTTTCAAAACAAGACTGATAAAAGAAGTCCACATTATTCAAGGAACAAATTACACTTGACTCTTTAGTCAATCATAACAAATGTCAAATTGCAATGCACTCACAAAAATCCGTTGTTAATTCTCATGTGAATATATTTTATAGCAAAGTAACCTTTTTAAAAATTTGATACATATCTATTTAAAATAATTGCACGTGATTAAATGCCATGCTGTCAGACCTAGATTGCTAATGTATTACAGCTGAATTAGATATCAATCAAGTTTGGCAATTGTTAATAATGATTAAGTTTCAAAACTAAATGTAAGTCACTATATCCAATAAAATGAAACAGAAGATGTAGTGAAAAGAAGGGCCATCTGTACCCCAATGTTTATAGCAGCAATGGCCATGGTCGCCAAACTGTGCAAAGAACCAAGATGCCCTTCAACGGATGAATGGATAAGGAAGATGTGGTCCATATACACTATGGAGTATTATGCCTCCATCAGAAAGGATGAATACCCAACTTTTGTAGCAACATGGACGGGACTGGAGGAGATTATGCTGAGTGAAATAAGTCAAGCAGAGAGAGTAAATTATCATATGGTTTCACTTATTTGTGGAGTATAAAAAATAGCATGGAGGACATGGGGAGTTAGAGAGGAGAAGGGAGTTGGGGGAAACTGGAAGGGGAGGTGAACCATGAGAGACTATGGACTCTGAAAAACAATCTGAGGGTTTTGAAGGGGCAGGGGGTGGGAGGTCGGGGTACCAGGTGGTGGGTATTATAGAGGGTACGGATTGCATGGAGCACTGGGTGTGGTGCAAAAATAATGAATACTGTTATGCTGAAAATAAAAAATAAATAAAAAAAAGAATATCCTCTTAAACAAGACATGAGTAATAATCAAGGGAAAATTCAGTCAAATCTGTTTCTATTCATTTCATTGGTATGCCACTATGATTTCAGACTTGTAGTGCCATTTCAGTTTATAAAACATAAACAAAAGTTATGAGCAATATAAAGAAGAAGAAATAGCCAGTATGAGTGAAAACCTAGATAAATGTTGCTTATAATGATTCCCTTTTCTTGTTGTATTCAATAGGACGTAAGTTCCTTAGATACAGAGACTGTGGCTTGTTTAACCCTGAACAGCATCTGGCATATATTGATGTTTGAAGAAGCTTAGAGAAATGGAAGTGCATTTATTTAGAAAACTTATAATTATTCCCCCTTTTGCAAAGATGTTAAAATAGCTTGTATATTGAATTCCTGAATAACAACCAGAATGTTCTAAATCTAAATGTTTATGTTGTATATAGATTAAGACTCTTCTAAAACATCAAAAACCTTCAACAGATAAAAATAATAGTTATTATAACTAATATAATAACTAGGAATAATTTAAAACATTTAAATATATTATTGATGAATTTTGATTTAATTCTTGGGTTAAGGCAGAAATGGCAAAAGTTGGGACTCTACAAACTGGAAAAATCATGGTCAATGTACTCATTTTTATTTCTGAGTCAAAAATAATATATACAAGACAGTTTAATGACCATCTTATTCTAATGTGAATTAATCATCAGCAAATTGGCACATTTTAGGTTTATTGTTTAATTTCTATATCATCAGCACTAGTGTAGCTCAATTAATTTTAATTGGGATTCAATTAAATCTTCATGAATCCAGAAATCATTACTCTATCAGATTTATACTAAAGTGTCTACAAACATATCATTTATGTTCCCATTCAGTGACTAGGATGGATGGACTTAGGTCTGACATACTCATTCATTACTTCAAAATTATTGAATATCACTCTATACCTGGTCTTTGAATGAATGTATATAAATGTAGGTAAAATAATGCCAGTCAATGAGACAAGGGGTGCTGGGTTTTATATTTTTTTAAATTGGCTTCCCATTTAGAATTCAAGATGTGTCTGATATTGATGGAGTACTGTAGTAATAACCCCTGGTCACCACCTGGGAACGGTTCTTCAGGGTCATAGCTGGAACTATCACATCAAGAGGGTTAACAATGTATAGGGCATTTTGATATGAAATGGAAGAAAAAGACCTGAAGATCTTGGGCTTTGGTCCAAAGGCCACGAGGAACCAGATGACCACTTCTGAAGGAGTAAGAAAAGACATCCACTCAGGGTCATCCTTGGACATCAATTTCTGTTTCTCTTTGTGAATCAGCGTTCTGTAGGATCACTGCCAGGGCAAGCTCACAGTCTTCCCTGATGGGTCATCACAAACTTGTATGTCCCCTAAGTCTATGCTCATTAGTCCTGTTTGGAGCTAGGATTGCCAGATTATTCCTTGTGTGCAGAGATGGGGCATGTTTTTTGGAATAAGTACACAGATTCACAAAAGCATTTATTGCCAGATGGTGGGCATGTGCTTCCATGCACAGCAAAGGCGCTCCAATGAAGTTGCCTTGCAATCTGCTTCATGCAAGGTCTGAAAACGGCAAGTTCAGACACTGTCTCGTGGGCCTGATGGGAACATGGTCAAGTGCTCACGTTCAGAGATCTCTGGCCTCAGTTCTGGCTTTGGGAGTAGAAGTGGGCAGTGTGTGCAAGCCAGGAAGGACATTCAGGCTTTCCATTCCAACAGCCCCAGAAAAAATGTCTCTTTTTTATACTTCTGTTTTTATATATTTAGATTCAATTCATTGGCTCATATTTTTTTGTTGGTGGGCACTTCTTGGCAATTATGGTGACAGTGATGGAAGGAAAATTTTACATTTCCTTCCAAGGCAATTTATATGTATTATCTCTTTTAATTCTTAGAAACATTTTTTAAGGAAGGCATCACTTTAAGTTGTAATAGACAGGCAAACTAGAGAGGTGACACAAAGTGCTGAAGTCAGGAGGGGCAGAAGCATCCAGAAGTCATTAGTAGTTTCACACACATCTGAGGAGTGATGCCACCAGGCTCTACCCTAGATTCTGAGCGTTGAGCTCCTGTGACCTTTGGCAAAGTTCATGACTTCTTGATATATCACTTTGTTCACCTATTAAATGGGAATATTAGAAGTACTTATCTTAAAGGGTTGTGCTAGAGGTAAAATGGGACAAGACATATTGTTAGAGGATTTTTGTTCCCTTAGTACCTGGGGTTCTTGGTCATGCTGCTTTGAAAAATGAAGAAGTAGATCAGACAAAGAGTGACAGGCAGCAAAGCAAAGTTTATTGAGCAAGAGTACAAAGCTCCCAAAGAGGGAGGGGACCTGAGAGGGCTGGTGCTCAAATCTAGGAGTTCTTATAAGCTCTTTCTAGGAACTACGTTAAGCATCCTGAGTGTGGGCCCCCTGTGGCTTTGCTGCTAAAATGTCACCTGTCTACCTATTGGGAGATTGTTCACATGTTGATGGGTCTTGTGGGCTGAGATCTGTAGCCCAACTATCTCAACTTGTGCTAGTGACCCATGTTTCATGGTCAGTGGTTTTGTTTCAGGATATTTTGCAAAAATCACTCCTGCAGATGCAGCTAGATAGGATGTGGTTGTCTTCCTGTCTAAGCTGTGAAAACAGGATGCTAGTGTGGTTTGGTCTTAGCTTTCTGGCTTTTCTGCTGTCTTGTTGGGGACCCTGGCCCCGACTCCATAAGTGTCCAACTAACTCCTAACAATATGATGCATATAGCACCAAAGAAGGTTATCAGTAAAGTGATGATGTAGAAATCAAAGCCAGGTATATGTTTTAGGGTATTATTCTATTTCCTATTGGGGTTTGAGGCCTTAGACCAACATGATACGCTTATGAGACTCAATGGTCTTTCATAGCTAGTCATAAGTAATGTTATATTTTGAGGAGGCAAAATATACCAGAATCTAAATTTACAAGGCAAATAAATTTTCACTATTAAAAAAAAAGTACCCAGAAGTATACAGATAAATCAGTTTTCCTGTGGCATTAAATGAAACATGACTGTCATAAAATAAGGTTTAAATTTTGGGGGCACATCTAACATCTTATGAAATATTGCCCATTTAGGCAACCCATCTCATGGATAAGAGGGAAAAATTTTTACAAAATTTTATGTACTTATGATTTTATGCTTTGTTTTATATAATAAACTATTGGCTTTAGGGTGAAGTGGATTTCAGTTTTTGCTTTTAGATTTTAGCTCTCTGACCTTCGATGAGTTGCTTAATCTTTCTTTTTTTAAAGTCTTCATTTAAGTTCCAGTTAGTGAACATGCAGTGCAATGTTAGTTTCAGGTGTACAATATATATATATAGTGATTCAATGCTCCCATACATCACCTCGTGCCTATTACAGGTGCACTTTTCATCCCCGTCACCCGTTTCCCCCAGAGTCAGCTTCTTGGTTTCTTCCTCTCTCTTTCTTTTTCCCTTTGCTCATCTGTTTTGTTTCTTAAATTCCACGTATAAGTGAAATCACATGGTATTCATCTTTTTCTGACTGAGTTATTTCACGTAACATTATACTCTTCACCTCCATCCGTGTCCTTGCAAATGGCAAGATTTCACTCCGTTTCCTCCTCTGTGAAGTGAAGACACACCTATCCCAAGTGCTGTGTTGAGCACAAAGTAAACGTGGTCTTCAGTGTTGGTATGTAGGGTGGGGAAACCAGAGAGCAGCTTCCCCAGTTCCAGTCTACGTCTCTGAAGCGTCACTAGAAAACATCAGCAATGTGGGTACTGACCTGGGTGCTCATGTGTCATGTCATACTTGACTTGCAGTATGGAAATTGGTCTTTCTACCATGGAGTAAAACTCTAAAGCTCTGGGGTTCTGAAAAAAAAAAATAAGTGAATTACTTGTCCCAGTTTCCTAACCTTTCTCTATAGGATTGGTGTGCACGTGTGTGTGTGTGTGTGTGTGTGTGTGTGTGTGTGTGTGTAAGAGGGACAGAGGAGCATAGAGAGAGAGTGTGTGAGAGAGACACCTTAAATTATAATTCAGGACCCAAATACAGCATGTGCTCCCCTAGATAGGCACCACAACAAATATAAATATAAGCTGTATTTAAGCAAGATGAACTCAACTATGCGCCCATTGCCTTATGTGTAGTGTTTAATTTTATGCTCACAACACCCAGTGAATTATGTACTGTGATCATTCCCATTTTCTGATGGGAAAATTGGAGATTAGAGGTTTAATGGCTCTATTAAAATAATGCAGCCAGGAAGTGGAAAAGGCTAAATTTAAAACTGGTTATTCTGCCCAGAACCTCATTTTCTTAGTCATTATGATATGAGGTGGTGCCATCTACTGAGAGTTATTTTATTACATAAATTGCAAGCCCTTCCTAAGATGTTCTCTAGTTTAAAGTATCGTCAATGCAACCAGAGTAGAGGAATTACAAGAAAGTGAGAACTGTTTTGTAAAAGATATTTTTAATGGATTATTTTTTAGTTCACTTATTTCTGTCTGCCTTTTTGGCATATTTATTACTTCATTTTTTCATTACACTTTTATTTCAAAATGATTGTAGGTTCATATATAGTTAAAAGAAATGGTACAGAGATACCCTGGTGACCTCACCCAGTTTCCCCAGTGATAACATCTTACAAACTGCTGGACTATATTGCAACCAGGACACTAACTGAACACAATCCATGGATGTTATCTAGTCTCCTCCTTTTACTTGTACTTATTTGTATGTGAAGTTTGTGTGCTTTTAGTTGTATCACATGAAATCTTATGTCTATTTGAATGGACTCATCACTAGAGTTAAGACATAACCACCACACACGTCCATTATGTTACTCTTCTAAACCCATGCCCCTTCAACCTCTTCCCCTGCCATCCCTGACTCCTGCCAACAGCTAACTTGTTTCTAAAACAATCTGAGAATGTTACATAAATGGGATCCTAATGTATGTAAATTTTGGAGATTGGACTTTTTTTTCCTCAACCTAATCCATTTGAGATTAGCATATAGAGAAGTAATAGATTTTTGTGTGTTTATCTTATATCCTGCAAACTTCCTGAATTCACTCATTAGTCTAAGATTTTTTTGTTTTGTAGACTCCTTGGGATTTTCTGCATAGAAAATCATGTTGTCATCAAGAAGGGAATTTAATTTTTTACTTTCCAATTTCTATGTCTTTTATTTTGTTTTCTTGCTTTATTGCAGTGTCTAGAACTTCCAATACTATGTTGAAAAGAGTGGTGATGTATACAGTTATTATTATGAGAAATCCAGTTTTTGTGTATCAGTATCACAAAAATAATAGTCAACAAAAACGAAGTTATTAGGTCATCTCAAATTACACATTATTTTTGTCCATGAATAATTGCTTGGCTCCTCATAAACATTGCAAAAAATTTAGTTATGATCAGATTAAGTATTTTTGTCTTATTGTTCTATAGTTTTAAAAAGACATTCTTTGGTAATTTAAAAATATTGATTTTGTGAACTCATTTAAATTGTTATTTCAGGTTTGGGGGCTATTATTCTGAGTTTATTTTGTCTTTTGATTCCAACTCATGGTGGACTATTTATTTGTGTGTTTTAATATTCTATATTATGAAGTCATTTTAAGCACATAAAAAAGTGCCATCTTTTAAAGAAGGTAAATACAACAAGTTTTGAGGAAGCATTCTTCAGAAATGGTTTTGAATTTGCTTTTGTTAGGTGTCTTAGGTGCGTGACTTACCTTTCCTTAAATTCTGAAGTTGTTTATTGGCTTGGTATCTCTGTAACCACTTGTGCCTAGTAGAATTGGACTCCCTGCTATGGAGGCATACATGCAATTTCTCACAGAAAAATTGTTTTTTCCTTCCATATTTGGGACAGACCTACTCTATTCTGGTTTGTGGTCCCCCCAGAAAGGGACCTCAAAGTAAGGATTCAAATGTGAGTAGTTCATTTGAGAAATTATCCCAGGTAACATCTATAGGGAATGGCTAATATGAGACAAAGAAGGAAGTAAACCAACAAGGGTCAGATGGGAATTGCAAATGCTCTTGTGTTTTTGTGTGTAGTTCCTGCACACTCACATTCATTTTTTTTTAAAAGATTTAATTTATTTATTTGACAGAGATCACAAGCAGGCAGAGAGGCAGGCAGAAAGGGGGAGGCAGGCTCCCTGCTGAGCAGAGAGCCCGATGTAGGGCTCGATCCCAGGATCCCGGGATCATGACCTGAGCTGAAGGCAGAGGCTTTAACCCACTGAGCCACCCAGGCACCCCTCACATTCATTTTTTAAAAGATTTATTTATTTATCAGAGAGAGAGAGAGAGACAGCAAGTGAGCAAGAAAGAGTGCTGGCACACATGCAGAGTGGGGTGGGCCCAAGAAGAGGGAGAGAGAATCTCAAGCAGACTCCCTGTTGAGCGTGGAGACTGACTCAAGGCTCAGTCTTGCAACCCTGAGATCACAACTTGAGCCCAAACCAAGAGCTGGACGCTCAGCTGACTTTACCTTCCAGACCACCCCCCCCCCCACCCACCAACATGCTCACTCTGAGTATAGAGAATCAGCTTACCACTGGGCATCAGAAGCACAATCCTGCTGGGGTTAATATAGAACTTATACTGGAGTTATCCCAGCAAAGGAGGGAGAATGGTGAGGAGTTTATATGCCTACCCCCTGCCCATCATTGGTTGGGGACACTTCTGAGGAACAGTTTCTCCAACATGTCAGGCTTGCTCTATTTGTGCACCAAGCCAAAAATCCATACCCATCACTCAGTTTCATTGCATTAGTCTCTAGTCTTTGCTGTCAGAACTCTGGAGCTGTGGACAGGGCCCTGAGTCGGTTTGTCATACTTGCTTTGTCCTTTCTCTGGGTTAAAGAGCAGAGTGATTGAGTGCTTCTTGCATGGGTTGCAGCCTCCAGGGTCCAGTGCTCTACAGAGTGCTGAGTCCCAGTCCCCTACGTGATGTAGACCTGAGGCCTCTCTCCCAGCTTGGGGGTATTAAACCCTAAACCTCTAGCCCTTGCCAGCTCCAGTAACTGCTGCACCGTGGGCAAACATGCCTACTGGCTGTTTTTCAGCTTCCTTCTTGCTTTTGGCACCTGGAAATTTCTTTTTGTTTTTTTCTGATAAGTTTATTATTTTGGGGGGATATGAAGACACCTCACTCTTTGGAACAGCTGCATAGTATCCTATGGAATGCATGCACATTTATGGATACCATTTGCTGAGTGATGGGCATTTTTTGGGTGTGTCTAGGTTTTTGTTTTTTTGCACTATAAACATGATTGCTATGAATTTCTCTTTTCATGTACCTGTTGTACTAGTGCCTTTATGTAATGGGATAATGCCCCAGAAACGATATAACACCCAGAGGTTTTAATTGACTGATTCCTTACCTCATTCTAAAAAGGTTATAACAATTTATATTTCCACCAGCTGTGCATCCTGGTGGAAAGATTTATTAGTCTTATATTAGTCAGAAATTAAAATACTTTTCTCAGAGCATTAATACATTAATTCCCTAGCTCCTCATCCAAGAATATAATTTTGCCATTCACTTAAACAGAAAATAAATTGTGTAATAATAATAAAACCAAAGCATGAGGATTGGACAATAAATCTGCAAAGCCGGTGTCTGGCAAACCAGGAAAGTTGAGATTAAATGCACTGTCACTTATATCTGGACCAGAGAAAAAGAAATAATAAATCCTCACTTCCAGCTAAAACTACATCCTTTCAAAGTTATTACCTCTCAGCTTCTTGGCTAATGATGGGTCACTCAGGTGCTGGGTAGGAATCCTTAGGGATCTGTCACCTGGGGTCACAGCTGCCTGGAGGCATTGGGAAGGAAACGCGAGGACATACTCATGAAATCCAAAGGTGAGAATGCTGCCTCTCAAACTGCAGTGTCCGCTTGCACTTGATGGGGCTGCTTGAGTTCACAGGTTCCAGACACTGTTGGCTGGATGGTCTTCTCTAAAACCAGCCTGGCTTCTCTCTGTTAAAAAAGTTAAAAAAAAAAAAAATCCCAAAAAAACTTTGCTTTCTGACACATTCCAGCCGCTTACGCTCTCCCAAGCTTTGTATGAAGTCGGCCTTTCCAATGCTTCTAGCGAACCAAGAAACTTTTAGAAGAGAAGCACCCACTCTGAAGACAGCACAATTTCATTTTATTAAAATATAATTCCCATAAAATTTATTTTTACATATAAAAATAAAGATGTTCTGATAGAATGAACTTTAATCACAATATACTGCTTAAATCTTTTAACTTCAGAATTTGTAATTTTAAAAGCGAGAGTTGCACTTAAATTGATTTTGGTATTATTCGTAGCTTAAAGATTGCCCCAAATATCAATAATATAACAATTATAAGGAAAATATTTTAAACTGCCAGAGAGAATAATTTTTAAGCACTATATGAGCAATACTTAATTTAACTTATATCCTAATAGATAACAGTTTAATGTAATTGTAAATCTTTTCCTACATAATACTAAGTAAATCTGTTTCTAGTTTTTGTAAAGGGTTGGAAGTTTAGGAACAAGTTTTTCTTTTAAAAATACAAAAATATAAATTCTATTTTACTAGTTGAAATGACTTTTTCTTTTTCCTAATGAATCATATATGCACTTATTTACCTATTTCTATTTATTTCTTCACAGTATGTTCAGAAATTGTTAGAAGCCAGTTTTGGCTTCTAGAGCAATATTTCATATATGCCCAGATAGATTTCTAATAATCCAGTGGCTGGGCAGCAGCTCTTTCATTTTTTTGGTGCAGGGGGAGAAATAGAGTTTTGGACAGAATGATCTCCTTCTTCCAGTTGTCCAGTTGTCTCCCAGTAGTTGTCCAACTACTCTTGAAAAGGTCATGTAGATTCATCTGATTTTTATTGTTACTGTTGTTGTTGGAGAGGAATTCCAATTATTTTTAGTTCATAGAGATTACCCTCTACAGGGTTGTCTTAACCCATTTGCCTTGGCTCAGCCAAATTCAGCCTTCACTAGGGAGAGGTCATCAGCAAACAAGCTGTCAATATACTAAACTTCTATAGCCATTATTTTGTATATTTCTCAACATATATCCTAGGATATATATGAGTTACATTTATAACTCTCCATGTAAACTCCTTGAGATGAGTGAGGCTGTAGGAATACAATGTAATGAGCATGAGATTTTGCACACGCTGGGGGATAAAATGACAAGCAAACCCTGCCCTATTCCTTCCAAACTACAGAGACAAGCAAAATTAAGCAAATAATCATAAATGAATGTAAGACTGAAACCGAGGCAAGTGCTCTGAAAGCACTGTGGGGATGCCTCAAGAATGTATGTATGCAATAGAGGTCGTGACTTAATTTCAAAGAGCAGTATGTCTGAGAAGTTTCGCTTGAGGAAATAGTGTTGGAGCTGAGATCTGACGGGCGTGTGGAGATGACTGGATACAGGGGTGTAGAGAGGATGGGCATGTGGGGGGCACAGAGGTGAAGTAAGAACATCATGACAAGGAGACAGTGGCAGCGGGACCCAGGCTAAAACGAGGGGGAAGCCTGGAGGAGGAGGCAGGTCTGTTGAGCCCAGAGGCAGAGGGGCCATGTGAGGGTCAAGGCTGAGGCCAGGCCAAGCAGGTCACTCACTGTCTTTATTTCTATGAAGTAGTGCATACACATCTATTTTCTGATTTTATTTCTACTTGTGCATCTGATGTGGGTGGGAAGGGTGCCTACGGGAGGCAGGCAAGATCTGAGGTCGGATGAGGCCCTCAGGTCTTACAACCAGTTAATAGAGCTGCTGATAAAACCAAACATTGAGCTCTGGTCCTAGGGATTTTCTCCCAGCATGTAGGGAGTGATAAATTTGCTCCCAGCCTTCCTTCTTCCCAGAATCATGATCACGATAGCAGATGTTGCTTCTCCAAAACTTAGCAGAGATGGAAAGTGGGTGTAGTTTTGAACTGTCAGAGGATTTCAAATCCTGGCCTTTTTGTCTGGTGCTTCCTGCTGAATGCTAAACCCTGAAGAGGGGAAATGGTGCTATGTTGCCCGTATTCACATATCAAGACAAAATACTTCACAAAATCAGAGTTTTTATCATACTCAGTTTTAATTGTGATGCTATTTTTAATACAACTGTGTTAAAGCTTTTTCATCTGAGTATCAGAAACTTTGTTTTTTATATTCTCTACCTCAGTATCGTTCTCTTTATACTGATTTATACAGGTGTGTCAGTGACGTCTTCCAAGCACACTACAAATTTACAGAAATGCAAAATATATTTAAGAACAGATAGAGATAGGTGCTCTGTAAAAAAATTCTTCAAAATCAACTGTGTCAATCCAATAATCTCTTTTCATAGACAAAAAATTTCCTCAAAACTCCTTTCCTAAAAAAATTTCATATTAGATTGTCAAGACCAAGTTAGCATAGGAATGATCTTTATGTGGCTTGTTTAGAGGAATTCTTTACTCCCTTAATAATGAGTAGCAATTCTGTGTGATGCTCAAAAGTTATGCGAGTTCATCTAACACAAGTATAAATCTGCTTCCGCCAAATTTACATCCTCTTTAAAAAGTGGCTATTTGGCTTTGCTATATTATTAGATTCCAACCATGTATTTCTCTACATTTAAAATGAAGTAAGCTTACATTCTTTTGGTAACACATTTTGTAAATGCTTCATGAAAAATAGAATTTCTGACCCTCTCTTACCTTCATAATGATTTCAATATTGCATCCCTTTTTCCTTTCTTAGCAGGTGTTTTATAAATATTCTATATTCCTTTTCAGTTTTGAATAGTGCATTTGTTGTACCATAACTGAAGAGCCATTTCATTGGATTCCCTAAATTCTGATGTACAATTCCACCATGCTCCCCAAGTGAATGAGGCACATAGAGAACTGCATAAAGCTACATATAGCCCTATTGTTCCTGACTTCTTAGAGTATCTGTCATTATCTACACTCGAGTTATAGAGGAATCTGTCACAGACCGAAAGCCCCAAAATACAATACAAACTATAAAAATACACCATACAAAGGGTAATAAGAGAATAAAGAAAAGAAAAAGTGGGGAAGGCAGGAAACCAGACCCCTGGCATATTTAAAATTCCTCTATTTCTTAAGCAGGTTGGCAAAGGAACTGTGTTGTAATTGTTTCAGTGTTAGTGGATGGATTCGGGCTATATAAGGATAATTAAAACTAAAGTGCCAAGAAGGAAGTTGCAGAAGCAAAGAAATAGTGTTATAGGAAAAAAGAGAAGGAAGAAAGCAGGAACAGCCTGGCACTGAATGTTCCTGGAAAGACTGATATGAAGCGTGACCTCAGGTGTCTTCAGGGGCTTAAGACCCTGCCTCAAATCTGAAAAGCTTGGGTTCATGCATGGATGCAGTGTTATTTATGCCATTCTCACAAAAGAGGACAGTTGGGGACTGTGTGATGTTCCCATATGTCCCCTGTCATGGTACAGCTCTTGTAGGAAGACCATCGTGGGCCCAGGTGGAAACGATGTGTGTCCTTCTCCATCCCAGACACCAGGATGCTAATTCCATCCACCTGGGCTGACTCCTGATGCCGTCCACAAGTCATAACGCAGAATAAAGGTGGGGTTTTCCCTTAAGCTCTCGTTCAGTATTTTCATCTTCTGATAAAAAGAAACTCTGCAGAAAAGCACTGAAAAAGTTCTGGGGAAGAGCTAACTTTGTTCTCTGATGCTGTGGTTTATCGGGAGAGCTCATGCATTTGGAATATGCCCTGCTTTTCCTGTGACACTGTGGAACTATCCGGAGGAAGACAGCTGTGCCCCGTGCTCAGAGGTGCTGAGGGAAACTAAGCTCATTGGTTACAGAAAACAAGATTTTCATCTTCCCTGAAAAACTGTTGTTGATGCTCATTCTTCACACCGTTCCTGAGTGCCTGCAGGGTTTCCTGGGCAGTTGTAGAAAGTGCCAAAGGTGGCTGAGAAGGCATCTCTGAGGGGGCTTTCGGGGAAGGTTGGAATTGTAGATGGGCCCCAGGAAACAGAGATTTCTGTGTTGGGGATTGAAAGCAGTGCTTTCTGGAGAAGGCTGGAAAGGGTGAGGAAGCCAAAGGAAGAAGCCAGCTCAGGTATTTCCAGGTGAAATCCTGTGGCACGTTGTCAACTGTCAGAGTACTGGCCTCCCATGTCCCTCCCACAGAACAGTCACCAGCCGCCAGGCGTGGTAGACAGTAGTTACGACCTTGCATGTGCTTCTGGTCAGTACAGCTTCCATCGTCCCAGGTGCTCATCAGAACAGGTGTCAGGAGAATGGTGTTGGAGGTATCAGGCACTCCATGGCCCTGGGGTGATGCCAACAGTGTTCCTACCACAACGGACAAGAGACAGGAGACCCATTGCTTTAGGCTGAGAAGAGAGAAGGGACTGAGGGATATGCTCCTTCTCCTTTGTGGTAGTGGTGGCAAGCTGGGGGAGGGACTGAGTCTAATAACACTTCTGCCCCCGTGGCCCACACCTGTCTGTGCCCAAATGCACCTGAAAGACCAGCCTGAAGACGTGCCTTCTTACAAAGCCAGGTGAGCCAGGTGATCTCATCGGTCATATTCAACTCTTGGGTTTTATGATCACAGGCATGTAGCCCCACATGTCCTGTGCATACCACTTAGCAAACTAATTCTATGCCATGATTTCTGAACAGTGTTTTAGAGTTAAAAATTACAAGTACAATTTTAGTGAAATGGTAAGTGTTTATCTGTAGCTGGGAGTCATCCTGATTCTCCTCAGAATGTGGTTCAGCAGATTGTCCAGTGGCTTTGACAGTGTCCCGTGGCAGGTAAATACATGAGTAAGCTAGGAGTTGAGCATTTGTTACATACAGTGGGTATGATATTGGTCTCTGCAGATGAGTGTGGGCTTCTTTCTCTTTATTTTTTATTAACATATAATGTATTATTTGCTCAAGGGGTACAGGTCTATGAATCGTCAGGCTTACACAATTCACAGCACTCACCATAGCACAAACCCTCCCCAATGTCCATCCCCCAGCCACCTTATGCCTCCCAGCACTTTCCCTACCCAGCAACCTTCAGTTTGTTTTCTGAGATTAAGAGTCTCTTATGGTTTGTCTCCATCCTGATCCCATCTTGTTTCACTTTTTCCTTTCCTGCCTCCCATGACCCTCTACACTGCCTCTCAAATTTCTCATATCAGAGAGATCATAAGATAATTGTCTTTCTCTGATTGACTTATTTCACTCAGCATAATACCCTCTAGTTCCATCCACGTCATTGCAAATGGTAAGATTTCATTTCTTTTGAAGGCTGCATAGTATTCCATTGTGTATATATATATATATATATATATATATATATATATATATATAGTATTCCATTGTATGTGTATATATATATATAATATATATATATATATATAATATATATATATATATATATATATCACATCTTCTTTATCCATTCATCTGTTGATGGACATCTAGGCTCTTTCCATAGTTTGGCTATTGTGGACATTGCTGCTATAAACAATGGGGTGCACGTGCCCCTTCAGATCACTACGTTTGTATCTTTACATTAAATACCCAGTAGTGTGATTGCTGGGTCATAGGGTAGAACTCTGTCTCATGCAGACAGTCTCCTTGCAGAAGAAGTTATCACCTCTGATTCCTGGCCATCGTGTAGCTCCTGCTGCCTCTGGAAGCTTCCCAAGCACAGGTGGTTCTCCTGGACTTAGCAGCTGGCAGGTGGTTCCTTAATTCAGCCTGGACCATTCTGACCTTGTCTGGGTCAGCCGCATATTGGTGGTCTGCCCATCCTGGCAGCTCAGACCACAGGTCTTCCTTCTTGACCCTGCAAATCTCCCCATTTTGCACAGGAAACCATCAATTAGCCAGCTCACATGACATGTAATGAGTGCAAAACTGTAGGTTTTTCACACGTGTGTAAAGCTGTCCTTTACTAGTGACTTTGTCAGTGACTTGATAACTTCAAGTTTTGCTTCTATTTGAATGCTTCTATTTCTGTTTCTTCTTGAAGATCAACTCCTGTGCTACGTTTCCCCCTCATAACAGTATATAATATCTCAGCCTCACCAGTCCAGTTCAGAAAGGGACATTGTAACTTGCTAGTGAATTATTTATTTCCTCTGGGTCACCCATAATATTGTGTTCTCAGTGATATGATGAAAATAAGTTCAGAGAGACAAGATGGCACGGAAGTAGGAGGAGGCACCCTTTCAACCTGTACCCTAAAGTGAGCTGATTACCTTCCAAAGAACTCCGTGATCACCCACGAAATCAGCCTGAGATCAGAATTATACACGTCTGGATCTCTATGCCTGGGGACCAGCATTAACTCGGGAGTCTGGTAGAAAGCACTCAAAAAGAGCAAAGGATCACCGGCGGGGGCAGGGGTGTTGGTGGATTGTGGGAATCGGGGTGTTAGGGTCCGGGCTTAAGTCCCCAGAGCCAGGACAGCCACCCTTGGTGCAGAGCCAGAGAGAGTGCGGCAGAGAAACCAGGTCTCGGTCCCTGAACCACCAGCGTGCCTGAGAGTGCGTGGCGCCCAGCTCCCATGAGGGGCTGGGAGCCTCGCCAGCCAACAGAAGCACAGCCTTTTTGCAGTCCCCACGCAAGTGCCCTGCTGTGCCATCAGAGTCCGAGTCGTGCCCCGTGCCCTCCCCTGAGAGAGGTGCACACAAGCGCCAGCCGGGTGCTCTCGGACCGGAAAGACCAGGCACTCCAAGCCCAGGCCAGCGGGAAAATCTCAGTGTGCGATCGCTACTTGGAACTTCTCTGGCAGTCTGGAGCTGCCCAGACAGCCGCCGCTGCCATGGTTTTGGGTACAAGCAAAAAATCCTGAGTCCCCAGGGACCGCGACTGGGAACCTGCTCTGCCAGTGGCCAAGGGGGGATTTATATGGGCTCTGCAGCACCCACAGGGGACCAGGCTGAGGCTTCTCTCTGAGAGGGAGATCAGGGTGCAGTTTGCTTTCCTCTAAACCTACAAAAACCATCAAAAGCGGTCAAGGCGAGAGAGAAAAACAAAAGTGAACAAATATAAAAACCTCCAGAGAACAAAAGCCTGAAAAAACCAGTTTCCTCAGAGTCCACCCCCTTGAGGGGAGCGGGAGGACTTAGCTGAGAGAACTTATTCAGGGACTGAAAACCCACGTGGCAGGCCCCTCCCCGAGAAAACCAACCGGGAAAGGAAAAAAAAAAAAAGACGACAAGAGAATAACCACCACTACTTCATAGGACAATTTTTATTAATTTGATCCCACTATTCTGGCTCATTTTTTAAGTATAGTTATTTTTTTATTATTATATAGATTTTTTTAACCTATTTACCGTCACAGTGAGATGTCCAGTACATCAAATTCCATAATAACCTTCTAACCTGAACTTTTTGATACATACACCTGTGTTTTCCTTTTGCATTTCTATTTTTTAAATTTCTTTTTTTTACATTTTAGTTTAGTTTAGTCTAGTTTATTCCTTTTTTAAATTTTTATTTTCTAATATTCATATAGATTTAAAAATTCAAGGTAATCCCCTTTCCCCAGTCAATGACACCCCTATAGGTAAACCAATTCCTAATCCCCCCTTATCTTAGTGATGAGGGAGCAGGAGGCTGGCTGAGGACAAAGCAAAAGCTGGCGCCTTGCACCCTCCCTTCATCCGCTCCCCTCCATATGTGTAGCATTCCTCAGGCACCCCTGACTGCCATAAAATGATAAATAGTTAACTTGCTGAGATCACAGTCCTGCAAGACAGGAGTCTCCCTTGGTTTGCAAATGTCCTTGAGATTACAACAAAGAAGTTACCTTATCAATAGCCCAATTTCCAAAGACACAGAACTCAGTTCCTCAAACCCTAATGTCACCCTCCCCTCCATAAAAAACCGAAGGAGGCGGAGGTAGAAGGAAAAGTAAATAAAGTTAAGTTTCTTCTAAACCTAAATCTCATTAACAAGGATGCTTGATAGCAGGAATGTAACATTCCACCAGACTTCCAATTGTCTTTACTTGATAGCAACTAAGCCTTCAATATCCTGATAGTATTCTTTGCCCCAATAGCCCTTCTGAACACCCCTTTGTCCTCACCTACCCAACTCCTCTGTATATAACCAACCACTCCTCACAACCCGGGGCAGCAGCTCTTCCTGCCCACGGGTCCTGTCCCAGTGCTTTAATAAACCACCATTTTGCACCAAGGATGTCTTAAGAATTCTTTCTTTAGTCGTCAGCTCCGAACCTCACCCCACCGAACCTGACTTAGGTTCTGGGACTTCATCATTAGGAAAGTTGAGTCCTTTAACAAAGATATCAAGATACATGCAGGAAGAATCAAAACAACCTTCCTCACCCACACTGAGAATTTACAACCACTCTCCCATCTTTTTCTTCCACCAGTATTTCTGTGTTTTTGTGTTTGTCCTGATAGTATATAAATCTTACACTCGGGGTTCTTTTTGACGAAGCTCTCCCTTTATTTGCATATATACATATGCAAATATATATATTATTTATTTTTTCTTGTCATATACTTTTATCAGTTTTTTTGTTTGTCTCTGTCTGTTTGTATACTTCATAAATCTTACCTTGGGGCCCATTTGGGCTAAACCTTCTTTTTTATCTCACCTTTCTTTCCTGTCTCTCTCCCTCTCTCTTTTTTTCTTTTCCTTTTCTTTTCCCTCTCATTTGGTGGGGAACCCTGATTGCTCAGAAGCATTCCAGGGTGCACCTGGACTGCACCACAGTCGATACACCCAGCTACACCCGTTCAGCCATCTCTCACCAAAATGACTAGGAGGAGGAATGCCCAACAGAAGAAAAATACAGAGGATGGACCTTCTGCAACAGAGCTAACGGCTATCAACATAGACAATATGTCGGAAAGAGAATTCAGGCTAACAATTATCCATGCAATAGCTAGGTTGGAGAAAGCCATGGGTGACCAAATGGAATTGATTAGGGCTGAACTGAAAACGACCAGAGATCATGTTTTCAATATTAGGGAAGAGCTAAAAGCTACTAGGGATGAGCTTCACAATGCTCTCAATGAGTTCCAATCTAATCTAAATTCTCTCAACGCTAGAGCAACTGAGACAGAAGATAGAATTAGTGATCTGGAGGACAAACAGAGAGAAAGGATCGGGAGGAAGCCTGGAACAAACAGCTTAGAAGCTACGAAAACAGAATCAGGGAAATAAATGATGCCATGAAACATTCCAACGTCAGAATTATTGGAATCCCTGAAGGGGAGGAGAAAGAAAGAAGTCTAGAAGATATAGGGAACAAGTTCTTCATGAAAATTTTCCAAATCTCGTGAATGGAACCAGCGTTCATGTACTAGAGGCCAAAAGGTTTCCCCCCAAGATTACAGATTCTTGAAAGTGCTCGAGACACCTAATAGTAAGAATGAAGAATTATAATTGTAGGCAGAACCTCTTGAAAGCAGCTAGGACAAAGAAGATCCTTACGTACAGAGGAAAGCCCATCAGAATAACGTCAGACCTGTCCACAGAGACCTGGCAAGCCAGAAAGGGCTGGCAAGATATATTCAGGGCACTGAATGAGAAGAACATGCAGCCAAGAATACTTTATCCAGCAAGACTGACATTCAGAGTGGATGGAGAGATAGAGTTTCCAAGACCGGCAAGGCTTAAAAGACTATGCAACCACCAAGCTGATACTGCAGGAAATATTAAGGGGGCTTCTTTAAAGGAGGAAAAAGCCCAAGAATAGCATCGAACAGAAATATAGAGACAATCTACAGAACGAAAGACTTCAAAGGTAACATGATGTCAATAAAAACGTATCTATCAATAATCACCCTCAATGTGAATGGCCTAAGTGCACACATAAAATGGCACAGGGTTGCAGATTGCATAAAATGACAGGACCCATCCATATTTTGTCTACAAGAGACCCATTTTGAACCTAAAGATACACCCAGACTGAAAGTGAAGGGATGGAGAAGCATCTTTCATGCCAATGGGCCTCAAAAGAAGGCTGGGGTAGCAATTCTCATATCAGACAAACTAGATTTTAAACTAAAGACTGTAGTCAGAGATCCAGAAGGACACTACATCATTTTTAAAGGGACTATCCACCAAATTGTAAATATCTATGCCCCCAATATGGGAGCAGCCAATTACATAAGAAAACTGTTAATCAAGATAAAGAGTCATATTGATATGAATACACTAATCATTGGAGATCTTAACACACCTCTCTCAGAAATAGACAGATCATCGAAGCAGAAAATCAATAAAGAAACAAGAGCATTGAATGACGCTTTGGATCAGATGGACCTCATAGATTTATACAGAACATTCCACCCTAAAACAACAGAATACTCATTCTTCTCAAGTGCACATGGAACCTTCTCAAGAATAGACCACATACTGGGTCACAAATCAGGACTCAACCGATACCAAAAGACTGAGATTATTCCCTGCACATTCTCAGATCACAACGCTTTGAAACTGGAGCTCAATCACAAGGAAAAGTTCAGAAGGAACTCAAACACCTGGAAGCTAAAGACCACCTTGCTTAAGAATGCTTGGATCAACCAGGAGATCAAGGAAGAACTGAAACAATTCATGGAAACCAATGACAATGAAGACACTTTGATCCAAAACCTATGGGATACAGCAAAGGCGGTCCTAAGGGGGAAATACATAGCCATCCAAGCCTCCCTCAAAAAAACTGAAAAATCTAGAACACAGCAGCTGTCTATACACCTTAAAGAACTGGAGAATCAACAACAAATCAAACCAACTCCACACATAAGAAGGGAAATAATCAAGATTAGAGCTGAGATCGATGAGGTAGATACCAGAGATACAGTAGAATGTATCAATGAATAGAAGCTGGTTTTTTGAAAGAATCAATAAGATCGATAAACCATTGGTGACACTAATCCAAAAAAAGAGAGAGAAAGCTCAAATACATAAAATTATGAATGAAAAGGGAGAGATCACAATGAACACCAAGGAAGTAGAAACAACAATCAGAAGTTATTATCAACAGTTATATGCCAATAAGCTAAGCAACCTAGATGAAATGGATGCATTCCTAGAAAACTATAAACTCCCAAAATTGAACCAGGAAGAAATTGACAACCTGAATAGACCAATATCTAGTAACGAGATTGAAGCGGTGATCAAAAACCTCCCAAAAAACAAGAGCCCAGGACCTGATGGATTCCCTGGGGAATTCTACCAAACTTTCAAAGAAGAAATAACACCTATTCTCCTGAAGCTGTTCAAAAAATTGAAGCAGAAGGAAAACTTCCTGACTCTTTCTATGAAGCCAGCATTACCCTGATTCCCAAACCAGCCAAAGACCCTACCAAAAAGGAGAATTTCAGACCAATATCACTGATGAATATGGATGCTAAGATTCTCAACAAGATCCTAGCCAACAGGATCCAACAGCACATTAAAAAGATTATCCACCATGACCAGGTGGGATTCACCTCTGGGCTACGAGGATGGTTCAACATTCGCAAATCAATCAATGTGATAGAACAAATTAATAAGAGAAGAGAGAAGAACCACATGGTCCTCTCAATTGATTCAGAAAAAGCATTTGACAAAATCCAGCATCCGTTCCTGATTAAAATGCTTCAAAGTATAGGGATAAAGGGAACATTCCTGAACTTCATCAAATCTATCTATGAAAGACCCACAGCAAATATCATCCTCAATGGAAAAAAGCTTGCGTCCTTCCCGTTGAGATCAGGAACACGACAAGGATGCCCACTCTCACCACTTTTGTTCAACATAGTATTAGAAGTCCTAGCAACAGCAATCAGCCAACAAAGAGAAATAAAAGGTATCCAAATTGGCAATGAAGAAGTCAAACTCTCTCTCTTTGCAGATGACATGGTTCTTTATATGGAAAACCCAAAATACTCCACCCCCAAACTACTAGAACTCATACAGCAATTCAGCAATGTGGCAGGATACAAAGTCAATGTACAGAAATCAGTGGCTTTCTTATACACTAATAATGAAAATACAGAAAGGGAAATTAGAGAATCGATTCCATTTATTATAGCACCAAGAACCATAAGATACCTGGGAATAAACCTAACCAAAGAGGTAAAGGATCTGTACTCAAGGAACTACAGAACACTCATGAAAGAAATTGAAGAAGACACAAAAAGATGGAAGACCATTCCATGCTCTTAGATCGGAAGAATAAACATTGTTAAAATGTCTGTACTACCTAGAGCAATCTATACTTTTAATGCTATTCCGATCAAAATTCCACCAGTATTCTCCAAAGAGCTGGAGCAAATAATCCTAAAAATTGTATGGAAGCAGAAGAGACCCTGAATCGCTAAGGAAATGTTGAAAAACAAAAATAAAACGGGGGGCATCACGTTACCTGATTTCAAGCTTTACTACAAAGCTGTGATCATCAAGACAGTATGGTACTGGCATAAAAACAGACACATAGACCAGTGGAACAGAGTAGAGAGCCCAGATATGGACCCTCAACTCTATGGTCAAATAATCTTCAACAAAACAGGAAAAAATATACAGTGGAAAAAAGACAGTCTCTTCAATAAATGGTGCTGGGAAAACTGGGCAGCTATATGTAGAAGAATGAAACTCGACCATTCTCTTACACTGTACACAAAGATAAACTCAAAATGGATAAAAGACCTCAACATGAGACAGGAATCCATCAGAATCCTAGAGGAGAACATAGGCAGTAATCTCTTCGATATCAGCCACAGCAACTTCTTTCAAGCTATGTCTCCAAAGGCAAAGGAAACAAAAGCGAAAATGAACTTTTGGGACTTCATCAAAATCAAAAGCTTCTGCACAGCCAAGGAAACATTCAATAAAACAAAAAGGCAACCCACGGAATGGGAGAAGATATTTGCAAATGACAGTACAGACAAAAAGTTGATATCCAGGATCTATAAGGAACTCCTCAAACTCAACACACACAAAACAGACAATCATTTCAAAAAATGGGCAGAAGTTATGGACAGACACTTCTCCAATGAAGACATACAAATGACTATCAGACACATGAAAAAATGTTCATCATCACTAGCCATCAGGGAGATTCAAATTAAAACTACATTGAGATAACCTTACACCAGTTAGAATGGCCAAAATTAGCAAGACAGGAAACAACATGTGTTGGAGAGGATGTAGAGAAAGGGGAACCCTCTTCCACTCTTGGTGGGAATGCAAGTTGGTGCAGCCTCTTTGGAGAACAGTGTGTCTATTCCTCAAGAAATTAAAAATAGAACTTCCCTATGACCCTGCCATTGCACTCCTGGGTATTTACCCCAAAGATACAGATGTAGTGAAAAGAAGGGCCATCTGTACCCCAATGTTATAGCAGCAATGGCCACGGTCGTCAAACTGTGGAAAGAATCAAGATGCCCTTCAACGGATGAATGGATAAGGAAGATGTGGTCCATATACACTATGGAGTATTATGCCTCCATCAGAAAGGACGAATACCCAACTTTTGTAGCAACATGAACGGGACGGGAGGAGATTATGCTGAGTGAAATAAGTCAAGCAGAGAGAGTAAATTATCATATGGTTTCACTTATTTTTGGAGCATAACAAATAGCATGGAGGACATGGGGAGTTAGAGAGGAGAAGGGAGTTGGGGGAAATTGAAAGGGGAGGTGAACCATGAGAGACTATGGACTCTGAAAAACAATCTGAGGGTTTTGAAGGGGCGGGGGGTGGGAGGTCGGGGTACCAGGTGGTGGGTAATATAGAGGGCACGGATTTCATGGAGCACTGGGTGTGGTACAAAAATAATGAATACTGTTATGCTGAAAATAAAAAATAAATTTAAAAAAAAAGAAAATAAGTTCAGAGAGAATACTTTTAATGTGCTATAAATTTCCTGTTATTTTACAATGGATAATTTGACCTCCAAATTCAAAGTAAAGCTTTAAACAAAAGCTTTCTTTTTTATATGATATAGGACAATGGGGAAGGGGACACATTCTCGAACTTTCTTGATTAAAGGTTCAGGAATTATTTGCAGGCTGGAATTATTGAATCGAGTGCATGTCCTTAAAGAATGCCACATTCTTTAGAACTCAACACTGCACTTTCTTGATGCCTCTGAAGGGTCCCAATAGTTGCTCATCCAGTTAAGAGACCACGGAATGCCCCTGCTCTCTTATGTGGGGACAACTCGTCCAAGGGCATAAGAGCTGCTGCCGGATTTACACTTCGGATTGCCTGTGGCTTTTGGTCCTGAGCCCTATCTGGAAGGATGACTCCTGTCGTGACTGATGAACGTCACACAGTTGATCACCGGCTGGCTATGCCTGAAGGTGGGTCGTGAAAACTCATGCACCAAACATCTTTGTTATTTTATGGTCAAAGCCAAACTAATTGGTAAATTCTATGTTTATCATATTTATTTGTATACCAACTTAATCACTAGTAAAGGACTTAGAAAACAGGCTATTTTTACACGTCAGTAGAGCTGACACACAGTAGGATGTCAGGTTTAGGGGTACAACATAGTGATTCGGCTTCTCTCTACATTCTGCTGCACTGTCCACACATGTAGCTGCCGTCTGTCCCTACATGGCACTAGTATAGTGACATTGAATATATTCCCTAGGCTGAGCCTCACTCATCCCATCACTGGGAGCCTGTGTCTCCCGCTCCCCTTCATCCATTTTTCCCATCCCTCACCCCTCTCCTCTGGCAACCATCAGTTCATTATCTGTGTTTATAGCTCTGATTCTGGGTTGAGTTTGTTTATTCACTTGGAAAATGGGCTATTCCTGTTCTCTTTGGCCCCCTTAATAGAACTGATTTGGGTCCATAGTGACGCAATGAAGTTCTAAAATTAAATATTACTTTCTTGATAATAGTGATGATAATAATTATACAAAAATCAAGTCCATTTTACTTAGTAGAATATTTTACATTCTTTTGGCAACATGTGTGTTGTTCTTTCTAATTTGCTTTCTGCAATAACTCCATGAGTTACGGCAAGATATCACTGTCTCTATGATAGAGATGAGAAAATTGAAGTGTGGCAAGACCTCCTAGACATTGTAAATCCCTGTGACAGATAAATTGGGAGGAGAAATCATGTAAACGTATGAGTTTTCAAAGGCTACATCTCTATCTGCCAGTTATTAATGTTTAACTCACTGAGCTTTGCTCTGAAACAGAATTTTAAATTCACTGAGAGAAAAAGAAAAACAAGGTACTGTGCATTTAAAAAATGATAATAACTTTGTATGCAAAGGCAGCTTAATGAAGAGCTCCTATTTAATAAACACCTAGTAGGGAAGTCTGTACACAAGAGTGAGTCTCAGAAATACAGTATGGGAAGCAGCATAATTCCAAGGGAATCTTTCTCAGTGTACTCAGTCCCTAAGATTGTGCTGACCTGGATGGTGGGCCCACCTCTGTCAATGCAATGTCATCACAAGGTCCTAGATACTGGGTGGCTTCAACAATACACACATGTTCTTCACATTCTGGAGGATGGGAAGTCCAAGATGAAGATGCTGGCAGATATAGTGTCTGGTAAGAACCCTTTTCTTGGGTTCTTCTGGTTGGGAGAAGGCCACCTTCCTGCTGGGTCCTCAAATGGCAGAGAGAAGGGCTCTGGTCCCTTCTTCTTCTGTTAAGGGAATGAATTCATCATGAAGCCTCATCCTCATCCCTCGTCTACACTGAAATACCTCCCGAAGGCTCCACCTCCAAATTCCGTCACACTGGGGGCTAGGGCTTCAGCATGTGAATTGTGGCAGGAGTGGGTTTTGCCCCATGTATCATGTTGCTGGTGGGAAATGTCATTAGGTGCAGCTAACTGCACAAATACATGTTGAGCCAAATACATTTTGAGCCAAATACATGTTGCCCATCAGGGACACATATCAGCCAGGGAATCCTCGTGACTTCCCACACCTGGCTGGTCAGCAGAAACATGTGATTCTGTAGACTAGAGAAGTCTGGAAATCTCTGGAATACACAGTATCATCATAATCATCATTATCATCCAACCCAAAGTCATACAGTGATCACAACGTTTCAATGACAATGCAGTTTAAATAGGAAGACCCCTCAATAAAATAAAATAAATAAAATAAAAATTAAGTTAAATAAAAACAAATAAATAGGAAGACCTCTATGGGTTTCCCAAAGGAGGATCATCAGTTTAAAAGGTCTGTAGTGGCTCAAGAAGACTTCTAGAATTTGGTGGTTGGTCCCCTGGTTCCCAGCACTGTGCCTTGGTGCTCTGAAAACCTTGGCTCTGATTCATTCTCCAGCTCAGTTCACTTTGTCCAGACACACCACCAGCCCTTCCAGCCTCAGAGCAGAACTCCAAGTCCGCTTGATTTGATTTATTGGGGGTGGGGAAAATGTTTTCTGAGGAATCCTCAGTGCTGTGTGCAGGGGGCAGTGCACACTGTCTGGTGTGGGAACTGGGACTTTGATTTGCCCTCTGGTGGGAAGTGGTGTCAGCCCACTCTGCAGCGGAGCAGATACGGAAATGGCAAGAAGAAGGAGTTTAGTGCATTCACCGCCATCAGTGTTGGCCGTCTTGGTAGAATGTGCACAGAGCCTAAAAAAGAGGACTGCTCTAGGGAAGTCTCTGGACAGATCATTAAGACTTGGAATAACACACAGAAGTGTGTGACAGGGCTTCATTTAATTCCCCAAGACAGTTCTATGAGGCAGTGTTTATTATCATTGGCATCTTGTAGATGAGGAATGGAAGACAGAGGTTAAGTCACTTGCCTGAGGTCACACAGTAGATGGAAAGCTGGAAGGACAGTCCTGGTAGCCCACTGCCACAGTCCAGGCTCATCACCACTACACTGTATTTCCTCTTAACTCTGTAACACTGTTACAGTAATAATAAACATTAACTATTAACCTAAAAGGGTTTTGTGGTGAAGTGAGATTGGAAGGATTGACTTCCTTATGCGGTTCTTGGGACTGTTCATCTTTGGTCGGGGTAGGTGGGTTTGGTGGAAAGTCCCCGGGAGCCAGGACTCTGCAAAACACATTATAGGAAGAGCTGAGACTGGTGATTAAAGCAGCCAGCTTCTGGATTCCAGTGTATTCTTGCTAGAAAGAAGTTTCACAGATAGGTTGAAAACATTACTCTTCTGGCAGAAAGCACTTACCCAATCCAACCAATTGCTCATATCAGTGAATCAGGAAAAGTCTGTGAAAATCAGACCTAGAACAGCCTTCCCTGGACCAGAAGTTCTCTGGTGTCCACACTGTCCGTGGAGATTGCGTCCCTCTCTCAACGTCCAACCCAAAGGCTCCTCCCTCCATGAAGATTTCTTCTTTTACTTGTCCAACACCTTCTGTCAACATATGAAATACAAAGCGGCTTAGAACAGCAGCTCACATGAAGACTTCAAGTGCTGCCTGGTGAGAAGCCGTCTTTGTTCATGTTCTCAAACTCCTCTATGGGTCATCACTCTGTAGATCAGAACCACAGTGACACCTCCTAGAGAGTCCCTAAACACCCGTGGCCTTTGAAGTTCTCATCTGTGTTCACTGAATGAAAACCTGTTGATGTGGAAATTGCTCTAGATGGGTATTTACTTTCCTTCAGGTGTAAATATCATTTTGCTCTATTATGTTTTATTATTATTTATAACATTAATTAAGAGTTTAAAAATTTAAAAATACATTTCTAAATCAATCATATGTATAAACCCTTGACTGTTCTCATTCTGCTTATTGTCATCCTTGGAAATACCATGTGCACATTAATTTTATGTCGTTTTGACTATAACTCAGATATAGTTTTTTGCATTTTGAGATATTTTATATTTTTAGAGCAGTTTAGATTTACAGAAAAATTGAGAAGGTACAGAGATTTTCCAAATATTCCTTGCCCTGACACCTGCACATCTCACCGCATTGTCAGCATCACTTGCTGAAGTGGGACATTTGTGACAACTTAGGGACCTACATCATGATCATATCATGGCATTTCATTCAAGAGACGCCCCAAAAATTACATGTCTTCCACTAATATTAGACAACCTAGTTGTGCTTTCTTTTTCCCATTACAGTTAACACAAAAAAGTAAGTTTATGAGATTATAATACACACTGAAAAGAGTTGCAGCACTCATGGCTGGGGGACAGTGTGCTCCCTGCTAGAATGAAGTATGGGAGCTTATTTCTAAATGTCTTTTTTTCGTTAATCTAGCATAAATATAAAAAAGAAAGTTAGTAGAAGAAATCCCATAATGAAAAAATATGCTGACAGAAATACAGAAAAAAAAATCATTCAATCACTGATTTGTATTTATTTATTGTTTTGCTCATAATTTGAAACATGCAATGGAAAGAGATTATCTAAATCAAGTTTTGTTTTATGCAGAGACATACAGATTCAGAGACGTTTGTGGGGCTTAAGTAATTGGGCTGAGGAAACACCAGAGTCGTTGGATAGAACAGAACCTAAACACACATGTACATGGCATGAACAGATGAACCAAGAAAATAGCTGCTCCAACATACTGGCCTTTGCGCATCGCAGGATGTTTTCCTAAGAGAACCAGCCTTAAACCTGCATTAAAAACCTGAAGTGAAAAAAAAAAAACAAACAGAAACAACAACAAAAAAAACCTGAAGTGGTTGGGGCACCTGGGTGGCTCAGTGGGTTAAGCCTCTGCCTTCGGCTGGGGTCATGATTCCAGGGTCTTGGGATCGAGGCCCACGGCGGACTTTCTGCTCAGCGGGGAACCTGCTTCCCCCACCCTCTCTCTGCCTGCGTCTCTGCCTCCTTGTGATCTCTGTCAAATAAATAAATAAAATATTTTTTAAAAATTAGGTTCTTTAAAAACAAACAAACAAACAAAAAAACCTGAAATGGCTTTTTGAATTGCTGGAGCACAGAGAATAGGGAAGGCGGGTTTTGGGAAGTCGTGTGTCCCCAGCGCTCTGGAGGAGGCTGGACTAACCTCATGCCTTCTTTGTCTACTGACTTTTCTTCTTTCTTGTCTACCTTTCCTTTCTTTTCTCTCTTTTCCTTCTTCCCTCCTTCTTCCTTTCTGTGATTCTACTGTGGAGGGCCTACTGCATGCCTGACCCTCTTTCAAGAGCTGGGGACACACACACATAGACCCTTGTTCCCACAGATCTTACATTCTGGTGACGGGAGTCATAAAATAGGGGGACGAATCAACAAACAGGATAATATCAGATCTTGGTCATCAAAATGGAGTAGAGGGATCTGACGCTGATTGATGGAGGGTATGTGTGTGTCACACTTTAGATTAAGTAGTCCGGAAAAAGTACTTTGAGGAACAAAAGATGAGTTAAGACTTACCAGAGCACTCATTCATTAATAAGACACATTAATGAAACGGTCACAGGTCAAGTTTTCCAGGCAGAAGAAGGAGCAAATGCAAAGACCCAAGAATGATGTTGTGGGTTCAAGAAGCCCAGGGTGGCAGGGACCTGGTGAGTCACACTCGGAGAGAAGCAAGTCATGAACCACCTGTCATCTGGGGTGGGGAATAAACAGAGACCTCTGCGGGAACCGGAGACTGGTTCATATGCAGTAGGACTGACTGCAGTGGTTCTAAAGAACTTGAACTGCCAGAGGAAGCATCACAGCAGACTGTGGTGCTGCCAGTCCTTAAATGTGCACCGCGTTTGCCAACTGAATTAGATTACATGTTAACAGTCAGTTTATAAGAGCTGGATGCCCAAAGTGGTGTATTTGTCATGCCAGAATGAACAGACAGAATAATGCTTGTAAAACTTAATTGTTCACTTGGAAAGAATTCCTTGATGGCACTGTTGATATTTAATTTAACGAGTTAATTGAGGGATAACTCTTCATTTTAGAAAATCAATTTAGCATTCAATTCGTTAAGGCAAAAGAAATGAAAGGCAGTGTCTGAATATGGAATGAGAAACACATGAACAAATGGGGTATGGAGCTGCCTTGTCTTCAAACGTTTGTCAGGGAAAACCCGAGAGGACACTTTCACGTTGGAGCTCTTAAAAATAGAATCTCAAAAGGCATGTGGATTAAAATACATCGTATTTTATGTGAATAGTTGATTCAGTTTATGAAAGAATGTTAAATCTTCAAGTTCCTTCATATTTTTGAAGAAAAGCTGGTTGGTGTCCTTGGAAAATGAGCCTCGGATGGAATTATTGCCCCAGTGGGAAATCTTTCAGGTGGAGTTCATCTAATTTCTTCAAGCTCTGAGGTGACTTGAGTTGACTACAAGCCACTTGTAGTTTGAATCACACATCCGTGTGCATCTCTGTAATATTTTGTGTATCATTCTATCTGGAATGACTTGATTAGATGACTGTGCTCTTGAAGGTGGAGAACACATTTCTCTTTCTGCTTCATGATATTCTGTGGAGTCTAGACTTGAGATAATATGACAAACTTTGTAACCCAACATGGCTTCTATGGTTTTTTTTTTTTTTTTTTTTTTTTTTTTTTGGTTTTGGTTGGGACACTGGAATGAAGTAAATAGGGACGGAAAAAGATGGTCTTGGAGTCAAACAGACCCTCAGCCCATTTTTAGGACATATCATGGGGCACAGCTGTACCTCATTGGTACTTATTTTCTGTAGGTGTTTGCCAATACAACAGCAGAACCGAGCACGTACAACAGAAACAATGTGGGCCTCAAAATCTAAAATATGTGACCTATGTAGAAAAGGTTTTCCGGTCCACCAATAGCCATTTTATTGGTGCTTTGGTGTGGTTAAAAAAAAATACCTAGATTTCCAACTAGATTTAAAGATTTAATTTTTGTGTTTGTACTAGTTTTTTAGAAGACATGATGTAAAAATCTAGCAACATTACATTCCTACAGGACATGATGGTTGCCTCCGTACCACTTCCTGGGAAATCCATTTGTTCCTCACTAATATGAAATATCACATTGAGTATATACTCAGGGCCTTGTTTAGAGTATTAAATCACATAACATTTGTTAAGCTTTTGCTAAAAGGATAAAGACTTTCTTAAGCATTTTACTGGCAGAATTTTAGTTAGTACACACAAATGACTCTATGCTATGTGTATTTTTATTATCCCATTTCCCATTCAATATCCCTGTTGTACAGATGAAGGAACCGAGATGTGTACATGTTACATAATGTGTCCGAGGTCATACAGTTAAAAAGCTGTGGAGAAAGCATATTTTATAGATTTCAAAGAGATGAAAGTGACAATACTTAAGTGAATTTTGAATGAAGTTGAATAAATGTATAAAATTCTTTTGTATGTATTTTGGTCATTGCTCTCTGTTGTGTTTGTTTAATTATACAACACTTATATGGTACCAAGCTCTATTTTAGGCACATTAAGATTAAGCCACCTAAACTAAACCTCCAAATAACCTTAGGAGGTCGGTATTATCAGTTTTGTCAATATTTTGACAGTACGGCATGGAGGCACAGAAAGATTAAGTGGTTTGCTGAAGATCATCAAACAAGGAGGCATCCAAGCTGGGATTTAAACATAGGGAGACTTATTTTAGCATCTTTTCTTTTCTCTAGAATTCAGATTTAGGGTTACTATGATTTGTTCTAATAATCACAGATGTGAATGTATCTAAATATTAAAAAAATAAACAGTTGCTGACCCATAGGGAGCATCAAGACTGAGATTGAATTTTTAATATAAGTATTTAAGTAGGAATCCCCCAAAAATCACTAAATCAAGTGGAATTAAAAAAAAAAGAAGAAAAGAAAAAACCTTGCTTTGTATTCTTCAACACACCAGAGTGTGAAATGTAGTCTCCTTGGTTGAAGAGGCAGATTTACATGATATAATCTTGCAGAAAGAGCCGGCTATGTGAGTGACCAATCCTGGAAATACCTTGAAACTTAGAAACAACAACTCCAATTGTGAAAGAGTTCAAAGCATTAAATGTAGGTTTTGGTGGTTTTTTGGTTTTGTCTTGTTTTTAGTAAAACTGGCTTCACTTTTCTCCCCTAACTCTCTTCGTTTTAACACTGCCTTTGGATCACCACTTCCTCATATCAGGGAGATCATATGATAGTTGTCTTTCTCTGCTTGACTTATTTCGCTAAGCATGATACGCTCTAGTTCCATCCATGTTGTCGCAAATTTACAAGTCTCAGTAACACTGCCTTTGGAAGGAGTACCTCATAGTCACCTAATCTTTATAAATACACCTGAAATATTCCTTACAAGTTATGAATCTTCTTTCTATGCTTTATTGAAGTTTGGATGTGTCAAATACAGCGAAATGGGATTTTAAACCTTAGCAGAAAAATCACTTGTGGATTCTATAGAGGCTGAATTGATTTCAGACACGCCATTTGTTCATCCCACATCTGAGTGCCATGGCGGCTCTCAGGCCCTGGGAGCCTCAGCTGTGATCAGGCGGGGCAAAGGTGCATACTGGGGCTCCTGGCTCTTTCCTGGGAGCAGACCTCATGAAGCTGGAAGGTGAGTATTTCTATTTCCTAGTTGTTGCCACTTGGCAGTGTGACTTGAGCTTTTCACGGGAAGATGCTGGTGTTGGCCATTCCAAACTATGCTCTCAGTGAGGTCAGAGTCCATGTCACTGGAAGAACTCAAGGTGAATTATTGAAGGAAATACTGCCAGAGACATATTGCATTCTGGACTGTTCAGTTTGGTATCTTTAGTGACTTCTGACTTCCCGAGAGCCGAAACTGAAATCAGTTTTAAATGGTTGGCCTTGCTTAAAATGGGGTTTGAAGAAGATGATTTACTGGGTCACTGACTGAGGACCAGCTTGAAAAGACTTTCATTGCTCACACTCTGCTGCTAGTCTGAGGCAGGGGCAGCCCTGGGTGGGCTGAGCTACCATCACAATGCTGTATCTTGAGTTTCTGAAATGCCGAATCGCTCTTTGTTACTGGAAGAGAAAATATTATTTTATTTATTTATTTTTAATTATTCAGTGTTAGGTCAAAAAGTATGAAATGAGCAGTCAGTGAGCAAAGGCATTTACAATAAGCAGATACACATCATTCTTTGCAATTTTAAGTGCCTCCTTAGCTCTGATCATGGGAAATGATTAGATGAAAATGGTGGGGTATACTAAAATTAGGTTTATTTTGTCTTTTTATATCAATACTACATTTCCATTTGATAGGTGGTAAAAATTCAGATCCCTGTTTCAAATAATCATATTAGAAACGTAATACCATAGAAATTAAAATGCAAGACCTCAACATAGCTCATCTGTTCAAGGACAACCTTTCCTTTAAGTAATGACATATGTATCCTGTAGTGGAACATTTGTTTATTTACCATGAATCCCACGAGAATATTTGTATCTGAGGGACTGACAGACATGCTAGTGCCAAATGCTGATATTTTATTCAGAACCACACCAGTGCAGCAAACCCAGAATATTGTGAAAGTTTGATAGCGCATAATAATAATTTGTCACATTTTAGTCACCAAACCAACACCAGACATTTGGTGCACACTGATTAAGGAAGAATATGTGATAGGACTTTTCCCAACATTTATATATTAGAGCAAGGAAACCTGAATGCCAGATCCCTCAGTTCCCTTTGGCTTTGTTTTCTCCTTTCTGTATACATGTTTATTTGTAGGAGAAAGATGTTTGCCACTGACTAGCTGCTTAACAACTGTGTGAAGATGGATGGCTTGCAGAATCATTGAGTATTCTGGATAAAGGGGTTTTCAAGGTCATCTTGTGAGTCTTCTAATAAGACCCTTGAATCTCCATGGAGATACCAGAATCATTTGCCATCATAGTCTTGCCTGCTTTCCTGAATGGTATATCTTCTCCCCACTTCTGAGTTTAGGCCCGAATTAAAATTATATTCTCATGGGCTTCTTACCACTATGGAGGAGCCTCCTCTTCCTGCTGGTACTGCAGAGTCTTTCTTTGGTAGCAGCTGCTGTACAAGGAAGGGGGATGCTCCCTCCTGGCCTGGCCGGGTAAGAAATAAAAAATGTTATGGAGTAAAGCAGGTCTTATGACCTGTGATACCCTCTCCATTGAAAATTCTAGGTTGTGATCAACTTACCTCTTTGTAAGTTGAAAACTGTGTTTTTCTCTTTCTCAAACATTTTTCATCATTTCCCCTGTAGGCAGACTTGTTAGGAATTTTTCCTAGACACCTTCCTTGGAATCTAAATACTGTAGATAAACTGTATTTGTTTATGTTCTGTGCTTTCTAGTGGAACATTTGTTTACCATACAACCCATGTTGTGTGTGTATTTGTGGTTTACAGTTAGGAAGTCTTTGATTTTTTTTACCTCCAAGGACCAAAGTTAGCCTTCTTTGATAGCTCATGCTCTACCTGAAGAGCTAACAAATTAGGAAAGGCCATTTCTGAACCTTCAAGCAGCTGTGGAAGACCTCACAGTGTGTGGCCCCACGGAGAGGAAATGTTTTCCTCATTATAAATTAGAGAATTTTGAGAGCTGGCATATAGTGTACTTTGTAAAAAAAAAAAAAAAATTTAACTCATTACAAAAATTTGGTGATATCAGAGTTGAGTGGGTGGAAGACAGTGTAGACAGTGGTTCCACAGAGCAAAGGGAGGATGACATTAGTGGGAACAGCAAGCACGTAGTGAGCACATACTGTGTACCTCACCTTCACTCGCACAGTTCACTCAACCAGAAAGTTTCCGAAGTGTTATCATCAAATTAGTTTTATAGATGATGACACTTTGCCGTAGAGACGTGAATCAGCTGAGGTTGGGTAGCTGGCTCCAACCTGGGGCTCCAGCTACGCGCCCTTACTGGAAGGTGATAACACCCTCTAGAGCTGAGAAGACGTTTGTCTGGGAATGAGTTCATTGCTGGCAAGGCAAGGAGTCATGGAGGGATTGGTGTTGTTATTTTAAACTTTATCTTTTTAGAGGATCCTGTTCCACTGTCTTCTGGGTAACTAAGAAGGGACTCTGTCTGGTATGTCAAAGATGCATGTGTTATGGTTGAGGGCTGAGTTCTGCTAGAAATCATGTGAAATATATGTCCATTGTAGAGTCTGTATTTGTTTTACAATATGCTTGACTTATATGGATGCAAACGTACATTTCTTCACAACTAGTGTTGGCTCAGCCTGTCCCCAGGCTACTCCCTTCCTTTTAGCTGTCCTTTCGGGATTTTCCTGTTCCACACTGGGCCTCTTGTTTATGTTATCCCATTGTCCCCAGAAGGAAAATCTTAGGGTACACTATAATTTTAATCTCTTTTGTTAATTTTTGTATACCTAACACTTATAATCATTCTTGGCATATAGGTGGACTCAATGACTATTTGTTGAACAGTTAAATGATGGATGATCACAGAGGACCGTGTGCTTTCAGCACTCCTTTTACCATGGGAGTTAACTGCATATTTATTCATACAGACAGTAACCTCAACTACACACCGGGGAGTGGTCACTTTGTCTTTGCCAGTGAAATGGGTCATAAACTTTGGATATTAATATGTCCAGGTTTCTCCCTTAAGGTGGTAGACTGAACACAGGCAGAAAACCCCAGCGGAATGTTAGTAAAGAAGTACCAAAGGTGATGAAAAGTTTAACAATAAAACATCAATGGTTGAAAGAGATGTCAGCAGAATTTCTGGAAGACAAAAAGCTTATGAAGGCCTGTTGGTGGGTGAAACACAACTGAAAGCATGCAGAAGGGAGCTGCATGAGAATGTATTTTTCTAGGGGACCAGTGGTGTGGGGAGCCGGGTCTTGCCAGTCTGGGACTGTGCTCATGTCTTCCCAGCTATGACTTCAGAGATATGCTGACAGCTTGAAATTGGGAGAACACATCGAGGCCTCTCTCCCTCCTCGTCAGCTGGTTGTTAAGCATTTACAAGCACAACATTGAAAGAAACCCCACAGAAGACTCAAGCTTTGGGTAAATTTGTCCAAAAGGTAAGAATGAAGGGTGAGCTTAAAAAAAGGGAGTAGTGATAATTAAAGGTCTGGAACAATGCTGCCAGTTGGTCCTTATTCCTTTTACCCTATTTCTGCAAGCTGTTTGCCATTCGCCTCAATGAAATACCCTAGAGGGTTCTCCTCCAAAGCAGTGGTTCTCAAACCTTAGCTGGCTTCGTGATCACCTGGAGTCTCGTTCAGGCACAGATTCCTGGGCCTCACTCCCTAATAAGTTTGCCCTGGAGCTGACGGCAATAAGGCCCAGCTCACAAGTTCCAGATGCTGCTGCTGCTGGTGCTCTGGGACCACATGTGGAGAACCGGTGTTCCAAAGAAATTAAAGGAGAACTTGGGCCAGATATTGGCATTGTACAGTGAAGTGCTTCTCATTTGGACACCCAGGGTGTCCATCAGCCGCGTCCTAACGTTAACCTCGCATGTCACACACCTCCGCCTTCAGAGACAGTCTGTTTGTTCTGCCCTTTAGCTGAGAGGACTGTTGAGGAAGCCAAACTAAGCGTTCTGTAGCTTTCTGGAGCCAATCTCATCTTCCTGGTAGGGAGTAATCATTCTACAGACATATAATGCAACCTCTTTATTAGTCTTCAACTTTACCATCAGGCTTTCGTCAGAACATAGATGACGTGCTCATGGTTACAAAATAAACTCTGTGCTATTAATGCTAACGTAAACATAGGGGAAATGGCAGAAATTGGAGATCAAAGTTGGAAAGACAGGCAGAAAAAAAGAATACAAATCTAAATATTTTATCCAGTTAATGTCTAAATGACTTTAAAGTTGATAGTAAGATATATAGAGTTACAGTATCTTATTCAACCTTACCAAGGCAATCAACAAAGAACTGGAAAATTTTGCATGTCTCAAAAATAGGGAGGATGAAGAAAGAAGTATCATGAGATAAATCCTCACTTGTTTATAGTAGGGATAGAGTTTGGTAAAAGCAAATAAAGAAAGAATCGGAGACAGAAGCATATTATTGACGGTTTTTGAAGTAACAGCCAGAAGTAAAGACAGACGTGTTTAAAAGCAGTGACCTCTGAGGAGCGGATAGTGGGTGTGGAAATTGGGGACAGCTCTAGAGCTTCACATCATCACACCTGGCTGTCTTATAACTCAAATGGACATGCGAATGTATTGTTCCTTAAAAATGTTGTTTCCATTGAGATGACTTCTTGTAGGTATGGACAGTCTTGAACATTTATACTTTACAGCTTCATTTGAAAATGGACAATGGATACACAAGTCTTTTTATTACAGAAGGGCTGGCAGAAAATAGACTATTCTTTGTAAATAAAACCCTGGCCTGCTCACAGAATGTTCATGGTAGTTGACTGAACAATGTCATTTTTCAACTTCCTCTTTGAGTCTTTGGAGATTACCAGTAACAATACAAGCAGATCAAGAGGATGTTGGCTTCTGGGTCAGTGGCTTCTAAAAGACATAAAACCAGATTGCATATGGTCCTAACACCTAAGCACTCTAAAGTTGTTTGAAATCTGAATCCACACTTTATCAGCTTTAGGATAGGCCAATAATCTGCCCTGTAAACTGCCCTGTGATTTGAAGAAAATAGTATTTTTAGTCTGGCCATTTCCAGTTGTAAAAAGGTGAATTTATTCAGTGTTTTTCAAAGACTGTAATGGTCTCTGGCTTTATGTTTGTCGTGCATTACTAAGAGCTATGATGATGAAATCCCACATGCGATAGCATCCGGTTGCCCTTCTGTCGGCTAAATCCATTTGTTGTTGATTCTGTCCTTCAGTAACAGTAAGTGGTTAATGAAACTATGGCCCATCTTTCATTTCAAGGTGCAAGCTTTTAATATATATTTGGCTTGGTGGCCTTCCCGGGCCCAAAAGTGTATTTATTCATCAGTTTTATGATCTGTTATGATCGAGAATGAGTCATGCCTCAGTATCTGTCGCTTGCAAGACCTTGGTACAATCATAATGAATACTATTTTGCATTCTTGGTGGCTGTTTATTAAAGTGTGAGACCGTCTACATTGAAGATAATGGAAAAAAATGTCTCTATCAGCTGAGAAAGGCTGGCAAGGCAAGTGGTGAAAGCTGGCACTTTGTTTACCTCTGTCATTTAGGCTGGAGCACAGACGCACTGCTTCTGAACTATATTGTTAGTAGATATCCCTGGCATGACAACAGTTTTTCCCAAGAATCTGTATACACTCTGCTTCTTTGTCAGTAGCAGGTCGCTGGGAAGATGGGGATGGGACGTGCTGAAGCCACATTGAATTTCCTGTATTGTATAATTAATCAAACATCCCTTGGATCATATTGACCCTGTTGTTGACAGATTCTTTCCAAGTTTGTTCTTTTAAGTATGGGGAGTAAAATGAACAGGATAAATGATAACTTTTTATCTTAAAGAGTTTCCTAGAAAATTGAAGCAGGCTTTTATTTTTGTAGTTGAAGACCGTGACTTCTGTTCTTCACTCTAGTTTGGAAATTCTTTCTTGCAAATTTTAGGTGGTGTTAAATGTCTATACACGAATCTCAGAATCAATTCCATTGTGTTTGACTTCAGTGGAACAACGTTCTGTATCAGCTCTCGGAAAGTACTCCCAATGCCATGCTTCTTGTTGAATGAAATTAACATCCTCCTTCTTGTCTCCAGAAATGTTTCTTCCAGCCTCGACACAATATCCCTGAAAGGGTCTAGGAAAGGTGAGTGTGTAGAATATTTTTGGTATAGACTGGTTTGGTAAGACAGCAACTGAAAATGAGCATTTACTATTTTTTGGATTAGATTTGTATGTGGTCTTACCAAGCCATTTAACTTCTCTCTCATTCTGATTCTTATTTACATCTGTAAAAAATTAATGTCCAATGACTCTTTTGATTCTAAAACTTAGGGTTTGTCAAGAAAGTAGATAGCTGTGTTAGTGAGAATATTTTTAAAATTCATAGACATTGGTTATTAGTAGAGGGAATAGAAAAGAGCATGAGTCCCCTTCTGTGTGGGCTGTGGTCTGTGGCTACTTTCTTTTATTGGCAGCACTTCCCAGCTTTTACTAAAGCTTTCTGCAGTCAGTGCCTTGGTCAGTGATGATGTTCAAACTGGTGAACATTCAGACCGTGGATGGGGGCAACTGGGAAAATTTGTGGGGTTGCTATGTTGTGTATTTTCCTCTTACACCAAGGGGTCCATATGGCCATCAGGAAGAAGAAGCATAATCTGTAGGGCACAAGTGAAAAGAAAGGAGCTGAAGAAATGGAAGTGGTGACTTTTGTAGATACGTGAGAGGTAGATGGGGTTGCATCAGAAGATCTCAGGTCTAGGTTTATGGAAATCATGGTGCTGACATATACCAGCACAGCTACTGAGAAAATGCTGTGGGTGGGAGAGGCTACTGGAAGTTGAAATATGCAAAGGAGGCTCTTCTTGTGACTCTGAATTCCTGCTGCTTTGATCCTCACCCTATTCTTGGTAGTTCCAGAGGAAAGCGCCCCTTCTTCCCCTTTTTCTTCTGCTCTTCATTTGCAACTCCCCCGGTTTATCGCTTCCTCAGAAATAACTGAGTAAACCTGTCCTTCACAACAGGGCATCTAAATTCAACCTTCCTTTCGTTCTGTTGGCCTTTATTTTAAAAATAAATAATTGGAGATGAATACAAACCATCCATAATGATTTACTTTTAAAAAGTCATGTCATGATTGTTTGGAGGAGAAGATTCATAATAGCTAACGTACGTTATAAATCAGTAAGGCAGAAGAAAACTTCCAGGGAGAGCAGACCAGAAATTGGATTTGCTCTGACATAGTGAGAATGCCATCAAAATGTGCAGTGACATTTGTACATGTCATAAAGGTGATTATCCTCCATCTAGGTTCTGACAAGTTTAGACCTCAGGTGCTGTCTTTAAGATTAAGAAAAGCAGCATTGACAGCAGTAGGTTGGGTTTAAAGAAATTCAAATGTTTAAGCATTGACAAGATTGTCTGGGAGAAGAATATGGGACAGGGACAGTAGGCATGATGTCGAGACTCAGACTCACCATGGATGAGGAGGGGAAGAGATGTTATGTGATGGGAGTTCAGTGATACATCAACCCTGGGCAGTAAGCTAGGAAACACTCGCTATGTTTAACAAAGTAACTTTAAAAAAATATAATAATTAGCAGGACTGAAAGAGGCTGCTGTGTTTCTGCCTGTGCATTTGCATACCCACTGACTGAATCCTATGAAAACATCAAATTAAAGACTAATATATATGCGTTTCATGCAGTACTAAATGCATTGGTAACTAGAATTAAAATGAAGATTACACCAAAAACAATTTTGTGAAAGCAGAACAAAGTTGGAGGCCCTGCTTTGCCTGATTTCAGGACTTACCATGAAAGTTGCAGTGATTGAACATAATGTTGTTGTTGGCATGAGGATAGACAGGTAGATTACTGGAACAAAACAGACACCAGTAATAGGTCCACACATATTTGTCAATTGATTTTCATCAAAGGTGACAAGGCAATTAAAGGGGGATCGGCTAGCCTTATCAAAAATGGTGTTAGAACAATGGGCTATCCAAATGGAAAATAAATGAATATCGGCTCTTTCTTCACACAATACACAAATAACAAACCAAGAAAGATAATGGACATAAATGTAAAAGCAAAAATTAAAAATCTTCTGGAGGAAAACATCTTTCTGATCTTTGATAAGCAAAGGTCAAAGCATAAAATCCAAACTCTGTAGGAAAACATAGAAAAACAGGACTGCATTTAAATTAAAAACTTCTGCTCTTCTAATGATACCACTAAGAAAATAAAAACAGCCAACCACAAACTGGGGGAAAGCCTTTGTAATATATATACACTTGTCACAAAGGAGTTGTATTCGGAACACATAAAGGACACCTGCAAGTCAAGGATAGGAACTAACAATGCAATTTTAAAAATGGGCTTAAGATGTGAAGAAACACTTCACAAAAGAAGATATACAAGTGCCAGTCAATACATAAAAAGATGCTCGACATCATTAGTTAAAAGGAAAATGCAAATTAAACCACAGTGAGATATTATTAGACACCACTAAAATTAGAACACCCTGAAAATACCAAGAGTTTGGTGAGAATACAGAGCAGCTGGAAATTTCCTACATTACTTTTGGAAATTTAAAATAGAAAACCACCATGAAAAAAAACTTGACAATCTTTACAAGGTTAAATATACACTTACCATAAGACCCAACAATCCTACTCGTGCACATTTCCCCAAGATAAATGACACATATGTTCTCACACATACTTATCTGTATGTGCTTATAGCAGTACTATTCGTAATAGCTGCACATCGGAACTACGCAGGTTTCTGTCAACAGGAGAAGAGCTAGACAAACTGTGGAATATCATTCAGTATTTAAAGGGACCAATCTACTCATTCGTGTGACACAGGGATGAATATCAGGAAAATAATTGTGATGGTTAATTTTATGTGTGAACTTGGCTTGGCCATAGTGCCCGGATATTTGGTCAAACATTATTTGGATGTTTCTATGAGAGTGCTTTTGGCTAAGATTAACATTTAAATCAGTGCACTTTAAGTAAAGCACTTTGCTCTCCATAAGGTGAGTGGGTCTCATCTAAGTAATTGAAGGCCTTTGTAGAACAGGAATGACCTGCTCGAGCAAGAGGGAATTCTGCCCACAGGAGGCGTAGGTAGAGAAGTGTAGTATTGGTTCCTTCCTAGGTCTCCAGCTTACTGGCCCACCCCGAAGGTTTTGGATTTGCCAGCTTCTAAAATTGCATGACCCAGCTGCTTGACTCTACACACACACACACACACGCACACACGTGCACACTTGCACGCATGAACACACATGCACACAAACACCCTATTGATTCTATTTCTCTGGAGAATACAGACTAATACAATTATGTGAACAAGAGCAGCTCTACAAAAAACATGGACAGAGCTGAGCCTTTCACAATATGGGGGTGAACTACATGGTCCACTTACATGCAGATTTTTTCCTATAAATACAGAACAATACTGTAAATGTATTTTCTTTTCCTTACAATTTTAAAAACATTTTCTTTTCCCTAGCTTACTGTATTATAAGAGCATATAGCATATAACATATATGTATATATCATATAAAATACATGTTAATCAACTATGTCATTTGGTAGGGCTTCTTTCTGATCAAGAGCAGGCTATTAGTAAACTTTTTGGGGGAGTTGAAGGGTACACATAGATTTTTTACTATGTGGAGGGTTGGTGCCCCTAACTCCTGGGCTGTCCAAGGTCAGCTGTACTATAGAATTATATTTATATGACCCTCTGGAAAAGCCAAATTTAATCTATTATGACAGGAAGCAAGTCAGAGGTTTCCTGAGGCAGAGTCTGGGGAGAAAGGAACACAGGATACATTTGGTTTGATAGTCTTTATTTTGGTAGTAGCAATGATTACACTTGTATATAAATTTGTCGAAATTTTTCAAGAGATCCACTTAAAATGGGTGTATTTATTGTATGTAAATTATGCCTACATAAAGTTGATTTTAAAAATACAAAGCTTAGAAGAAAGGGAAAGTTTTGGACAGACTTAGGATTGTTTCATCCGGAAGTAAATGAAGGCCATTTCTAAATGAGGAAGTGTGGATGGCAATGTCTGGCATTGTGGAGAAGGAAGATGGAGCTAGTCTCAGGGCTTGGTTGCTGGTCATGGGGAAAACATCCCAAACTTGAGCCCATGGAGGGGTTAAAAAAGCTCTGGAGAAACTTAAATATGATACAACAAAGGAGGGAGAGACTTTATAGCAGGCGTTTTTTGCTTTTTGTTTTTTTGGCAGGCTTTTTTTTTTTTTTTTTTTTTTGATATGGAACTTCCACAACAGCTGAGAGACCACTTGTAGAGAATTTGGGATGTGAAAAAAAATAATAATAATAAGAGTTGAGTATCAAGGAACTCACATTAAACTCACATCTGGACAAAAAGGTTCTTCTTTGTCATTTCCCCTTGGGAAACTTTTTAGAAAATATGGATTTCAAAGCCTTAAATCCAAAGATTCTCAGTCTTTGTTGAGGTTTAGATGTCTAATTAAAAAAAAGAAAAAAAAGTTCTTCTAGTGTTCTGAGGAGCAGACAGACTTGGGAAACACTCCCCAGATAATTTGGATGGCATAGGAAATTTTCTGATGGCAAGTGACAGGCGGTGAGGAAAAGAGAGGATGTGGCCACGCAGGTACAGGCTCTTCAATCCTTCTGACCTTCACCTTTCTGAGTTAAATTTCTGAAAGGGAGACTTAACAGAATGCAATGCAGGAAAATGAACTTTCCCTGGTCATACTGTGTTTTTACCTGGCTTGGTTAGGAACTGCAGAATTTGCCTGGATTAAGCCACTATTTATTTTGTGAGCTGCAATTCCAGGTGAAAATAAGGCAGGTGTATTTGAGAAATGTTAATGCTAAAGAACCAATTCCAAGATTCTCATTAAGAGTTGATTTCCTTATCAAATACTCTTTTATTGAGAAAAACGAGATTAAGAAAAACCACCATTCATAGACTTCCATGCATTTGAGAACCTTTGTATAATTAAAATTTAACACAAATAATTGTATGTCATTGAACGCATTGATAAGCTAAATGCAACTCTGAGAACTTGTCACATCTGAGGTGAAAAATGATTAGATCAGTCCACCTTTTGACCTCAATCTCCGTGAAAAATGATTCAAGTAAGACAAATGAGACTAAGGGGAATATAGGAACAATTTTCTTATTGAAGAACAAAGCCATTTTATAAACGCCACCTGCAAGAAAGCAGTTTTAAAATCTTGAATATAATTAACTATTTATCTTTGTGGAGTGAAGACTAAAATAGTCTTAACAGTAGGAAATGGACTTTTGAGAATCTTAAGCTACTGTAACTATATTTTGGGAGATTTCCCCTTTTAAACTTGTAGCATGAAATCTCAGCCTTTAAAGTGAGAGTTCTTTAGACGATGAAATTTGGTTTATACCTGTATTTCCACAGAATCACTGAGGCCTGGAAACTGCTTGTCAAGGTTTTCTGTCAGAATTAATTTTGGAGTTTGCTCTAGGTGGTCATTTAACTGCTTAGGACCTGTGGAACATACAACATTCTGGCATTCTGAAGGGCAGATGACACAGAAAATCTACTAGTGGGAAGGCATCATTGGTTGTGTTTTCTGATTTCACACCATCTTCTTTCATGTGTGTTCCACAGGCCAACTGCAGCTTCTACTTTAATGCCTCTTGGGTTTGCCTCATGAAATGCCCTCCCTCATGATGCTATTTCTCTGCTAGCGAGCCTTCATGAAATAAAAGGTCATTCTCATCCAGAACTTTTCTTTAAATTCTACAGATTAACCCTAGCTTTACAAATATCTGCAGGAAACTTGTGTTTCTGCATTTTACCACATTAATATCTGGAAAAAGCAGATTTCCCCATGAATTCTCTATTTCCTCTGCTGAAAATTTCCTATTCCATAGCCTTTTACAGCATATTTCTTCTCACCTATAGAATAATGTCATTATCATGGTAAGGGCCCTAATCCTCTAACTTCTCCTCCATTGTTTTACAGTTTCACCTCCCGTCGCTGTCTGATACCTCTTCTATGTGCCAAACATGCTAAAACATCGTGGTTTGCCAAACACAGGAGACACAATGCCTCTTGTGCCTGAAGAGTTTTCCAGCCAGCAAAGTCCTACCAGTTTTTAGGAGGGTGTGGTGGTACCTGCTCTGGGAGTCCTCCAAGGTCCCCCAGGGCATAATGTGGCAGTACATGCTGTGATTTTAACTAATGGACAGAGATAAGGATGTCTGGAAACTGGTGACTGAGGGAGAGGAGTGGTTCTGGAAGCAGATCATCACTCTGAAAGGGAAGGGTAAGAGCACTGGACAAAGCCAGGTAGGCAGGTCAAAGTCAAGACAGACACAAATCACAAGAACCAGGGCCTCCAGTAGGAGAAAACTCAGGAGAGAAAACACGACCAGCTCCAGGAGAGCACAAAGACTTGAAGGTGTTACTATGGGACTGTCAAAGTCCAAGCAGGAATCAGCTATTTACGGGTCCCTGAGTACACGTGAGATGGGTTGTGTCCTCTGCTGCATTGAGAGAGGAACAAAGGGGGCACAACCCCTGCTCTTGGGTTCTTTTCAGTCCTGCTAGGGACACTTGCAGGATAGCAGTGATGTCCCTATGTGACAGTGCCATGATGGTGAAAGAGTAGACTCTCCAGGACACTTGGCAGGGACCCCGGTCCTGCTCACACCTGTCTGAATTCTGAGGAGCTTCTGTTCTAGTCCCCCCTAGTCTTGGGTTTGCCTTCCCTCTCCTATGACCTCCTGCAGGTTCCCTTGTCCTGCTCGCACCTGTCTGAATTCTGGGGAGCTTCCATCCTAATCCCTCCCAGTCTCGGGCTTGCCTTGCCTCTCCTGTGACCTCCCCCTCGGTCCCCTCCAGTCTCAGACTGCACTGTCCGACCAGGTAACAGCCTGCCTCTCTCTGCTGCTTAGCAATCCTTTTATTTATATCACGTTCTCTTCCCAATTCATCATTGGAGCCTGGCTGCTCCAGTTCTGTCCCTTCCAATCAAACTCAGCTTCTTTATCCTCAGCACATGACCTTGTCTCCCATTTTCCTGAGCAGATTGAGGTCACCCAGTGAGAACTCCCTCATCCCTCCAGCCTTTGCCCCCCGCCAAAGCCCTGCTACATCTAATTATTTCTGCACTTTTTCTCATCCCCTTTTCTTTCCTTCTGACTAATGACAAAAGATAACCTTCCTCCATGATGCTGGCCTCCCATGCTCCCCCACACCTTATGTGGAACTCTCTCTGCTTCCCTCCCTCTCCTTGCAAGCTTCCCTCCCTCTGCGCTTGTGGTATCAGAGTGTACGCACATGTGCTGGACTCATTCTGAGTATATCTTTTCCAGATCCCGAGTTGCCCCTCACCCTCTGATTTCCCTTTCTGTCCTCACCAAACCCATGCACAGGTGGAAACATCCTGTTTTTATTTGGCAATGTGTTGGTAACTTAAGTGAGGGCCATCAGACTTGTGTATCTCTATGGCTCCAATACTTTTTCCAGACTGATTTCTTTTTTTTCTCCTGTTCAGATTATTATCATCAGTCCTACTGGTGGTATTGCCATCAACTCGTCTTACTCTGCTCTGCTTGATGGCAGATATCTGCAGGCAATCATCAAGTCTTTTAATTAAATGTGTAGTTTCAAAGCCTCGGCCACCTGCATTCCAACCCTGGCTCTGCAAAATGCTTGCTGTGGGAGGTGGGCAAGTGTTCAACCAACCCAAACCTCAGGTCCCTTGTTTATAAAGTTAGCAGAGCTATAACACTTACCTATTTGGGCTGCTGTAATTATTAAAAAAAACAGTAAGTATCACTTTGGAAGTGACAGCAGCATGCCTGGTGAAGGGGAGCAACACATACCATCCCAAAATATGTTCCTTTGGCACATTGATTACTTTGAACTCGTTATTTTTAGAAAACCACAGAGACAGGTGAAGCTCTGAGAACTAAGTAGAAGCTACCCTTTTGTAAGAGGTATTTATTCGTACAAGGGGAATCTCCTTTGTAGGAGTGTCTCCCTCCCTGTGCCTGGAAAAGAGGATGCCTGAATCTCTAGAAAAGCTCATCCATGGAGGAGGCAGGGACTAAGGCTGCAAACAACCCTATAATGTTTACTGCATTTGTTACTTGTAAAACCCTTGTCACTGTTCACTCTTTTCCTGTAACCTTCCATAACTGTCTCCCTTTGTTCCCACACCTTCTGTCTGTAGCTGGAGATGGTATCAAAGGGGGTGGCTCGGGTCATTTTAGGGAGTCACTGTTTTCTGGGGTTTCTCCCATGCATACAGGAGGAACACGTTTTATGAACCATATTTTGTTTTTTTTCTGTTAATCTGTCTCTTATTAGGAGGAGAGGCCTAGAAAAGTTGAGGGAAAATTATTTTTCCTTTCTTACACTGGCAAAAAGTAACCACTCAAATGCTAATCGTCATTATTAAGCCATCTTCCTTACCCAGGATCCCTTTCCTGGTATCCATAATTTCTAGCTCTATCAAGTTGCTAATGTTGTGCTTTGCATGTGATGAACTACCAGGTGGGAAGGTGGTCATGAGAACCATGAACCTTTATTCATGTACTATGACAGTGCAGGCAAGAAACAAAAAAGAGGTGCTAGTTAGCAATGGCACGGTCGCCAAACTGTGGGAAGAACCAAGATGCCCTTCGATGGATGAATGGAAAAGGAAGATGTGGTCCATATACACTATGGAGTTTTATGCCTCCATCAGAAAGGATGAATACCCAACTTTTGTAGCAACATGGATGGGACTGGAAGAGATTATGCTGAGTGAAATAAGTCAAGCAGAGAGAGTCAATTATCATATGGTTTCACTTATTTGTGGAGCATAACAAATAGCATGGAGGAAAAGGGGAGTTAGAGAGGAGAAGGGAGTTGAGGGAAATTGGAAGGGGAGGTGAACCATGAGAGACTATGGACTCTGAAAAACAATCTGAGGGGTTTGAAGAGGCGGGGGGTGGGAGGTTGGGGTACCAGGTGGTGGGTATTATGGAGGGCACGGATTGCATGGAGCACTGGGTGTGGTGCAAAAATAATGAATACTGTTATGCTGAAAAAAAAAAAAAAGAGGTGCTAGTTCCCTGGTATTCCAATTTCCCACATGAAGGAGCACCTGGAGAAGTTCCAACAAAGGCAGCATCCCAAGAGTGGATTATCCCACAGCCTCTGAACAAAAGGCTCGTGTGTGTTTATGAACCCCAGGTCTGAGGATAGACAGCAAGAGCAGGCAGGGCTAGAAGGGAGCAGGTGCTGTAGCCAAGACAGCCTTGGGGCTCAGGTGCTTACTTTAGTGTTGAGGATATGCATGTGAATACCTCCAGCCTGGGCTAAGGGGCACCCCATCTTCCCAGTCCTTGCTTGTCCTTCTCTCCAGAAAACTGCAGTGAGGGAACAACCAGGATTTCAAAATCAGCAAAAGAGTGTTTGAAAAGTTAGGAATAATCAACAATTTGAAAAAAAAAATGTATAAGAAAACTGCTTGTTTAGATACCAAATTGGTGAATATCCAATAGACATTACCTGTTCCACCAGAGAGAAATTATTTGCCTCTCTGCTAGGTAAAAATATTTGAATTAACCTTTGCCTCTCAGAGTTGTAAATTGCTCAGACAATAAAAGTCATGTCTAACATTGCATTGAAAAGAAAAAAGAAACTGTGCTCTCTTACCTGTTTCCAAGTTTGAAGTAATTTTTCTGACATTATGAAATGTGGTTATTCTGACCTACCTTACAGGGTTGTTGTAGTAAATAAGATATTGTTTGTTAAGCCTATACAAATTATATAATGATCATTCACATGCCAGGTGCTTTTAGGATCAGTAGATTGCCATGGTTTCTCTTCCATAACCCTTACAGCCTGACTCTTCTATGCTATTCAACCGAAATGTTCTGTTGGAAGGGACATCCCGATAGCTAAGTTAATTGGCCTATTTTCGTATATTGCTATTAACCTATTTCCCTCTAGTATTTGACCCAATTAAATATCTCCTACTTCTTGAAACTTTCTCCATCTTTGATATCTTTTTCCTAATTCCTGTCCCTTCTCACCACATCGTGTTTCCTGACTCGCTGTCCTCTTGTTTCCATTTCCACGTGAGCATCCCTGCAGAGTTTAACTTAGTCTAGCTCCTTCTCTCCATGCTTTTATATCTCACACAGACAACCTATATTTCTAGTTGTCCCCTCAATACTAATTATGGGCATATTTCCAATTACATTTGGGAAATTTCTACCTGTACATTTTATCAGCGTATTACACTAAACCTATCTTATCTTACTATAATACCTCCTGCCTCAGGAATATTATTATTTAATTTCTGAGAAACAACCAGAATTCTAAGGCATTCAGGCTCAATGCTCTTCTCTATAATTTTTGAATCTTTTTTTGTTTTATTCACCATTTTTAATGAATTGCCCAAACTCTTTGACTTAAAATACTCCACACATTGTGGTTGACTGCAACTTTGGTGGTCCCCAATGAACTATGCCTCCAATATCCATGCATTTTGTAGTTCAGTGCGTGCAGTGCAGTTGGCCCTGAAATGCAGGCATTGCCTGTAGAGAATTTTAGAACTGTGATAAAATCAACTGAGAGTTGTTTGGTTTTTGTTATCACTACGTACTTCCATTTGAAACCATGTCAGTGAGGGCATGCTTCTCCCTGCTGGTGGCCCTCTCCCATTGCTTCCCCACTGGTTAGGCATCCTCCTGTAGTTACTTCAGGATGGACCATTAGCAAGCATGATGCATTCAAAGGCTGATAACACATACACACTAGAGCTTGTCCTCTTGGAATGTTTGCTCATTCCATGCTTCCATGCTGTCAGAAGCCCATGCCTCATGGTGATGCCATTTGGAAGGCAGCAGAGGAGCTCGCTTAACAGCCCCACCTGAGTCTTTTACTTCATCTGGTTATGTTGCAGACCTAGTAATGATCTTAAACTATACATCCCCCAAGATAATTTTTATCCATTGTAATAATAAAAAACAGAAAGGACATAAACATGGCTGATATAATCATGTTGTGGAAATACAACTGCAGTGAGAATTTGATTTCTTTAGGTAGACATCAGTTGAGTTAATGAATAATATAAAAGGTCTCTAGTAACTGGCATGAAGAATTGAGGATTTTCTAAACTTAATCTGACTTCATCAAATAAAAAGGCAGGAATTAATGGTTTTAAAATACCAATATGCTTATTTTCTTTCTTTTTTTTTTAAAGAAAATTTTCTAACAATTTATTTATTTTTAAAGATTTTATTTATTTATTGGACAAAGAGATCACAAGTAGGCAGAGAGGCAGGCAGAGAGAGAGGAGGAAGCAGACTCCCCGCTGAGCAGAGAGCCTGATGTGGGGCTCGATCCCAGCACCCTGGGATCATGACTTGAGCGGAAGGCAGAGGCTTAACCCACTGAGCCACCCAGGTGCCCCAATATTCTTATTTTCTGATATAAAGCTCAGCAAAATTTACCATATGTGCTGATCTACAAAAAAGTGAGTAAATTTGAATGACTTTAATAGTTCTTATGATTAAAAAAAATAAATTAAGCAATTCTGTTGTGAAAAATAAAAATGCCCAACATTCAATGTTCATAGATTTTAGGCAATAATTAATGCAATATTGATTAAACACTGAATTGAACACTGAGATATCAGAATGTGTGAAGATAAAGCAACAAGTAGACCCTGTCCTCAAGAAATTTTCACTCAGGGGCTTGGGTGGCTCATTTGGTTAAGTGTCTGCCTTTGGCTCAGGTCATGATCCCAGGGTCCTGGGATAGAGACTCACATCAGGCTACATGCTCCATGAGGAACCTGCTTCTCCTTCTGCCTGCCGCCCCCCCTGCTTGTGCTCTCTCTCTGTGTCAAATAAATAAATAAATAAAATCTTATTAAAAAGTTCAGCCATTTGAGTAGTTGGACATATGCATTTAACATTTTACTGTAAGACTTAGCAATGTTTAGTAAAAGAGAAAGAGAAATCTCAGAATCATGTGTTTAAGTGCTCAATAAATTATGCAAAAGAAAGGGAAGTGCCCACAATTCAGAAAAAATGAAATTTTCTTTTGGGCCCACCTGGAGAAATACTGAGATAAAATATTGGAATGTGGGGAAGTGTCAGACTGTATAAAATACCATGTGTATTCTGTGTTCACCTAACATCAGAGATGCTTGTTTTAATTGTAATTAAGTTAGGCATAGCATTAGGCGGCTATACCAGACAAAAAAATTTTTATATTTAAACATTCTTTCCCTTTTAATCAAAGTTATAAGCAATTTAGAAAGTTGTCTTAGGGGTGCCTGGGTGGCTCAGTGGGTTAAAGCCTCTGCCCTCGGCTCAGGTCATGATCCCAGGGTACTGGGATCGATCCCCGCATCAGGCTCTGTCTACTTGTAATCTCTGCCTGTCAAATAAATAAATAAAGTCTTAAAAAAAAAAAAAAAGAAAGAAAGAAAGTTGTCTTAAATAGTATGGATCATTCATTCTGTAGGGGTAGAAAAACTTTTCCTTCTTACCTTCTAGGTTCTCTGGCTGGTCTAATGGTTAAATTGATATGACACATTAACTGGAGAAAAAGAAATCTCGCAAAGTGCTGTGAAGCTCTTGGACAGGCATTTGGGGCTTATATGTTATCCTGAGCTAAGGAGAAGGGGCTGGGGTCTGGGACTTTGAAGGGAAGGAATGCACTTCACGGGATAATAGGACCAGATGTTTGGTAATTCGATGTCTGCCCTGCTAAACAGGTGGGTCTCTCAAATAAAATTTATCTCTGCTAAAACCTTCTTATACTAGGAAAGACCCCCAATTTAGGTTCTTCTATATATAGTTAAAGGAGAGGCATTTTTTTTTTTTTTTGAGCCTCCAGGGTCTTGATTGCTTTCATCTCAAAATAGTCCACAAATCAAAGTGGCTCATCTTGAGGGGCCTGCCCTTGCCCTCTATAATGACAATAGGTCTTCCTGGTTTGAGTCCTCATCTAAATTCTTTTAGATAGTCAAGGGAGAAGTGAAAAGCTCTTCTTGAGTCTATTGGATTTGATTGCCTTGATTGTTGAGCTTTGAGGAGATAACCCACATGCCAAAGTGGCACATTCTGGGGCGGCATGCCCTGAACTTTCATCAAGTCACTTTACAGATGATTATGAATGGGCTCTTACTCAGCCATAGGCACCCTGTGAGGCCCTGGGGATGTAAGAATGAGGGAGGTAAACATACTTTGCCTCATGGAGCCAGGAATCTGGAGGATAAGACAACTAAATTAGTGCTTATAATACAGTGGGCTACAATGAGGCAATTAAAGATGATATATAAACAAAGAGGTGAAGCCAACTTTGGTAAATGAGCATCAGAGAAGGTTTACTGGGAGTGAAATGACAGTGAAGTGAGGGCAAGTGGGGATGTGAATGGATATCATGCTTCAGGGCTCTGTATTTGTCCTGGTTTGTCTAGTTCAATAGCTCAGCTAACACATATTCAGAAAGTACTAAAACAAGATGCAGTGGCTGATGATTGGGCTGTTGAGATGGAAAGTCAAGACTTGGATGGAGAAAACAAATCATGGGGATTCAGTGTTTGCCAAGCACTGTGTGCTCAGAATTTGAATACTGGTTTCTGAACACATTGGACTGAAGGAGCTCAGAGTGGGTATTTCACTTAGCCTGATGACTGATGACTGAGCTAGACTGAGCCATGAATCTACTGTACTTGGTATTTTTTAGGTACTTTGATGAAGACCTAGAAATCTATAAAAATTAAGTCTTAAGCGGGGATAAATTAAACTATATGATTAGCAGTGCCTACAACATAAAAAACACTGATAAATACATCCCTAATCATTGAAAAATAGACATTTTTATTATACTTGTGAATGAAAGCAAAATAAAATGTTAATTAACAAAATTAAAATGAACTTCATGAACTTCATGGACTGAAGCAACTGTCCTTAATACAAAATTTAATAGTGAAAAATGTAGCAGATTGTATGAAATTTATATAAATTTATATAATATAATGGTCATACTGAAATGGCAGTACTTTCTCAAAATGAGTCAGCATTACACTGTTGTAAAAGTAAGTAAAGGCATTACTTAGATTGAAGTATTAATTCCACTGGTCTCATTGCATTTATCAGAACCTCTGCACAATTGTGCTTAGTGCACTAATCTTAGTGCTTAGTGCAACATTTAAAGAGTGGGTGTGACAAAATTGAATATATATGCAGAAAGGCATTCAGAGCAATACAAGTGTAAAACTATTTAATGTGAAGAATCCAGTGACCCATTCTTACTCTCAAATATATGGTTCTTTATGACTAGAGAATTGATTTTCATTGCTGAGAAGAACTTTCCTCAAGAAGAACAGCACTACTTTGTCAGTGAAACTGTAGGTCCTGGCCTTGATTTTGGAAATTCATTATACTTCTGTAATTTATGACCTTAGAAAAATAGGAATAGGAAAATGATTTATGAAGAAAGTGTGAATGGTACTAAGATTTCACTTTGTAAAGTAATTTCTTATTTTCTATTTGGTTTAAGTCCTGATTTATTATATAATTTTATATATATTCATGCATCAGTAGTATTTTATAAGTTGAATAGTAGTGCTTTATAAATTTTATGTATTTATTTTTTAATTTAAATTTTAGGTAGTTAACATATAGTGCAATATGGTAGTGCTCATTATAGCAAGTGTCCTCCTTAATCCCCATTACCCATCTAGCCCATCCCCAGCCACCTCTCTCTGTTAACTCTCAATTTGCTCTCTATCCTTAAGAGTCACTTACGGCTTGTTTCCTACTCTCCTTTTTTTTTTTTTTTTCCTCTTTTCCGCCTTCTTGTATGTTCACCTGTTTTCTTTCTTAAATTCCACATATGGGTGAAATCACATGGTGTTTCTTTCTCTGACTGACTTTGACTTTCACTTTGTGTAATACATTCTAGCTCCATCCACACCCTTGCAAATGGCAAGATTTTGTTCTTTTTGATGGCTGAGTAATATTCCAGTGTGTGTGTGTGTGCGCCACGCGCGCACGAGTGTGTGTGTGCACCACGCGCGCGTGAGTGTGCGCGTGCGCGCAAGTGTTTGAATCTCACATCTTCTTTATCCATTCATCAGTCAATGGACATTTGGACTCTCTCCATAGTTTGGCTACTGTTGATAATGCTATCAGCATCAGGATGCATATATCCTTCCAAATCTGTATTTTTTTATCCTTTGGATAAATACCTGGTAGTACAGTTGCTGGACTATAGGATAGCTCTATTTTTTAACATTTTGAGAAACCTCCATACTGTTTTCCAGAGTGGCTGTACCAGTTTACATTCTCACCAACTGTGCAAGTGGATTCCCCTTTCACTTCATCCTCACCAACACACCTGTTGTTTCTTGTGTTGTTAATTATCGTCATCCTGCAGGTGTGAGATGGTATCTCATCATGGTTTTGATTTGCATTTCCCTGATGATGAGTGAGGTTGAGCATCTTTTGCTGTGTCTGTTAGCCATCTGGATGTCTTTTTGGAAAATTGTCTATTCATGCCTTCTGTCCGTTTCTTAACTGAGTTGTTTTTTGGGTGATGAGTTCAATAAGTTCTTTGTAGGTTTTGGTTACTAACCATTTATCAGATAAATTGTTTGCAAATATCTTCTCCTATTCTGTAGGTTGCCTTTCAGTTGTGCTGATTGTTTCCTTTGCTGTGCAGATGTTTTTATCTTGATGAAGTCTTGATAATTCATTTTTGCTTTTGTTTCCTTCCCTGTGGTGACATGTCTAGCAAGAAGTTGCTACAGCCAAGGTCAAAGAGGTTTCTGCCTGTGTTCTACTGTAGTATTTTGATGGTTTCATGTCACAGTAAGGTATTTCATCAACTTTGAATTTATTTTTGTGTGGTGTAGGAGAGGGGTCCAGTTTTATTCTTCTGTATGTTGCTGGCTAGTTTTCCCAACAGCATTGGTTGAGTGACTGTCCTTTTTATTCTTACCTGTTTAGTTGAAGATTAGTTGACCATATAGTTGAGGGTCCATTTCTGGGTTCTCTATTCTGTTCCATTGATCTATGTGTCTGTTTTTGTGACCATACTGTTTCAGATTACTACAGCTTTGTAATATAGCTTAAAATCTGGAATTGTGATGCCTCCAATTTTGTTTTTCTTTTTCAGTCTCATTTTGGTTATTCTGGGTCTTTTATGGTTCCATTAAAATTTCAGGATTGTTTATTCTAGCTCTGTGAAAAAATGCTGGTGGTATTTTGATGGGGTTTGCATTGGCAAGAAAGAAGTCAAACTTTCACTATTTGCAGATGACAGGATACTCTATGTAGAAAACCTGAAACGATCCACCAAAAAATTGCTAGAACTTGTACATGAATTCAGCGAAGTCAAAGGATATAAAATCGATGTACAGAAATCTGTTGTATTTCCATACACCAATAACAAAGCAGCAGAAAAAGAAATCAAGGAATTGATCCCGTTTACAACTGCACCCAAAATAATAAGACACCTAGGAATAAATCTAAGTAAAGATGTAAAAGATCTGTATTCTGAAAACTATAGAGCACTTATGAAAGAAATTGAAGAGGACACACAGAAATGGAAAAGCATTACATGTTCACAGATTGGAGGAACAAACATTGTTAAAATATCTATACTACCCAAAGCAACCTATAAATTTTAAAGTTAAGAACAAACAGGGAACATAGACATATTTTTATGACTTGAAGTCTCACAGCAAAGTGACTGTCTTATTGGAAATGCTCAATAATAATAGTAATAATAATAAAATAATTCTCTTTTTCTACACCCCTCATCCCAAATTACATATGTAAATAAACAGTTCTTTGGTCTAAGAGATGTCCAGTTTATCTTTTTCATGAAATGGTACATTAAAATCCTAGCTGGAGGGCCTCCTAGTATTTTTATTCTACAGAACCAACCAGAGGTTGTAATGGTCATTGTCAACATGTCTTAATAGGCCCTTTTAACCTAATATTTGGAGCCATTCTTTTTACATTACTGCTTAAACTGTTCACAAGTATGGGCTGGAGAAGGCCAGGTACAGTTCCTGTGGCTAGTTTGCAGTAAAGCTTTCAGGAAAAGTGGAACTATTATAAACTAACATGTTTCTCCTTTCCTCAAATTTTCCTGAATTGTCTATTTCTTGAGAAGCAGAGGCATATTTTTAGACTTTGCATTGGTTTCCAGTCTAGTGACCTTTTTACTAGAAACTCAAGAACACTCAGTAAGATGCTGTGCTTTGCTTTGAGAATTTAAATGTGCAAACACATGTGGACAGCAGGGGTCATAGTTGTTTTAGATTAACATCAGAAAACTGGTGTGCAAGTAATATTTTGTTTGTTTTGCCACTGTTTTTAGATTTAAAGAATAATTGCTATAAAAGCTGAGTTTGGTTTGAAAATGCAGCCTTGGGCCATATGAAGAGGCTTAAAATCTTGTCTTCCCTGCTTTCTACATATTTGCATAATTGTTTTAACATTCCTTTAAAAAAAAACTGGTTTTCAGAGACAAGAAGTTTTCATTCTTAGACAGCTAGAATCTGAATGGTGGTATTCTTTTCATCACTGTTGAACCAAACAGGAATTTTCATTAGGAACTTTTAAAATTTCTAATCAAAGTTCCTGAAAATATTTTTTGAATAAATGAGTTTCATATTTTATGATGCCGTAAAAATTATTTTTTCTCCACTTTGAAGAAATGAATGAAGTTTCTGGATTATCCATTTTGCATTAAAACTCCAGTTGCTAGGAAATTATTGCTGTAACTTGTTATTTGCCAGTGATTGGTTGGACTAGGTAAGTTTACCCAAGTGTCTGCAGTACTTACTGTAATATACATCATGGGAGCTCACAGGGCAATGCTAATTTAATACAGTATTTGATGCAACAAATTGCATACTTAGTTCATAACTCACTGATTTAAACATATTTGTAAGAAATCAGTGTACTGCATAAACACAGAGGGCGACACTATTTATTATGGATTAAAAGAAGATAATAAGGGTCACCTGGGGATAATAAGGGTCGCCTCAGTGCGTTAAAGCCTCTGCCTTTGGCTCAGGTCATGATCCCAGGGTTCTGGGATCGAGCCCCGCATCAGGCTCTCCGCTCAGCGGGGAGCCTGCTTCCTCCTCTCCTTCTGCGTGCTTCTCTGTGATCTCCATCTGTCAAATAAATAAATAAAATCTTAAAAAAAAAGAAAATAAAACACTGATGAAGATAATGCAGTAATTGCAGCTCATATTCCTGGTAAGAATGAAAACCAGTTCAGCTCTTTGGAAGAACTCTCTCAGCAGGACCCACCAAAGCAGGTTGTACCCATCCCTACTCACTCTGCTCTTAGAATATACCCCACAACATGCTGAAGGTAATACAATCTGTAACAGCAAAAGCTATCTGAACGTCCATCAGTGCATATTATCTTTAGTATAAAGCTAAAAAGACAAAGAAGGCAATGAGTTTATTTTACTCATAGTAGATGGCTGGATGTTCTCGATGCCTGGCAATATCTTACTCAGTTTTTTCTGTGATTTAGTATGTGACTCTTGATGCAGGTCCACATTATAACTGTACCAGGGCACTTCGTGTTGCTTAAGTTAAGAACAATTTATTCATTTTAACTAAACTTCCAGGAGACTGATAAATTAATTAAGATAGATGTATTAATTAATTTATAGTGAGTCATGATTTTCATTAACTGGAATATTCAAGTCCCTTGTTTAGGTAAACTCTTCTATTATTGTCGTATTAATAATAGAAGGTAGTTTTAATGAGTGTTGAATGAATGCAAAGGCAGGTGGATAACAGTGAGTAGTTTCTGTTTAGAATGTGTTGGTGCCAGTGATTCATTTATTTCAAAGAGTATCCCCGCCCCCCACCCCAGATGCCTGTGCCAGCACATCTCCCAGGTATGGTCTCATGTTCTGGAGGGTGCTATGTAGAAATGCTTGCTCTTAACTCTGTGGGCTTCCTGTTTCTTATGTACAGGCTGATCATTCTCTCTCTCATTTTTTTTTCCTCTTTACATTGCCTACGGAGAACCGTGCCAATGAAGTTTCAATCAACTGTAGATGCTTCTTAGTTCTGTTTACTGAAGATGATATCCAGATTACCTTGGGAGATACACAGAGATTTTTGTTGTTGTTGTTGTTTTTGTCATACATTTAATGATCTTTTAGTATATTCCCCCATGTGATGAACCCTATCTTTTCATTGCTAGTGTGTTCAAAGAACCATTTCAGTTTCAAGTTCTTTAGGGCTAACTTGTGGTCCCACATATGAACCTCTGGTATTTTTGAAGTAGTTAAACTATTTTCATTTCTTTAAAACAGAATCATAAAGCTGAAAGAAACATTAATATTTTCTTTCCCCCATTCCAACTATATTAACAAAAAAACAGTTCAACTAGAAGAGATTATATTTTACTTTGAGGTATTTTCAGGGAAGGTAATAGTTACTCTCAGAACTTATCTCACTTTTTAAGTAGTTCCAGAATGGAGGAGAGAAAGTAATAGAACTAGCTATGAAGACAGAACAATACAACTAGTAGCATTGTTGGGAGAAACTCAGTTTCCAGTTAGCTTGGAGAAGCGTTTGATTTGAAAAACCATAGAGAAATTCCCTCATGCTACTCATCATCTTTGCTTGTCTGTTTTTAGTCAGGAAACCGTAGGAATCAGACACAACAGATTAAGGAATTGGTTACAAACCTACATACTGAGTTGCTATATTTTCTAAATATTCCTCAGAAGAGACTCTTAATTCCAGCCCAAGATCTTAGGACACACATTTATGCAACTGAGCAACACCCAAAAGAAGTCTATAACTTGTCACTATAGAACTAACTGCATGTAGCCATGATGTCCAGGTCAGCATGGGAGACACTATCACATTCATGGATGCAGACCATGCTGCATCTTTACAAGATGAAACTAAAGAAAGTATGTAAATGATGTTGAGGATAAAGTCAGAAAACATAGCAAGGCCAGGTGCAAATTGTTAAAGAGCAAGCATAAAAGGCAGGATAGATTAAAAAAAAAAATTTCCTTTTAGAGGATTTTGAGTATGGAACAAATATTTTCATTGAAGTTCATGATGATGCATGACAATGAGCAAAGGAAATTGATTTCAAACATATGAATGCTTGAATACAAAGCCATAAAAGTGGAGAAAAAGATTACTAAACTGATTTCCTGTTGACCTAGTTACTGGAATTGGTGACCATTATTAGATATAAAAATTACAAAAATTAATTGCTCATAACACCTTGAAAGGATTTCCAAAATATTACTGTTTATAAAATGTTTTATGCTTTCAGGGATGCTAGATTTTTGTTTTTAGATTTTCATTTAATGAAGATTCACTCATTCATTCTTGTATCCATTCAGTGCCTACTCTATTCTAAATGCTTGTGTCTCATTTATTCATTGAGTGAACACATTCATGAATAAGACTCACTCAATCACTCATCTATCCATTCAGTGTCTGTTCTATTCTAAATCTACTTTTACTTAGATATCTAAGAAAGAATCCATGTGCTTAAAGCATTATGACTCAGTAATAAATTTAGTAAAATAAATAACCAACTAAGTATAGTTTAGATTTCTCTGAAATTCATGCTAGAAGAGATGCATTAGTAACTTGTGCCTTAGAAGAAAGGACAGTAAATTCTTGTTATCAGGGAAGACTGTGGAGAGGAGGTCATATTTTAATTGGGTATTGAAAAATAAGTAGCGTTTCAATAGCAGGGAAAAGTGCCACAGGATGAAGTGTGGTGAGGTGGGAGAGAGCTAACTAGGAAATAGACCAATCTTTTATAAAGAGAGAAGCTGTAGTCATTTCTGTGACATTTACAAAACTGAGTTTAATATTGAATCTATAAACGTAACTGAGAACAAATTGTTTCAGAAACACATTTGATCTGGAGAGAATCTTGGAGATTATCTAGTTCAGTATCTCTCCCTACTCCACGCTGAAAACACCAGACCCATGTGTTTTTAATTAAGACCATACAACCAGATTGTTAGCTATGAACTAGCTCAGGTCATGATAGTTGGTCTGTAGCTATTTTAACCACTGCAGGTTAAAGAGAGACTGCTGGACAGTGTGACAGGGTGGAGATCCAAGGTAGAGGTTTTCCTCATTATTGATGATACAGAAGGCAATAATTGCTTCAGAGATATGTTGTGACCTAGATTTGATGCAAATCACTCCGCAATGTAGAGATATGCTAGGAGATGCATTTTCTGAGCATTTCTGGTTCCTGAATTGAATCATTCATAGCAACCACATATTTGTACAGTGTAGAGGCCCAGGACTGGCTACCCCAGAATATGCCATAATGGCATATTGATGATTTTCAATTAAAGTTAATTAAGAAACAGCAAGGGCAAGAGGAACTGGCCCTTTTTTCCCTCTGAAAGTAGGAAATAAATTTCTCAAGTGAAGGTACCCTTTCTGCAATGGGAGATAAAAACTTCATAATCACCAGAGAAAGGAAACTCAGAGCTGAGAGGCTGTATAAGCAAATCTTGTCACTTTTACAAGCCCAAATTCTGTTTAGCTTTCCTTACTAATTGAAGCTCCCAAACATAAGTATTCCTTGTCCTGTTGATTTCTCAGAGATTTCCATCTCTTTGTCTAAAATTCTAAAAACTGTTTGCCTGTCTTTTCTTTGGGTCTCAGCTTCATTATTGGGCCTCCATGTGCGTGACATTAAACTCTGTGTGTGTGTGTGTGTGTGTGTGTGTGTGTTTTCTCCTGTTAATCTGTCTCCTATCAATTTAATTCTTATACATGGTAGAAGAACCTTCAAGGGTACAGAACCATCTTTTTCTCCCCAGCAAGAGCTACGCAGTCAGAATTGTGTCCTCTTACCCACTTCCCCTCAACAGCTATTTCAGATGTTTCCCGGGTATTTGGGAATGGAAAGGTTGAGATGAAAGATCATGCTGGTAAAAGGTTAACGCTGGAATCCTGAAAAGCTAAATCCAAAGTTAAGAAGAGATAAGGAAATACTAATATGAGCAAAGGGAGGGAGAAAAAAGAGAAGAGAAAGGTCAGGCAGGGAGAAGCAGAGGCAAGGAGGAATGGAGGGGGAGCCTCAGTGGTACCCATTCCCAGCTAAGTTTTCCCTCTTGCCCAGATGTCTAATTTCACCTTTTTGTGTGACATCAGTGAGATCTGACTTTTTTTTGAGCTGGCTGCATAGACCTCTGCTGTGTGCTGACAAAGCAGCTTTGATCTGAAAAGTCATTTTACTTTATGACTCTTTTAACTCCAGAGTGTGAATAACTCCTCCATTTCCCTTTGAATTGGGTTTTTCCTACTTTCCTTCAAAACAAGACAAAAGAAAACAGGACAAGAAATCCCAAATGAAAAAAACCTTATCTTATACATTTTATTATTTGGGGAAAAGTGCTTACTTTCACCTTCCCACTTAGACTTGCTGAGTCAGGATTACCTCATTAAATTACTATAAGACAATGGAAACTGTCGGACATGTTCTTGAGTCTTTCATGCACAAGACCAATGTGTCTTAGAAAAGACTGAATTGCCTCTGGAACTGATAGCTGCATCAACAACTTGCCTCCTTCCATCTGTTGCAAAATCACCTTTCGGTTGAATGAACAACTTGAAAATCTGAAGAACAGATGAGTTATCCTTAATGGTTTTCTTTTCCCTCTGCATTACTCTATTGTCATTAAAGTGGGCAGAGGATCTTGACAGGGATGCTGAAATGAGCATTTTCTATAAGGAGGAAAAAAATCAGTGTAGACACCATGCTGGGACAATAGGCACATAACTTTCTTATTGACCAAGGCTTCTGTCAGGACAAGGAACCATAATAAATCTTTCTAACTGGGAAGAAAATGTGTGTACTTAACTAATCTGAGACTAAACAAGATATAAGGAATATGTTTCAATTAAAAATGCTTTTCTTTTTATGAACATGAATTTATAAATATTATATATGCTGGCATTTTAAGTTATTTACAAATAACTTACTTACAAATTATAAATATGAATGTATAAGGCACATCACAACCAGCCAAACATTATTTTGACTATGAAATATCATATGTCCTGTTTAATAAAAATTGATTTGCCTGCTGCTCTTTGAGAGGAGTATTTTCATTTTTGTGAAGTTTTTAGCAAATAGATAAACAAAAAATGAACACATAGGAAAACGGTTGGATTGTCAGAATGTCCAAGATGTTCAGTAACTGGAATCTTTTTTTTTCTTTTTTTAAAGATTTTATTTATTTATTTGACAGATCACAAGTAGGCAGAAAGGCAGGCTGAGAGAGAGGAGGAAGCAGGCTCCCTGCTGAGCAGAGAGCCCGATGTGGGGCTTGATCCCAAGACCCCGGGATCATGACCCGAGCCCAAGGCAGAGGCTTTAACCCACTGAGCCACTCAGGCGCCCCAGTAACTGGAATCTTACTGTAGACTTGCAGTAGATTTGGAAAGACCAAAAACAGCTTAATCCAGGTTTTAGTGTCTTGGAAAGAGGAACCTTTTGGGGAAGATTAGTTCCTGGGCAGCGAGGGTGCCAGGAACACCATATAGCCATGTCACCAACCCTGCCCTGCTTAATCTACTGAAAATCATGGGTTAATGCCCCTATTTCTGTCCCTTTCTTTTCTAAAAGGAAGGAATCATCTAAAAGCCTCATTATCCTCATGGACTCACAGTGGGTTCCTCCACATCAAGGACTCCCTGCAGGCAATTTGAATCAGGCAAAGGAAAGTGAGACAGAGCACTCAGCAAGCCTGCTCCCCAGTGCTGCCCCCGATGCCAGGTGTATACTCAGCTCTGCAGACTTGCTTGCAGTGGATCTCTCGTGTTTTAACAACAAGTCCTGACACTGGTATATATGGAATTCTTCCTTTTCTTCGGCATTTAAGACTAGCCCTTCCCAAATGGCTGTCTCCGGCACCCTGTACTGTAGTAGAGACACCAGGAAAGAGGGATTCGGTGTCAGATGTTGATTTCCACATACAGTATCATTCCCTAGATTATTACTTAGCTTTTGAGGACCTCATTCTCTTTATCTGTAAATAGGAAGACTGAGAGCTATACTGTATAACAGTTTAAAGAAATAGGTACATTAGATAAAATACATAAAAAGTGCTTAAATATTCTAGATATGTGGCAAGGTTTCCAGAAAATAGTAGCAAATACTTGTTTGTATGAGAAAGTTGGCTTTGGGTTCTCAAAGTGTTTATTATTATTATTATTATTGTTATTATTATTTTTTAATTAAGACACTTGGTCAGATTTCCTCATTTGCTAATAAACAAGCAAAGCACTATAGTAAATGTATATTCAAAGTACATTTTCTTTAGGCCCTGATTTAAATAATCAGTATTTTATTGGGTATTTTATGGAATACCCAAGACTAATCTTATAGAATGAGCTTGCTAGTATGAAATTTAAACAATACTGGCTCAACATTTGAACGCATTCTTTTTTCTTCTAAAATTATAGTTTATACACAATGGAAATGAAAAATGATATGAAGAGGAATGTTGCAGCCCTGTGGTCTCTGTTCTTTCATAAAAGGAACATCTGCTTTTTACACCCTTAGAATCACATTGCTGACTACTGAAACCTGCCTTTTCTTTTTTTTTGAGAAAACAAAAAATTAAGATTTCAAGTCTGTTACAATAAAAAGAATGTACTTTAAGTTTATTCAAATCATGAGGTACTAAGAAAATTTGCATTAATTTAAAGCCATTTAGTCCTCCCAGGACTTTGGCTGGAGTTTAATATAGATTGTTTTCATACATGTGCCAGCAACTCTTGCTCTACTTGTCATTGGTCCAGTGTTGTGATTATTGATAAAGTGATTTAAGAGCAGAGATTTGCAGCTAAGGTAGGTTCACAGAATTTGTTGTCTAAGGAGAGGTCTGACTAAAATGTTATATGACTATGACTAATAGAAGAGAAATGGTCATTCCATTCATCTGTTACCTTCCTTCACTTGGAGAATTAAGACATATATATATGTATCTGTCTTGATATATATATCTATAGATACATAATATATTGTATATAATATATATTGTATATATTGTATATGTATCTATAATATATAATATACATATATATCTATATAATATATAGTATATTATATAATATATAATATATATTATTATATAAAATATATATATTTCTATATATATATCTATAGAAAACTTGCATTAATTTAAAGCCATTTCGTCCTCCCAGGACATTGGCTGGGAGATATATATATCTTATAGATATATATTATCTATAGGTATATCTATTATACATATAAATATATTTATATGTATAATAGATATACCTATAGATAATATATATCTATCTATATATCTATTATATATATTATAGATACATATTATAAATAAATATAATATATCTATAATATATATTATAGATATATATAATTAAATACATATATTAACATATATATTAATATATATATTAAATATATATTAAATTAAATATATAATAAATAAATAAACATTAAATATAAATTAAATTAAATATATGTATAATATATAATATATAATATATTATATATTATATATAATATATATAATATATATAGATAGATAGATATATATATCTCCCAGGACATTGGCTGGGAGATATATATATCTATAGATATATATTATAAAATTTATATAATATATTATATATATTATATTATATATATTATATATATATAATGACATACATATAATATATATCTATAGATATATATTATATCTCCCAGCCAATGACATACATATAATATATATCTATAGATATATATTATATCTCCCAGCCTATGTCATTATATATATATATATATATAATGACATACATATAATATATATCTATAGATATATATTATATCTCCCAGCCAATGACATACATATAATATATATCTATAGATATATATTATATCTCCCAGCCTATGTCATTATATATATAATATATATAATATAATATATATAATATATTATATAAATTTTATAATATATATCTATAGATATATATATCTCCCAGCCAATGTCCTGGGAGGACTAAATGGCTTTAAATTAATGCAAATTTTCTTAGTACCTCATGATTTGAATAAACTTAAAGTACAGATATATGTGTGTGTGTGTATATATATATATTCATATTGATATAGATATATACATATATATCATAGTGTCCCAGAAAGAACATGGTGTCTCAGTTAAGGGAGAGTGGAAGACAATGGTCTGAGCTCCTCTTTGCCACTGGTCACTGTGCATTTTTGGATCCTGGGATTGTAAGTAAGTGAATTTAAATTTGAGTTGCTGAGAGAAGGGGTTTCAGTTGTCTAATTGCACTGCCAGAACCTTGAAAGTGCATTCCCAAACTCATGTGTTGAATCCTAACCCCGACTTTCTCAGAGTGGACTTTATTTGTACTTATGATCTTTACAGAGCTAATGAGGGTCTGTAAATAATCAAGGTACGATAAGGTCTCTAGGATAAACCCTAACCTGCTAAGACTGATATCTGTACAGAAAGGAGATGTTTGGAAAGAGACACACATATAGGGAGAATGCCATGTGAACAGTGAAGACAGCCACCTATAAGCCCAGCAAAGAGGCCTGGAACTGAATTTTCCTCACAGAAGAGCTAACTGTGCCAACAACTTGATTTTGGATTTCTAATCTCTAGAATTTTGAGACAATAAATTTCTGTTGTTTAAACCACACAGATTATGGTACTTTATGGTACTTCAGTAAAAAAGTACAAATACAACTACAAATATAAATACAAAAATACAATACAATACAATACAAATACAAAAACAAATACAACTACTTATTAGCTTTGTACCACTTGGACAGATTATTTATTTTTAAAAAGCTCTCCCCATTGTAAATGAGAATGAGAAAAGCTTTAAGTGAATGAATTCTGAAGTGGTTCTTGGGTTCATATTCTAGCTTTGCCACTTACAAGTGTAATCTTGAGCAAGTTGCTTACCATGTCTCAGACTCAGTGTTTTCGTTTGTATCCATCTCATAGTTTTGATGAAAGATTGAATGAGTTAATGTGTACAAAGTTGGAAGAGCTGTATCTGATACTTGCTAAGTGCTCAATAAATGTCAACAAATATTAGTCACTTGGAGGATAAGTTAGTGTCTATAAAACATATAGTGTAGTTCCTGGTACATAATAAATTCCTGGTAAATGTTTACTTTTATATTAGTTTCTTCTTACTCATCATTGTAAGTAGTCCTAGTAACATTAAAAGAAATTGAAAGTTCTCAAGAAATAAATGAATGACTAAAATCATAAAAGATGGCAACTGAAATAAAATTGCCCATTAAGGTTTTTATTAATATATAATTATTTGTCATATTGCCTATAATATCTTAAAAAGTTGCCATTATTTACTCATACTCAACAATCTACACTAAGTTTTGAAGATCTTATTCATGTCTTTACTTTTCTTTTGTTTCTTTAAATGAATGTGCCATGGTTTTTACATTTTTCCTTCATCAGCCTCAGGGAGGAAATCTTCAAGACAATACTGTGTAGGATGATGCCAGTTTCCTTTACATTTGCTCTTTTTGTTTTCCCTTTTCTCTCTTCCCTAAAATAGTGTTAAAACTGGGAGTATCTCTCTTACATGTATACTTGATGAAATGAAGCTAGAAAGACTGTGTGAGTCATTAACATCATGGGTTCTGAAATTAAGACAAAATAATTCTTAGTAAATGATTTCAACTATCAAAAAGAAATGACCTTTGAACAGATTCAAAAGGGAACAAAAGAAGACAGTGCTTTGTGACTGAAAGTATTTTATCTTTTAACTTTTAATCCATATCTCTATTAAGGCATCAACACTTTTTATTCAGGAAGAGATTTCTTACACTTCAGCCCTTTATAAGGAAAAGTTACAGCAATTGGGTTGGGAAATAAGGTGGGTCTCAGGTAGAGCTGTTGAGCACAGGGTAGATCAGCCAACACTCAGCAATTGCATAGTGAGTATATTGTGTTTGCAGTGTTGTGGGGAGAAGTCATTTCCACCATGAAGAGCAGCGTGTGGTTTCCTTATTTTTCATTGTTTTTGTTTTTTTAGAACAAAGTGTACCAGTACCCAGCTGGAACACAGATGCCCTACTTAGAGGGATATCTGAAGGGTTAAGTTGAGGGGCTATTTACAAAGATGTGGACAGGAGTAAGAGAACCAACAAGAAGCGCAGGCTTGGGAAATTGAAAAGTGAAAAGCCACAGGATATGTCGCTCTGAGGGGAGTTGTGGCTGTAGACAAGATTAAAAGACTAAACAGCATGTGGAAGGAAGGGACCCAGAGGATAAATTCCTTGACCTACTTGTGTTTCTACCATTTGATGCCAGCCAGAGCCTTCCAGAGGGTAGACACCAGAGGGCAAGGGAAATTTGTGACAACAGTCCTTGCCAGTCAGCATCCCAAGGCAAAGAACAGGGCATAGAAAGGCTGAAGATGGATCTCAAGGGGTAAACTAAGATTAAGCTGCATGCAAAAGCTTTGTTATTCTAAGTTAAAATGGCACCTTAGATATGAAACCATCACACGTTGATTAGAAGAGCAGTGACCATTTCTCAATACTCAGATGTGGTTTTGAATTGATTCTTCTACATTCAACATCTCAATCCACAAAAATCTGTCCAAATGTTGTTCCTTCCTGTTGTAAGCTATTAAATTTGTCACAAGTGAGTACTTTACTGATGCTGCAGCTGAATATTCATCCTCTGTTGGTCATTTACGATGCACCTAGAAGTTGCTGACCCTGGATTTAACCATCATTCTTGTATGGAGGTTGGGAGAAACAGAAGATAACAGTGCTTTGCTGAAGAGTGAGACTGACATGATGTTGAGTGACAGATTGTATGCCCATCTTGTAATAATTATTTATGTTGTCTTAGTCATAACATGGGATTAATCACTCAAGGCTTGGTAGCTTGATTTCCACAGCCAGGAGTAAATAAAAGGTAAACCAACAACATGGTGAGTAACTAGAGTGTGACTCTGAAGTGTCACTTGCCAGTGTTTGAACTACAGCTCAGCAGTGAACTAGGGTATAAGCTTGGACAACAACCTTAGCATTTTAAAGTTTCCTTTCCAGATCTGGAGTCAAAATGGCAGAGAAGTAGCAGGCTGAGATGACATCTGATAGCAGGAAATCAGCTAGATAGCTTATCTAACCATTGCAAACACCTACAAATCCAACGGGAAATCGAAGAGAAGAAGAACAACAATTCTAGGAACAGAAAATCTATCACTTTCTGAAAGGTAGGACCTGCGGAGAAGTGAATCCAAAGGGATGGGAAGATAGACCGTGGGGGGCTAGGGTGCGTGGCTCCTGGAAAGCGGCGGAGCAATGGAGCACAAAATCAGGACTTTTAAAAGTCTGCTCCATGAAGGGACATTGTTCCAGAGGCTAAACCGGGAGGAAGCCCATGCGGGGTCAGCATAACCCCAGGTCCGACGGGGTCACAGAAGGACCGGGGTTGTCTAAGTGTCACAGAGCTCACAGGTATTAGAGTGGGGAAGCCAGCTACAGCAACAAAGCTGAGGAGTGAGCTCTCAACTCGGGCTTAACTTGAACCAGTTGCAGGCTAGGTGAGCTCAGAGCGCTGCAGGAGGCCACGGAGACAGAAGCCCTCGGGAGCTTTTCTCCAAGTGTGAGCGATTGAGCACTTTCCTCCAAGCGCAATCAGAGGCCACGGAGACGGGCGGTTGGGTGCTTTTCTCTGAGGGCGCACTGAGGAGCGGGACCCTGAGCTCTCGACCCCTGCAGGCCAGAGATTGGAAGGCTGCCATCTTTGTTTCCGTCCTCCAAAACTCTACGGAAAGCACTCAGGGAACAAAAGCTCCCAAAAGCAAACCAGAGCAGATTACTTAGCCCAGACCCTGGTAAGGGCGGTGCAATTCCGCCTGGGGCAAAGAGACTTGAGAATCACTACAACAGGCCCCTCCCCTAGAAGATCAACAAGAGACCCAGCCAAGACCAACTTCACTCACCAAGGAAAACAGCAGAATTCCAGAGGAGGAGAAAGCAAATATTATCTGGACAAAATGATAAGGCAGAAAAACTCACCACACACACAAAAAAAGAAGAGGCAGTACCGAAGGCTGGGGACTTAATCAATACAGACATTGGTAATATGACAGATCTAGAGTTCAGAATGACAATTCTCAAGGTTCTAGCCAGGCTCGAAAAAGGCATAGAAGATATTAGAGAAACCCTCTCCAGAAAGATAAAAGCCCTTTCTGGAGAAATAAAAGAACTAAAATCTAATCAAGTTGAAATAAAAAAAGCTATTAATGAGGTGCAATCAAAAATGGAAGCTCTTACTGCTAGGAAAATGAGGCAGAAGAAAGAATTAGTGACATAGAAGAACAAATGACAGAATAAAGAAGCTGAGCAAAAGAGAGACAAACAAATACTGGACCACGAGGAGAGAATTCAGGAGATAAGTGACACCATAAGACGACACAACATTAGAATAATTGGAATTCCAGAAGAAGAAGAAAGAGAGAGGGGAGCAGAAGGTATATTGGAGAGAATTATTGTAGAGAATTTCCCTAATATGGCAAAGGGAACAAACATCAGGAGATGCTAAGAACACCCCTCAAAATCAACAAAAATAGATCCACATGTCGTCACCTGATAGTAAAATTTACAAGTCTTAGCAAAAAAGAGAAATTCATGAAAGCAGCCCGGGAAAAGAAGTCTGTAACATACAAGGGTAAACACATTAGATTGGCAGCGGACCTATCCACAGAGACCTGGCAGGCCAGAAAGAGCTGGCATGATATATTCAGAGCACTAAATGAGAAAAACATGCAGCTAAGAATACTATATCCAGCTAGGCTATCATTGAAAATAGAAGGAGAGATAAAGAGCTTCCAGGACAAACAAAAATTGAAAGAATTTGCAAACACCAAACCAGCTCTACAGGAAATATTGAAAGGGGTCCTCTAAGCAAATAGAGACCCTAAAAGTAGTAGATCAGAAAGAAACAGAGACAATATTCAGTAACAGTCACCTTACAAGCAATACAATGGCACTAAATTCATATCTCTCAATAGTTACCCTGAATGTTAATGAGCTAAATGCCCCAATCAAAAGACACAGGGTATCAGAATGGATAAAAAACCAAAACCCATCAATATTCTGCCTACAAGAAACTCATTTTAGACCTGAAGATACCTCCAGATTTAAAGTGAGGGGGTGGAAAACAATGTACTATGCAAATGGACATCAGAAGAAAGCTGGGATGGCAATCCTTATATCAAATCAATTAGATTTTAAGCCAAAGACTATAATAAGAGATGAGGAAGGACACTATATCATACTCAAAGGGTCTGTCCAACAAGAAGACCTAACAATTTTAAATATCTATGCCCCTAACATGGGAGCAGCCAACTATATAAACCAATTAATAACAAAATCAAAGAAATACATCAAAAATAATACAATAATATTAGGGGACTTTAACACTCCCCTCACTGAAATGGACAGATCATCTAAGCAAAAGATCAACAAGGAAATAAAGGCTTTAAATGACACATTGGACCAGATGGACATCACAGATATATTCAGAGCATTGCATCCCAAAGCAACAGAATATACATTCTTCTCTAGTGCACATGGAACATTCTCCAGAATAGACCACATCCTGGGTCATAAATCAGGTCTCAATTGGTATCAAAAATTGGGATCATTCCCTGCATATTTTCAAATCACAATACTCTGAAGCTAGAACTCAGTCACAAGAGGACATTTGGAAAGAACCCAAATACATGGAGGCTAACAGCATCCTTCTAAAAAATGAATGGGTCAATCAGGAAATTAAGGAGGAATTGAAAAAATTCATGGAAACAAATGATAATGAAAATACAACAGTTCAAAATCTGTGGGAAACAACAAAGGCAGTCCTGAGAGGAAAATATATAGTGGTACAAGCCTTTCTCAAGAAACAAAAAAGGTCTTAAATACAGAACCTAACCCTACACCTAAAGGAGCTGGAGAAAGAACAACAAAGAAATCCTAAACCCAGCAGGAGAAGAGAAATCATAAAGATCAGAGCAGAAATCAATGAAATAGAAACTAAAAAAACAATAGAATAAATCAACGAAACTAGGAGCTGCTTCTTTGAAAGAATTAATAAGATTGACATATCCCTGGCCCGACTTATCAAAAAGAAAAGAGAAAGGACTGAAATCAATATAATCATGAATGAAAGAGGAGACATTACAACCAACACCAAAGAAATACAAACAATTATAACAATATACTATGAGCAGCTCTTCGCTAACAAATTTGAGAATCTGGAAGAAATGGATATATTTCTAGAGACATATAAACTACCACAACTGAACCAGGAAGAAATAGAAAACCTGAGCAAACCCATAACCAGTAAGGAGATTGAAACAGTCATCAAAAATCTCCAAACAAAAGTCCAGGGCCAGACGGCTTCCCAAGGGAATTCTACCAAACATTTAAAGAAGAATTAATTCCTATTCTCCTGAAACTGTTCCAAAAAATAGAAATGGAAGGGAAACTCCCAAACTCATTTTATGAGGCCAGCATCACCTTCATCCCAAAACCAGACAAGGATCCCGTCAAAAAAGAGAATTACAGACCAATATCCTTGATGAACACAGATGCAAAAATTCTCACCAAAATACTGGCCAATAGGATCCAACAGTACATTAAAAGGATTATTCACCACACCAAGTGGGATTTATTCCAGGGCTGCAAGGTTGGTTCAGCATCCGCAAATCAATCAATGTGATACAATACATTAATAAAAGAAAGAATAAGAACCATATTATACTCTCAATAGATGCTGAAAATGCACTTGAAAAAGTGCAGCATCCTTTCCTGATTAAAACTCTTCAAATTGTAGATATAGAGGGCACATACCTCAGTATTATCAAAGCCATCTATGAAAAACCCACCGCAAGTATCATTCTCAATGGAGAAAAACTGAAAGCTTTTCCGCTAAGGTCAGGAACACGGCAAGGATGTCCGTTATCACCACTGCTATTCAACATAGTACTAGAAGTCCTAGCCTCAACAATCAGACAACAAAAAGAAATTAAAGGCATCCAAACTGGCAAAGAAGAAGTCAAACTATCACTCTTTGCAGATGATATGATACTATATGTGGAAAACCCAAAAGGCTCCACTCCAAGTCTGCTAGAACTTGTACAGGAATTCAGTAAAGAGTCAGGATATAAAATCAATGCACAGAAATCAGTTGCATTTCTTTACACTAACAAGACAGAAGAAAGAGAAATTAAGGAGTCAGTCCCATTTACAACTGCACCCAAAACCATAAGATACCTAGGAATAAACCTAACCAAAGAGGCAAAGAATCTATACTCAGAAAACTATAAAGTACTCATGAAAGAAATTGAAGAAGACACAAAAAAATGGAAAAATGTTTCATGCTCATGGATTGGAAGAACAAATATTGTGAAAATGTCTATTCTACCTAAAGCAATCTACACATTTAATGCAATCCTTATCAAAATACCATCCATTTTTTTCAAAGAAATAGAACATACAATCCTAAAATTTATATGGAACCAGAAAAGATTTCAAATAGCCAAAGGAATATTGAAAAAGACAGCCAAAGTTGGTGGCATCATAATTACAGACTGCAAGCTCTATTACAAAGCTATCATCATCAAGACAGTATGGTACTGGCACAAAAACAGACACATAGATCAATGGAACAGAATAGAGCCCAGAAATAGACCCTCAACTCTATGGTCAACTAATCTTTGACGAAGCAGGAATGAATATCCAATGGAAAAAAGATAGCCTCTTTAACAAATGGTGCTGGGAAAACTGGACATCCACATGCAGAAAAATGAAATTGGACCATTTCCTTATACCACACACGAAAATAGACTCAAAATGGATGAAGGACCTCAATGTGAGAAAGGAATCCTTCCAAATCCTTGAGATGAACACAAGCATCATCCTCTTTGACTTCAATCGCAGCAACTTCTTTCTTGGAATATCACCAAAGACAACAAAAGCAAGGGCAAAAATGAACTATTGGGGTTTCATCAAGACTGACAGAATGGGATAAGATATTTGCAAACGACATATCAGATAAAGGGCTAGTATCCAAAATCTATAAAGAGTTTAGCAAACTCAACACCCAAAGAACAAATAATCCAATCAAGAAATGGGCAGAGGACATGAACAGATATTTCTGCAAAGAAGACATCCAGATGGCCAACAGACATGAAAAAATGCTCCACATCACTCAGCATCAGGGAAATACAAATCAAAACCACAATGAGATACCACCTCATACCAGTCAGAATGACTAAAATTAACAAGTCAAGAAATGACAGATGCTGGCAAGGATGCGGAGAGAGGGGAACCCTCCTACACCATTGGTGGGAATGTAAGCTGGTGCAACCACTCTGGAAAACAGCGTGGAGGTTCCTCAAAATGTTGAAAATTGAGCTACCCTATGACCCAGCAATTGCACTACTGGGTATTTACCCTAAAGATACAAACGTGGTGCTCTGTAGGGGCATGTGCACCCATATGTTTATAGCAGCAATGTCCACGATAGCCAAACTATGGAAAGAGCCTAGATGTCCATCAACAGATGAATGGATAAAGAAGATATGGTGTATATATACACAATGGAATACTATGCAGCCATCAAAAGAAATGAAATCTTACCATTTGCTATGATGTGGATGGAACTAGAGGGTATTATGCTTAGCGAAATAAGTCAATTGGAGAAAGACAACTATCATATGATCTCCCTGATATGAGGAAGTGGAGATGCAATGTGAGGGGGTTGTTGGGTAGGAAAAGAAAAAATGAAAGAATATGGGATTGGGAGGGAGACAAACCATAAAAGACTCAATCACAAAAAACAGACTAAGGGTTGCTGGGGGGAGGGGGATGGGAGAGGGTGGTGGTGATATGGACATTGGGGAGGGTATGTGCTATGATGAGGGCTGTGAAATGTGTAAACCTGGCAATTCACAGACCTGTTCCTCTGGGAATAAAAATATGTTATATGTTTATTAAAAATAATAAATAAATAATTTTTTTTAAAAAGGACCCAAATTTTTTTAAAAAAGTTTTTTTCCTCTTTATAAAACATATTTTTAAAGATTTTATTTATTTACTTTGTTTGTTTGTTTATTGGAGGAGTTGGGCAGAGAGAGAATCTGAAGCAGATTCTGAACTGAGCATGGAGCCCTTCATGGGCCTTGATCTCACAATTGTGAGATCATGACCCAAGTCAAACCAAGAGTCAGATGGTTAATCAACTGAGCCTTCTAGGCAATCTTTATAAAATATATTTTAAAATATTATCCATGCTGTAAGAAGAATATAATGATTAAATAAAAAATATAAAAATATTTAGCATAAGGTTTGATGCATGAAATAATTATCTTAATCCTGAGAACTAACTGGACTGTTTACACAAACTCTAACCAATATAATTTTTTTTTTTTACTTGAAAGGGAGAACACAAGCAGGGAGGCCGACAGAAGGAGAAGCAGACTCCCCACTGAGTAGGTAGCCCATTGTGGGGCTCAATCCCAGGAGCCAAAGGCAGCAGACACTTAACTGACTGAGCCACACAGGCACCCCTGACCAATATCATTAATCAGGGTTAATATTGGGCCCACAGTATTAGAAAAGTGCACTCCCTAATGTGAGATTATATACACAGTGAAAACATGCCCTGCAGAGTACAGTACGGTAGAAAGAAAAGAAGAGAAAAATTAGGGATTCACAGAAAAGAAGCAAAGATAAAAGAAAATTTTCAAAATTAAAGAATTACAGCCACTTGCCTATTCTTTGAAGCTGGTTCAGTTGATCCCTCAAGAATGTACAGAAGTGATATTTTTCATTATAATGTAAAATAAATGTAAGGTTTAACATTAGACAAGTTGGAATTTTCAAAATGGAGCATGATATGAGCTGGAGAATGAGAATTGTCATGAAAATATTTCTGCTTCTAGCCACAGAAAACTTGGTTCCTAGAACTATTCCTACAATTACCTATGACTTTGAGTTATTTCCTTGCAATGGGGTTTCCTTTGTGCACAGAGAGAAGTGGACAGAACCAACAGTTCTTAAAATATCTTCCAGAGAAATTGAGTTCATTAGTAAAACAAATGTGGGAGAAAGTTCATTCTATACCTCCATCTTAGAAATTCCCACCTTACATGCATTCATTAAAAATAGAGATCCTCTGTAGCAAGAAATAAAAATTAAGGAAAATAAGAAAGAAAAAAATAGTTCCACTTTGTTTAACTGTATTATTTTAAACTGATTAATCTATGAGGTTTTATTTTTTTCATGAAACATCTATTAATACGCAATATAAATACTAGTCAAGGAAGAATTTTTTAGAGGATTTTTGTCCCCTTCCATGTCTTGAATTTAATCCTTGCACTTTGCTTTATGATATCATAACCATATAATAACTGTTAAATCTAATTGATTAAATATTCTCACCTCCTTTCTGAGTAAGGGTTAAGAAAACTGAGAAATTAATATTTCCTCCTTCCTGAAATCCAAAAGGGGATAGAAAATTACATCTGATCCCCTGGAGTGGAGTAAAATTCACTTTTTGTTGTTCTGTAGTATACTGTGTGAAATTTTTTTAAGACTAGAGATAACTAAATGTATATGCATGTTAATGAATTACCTACAATGAACATGGAGCTTGCCAAATACTGAAAATCTTTACTGAAAATTTGTTATGGTGTTTTTTATCTACTTATCAATTCCCAGTAAAATATACCTATTATTTTCCTGGTACATGTATGAGAATAAACGTGTAAAAGTAGGAGGCATAAAGAATTGTTGCCCCTTATTATGAACTTGGAAACAAATCTATTTCCTTGTCATTCTAGAATAACATTTGCCTGCAGAAACCATAGCACGAATTATTTTGGTTAGTGATTGATTCTGTGCTTGGGCATAAAGACCCCTGATAGATGGAAATATGTTTAGTATTAGACTCTTTATTTCCAAGCTCCTTTCTACCATTTACATTTCTTTAGCCAGAGAAAACAATAGAAGACTGTCTGAATGATTCAGCTATGCAAACTAGTATTCTTGACTTTTCTGTTATAAATTTGGAATATTAATTTAATCAGACTATGTTTTTTCTGTTTCTAAAACAAAATCCATATAAATGCCTTCCTTGTAGGGATATTTTAAATCTAGTGCTTGAAGTAAGTCTGCATGGGGTATTTGTGTATGTGCTTGGATGAGTGTTTATGTGTTTGTGCATTTTGAGCCTTCTCTAGAACTTTGGTTGATAACTCTTTCCAAAGGTGATAGTTGAGACAATTTCAAAGTTCCACTCTGCATAAATGTGTAAAGCAGATAACCATTTTCTTTGAGATCACTCCTTTCTTTATTGGCTCTTTCTCCTTGCTTGTTATTCAACTACCAGAAGCATACTTTGGTATGGCTTCAGTACCATTGCATATCAGATTTTTGTTTCTGCTGGTTTTTATTTCTTCATTTATCTTGTCTATTTGCTTTAAAAGACAAAATAAGTGAGCAATAACTAATAGATTAGTTCTGAGTGTTTACAATAATGATAACATACTTCTTATCAAGTACTTCCTGTTTTATTTACATATAGAATCTGGAATGTTTTCAACAAACTGTGAAGTAGAGAATATTATCATTTGCAGTCTCAGAGAAGTTGAATAGCTTGTCCAAATTGACCAGCTAGCAATTTACTAAGCATGACTCAAATCCAGGACTGCCCCAATGTTCATTCTACCATAACAAACTGACTTAAACCACAGTGACTATGCACATAGTTAGTCTGATACCACACATTGTGCCACACAAGATTTAGCATATGGTACCTTCTTTTTTGGGATAGAATGTTCTATAAATGCCAGTAACATCAATTTGGTTGCTAGTGTTAGTCTTTATTCTTACTGACTTTATATCTGATTGTTCATTCAACTACTAAGAGAGGGGTATTAAAACAGTTTTAAGAGTTGAATTATCTCTTTCTCTCTTCAGTTCTGTAAGTTTTTGCTTCACATATTTTGGAACTCATTTGTCAGGTGCATATACGTTTGTAATTTTTATACTTTCCTGATGTACTGAGCATCTCATCATCATGCAATTACTCTTTTTGTTTCTAAGAATGTTGCTTATATTCTGTTTAGCCTAGTATTAATGCAGTGCTTCCAGCTCTTTTGATTGCATTTTGCAGTTTTCCTTTTTCTATCTATTTACTTTCCATTTCTTTGTTTATATTGCTGTAAACAACATAAGGATGAATCTTGCTTCTTTTTTTTTTTTTTTAAAGATTTTATTTATTTATTTGACAGAGAGAGATCACAAGTAGATGGAGAGGCAGGCAGAGAGAGAGGGAAGCAGGCTCCCTGCTGAGCAGAGAGCCCGATGCGGGCCTCGATCCCAGGACCCTGAGATCATGACCTGAGCCAAAGGCAGCGGCTTAACCCACTGAGCCACCCAGGCGCCCTGAATCTTGCTTCTTAATTCTGTTTGAGAATTCATGATTTTTGATTATTATATTTTGTCCACTCATATTTAATATAATTATTCCTCATTTTGGATTTAAATATATCATTTTATTTTTTATATGTCTCATGCCATTTTTTCTCTTTCATTAATATCTTCTTTTTCTATTTGTTTAACAAATATTTTTCTGTGTGCCATTTTTATTCCTCTGTTGATCTTTAATTATACATTAATGTGTAATAATTAATTATTAATGTATATATGTTTATTTAGTGATTGCTCCTGAGATTATAGTATACAGCTTGCTTTACCAGGGTCTTCTTCAAGTTAATATTAAGGTAATTCTGGCTAAATATAGAAAATTTTCTTTAATACTGCTCAATTTCTAATAGGGAGGACAAGATGGTGGAGAACTAGGAGGAGGCACTGTTTCAATCTGTACCCTAAAGTGAGCTGATTACCTACCAAAGAATTCAGATTACCAATAAAATCAGCCTGAGATTAGAATTATACATGTCTGGATCTCTATGGGGGCAGAAGACGCCAGTGGGCAAATAAAGTGGAGTGGGAATGTCGGACTGATATCAGAAGATAAACAAAAGGGGAGGGAGCCATCAGAAGTGACCCATTGGAAAGTAGTACCCCTATAGGAGAGTGCCCTGTGACTGGGGACCAGCATTAACTTGGAGTCTGGTTGAAAGCACTCAAAAAGAGCAAAAAATTGTGGGGGGAAATTGTGGGAATCAGGGCAGTTAGGGAAAGGGGCTTAAGTCCCCAAACCCAGGACAGTCACCCCTGGCGCTGATCCAGAGAGAGTGTGGCCAAGAATCCAGATCTTGGTCCCCGAGCCACGAGAGCACCTGAGAGCGCCTGGGTGGTGGCTCCCATGAGGGGCTGGGAGCCTTGCCAGCTGGCAGAAGCACAGACTTTTTGCAGTCCCCACACCCAGGCCATGCCATGCTATCAGAGCCTAAGTCGTGCCCCACACCCTCCCCTGAGAGAGGTGTGCACAGGCAAGAGCCCAGCACTCTCAGTCCCAGAAAGGCTGAGTTCTCCCCACCCCAGGCCAGCGGGAAAATCTCATTGTGGGATTGCTGCTTGGAACATCTCTGGCAGCTGGAGCTGCCCAGACAGCCACTGCTGTTGTTGTTTTGGGTACAAGCAGGAGTTCCTATGTCCCCAGGGACCAAGACTTGGGATGTGCTCTGCCAGCAGCCGAGGGGGAACTTGTGTGCTCTGCAGCACCCAGAGGGGAACAGACTGAGGCTTCTCTCTGAGAGGGAGGCCTGCGTGCAGTTTGCTTTCCTCGAAACCTCCAAAAACCATCAAAAGCTGTCAAGGAGAGAGAAAACAAATGAACAAACAAACAAACAAAAACCTCCAGAGAACAAAAGCATGAAAAACCGGTTTCCTCAGAGCCCACCCCCTTGAGGGGGGTGGGAGGACTTAACTCAGGAAACACTGCCTGAAAACCCACACGGTAGGCCCCTCCCCCAGAAAGCCAACCAGGAAAAAAAAAAAAAAAAAAGACAAGAGAACAACCACCACTACTTCATAGATACAACTTTTATTTTTAATTCGTTCCCACCATTCTGGTTCATTTTTTTATAGATTTTTTTTTAACTTATTTACCATCACAGTGAGATGTCTAGTACATCAAATTCCATAATAACCTTTTAACCAGAAATTTTTGATACATATACCCGTGGTTTTTTTTTTTTTTTGCTTTTCTATTTTTAAATTTTTTAAATTTCATTTTAGTTTAGTTTACATTATTCTTTTTTTATTTTTATTTTTTAATATTCATAGAGAGTTAAACTTCAAGGTAGTCCCCTTTCTTCAATCAATGCTACCCCTATAGGTAAACCAATTTTTAATCCCCTTTTATCTTAGGAGAGTTGAGTCCCTTAACAAAGATATCAAGATAAATCCAGGAATAATCAAAATAAACTTCCTCCCCCACACTGAGAATTTATAACCACTCTTCCATCTTTTTCTTCCACCAGTGTTTCTATGTATTTGTGTTTGTCCTGGTAGTATATAAATCTTAAACTTGGGGTTCTTTTTGACAAGGTTCTTTTTTTTTTTGTCTTGCTTACATACATACTTACATATATGCACATGTATATATTCTTTTGTCATCTGCTTTTGTCAGGATTTTTATTTGTCTGTTTTTGTTTGTTTACCTCATAAATCTTACCCATTTGGGCTGGGCCTTCTCTTTTATTTTATCTTTCTTTTTTTTCCCTGTCTCTCTCTCCCTCTCTCTCTCTCTTTCTTTTTTCTTTCCTTCTTTTTTCTTTCATTTGGGTGGGGACTCTAGATTGCTCAGAAGCATTCCAGGGTGCACCTCAACTGCACCACGGTCGATACATCCAGCTACATCTGTTCAGCCATCTCTCACCAAAATGACCAGGAGGAGGAATGCCCAACAGAAGAAAAAATCAGAGGCTGGACCATCTGCAACAGAGCTAATGGTTATTGACATAGACAATATGTCGGAAAGGGAATTCAGGCTAACAATTATCCAGGCAATAGCTAGGTTTGAGAAATCCATGGATGAAAAAATGGATTGATTAGGACAGAACTGAAAGCCACCAGGGATGATGTTCACAATGTTAGGGCAGAACTGAAAGCCACCAGGGATGCTGTTCACAATGCTCTCAATGAGTTCCAATCTAATCTAAATTCTCTTAAAGCTAGGGTAAATGAGACAGAAGATAGAATTAGTGATCTGGATGACAAACAGATAGAGAGCAAGGACCAGAAGGAAGCCTGGAACAAACAGCTTAGAAACCATGAAAACAGAATCAGGGAAATAAATGATGCCATGAAACATTCCAACATCAGAATTATTGGAATCCCTGAAGGGGAGGAGAAAGAAAGAAGTCTAGAAGATATAGTGCAACAAGTTCTCCACGAAAATTTTCCCAAACTACTAGAACTCATACAGCAATTCAGTAATGTGGCAGGATACAAAGACAATGTATAGAAATCAGTGGCTTTCTTATACACTAACAGTAAAAATACCGAAAGGGAAATTAGAGAATCAATTCTATTTACTATAGTACCCAGAACCATAAGATAACTAGGAATAAACCTAACCAAATAGGTAAAGGATTTGTACTCAAGGAACTACAGAACACTGATAAAAGAAATTCAAGAAGCACAAAAAGTTGGAACCATTCCATGCTCTTGGATCGGAAGAATAAACATTGTTAAAATGCTATACTGCCTAGAGCAATCTATACTTTTAATGCCATTCCAATCAAAATTCTACTGGTATTTTTCAAAGAGCTGGAGCAAATAATCCTAAAATTTGTATGGAATCAGAAGAGACCCCGAATTGTTAAGGAAGTATTGAGAAAGAAAAACAAAACTGGGAGCATCATATTACCTGATTTCAAGCTTTACTACAAAGCTGTGATCACCAAGACAGCATGGTACTGGCATAAAAACAGACACATAGACCAGTGGAACAGAGTAGAGAGCCCAGATATGGACCCTCAACTCTATGGGCAAATAATCTTTGACAAAGCAGCAAAAAATATACAGTGGAAAAAAGATAGTCTCTTCAATAAAATGTGCTGGGGAAATTGGACAGCTATACATAGAAGAATGAAACTCGACCATTCTCTTACACGTACACAAAGATAAACTCAAAATGGATAAAAGATCTCGATGTGAGATAGGAATCCATCAGAATCCTAGAGGAGAACATAGGCAGTAACCTCTTTGATATCAGCCACAACAACTTCTTCAAGATCTGTCTCCAAAGGCAAAGGAAACAAAAGTGAAGATGAACTTTTGGGACTTCATCAAGATCAAAAGCTTCTGCACAGCAAAGGAAACAGTCAACAAAACAAAGAGGCAACCCACAGAATGGGAGAAGTTATTCACAAATGACAGTACAGACAAAAGGTTGATATCCAGGATCTACAAAGAACTTCTTAAACTCAACACACAGAAAACAGATAATCATGTCAAAAAGTAGGCAGAAAACATGAACAGACACTTCTCCAATGAAGACATACAAATGGCTATCCAACACATGAAAAAATGTTCATCATCACTAGCCATCAAGGAGACTCAAATTAAAACCACATTGAGATACCACCTTACACCAGTCAGAATGGCCAAAATTAGCAAGACAGGAAACAATGTGTGTTGGAGAGGATGTGGAGAAAGGGGAACCCTCTTATACTGTTGGTGGGAATACACGTTGGTGCAGTCACTTTGGAGAACAGTGTGGAAATTCCTTAAGAAATTAAAAATAGGTCTTCCCTATGACCTTGAAATTGCACTCCTGGGTATTTACCCCAAAGATACTGATGTAGTGAAAAGAAGAGCCATCTGTACCCCAATGTTTATAGCAGCAATGGCCACGGTCGCCAAACTGTGGAAAGAACCAAGATGCCTTTCAACAGACGAATGGATAAGGAAGATGTGGTCCATATACACTATGGAGCATTATGCCTCCATCAGAAAGGATGAATACCCAACTTTTGTAGCAACATGGATGGGGACTGGAAGAGATTATGCTGAGTGAAATAAATCAAGCAGAGAGAGTCAATTATCATATGGTTTCACTTATTTGTGGAGCATAACAAATAACATGGAGGACATGGGGAGATGGAGAGGAGAAAGGAGTTGAGGGAAATTGAAAGGGGAGATGAACCATGAGAGACTATGGATTATGAAAAACAATCTGAGGGGTTTGAAGGGGCTGGGGGTGGGAGGTCAGGGGAGCCAGGTGGTCCCTATTATGGAGGGCATGTATTGCATGGAGCACTGGGTGTGGTGTATAAACAATGAATTCTGTTACACTGAAAAGAAATAAATAAAAAAAATTAAAGGGGCACCTGGGTGGCTCAGTGGGTTAAGCCTCTGCCTTTGGCTCAAGTCATGATCTCAGGGTTCTGGGATCAAGCCCCGTGTCGGGCTCTCTGCTCAGCGGAGAGCCTGCTTCCTCCTCTCTCTCTGCCTGCCTCTCTGCCTACTTGTGATCTCTGTCTGTCAAATAAATAAATAAAATCTTTAAAAAAAATTTAAAAAAATACTGCTCAATTTCCTCCCCTGTCCTTTGTGCTAATATTGATATTTATTACACTTCTATATGTTATAAGCCTACTGTAGCAATGCTACAATTATTGCTTTATATAAATATGTTCTTAAACTAAGAGAAGGAAAGAGAAAAAATATATTTATATACTGTCCTAGTTCAGGCTGCTATTGCAGAATACCATAAAGTGAGTAACTTATAAGAAGCAAACTTTTTTTTTTTAACATTTTATTTATTCATGTGACACAAAGAAAGATAGTAAGAGAGAGCACAGATATTTACTCCTCATAGTTTTGGAAACTGAGAAGTCTAAGACCCAGGCACTGGTACATTTGGTGTCTGTGAGAGCGGCTTCCTGCTTCACAGACAACTGTCTGTCTTGCTATGTCTTCACATGGTAGAAAGGGCAAGAGAGCTCCCTGGGGTCTCTTTAATAAGGATACTTAGTTGCTCTTGAAAGCTCTACCTCATTACCTAATCATGTCCCAAATTTGCAAAATCCTAATACAGTCACATTAGACATTAGAGTCTAAACATGTTAATTTGGGGGGCGGGACACAAACATTCACTCCAAAACATATAATCTTTTATATTTGCTCACCTATTTACTCTTCATTTTCTTTCCTGTCAATTCAGGTTACTGTCTGGTATCATTTTCTTTCAGCTTGAAAGACCTTGTTAGTATTTCCTGTAAGACAGGTCTGCTGGAAATGAATTATCTCAATATTTATTTGTTTGTTGGTTGCATTTTTTTTTATTTAAATCCAATTAGACAACATATAGTACATAATTAGTTTAAGATGTCAGTTTTTATTTATATATGACTCTCTTTGTTTCACCTTCATTTTTGAAGAGTAGTTTTACTTTGTGGACAGATTATTTTTCTTTTTTTCTCCAGCACTTTGAATATGTCATTCCTCTGTCTTCCAGTCTCCATTGTCTCTGATGAGAAGTCAGCCATTAATCGCATTGTTGTTCCCTAGTATGCCATGAATTATTGTTTTTTTGCTGCTTTCAAGATTCTCTCTCTCTTTTGCATTTAGTGACTTGTGATGTGTCTACATGTGTATCTCCTTATGTTAATCTCATTTGGGTTACTTGAAATGTTTGTATCTAATATAATAATATCTATCATCAGATCAGATCAATCTCCAGCCATTATTTCTTTAAGTAATTCTATTTACTTTTCTTCCTTTGTTCTGTGACTACTATTACACATTTATTAGTATATGTATATTTGTCCCACAGTTTTCTGAGATTTTTTTTCAACTTTATTCAAACTTTTTTACTTTCTGTTTTCAGATTGGACTATTTCTTTTACTATTTCTGCTTTAGTGGGAAGTTTACTAAGTAAATTTGACAATGGAGATCATATCTTTTTCTCTTCATTTCTTTTTCTCATCTGGCATCAAATTCTTACTCTAAAGAAAGTGGCAAAGCCTAAGTAAGGATTTTCTGCAGTCAAATGCTCTACCACTGAGCTATACCCCCTAAAGCCTAAGGAATTTCTGAACAGGAAACAAACATAACCAGTAAAAACATCTTCACCCTCAATGCCCAAGGCTTTGTGTTAAGTGATAAAGGGAGCAATATGGCTATAGTCACTTAAAAAAAAAAAAATATATATATATATATATATATATATATATATTTCCTACTCCACTCAGCAAATCCGTTCCCCCCCACCACCCATCTAATTATCTTTAGATGATAATTAAAGATCATTTATTCTCTTTCAAGTAATTCTTTTGTGTGTGTTTGTTGGGCTTAGGTGAGAATAGTAATCTTACTTCTTTTTTTTTTAAGATTTTATTTATTTATTTGACAGACAGAGATCACAAGTAGGCAGAGAAGCAGGCAGAGAGATAGGAGGAAGCAGGCTCCCTGCTGAGCAGAAAGCCCGATGTAGGGCTCAATCCCAGGGCCATGGGATCATGACCTGAGCTGAAGGCAGAGGCTTTAACCCACTGAGCCACCCAGGCACCCCTGGTAATCTTACTTCTTATACTAAGTGACTGATCAAAGTGTTCTTCCAAAAATAGAGAATATCTGCCCTGGGAGGAATTCTGGTAAATGGAATATTCTTTTTGGACAAGTTGCTTCTCTCCTCTGGTGCTTCATTTTCCTGTTATTGGTATATATGGAATATATGTATATATTACATCTTCTTTATCCATTCATATTTGGATGGACATCTGGGCTTTTTCCATATGTTGGCTACTGTTAACATTGCTGCTATAAACATTGGAGTGCAGGTACCCTTTTGAATCACTATGTTTGTATCCTTTGGATAAATATCTAATAGTGCTATCGTTTGGTTGTAGGGTAGCTCTATTTTTAACTTTCTGAGGAACCTCCTTACTGTTTTCCAGAATAGCTGTACCTGTTGGCAGTAAAAGAGGGCTCCCCTTTCTCCACATCCTCGCAAACACCTGTCTTTTTCTGACTTGTTAATTTTCGCCATTCTGACTGGTGTGAGGTGGCATCTCATCATGGTTTTGACTTGTATTTTTTTTTATGTTGAGTGATATTGAGCATTTTTTCATGTGTTCGTTGGCTATTTGTTTGCCTTCTTTGGAGAAATATCTGTTCATGTCTTCTGCCCATTTCTTGACTGGATTTTTTTGGGGGACGATGTTAAGTTTGATAAGTTCTTTATAGATCTTGGATACCAGCACTTCATGTGTTATGTCATTTACAAATATCTTCTCTCATTCCATAGGTTGCCTTTTAGTTTTGTTGACTATATCCTATGCTGTATAAAAGCTTTTTATCTTGATGAAGTCCCAACAGTTCATTTGTGCTTTTGTTTCCCTTGACTTTCAAGATGTGTCTTGAAAAACAAGTTGCTGCAGCTGAGGTCAAAAAGGTTACTGCCTGTGTTCTTCTCTGTGATTTTGATGGATTCCTGTCTCACATTTAGGTCGTTGATCCATTCTGAGTTTATCTTTTTGTATGCTGTAAGGAAATGATCCAGTTTGATTCTTCTGCATGTAGCTGTCCAATTTTTTCAACACAATTTTTTGAAGGGACTTTTTTCCATTGGATATTCTTTCCTGTTCTGTCAGAGAGTAGTTGACCATAGGCTTCAGGGTCCATTTCTGGGTTCTCTATTTTGTTCCATTGATCTATGTGTCTGTTTTTGAACCAGTACCATACCGTCATAATGATTACAGTTTTGTAATACAGCTTGAAGTCCAGAATTGTTTTGCCACCAGCTTTGGTTTTCTTTTTCAACCTTTCTCTGGCAAGGATCTTTTCTGGTTCAATACAAACTTTAGGATTATTTGCTCCTGCTCTATGAAAAATGTTTATGGTATTTTGATAAGAATTGCACTGAATGTGTAGATTGCTCTGGATAGCAAAGACATTTTAATAATATCTGTTTTCCAATCCATGAGAATGGAGTATTTTTCATTTCTTGTGTCTTCTTTGATTTCCTTCACAAATGTTCTATACTTTTCAGAGTTCAGTTCCTTTTTCTGTTTGGTTAGATTTATTCGTAGGTATCTTATGGTTTCAGGTGGAATTCTAAAAGGGATAGGTTCCTTAATTTCCCTTTTTTCTGTCTCATTGTTAGTGTATAAAATGCAACTGACTTCTATGCATTGATTTTTTATCCTGCTACTTTGCTGAATTCCTGTATCAGTTCTAGTAATTTTTTTTAAAAAAGGTTGTATTTGTTTATTTATCTGATAGAGAGAGGTACAGCAAGAGAGGGAACACAAGCAGGGGGAGTGGGAGAGGGAAAAACAGGCTTCCTGCTGAGCAGGGAGCCCAATGTGGAGCTCAGTAGCAGGACCCTGGGATCACAACCTGAGCCAAAGGCAGACACTTAACGACTGAACTACCCAGGCACCCCCAGCTCCAGTAATTTTTGGTGGAGTCTTTTGGGTTTTCTACATAGAGAATAATGTCATCTGCCAAGAGTGAGAGTTTGACTTCTTTGTGATTTGGGTACCTTTTATTTCTTTTTGTTGTCTGATTGCTGAGGCTATGACTTCAGTACCGTGTTGAACAACAATGGTGAGAGTGGACATCGCTGTTGTGTTCCTGACCTTAGGGGAAAAGCTCTGTTTTTTCCCATTGACGATGATATTCGCTATGAGCTTTTCATATATGGCTTTAATGATATTGTGATATGTTCCTTCTATACTCTACAGAGAATTTTTATCAAGAAATGATGCTATATTATTAACAGTTACAATTAAACAAGACTGAATTAAATTTGGTAATATTCAGTGTCCTGGATCAATATTATAACTATCATTGAAAGAAAATATTTGACAAAATGACCACAAATATTACAACATATTTTTAACCAACCACTAGAAAATATAAATCATCTTGTTGAAACCTGTATATTCTTTAAAATCACTGAATTTATGAATCTTTTGTGAAAGTTACATCTAGAAAAAAAATATTAATTCCCTTAACTCAAAGCCCTAAATATCTCTAAATAGGACAGCTGAAGTGAGTTTTACTATGATCTAGGTTCCCACAGAGGGCTTAATCAACCTTTATGCATAATGAACACCCAGTAAAGTTAAAGTGTAATCTGTGTGTGCAAAGGGCATGGGAAAGATTCTGTCCCCAGAGATAAGACTGGCTCTTCACAGAATAGTTCAGAACTAACAAAACTCTACCCGTCTGTTTCTGTAGTTTTGTTATGTTAAATGTAAATTCGGACATTATTTTAGTATATTCAAGCCTTAGATGATGAATATATGCATGTAGTATTTGCAATACTTCAAATTTCATTAAAGACTGACAGCTGAATATCTTTTCAGAGCTACTATTTTTAAGTCTATAAAATCAAAGAGAAGTTATACATTTCCAACTTATAAAACTTTCAACATTCAATAATATTTGAGTATTACTATCAATAACTTTCTTATTGTTATTGTTTGCATATATCAATATCCTTCATGATGATTTTAATAATTTCCTCCACGTTAAGTGGTTTCCTAAAGCAAGTGGTGAAGAAGTAGAAGTAAGAAGCACTTTAGTAAACCTTTGTTCACTGACTGGTTAATTAAAGTCTTTTCTTTTCTTTTTTTTTTTTTTAAGTCTTTTCTATTTGAAATAAGTGTTTAGTAACATTGAGCTGATCCATTGTTCTATAGTGTGTTAAATAACCTAAAAATTTCTTCATCTTAATATTAGGTCTTCTGCAGAAATGAGTGAGAGGACTCAAATTGGCAAGTATTGGGCTTAGGCAAACTTTCTGGTTTTCTGAGATATCTTTATGACTGAAACCCACATCTAAGAAGGGAAAAGATTACTCATTTGAAAGTAATTATCACTAGTTTCTTTGACCTCTATCTGATTTTCCCTTTTCTATTCAAGCATGACTAAGGACAAGGATCCTGGATGTGCGATTTTCTGTGATTTCAGGTGAGGCAGAACTTGGCTCTGACCTCATTGCCTGCGATTGGGACTCCTGACTTGCTTACAAGTTATTACCATAGATTTCTTTTGTTGTGCTTAGTATTGTTCCAGTGGAGATGTTGTACTGACATAACATACAGTCTGCTAAGGACTAATTTTGTTCTTTATTTATTTAAAAAAGTATATCTTGAGTGTTATGATAAGTACAGGGGCTAAAGTACTGAGCAAGGGACTATCTTTGATCTCAAATAACACTCCAGTGATTTTGGCTTATTTAATTTGAAGAGGGCTGCATCTTGGAGATGCTTGAACTTGCCTTCACTGCCGTTTCCTTAAGAAAGTATGCCATTGACCTTCCCTGAACAATCCCTGTGCTGCCTTCATATTCTGCTTTTGGTTATAGTTCATTTTTCTCTTACTGTGTACAGCAAACACACATTGAATGTTATTCTGTGCAAGCCTGTGTCAGGTACCTTGGAGAGGTCATCCCATTCAGTTTTCATAGCAGTTGGTACTGAAATTACTCAGTTGGTAAAGAAACTGGACTTCAGGCAGACAAAGTGTATTCTTCTTGTTACACGATCCACCTGGTAGAGCTGAAACTGTCATGGTTTCCCTCTGGAACTCAACACTTAACCACTGTGATGAACTGTCTAATAACTCCCTTTATTTTCTTTGTTTATCCATGTAGTTGTTTCCTGCAATAGCAGTGAATATGGAGCCCTGGATATGGGAAATGTGTCAATTAATTTTTGTGAATTATGAAGAGAAATCTTCAAAATATAACTCTTACATCTTCCTCTCCAGAGATTCCAATCTGTCCTTTGGTGGCAGGAGAAACTTGTAGTTTGATTTGAGAAACTACCTAAGGAACTTTGCTTTATCCTTCCCTGTTGAGATCTACCAAGGAACAGTTACATGTGTAACAGTTACAGTTACATGCAGTTACATGCCTTCCAGGCATCTGATTTCCAGCTGGACCCCTTGCTGGTTTCTGACTTCTGTCATTCTTCTTTGTTCTGGGCACCTGGCCCTGTTTCCCAACCCATATGAGATGGGAACACCATGGTTCTCCCTTCGATCTTACCTTCCCTCACTGCTCTCAGGGAAGCAGCAAGCCTTCAGGCAGGCTCCTATGGCCTCTCTCTGTCCATAGTATAAAATGTTCCTTCTTCACTCTCAATATTCCTTCCCCTGGGGCTTTAAGTTAAGTTTTAGTAGGATTCCAGTACAACAGATTTAAGCCAAATTGATTGCAGTAAAAGTTCCTCGAAGATAGATGACCAGAACTCAATTCTTTAATTTAGTGTTTTCAAGTGATCTCTGAGCCATGTGGACATTTGATGGAAAACAGTAAAAAGAGTTATCTGTTGACTTTTAAAATTGCATGACTTCCTGGCACTCTTAATTAAATCTAGTAAGCATTTATTGAGTTCTTAATCCATAGGGCATTTTGATAGGCATTACAGATGATATCAAAGTGAATGAGACATACAAACACTTCTCTTAAGAAGGCTGAAGAGAAGAACACAAATGCAACTAACAACAACAACAAAAAAGCCCACGAACTAAAGGAAAGGTTCCAGACAACTCCTGTGGAACCTGTGGAGGGTGCTAACTGTTTCAGCTGTAAGACGTTTGGAATTCAAAGCCCAAGAACCATATTACTGGCAAGCCTCCTGGAAGAGGTAACAGTCAAATCACCAGGAACAGAAGCAGGGAAGGATGGAATAGAGCAGCAGTGGCAGAGGCTGGAGAGGAAGGGTAGGCTCTTCACACAGTGTTGGACACTATACTCAGTACTGTGTCTCAGTACAATGTCTTTTACTTGTGGAATTGGTGAATGTGATATGAATTAGCTCGTTCTGACCTAGGCTTAAGGGCATTGGTGTGCTTTTCTTTTTCCTGACCCTTCAGGGCAAATTTTCCTGAGGATGACAGAACCACACAACACCTTTTCATTTATTGTCCAGCAAATCTGTGCAGCTCATAACAAACTCAGGGCAAAATGGTGGTCAAGAGAATGAGGTAGAACCATTGTCTCCATCAGTCAGCAAGTACATATGATGTGCCCATGACACCAAAAAGGGAAAAGATAAATTCTACCATTAAAAGTGATTGCCCAGGGCACATGGGGGCTCAGCTGGGTAAGGGTCTGACTTCAGGTCGTGATCTCAGTGTCTTGGGGTGGAGCCCCACATCTGTCTCCTTGCTTAGTAGGAAGCTGCTTCTCCCTCTCCCTGTGTCACTCCCCTTTGCTTATTCTCTCTCTCTCAAATAAATAAATAAATAAATAAATAAATAAAATCAATCTTTAAAAAAAAAAAGGTGATTACCCATACTACCAATTGTTATGGTTAACCTGCAGTCGGAAAACTAATATTTAGAGCCAAATCTGAGATTCAACATTATACCTATTATACCTATGACTTTCACATTTTCCCCCTACTAAAAATGCTCCTTATCCCCATCCCAATCTCTCCTATTCTGTTGATACTCTAACTTATATTCCATTGATTCAACCTAAAAGATTAGGTTAAATTAGTTAATTTTTTGAATAAAGTACAAATCTTCCTAAAACCTCCTTCCTGTTCTTTTTCTAAGGATTGACTTATCTCAGTCTTGCCATATATTTATGTCCATTAGTTACATTTTCTCAAAGAGACCATTCATTACCCTTCTTTTTTTTTTTCTTAATTTTTTATTTTTTATAAACATATATTTTTATCCCCAGGGGTACAGGTCTGTGAATCACCAGGTTTACACACTTCACAGCACTCACCAAAGCACATACCCTCCCCAATGTCCATAATCCCACCCCCTTCTCCAAAACCCCCTCCCCCCAGCAACCCTCAGTTTGTTTTGTGAGATTAAGAGTCATTTATGGTTTGTCTCCCTCCCAATCCCATCTTGTTTCATTGATTCTTCTCCTACCCACTTAAGCCCCCATGTTGCATCACCACATCCTCATATCAGGGAGATCATATGATAGTTGTCTTTCTCCGCTTGACTTATTTCACTAAGCATGATACGCTCTAGTTCCATCCATGTTGTCGCAAGTGGCAAGATTTCATTTCTTTTGATGGCTGCATAGTATTCCATTGTGTATATATACCACATCTTCTTGATCCATTCATCTGTTGATGGACATCTAGGTTCTTTCCATAGTTTGGCTATTGTGGACATTGCTGCTATAAACATTCGGGTGCATGTGCCCCTTTGGATCACTACGTTTGTATCTTTAGGGTAAATACCCAATAGTGCAATTGCTGGGTCATAGGGCAGTTCTATTTTCAACATTTTGAGGAACCTCCATGCTGTTTTCCAGAGTGGCTGCACCAGCTTGCATTCCCACCAACAGTGTAGGAGGGTTCCCCTTTCTCCGCATCCTCGCCAGCATCTGTCACTTCCTGACTTGTTGATTTTAGCCATTCTGACTGGTGTGAGGTGATATCTCATTGTGGTTTTGATTTGTATTTCCCTGATGCCGAGTGATATGGAGCACTTTTTCATGTGTCTGTTGGCCATCTGGATGTCTTCTTTGCAGAAATGTCTGTTCATTTTAAGCCCGAAGACACCTCCAGATTTAAAGTGAGGGGGTGGAAAAGAATTTACCATGCTAATGGACATCAGAAGAAAGCAGGAGTGGCAATCCTTATATCAGATCAACTAGATTTTAAGCCAAAGACTATAATAAGAGATGAGGAAGGACACTATATCATACTCAAAGGGTCTGTCCAACAAGAAGATCTAACAATTTTAAATATCTATGCCCCCAACGTGGGAGCAGCCAACTATATAAACCAATTAATAACAAAATCAAAGAAACACATCAACAATAATACAATAATAGTAGGGGACTTTAACACTCCCCTCACTGAAATGGACAGGTCATCCAAGCAAAAGATCAGCAAGGAAATAAAGGCCTTAAACGACACACTGGACCAGATGGACATCACAGATATATTCAGAACATTTCATCCCAAAGCAACAGAATATACATTCTTCTCTAGTGCACATGGAACATTCTCCAGAATAGATCACATCCTCGGTCCTAAATCAGGACTCAACCGGTATCAAAAGATTGGGATCATTCCCTGCATATTTTCAGACCACAATGCTCTAAAGCTAGAACTCAACCACAAAAGGAAGTTTGGAAAGAACCCAAATACATGGAGACTAAACAGCATCCTTCTAAAGAATGAATGGGTCAACCGGGAAATTAAAGAAGAATTGAAAAAAATCATGGAAACAAATGATAATGAAAATACAACGGTTCAAAATCTGTGGGACACAACAAAGGCAGTCCTGAGAGGAAAATATATAGCGGTTCAAGCCTTTCTCAAGAAACAAGAAAGGTCTCAGGTACACAACCTAACCCTACACCTAAAGGAGCTGGAGAAAGAACAAGAAAGAAACCCTAAACCCAGCAGGAGAAGAGAAATCATAAAGATCAGAGCAGAAATCAATGAAATAGAAACCAAAAAAACAATAGAACAAATCAACGAAACTAGGAGCTGGTTCTTTGAAAGAATTAATAAAATTGATAAACCCCTGGCCCGACTTATCAAAAAGAAAAGAGAAAGGACCCAAATAAATAAAATCATGAATGAAAGAGGAGAGATCACAACTAACACCAAAGAAATACAAACTATTATAAGAACATACTATGAGCAACTCTACGCCAATAAATTTGACAATCTGGAAGAAATGGATGCATTCCTAGAAACATATAAACTACCATTCATTACCCTTCTTGAGTAAAGATTGAAATTTACGTTTCCCTTCAAATGTCAGGAATCTAGGGTTCTATCTGGATCAGTGGCTTTGAAATGATTGCAAGTACATAAACTGCAATTTATTGCCCCTTTAAAAATGTAATCTGACGCCTGGGTTGCTCAGTTGGTTAAGCGGCTGCCTTCGGCTTAGGTCATGATCCCAGCGTCCTGGGATCGAGTCCCACATCGGGCTCCTTGCTCAGCAGGGAGCCTGCTTCTCCCTCTGCCTCTGCCTGCCATTCTGTCTGCCTGTGCTCGCTCTCTCCCCCTCTCTCTGATAAATAAATAAAATCTTAAAAAAAAATGTAATCTGACAAGAGTGGCATAAAGTTACTTATCACAAACTGCAATGAATTACATCTCTCTGCCCATCCATCTAGTCAACAGACTAATATTGAATTTTCCTCACCTAGTGTCTTGGAATACAAAGGAGAACAGCAATTACAGCTGATCTACTTTACACATTGCTCATGACTTACACAGTATTATATTCAGGAGGAGATTTTTGTACAGTCCAGAAAGGTATCACCAAACCTGATTTCTTAGGAACATAATAATTAGCCATGTAGGGGACAATGAGTTTACACTGGTTCATTGCTTCCAACTATAGAAACGACTCATGGAGGGGAGGAGTCAGTGTGCCTCTGGCAATTAGGAAATGTTTGGCAGAGACATTGGGACTGTGTGGGAGTCATAAATGATGATTAGCAGTTAGATAAGTTATGGTAAAGAGAGATGCCCTTCCATGGCAGGAAGGCTGAGGAACAACTTCTCTCCCTGTGGTGCTCAGGCTGTTTTCTGCTCCCGTGTATCTTCTGTTTCATTATGATCAGCCAGTTTGAAGTCAACTCTTCTGGTTTTAGGATCCTTGCTTTTGGCAACATTGGCAAATTACTCACGTTGTCATTTACTTCTATCAGTCAGGTGAAGAAAAGATACAGAAACTTAGAGAAATCGTTTCATCTCAAGGGTGTCCTACTGTGTGATCCACTTACCATTTTGATGTGAAGTGAGGGGATGCTTTTGGAAGTCAGGGACCAGTTTTGTTTGTTTGGGGTCTTTTTGATTTATTCTTTTTTTCTTGTTTATAGTATACATTTAGTTTATAGTAGGTATACAGTAAGTACTGAAGGTACTGGGTAGAGGAAGGGGTTAGAGATTATAATACATTATCACCTCTTGGAGGTAATTCTGTGCAAGTCTAATGGAGGTGGAAAGAAATGAGGAAGCTATGAACCTGCAAACACTGACTTTGTTGATTAACAAAAGGACAGAATGCTGAGAAATTATTGTGTTTCCTAAAATCAGTATGTCAGAAACGTTGCTGTTTGAAAACCGTTTCAGTAAGAATGGAAAAGCCTATTTGGCACAGAGGATCTAAGTCACTTTGAGACTACTGTAATTGCTAACCCACGTTCAGAACTACAGATAAGGAGTTTTTAAATAAAACACTCTCAAATATCTTGTTAGTAGCTTCCAAGGAAACAGAACTGTAATGAACAGAGAAGATAGCCTGGATTATCCTTTGTCTCTTTCAATTTGTCCAGCAACTTCATTACGAGTTTCTGCATCTTCTAATACACCATGATCCCCAAAGACCTAGGACAAAATTTGCAAGTTTCTCCTAGTGACTGACTCCATGGTAGATAACCATGTATTCTTTTATTGGAAATACCCAACATGTCAAGGCCTGTAGATATTTTTCTCAATTTTTGAAGAAAATTTTCTCCTTTCTAACACCATTTTTATTCCACTTTGAGTAAACTGAAACTGATGCAAGGCGTTATGCTGACTGGTTACAAATGACATTAGCCATTGCTCCTCTGAAATGATAATTTAAATGATAATCTAGTGGTTGTCTCCAGGGAAGACTACATATCATCAGTGAAACTCAAAATGCCTCTTCGTAGCTGGATTAAGATCTTAATTCCCCTCTTTGTGTCTGTCTCCACTTACTCAAGTTTGCCCCTAACCATTTCCACCTCCGATGTTATTCTGTACATACTCTATCTGCCAGCCAAGGACATTGTAGAGGGCAGGATTATCTAGTCGTAGAGTATGCTGGCCCTCTAAACCACAAGGGGTATCATAATAGCAGATGAATAGTTTGAAAATTACTAACACTGTGCCCTAGACTCCAATACTGAGATCCTGAGCCCCCTTTGAACAGGTGTCTGTTTAATGAGGTCAGGCTGTTTTGCCATTAGCCTCACTTGGCTCTTTAATGCTCATTGAGCTGATATGGTTGTTCTTTTTAAAAATCTCTTCTGAATAGATCAGAAGCTTCATAACTAACTCCCCAGGGAGTCTCCTCAGAAATAACAAGTTGAAAGGGAATAGGAATCTCTTTTCCAGAACTTTGACCCACCTCTTGTATAGAACACTAAAGATGAGGTCATGTCTTACTCCCACCCACGATACCCATTATGTTTTATTTTTCCCCTTAAATGAGGCAGATACAACACTGATGGTATTCTGTGAGAGCCCCTTCAAGGCCAATGCATCAGTAACTGACCAATAATGAGCTTCTCCCTCAGTGCATCTGAAAACATGAGTCCTTTTTAAAATTGAATTGTGGAGACTGAGTTAACTGGAGGTTTATTTCATCTTATCCTCTTGTTCTGGAAAGTCAGGTGTAAGTCAAACTTTATTTGAAATACCCTAGGGAAGCTGGCTGTGTAAAGAGACCCTAGGTTAATGCTTTTTTAGTTTGGATAATCACCATCGCATCACTTGGGAATTTTATAAATTGGCTTCTGAAAGCAAGGACTGCCTGCCTGCAGTGAGTTACCAAGAGTTTCATGACAATTGCATTTCTTTACTGTATCTATTCTGATATTCATGGACTGACATAAAACATACACCTTATCTCTCTCCTAGGTTTTCCCCATTTTTAACAGCTTCCCCAATTATTATTATTTTTATTATTATTACTGTTATTTCATCACAGATTTTTCCAGAGTGTTTTGATAATGATATTCACTATTGGGAGAAATTCTGCCATTTTGAAACCAATTACAAAACACTTTTAACTAAAAGGTTAGGTTCTTGCATGTCAGTCTTGCTATGGGACTCCAAATTATTGTTATTTAAATAATTTTGCATTAAGAAGGAAACAAAAATAAGTTTTTAAGATATGTTTGATATTAACTCCACACTGTATCCATAAGTTATAATTCTGTATTAAATTTGACATCAACTACAGCTTCCACAAAGCTATTCCAGGGAGCATTGCCATTTCAGGTGGAACCTTTTTGTTGTCCCATTTTAGTGGATTACTAAAGTGGTCATAACAGATTCATCAACTAAGCACAGGAGAGGTCAGGAAAACAGATGTATTCCTCAGGACAGTGCCCAGTTCATAGTTAAGTCTTAATATGTGCAGATTGGAAGGACAGATGAACTTGCCTGAGAGCATCTGTCAAAAGATAAAACAACATCTGGGTGTCAGTCTCTCTGGCTCATACAACTGTTCCATGACTTTCACTGTCTCCAAGCTCAAATCTCATGAACTATGAATTATCCATTATAGATTTTTAGAGGCTTAATGGAAATGCCATTTTCTTCATGGCTATTTTGACCAAATTAAATGACAGTTGGCAATAATACAAAGTAAGGCTATATGGTACAGTAGGCAGATCATGAAAGATAGCTATGAATTCCACAAGACTGTTTTAAACAAATCAAAAAGAGTGTCTGTCTACACAAAAATTAGAAACAGTGTTTAATTCATTTTAGGTTTCAAATAATACTGGAAAAGAAAGTATAGCTTGCATAAAATAGATTAATAGGAGGAATTAGGACATTGTGTCTTGTTATTTTAAGAAGAAACTTAAAGATATATTCTATTATTATTGAATTAGAATCAGTGAAGTCCACAGCAGTTTATTCAACATAGTAGAGAACCCAAGTAGTGGAAATACTTCACTTTGTAGGAGACCAATTGAGCAAAAAATATTCTAAAACTGAGATTCCACCTAAGAACTTTGATTAACCAGCTGGCTCATAAATTGCTAGCATGCAGTTTGTAATTGTCAACTATTTCTGCTATTAAAGAGAAATGGTAAAGAGATGGTACTTCCTGATTTCCTTGTTAGCTTCTGTAGAACTTTCTTTCCAATGAGTGGGACCTTGTCTGTAATTGTCTTGTGACACTTGGAGTATTTATTCTGCCTCATTCAACCATATTTGCTGTTGTCTTACCTTCCTTAGCAGGCTGCAACATTCAACCATATTTGCTGTTGTCTTACCTTCCTTAGCAGGCTGCAAACTAACTGGATGAAGTAATAGCATTTTTTTGTGTTCTCACCATAGAACCTAATATGGTGCCTTGCATACAATATTTAAGGCAAGGAAAAGAAGGAAGGAAATGACAGAAAGCAAAGAAGAAATTATATTTTCAAATGGTGGCTTAGAGGTATAGAGTTTTTGGCCTATCCCAAGTTCTTCACAATCACTGTCGAATTTAATTGTACAAATAATTCTGTGATGTAGGCATTATTAGCTCTACTTTCTGAATGAGGAAGTTGAAGCTTTAATAGGATAAATAATCTGCTGAAGATCTCACGGTCAATAAATTGTAAATTTCTACTCCAAGAGCCTATGTTTCATCCAGTATTCAATGCTATCTCTAAGGAAAGCATTCCCCCCGCCCAATTTTAAATGTACACTTATTAAACAAGATCTCCTTCTTGACAATTTAATACAGTATTTATCAGCAATTAGTGTTGAGGACATTATTTCCCTCTATGTACAAAAATACAGATTTTAACATTATGAAGACAATTAGGACAAGTACCTTGAACAACTGGTCCTTCAAAGTAAATAAAAGGGGAAAATTGAGGACATTGAGAAACTTTGCTTCCTGTCAAGGGCACACCAGCAAGAGCAAAGTCTTTGGGGGGTTCCTAAACCACTCCACATGTATAGAATGGTGCTAGAGATTTGGTTGGAGCTGGGCGGTGCCCTCCTCAGGGCTTCCATGTGAGTCTGAGAAGGCGGGGTGGAGCTCTGACCAGAACCCTAAACCAGAATTTGCCAAATGGGCATCACTTTAGAATGCCCCACAGCTGTGTCTGAACAGTTATAGGATGTAATAATTATTAAGTTAATACCGTCCCCCAAGAGCATCACAGGGAGAGCCAAGAACGGAAGGAAACGTGAAGGAGGAATGAAAGGCAGAGGGGGACGTGGGAGGGAAGTAAAACAGGAAGAAAATAAGTCAGAAAAACAGGAATGAAGGAAGGGATCTGTTTTGGACCTGGGAAGTAATTAGGAAAACAAGAAGTTATTGCAATTCCTACTTACACTGTTTGCACATGGACATGGGAAGTCTCGGGAGACACTGCAGCTGTAGGGTACAGAGGGGCTTGTGAAACATTGCTGCGAAGAAAGTCACTTCCAGTGAGTTCTGTGGTATATTTCTCTCTGGGATGGAAGATGACTTCCATATAAACACAAGTCAAATTTAGAGTTACGGTAAACCTGTCATCTTATCTGGACTGGGACTGTGGTCATGGAGAACGGGGAAAAAATTCATTACCTTTGACCAAGGAAAAGGTTTAAACCACGACTTTGGCCTGTTTGATGGCTGAACAGTAGTGTCATTTTAAGCCTCTGGTTGAGAAACAGAACAATGACCAATTCATTATCAGAACATGAAAATTCCCATTTCACATTGTCTCCTGTCATAAGATGATTCATCGTTTTAATTTTCAGTACAGCATTTAAGATATTAAGAAATGCTCTTCAGAAAGACCTGTGTGGGACTTTGTTCATATTATGTATAACTTCATTATGAGGTTATACATATCATTTATTTACTTTGTCAAGGAGATAAACAAAGCTGTTTTTTTTGTTTAGATAGTCTTTTCAGATGTCCTCTTGGCTCTCTTTAATCTGCATACAATACCTTCCACACACACACTGATGTAGATGATTTGTGTTTCTTAAACTATCCAGCCTTTAGAAATAATTTTGATTAGGAGCACCTGGATGGCTCAATCAGTGAAGCATCTACCTTCAGCTCAGATCATGATCTCAAGGTCCTGGAATCAAGCCCCACTCGGGGCTCCTGCTCAATGGGGAGTCCTCTCTGCTTCTTTACCCTACTCATGCTTGCATGTGGAGTTTTCTCTCTCTCAAATAAATAAATAAAATATTTTAAAATGCAAAATAAATGTTGATTAGAAATGAGGTATATTCAGGCTGGGCATGAAAGATATAAATGTCTTTTCTTACATTTATCTCCTTCCTAAAACATATAAGATACTCCAAGTTTTTTTTATTAGGTCTTATGGTGTTTGCTGAAATAAAATCCTAATGAATTCCTAATCAAGAAAGAGAAAAAAATACAAAGATGAAAAGAAGATACAGGACGTAAGAAAGAAAAGAGCAGATAAAGAAAATATTAATGGAAAGCTTGTCATCTGTTGAGAAGTTCCCCTATTGAGGAAGCTCATGTTGACATCATCTGCCCCGACACTTGATCTGGAGAGTGACCAAGGGGATGCAGGTAGCTGACTTCCTTGCCATCCTACATGCAGATTGTGTTTACACAGTTTAAATAAAGAACATACATTAGCCCTCAGATCCTGTGATGTGACATTCTTCTATAAACAGAGAGAAAAGCTGCACTGCTCTTTCAGATGCACACGTGGGCTGAGGAGCAAAGTACAGTATGATGCTTAAAAAAAATCACGAGTTGGGTCCACAGCATGGAAGTGAAGGAAACTGTAAGGATAAAAGAAATTACATTATGGTGTGACCTCTGTGGGCAGAAATCCCTGCTGTTAGCCTTGAGGTGGAGCTGACATAAGGGGAAGATAACGTAACAAGTAGCTGCTGCTAATGGACAGAAGGGTTATCATCTGCTACTTAACACTTGTTCCTTAAGGCCAAAGGAATTACGTTCAAAGGCATATATTTTTAAAATTAATAGCATTTGACTTTAAAAGTTCTGAAAGTCTTTTTAATATGTGCTTTAGAAAATAAAGTTCAAGCCAAAAAGACACCATTGACCTGGGAAAGTTCTCCTGTAGTGTTTTCTCAGGATCTTATGAACTTAAGCATTAGTTTTTGGCAGAAAGACTATGAGAGCTTATTATTATTTTTTAAGATTTTATTTATTTATTTGACAGAGGGATCACAAGTAGATAGAGAGGCAGGGAGAGAGGGGTGGGGGAAGCAGGCTCTCTGCTCAGCCCTATTGAGCCCCGAGGCTCTGGGGCTCAATCCCAGGACCCTGAGATCATGACCTGAGCCGAAGGCAGAGGGTTAACCCACTGAGCCACCCATGTGCCCCAAGAGCTCATGATTTTTTCAAAAGATTAGTTAAGAGGGAATATGATTAAAAAAAAAAAATCCTTTCCAATGTTTTTTGAAAACAGATAAATGTCAGAAAAAAGCTGCAGCCACACAACATATTACATGATATTTTTATATTACAATATTCACAATTAAAAATAATCTAATTTTGAAGAAAATTCCTTGCTAATTTACAATTGCATTAAGTTTTACTTTGCAAGGAAATGAAAGAGATTATATATTAAACTCAGGGAGAGAGACATCATTATAAAATTATGCTTTGTACTTTATACATTTATTTGATTGAGGAAATCTTTTCAGAGGATTGGGATTTGAATTGTCAAGGAATTTTTTTTTTAAATGTGCAAAGAAGCAAAATTGAAAACTGTTTATCACAGTAAAAGAGAATAAGCTGGTGACAGGGCCTGGATTATGTGATTATGAAGACCAAGCAGGCTCAGAGGTCCGGATCCAGGATTCAAGTCCTAACCATCTGCTGGGTGCATGACTTTGGGTAAGCTACATGGCCTCTCTGTGTCTTCTTATTTCTCATCTGTAAGATAGAGATAATTTTAGTATCTGTTTCAGATGGGGGTTGTGAGGCTTAAATGAAATGTATATGTCATGTAGGGGGACGTTTGACACAAAATATGTCCTATGTAAACACGTGTCATTATTACTGCTACCTGAGAGATATTGAGGGATGTGTAGCTGCCCTGATACTGGGAGATGACTGGGAAATTGGAGAGCAAAGTGGGGAAGCAACAACAGTAAATGTTTATTACACACCTGCTGTAGGACAGATACATGAAGTTCACAAGCAACTGTAAGTCCCAATTCATCACACACACCCACACACACACACGAGTGAATACCGCACACACACATGCACATACATGTGTACATGCACACATGCACACAGTTTTTATTTAACGACACAAAGGGAAAATTAATAGCTGTATTAATAAACATTTTTAAATAATCATCTTGAAAGGATTATAAAATTATTTCCCATATAGAGAACAATTTAGAAATATGTTCAAGGCTTCTAACGGAAAAAAAATTGTGCTTTAAACTTGTAAAGTTGATCAAGTTTTATTTCTCTATAGATTTTGGCATAATGTTTGCCTTTTAGCATTGGGTTATTTGCAATGATTTTAGCTTTCCTTCTAACTGTTAAAACAATCCCTAAAAAAGGGAGGCTTCCCAGAAGGTTACTTTTAGGATCACCCTCGCATAATGAACATCTCTCCCTTTGCTAAAAAAAATGAACACAAAGTTTTATTACAAATTTATTAAGTATGTGGAACAGGGTGGAGGAAAGGAGAAAGAAAAACAAAACACTGTAGGAGATGGAGCTAAATAGAAGAGATGATTGAATGTGCACATTACACAGTAGAAATGGTCTTCTCAACCCCTGAGGAGATTTCAAGTGAATCCAGAATAGCAAGCTAAAAATAGCTCTGAAAGTTAACTGGCCATTGGGCAAAATAAATACTTAGGCTATCAATTAAGGCGGCAAGAGAATGAATTATATCTGTAAACCGAGTGAAATTTGCCTTGAATGAAAGGCTCTGAAGATAATTAAAATGAAATTAAAGCCTGCTGTTTGAACAGGAGTAGTGGCCTTTATTATTTCTGAAAAGTTAGAGCAGAGTGTAAATAAACAGCTTGATTTGAGATTTAATTTCAATTTTAGTGTGACCTTTGTTAGAGCCCTGTCTGAAATAGCATCCCTCCATGAAGGGAGGGCACAGCACTGAATTAACAAAGAGGACGGGGACGCAGGAAACAAGTGTACTGGTATTTGGAAAGGGGATTCAGGGATGGAGTTAATGTTAAAAATTAAGATGTGGAGGACAGATGCTGGCCACGTGCTCTTACAGTAGAGCACGGACCCATGTGGGGGCATAGGGGTGCAAATCTACTGTGCCCCACAGTCAAAATTTCATGTATAACTTTTAACTCTCCTGAAACTTAACTACTAATAGTCTCCTGTTGTATATTACATTCTTATTCTTACAATAAAGTAAGCTAGAGAAAAGAAAATGCTGAGAAAAATCCTAAGGAAGAGAAAATGCATTTACAGAACTGTGCAGTATTTATAGAAAAAAACTTTTTCTAAGTGGACCTGCCCAGTTCCAACCCATGTTGTTCAAGAGCCAACTGTATTACCTAAACAAAGCAAAGCACATATCTTGTGAAGTCTTGACTTCTGCCTTTTCTCCCTAGGCTTAACCACATCCATACTTTGTGCATAATTTAACAGCTAGGGAGAATAAAATTGTTAACTGATTCCCAGAATCTGCCTTTTTGGAATTTAAATGGGATGCATAGTTCCAAATTCAACTGCAGCAAGTATATCATCTGCTTTAAAATCTGCTTTAAAAATTATATTGAGAAAGAAAAGTGTATTTGAAAAGGTGGGACTGTTATGTCCGTGAGATGCCCACTCATCAGAGTTCTTAAGAACACCACTAAGATGGGAAAACTGAAGACAGTTTTGAGCTTTAGGTAAATTCTGGAGTGAAAAATATATGTTTGAGACTGTGATATTCCACTTGCTTTTAATAAGCATCTACCTGGTAAAAGGACATGAGCACTGTCTTTAAAGGGAACAGAAGATAATTCCATCTTTTTCACTGCTTTTTTTTTTCTTTCTTAGTATAATTCTTTGTCTCCCAAAGTGTGATTTATCTGATTAATATGTAGTATGATCCACTTTCTTTCAAGGACCTACCTTTATCTTCCCAAGTCTCCGATATAGACAGAGTAGGCTGCTTTTATCTAAAACTATTTGAGGGGTGCATAGGAATTTGTTCTTCCCTAATATCTCACCTATAAATCTTTGAAAGGAACCAAAGTCCTTTCCTTCTGGGCTTCAGTTCTAATGCATTATAATATTTTATGTGGCTTTCTCTTGGTTTTTTTTTTTTTTTTTTTTTTTTTTTTTTTTTTTTTTTTTACAGAGGGAGAGAGATCACAAGTAGGCAGAGCAGCATGGAGAGAGAAATGGGGGAAGCAGGCTCCCTGAGCCTGATGCAAGGCTCAATCCCAGGACCCCGAGATCATGACGTGGGCGGAAGGCAGAAGCTTAACCCACTGAGCCACCCAGGTGCCCCTTATGTAGCTTTCTCAATACAAATAATGGTGTCTCCATATGGCAGGTTTTAAATTGCATGTGCATCAACATGAGGAATAATGGTTTTGAGACTGTTGAAGAGTCACTTCTTAGAAAAGAAACATTTATGAGACATTGTGTTTATTTCATCTTGGAAGAAATAGAGAAAGTAACTCTAACAGAATGGAAAGTAAAACCCTATTGTATGTGAGTGGGTGGGGAAGAAATATGTAGTGGATCAAATAGAATAATCCCAAGAAGAATCCCCAGTAAGAGCTCTGGGTTGAGGCATTTGGGGTGTAGGGTCCATAAGTGGTGGTATTGCACAGCACATCTGTATTTGTGGGGTGTGAGGGAAGGACTAAGGGTGGACGTGATGATAACACAAATAGTCCATGAACGATAAGAATGTGGAAATTCTGTCCTAGGGATTACAGATCCAAAGTTGAGTGATGTGTGATCCCTTGACCTCAGGATGTTTGCTATGTATTAGATAGTCAGTTGCTGTAAATATGGACACACAAAACATAAGAAGTGCTGAGCATCAAGGGAGAACATGGTTCTAAGGAATGTTTGCACAGAGCTCATCCATTGTGGATATGGCAGTTATCACAGAGAAAGTACAGTTTTAGATGACTTGAAGGGTTGACAGTAGTTTATCATGCAGAAAAAAAAAGGGACATTCCTTGTTGGGTCATAAGAAAACCAGAAAATACTCAAGAAATAAGTATCAGATATGGTGGAGGAGGATTTGCAGCAAAAGGATTAGAGGTAGTAGGGGTTGGCATCCACACAGGACTGGGAGTAGTTCCAGCCCCTGCACATGGATCTGAAGCTCTCAAGCTTCATGGGGCACTGATACATGTGCACAGAAGGGGCTTGTGCAGTACAGGGGATTATTAGATTATTATCCTGATCATTGCTCTGGTTGCAATGAACAAGTTTTTTTTTTTTTTTTAAAGATTTTATTTATTTATTTGACATACAGAGATCACAAGTAGGCAGAGAGGCAGGCAGAGAGAGAGAGAGAGAGAGGAGGAAGCAGGCTCCCCACGGAGCAGAGAGCCCGACACGGGGCCCAATCCCAGGACACTGAGATCATGACCTGAGCCGAAGGCAGAGGCTTTAACCCACTGAGCCACCCAGGTGCCCCGCAATGAACAAGTCTTAAAAGCAAGATCCAGGAGTAACAAAACAATTCCAAGTAACAACTGTTTCACAGAACAAAGATCAAGAATATTTATGTTACTGGACAATGAGCCAATTCTGAACTCTGGTTTGGATGGCTCACCACTTGAAAATCATACTCCAGAGACAAGTGATGGTGGAAATGGAAAGTTTGCTTTATTCAGGGAGCCAGCAACATGGGAAAAGGGTGGGATAATATCCCAAAGACTGTGTTCCTGTCCATGTTAAGCCAATGGCTATTAAAGGGGAAGGAATGGGAAATGGGAGGGCATATGCAGGAGAAGCAGGTACCCAGGAGGATAGTTGTATGTTGACATAACCCTGAACAGACTTGCTGACATCCGTGGCAGCTGTTTTTGAAAGTGGTCAGGCCATATCTTCTGGAAAGTCTGGTTCTTCACTCCTCAAAGTAGTGGTCTTTAGAATCTCAAAGAAAGTAGGTTAGTTCTGCTAACAAGGGATATGGGTCAGCAAGCAAGTAGGGTATGAACTTGAAGCAAGGACACCCTCAGACCAGTTGGACTGCTGTTACATTTATAGGAATATAAAAATATCCAGTGTCCAACAATGTAAAATTCAGAATGTCTGGCATGTTAAGAAAAGTAACCCTGCATGCAAAGAAGCAGGAAAATTATACCCATATTGGGGAGATAAACTGATAAATCAAAACTAACCCAGATGGACACAGATTTTAGAATTAGCAGATAAAGGAATTAAAAGTTACTATAACGGTAACCCATATTTCCAAAAATTAAGTGGAGATATGAAATAGATGAAAAATACCTAAATAGAACTTCTAGAGACAAAAATACAGTGTCTGAGATGAAAAATCCACTGGATAAGATAAGCAACAGATTACATATTGCAGAAGAAAGTACTAATGAAACTGAAGACTTAACTACAGAAATGATCCCAAATGAAATGCAGAACGAGCAGCAAATGTATGTTTTTCATAAAGCTACCTTAATAAGTTACCAAAATCTCACTTCTGTTGCCCTTGGCAGAGTCTCTGAATTGATCTAACCCATCATTTTTATTTTTTGAAAAATGGGCTCTGTACCCCATGTGGGACTTGAACTCAAGACCCTGAGATCAAGAGTTGCATCCTCTACCCACTTAGCCAGCCAGGTCTCCCACCAAAACTCACTTCTAGAGGTCAGAAATCAAAAACCAGTTTCACTGGGCCAAAATCAAGGTGTTGGCAGGGCTGTGCTCTCCTTTCCTCATCTTTTTCACCTTCTGCACCCGCACCCTGCACTTTCCAGTGGACGGCCCCTCCCTTGCTCTTCACAGCCAGCAGCAGGGTGATCAACGGTCATGATGACACCTTTTTCTTTGTTATATGTGCCTCTGCTTCCCTCTTGAGAAAACATTAGTGATGGTGTTCAGGATTCACCCAGATGAACCCAGATCATGTCCCCATTTCAGCATCCTTAAACTAATTCTTCTGTGAAGTCTCTTTTGCCATATAAGTTGATATTCACAAATTCCAGTGTTAGGGCCTGGATGTCTTTGGGTACCATCATTCGGCTCACCACAAAGAATTTTCAAGTGAAAATGTTGACGAACTAATAAGCAATTTTTCCTCAAAAAAGAAGCAATTATTTTCCAAATAAGCTCACCAACTCAAAAAATTCAGTGACTCCAAAACAAAACAGATGTGAACAAAACTATGCAAAGGCATATCATAATCACACAATCCAACACAGAGAAAAGATTTTTAGAAATGTACATTACAAAGACATTACATCAGAGGGCATCTGCGTAGTTCAGTTGGATAAGCATCGCCTTTAGCTCAGATCATGATCTCAGGGTCCCAGGATCAAGCCTCATTCGGGCTCTGTGCTCATCAGGGAGCCTGCTTCTTCCCCTCCCTCTGCCTGCTGCTCTGCCTCTTGTGCTCTCTCTCTCCCTGTCAAATATATAAATAAAATCTTAAAAAAAAAAAAGACATTACATCAGAAAAACAAAGATCAGGATGACAACAGACATCTTGGTACAAACAATATAAGTGAGAAAACAACAATGTGATATTTTTAAGGTGCTAAGATACACACACACACATATAATCTATATCCAGTAAAATTTCTTTTTAAAAAGATTTTATTTATTTATTTGACACAGAGAGAAAGATTATAGGCAGGCAGAGAGAGAGGAGGAAGCAGGCTCCCCATGAAGCAGAGAGCCCAATGCAGGGCTCGATTCCAGGACCCTGAGATCATGACCTGAGCCCAAGGCAGAGGATTAACCCACTGAGCCACCCAGGTGCCCCTCCAGTAAAATTTCTTTAAAAAATGAAAGCACAAGGACACCTGGTTGGTTAACCAGTTGGTTAAGAGCCTGCCTTCAACTCTGATCACGATCCCAGGGTCCTGGAATGGAGCTCTATGTTGGGATCCCTGCTCAGTGGAGAGTCTGCTTCTCCCTCTCACTCTCCTTCTGCATTCTCTCTCTCTTGCTCTCTCTCTCAAATAAATAAATAAAATCTTATAAAAAATGAAAGTATAATCAGGTTGTTCTGAAACACACAAAAGCAAAAAATATTCACCACCAACATACCTATACTACAAGAAGTCTAGGAAGTCTTTTAGAGAGGAGAAAAATGATAGTAGAGAAGTGGGTGCACACAATGAAGAAAGAGCAATGGAAATGAGAATTACATGTGTAAATACATCAGATGTTTTTGTTCTTTTAAAAATTCCTTTAGAGGAGAGCAGACTGAATAAAGATAATGGCATTGTGATCTGTGACGTGGGGCTTATCATATTGGTAATGTAAGATGTATGGTTACCACAGGAGAAAGTTAGGGGCAGTGCAAGTGCATTACCACAAGGCTTGTGTGGTGCCCATATGGTGGCATAATACCACTTATAGGGCAACAGGGATATGTTAAAGAGGTAGACTCTACACCAAGCAACAATTAAGAAAACAAAGAGCTATACTATACAAAGAGCTTTCCTATTATAAAGAGCTCCCTTCCCAGATAGCTTCACTGATGAATTCTACCAAACATAATAATGGAAGAAACAATACCAGTATTACAAAACTCATATAGAAAGAAGGGACTAATTCCTACTCATTTTGTGAAGCCAGCATTACCCTGACACAAAATCAACCAAGGACAGTATAAGAAAGCTGCAAATCAGTATTCCTCATGAATGAAAATGCAAAGTTCTAAAGAATATTTTGCTAATTGAATCCATCAATATATAAATCTATCAATATACTTCATGACCATTAGAATTTACACAGGAAATGCAATATTTGTTTAACATTTGAAAAATCCATTAATATAATTCATTGTACAAAAGAAAAACTAAAAAAGAAAAATCATGTGAGCATTTCTTTCTTTTTTTTTTTTAAGATTTTATTTATTTATTTGACAGAGAGAAATCACAAGTAGATGGAGAGGCAGGCAGAGAGAGAGAGAGAGAGGGAAACAGGCTCCCTGCTGAGCAGAGAGCCCGATGCGGGACTCGATCCCAAGACCCTGAGATCATGACCTGAGCCGAGGGCAGCGGCTTAACCCACTGAGCCACCCAGGCGCCCCACATGTGAGCATTTCTATAGAAGATTTTTAAAAAACCCAGTATTCATTCCTGAAAAAAAAAAAAAACCCACCAAGTAGGAATATGAGGGAATTTGTTCAAAATAATGAAGGATATGTATTGAAAACCTACAGATAACATGACACTATATGATGAAAGATTAGATGCTTTACCCCTAAGATTGAGAACAAGAAAAAGATGTCCCCTATTATTTCTATTCAGTATTTTACTGGAAGTTCAGGATAGCAATAAAGACAGAAAAACAAAACACATTCAAATGGAAGAGAAATAGGTAAAATTATCTTTATTCACAGATGACATGATCGTCTGTGTAGCAAATCCAAGGGAATCTACAAAGGTTTCCTAGAGCTAATGGGTGATTTTACCAAGGTAGCAGCCTAAAAGATCAATATGAAACCAAATATAAAATACTCATATGTGGGTTTGAAGAAAGAGTGAAAGTATCATGTAATGGAAATTACAAAACATTTCCTGGAGAAATTGGGAAATATACTGTGTTCATGATTCACAGATTTATTTCTATTATTAAAATTTCAAATCTCAGGGCACCTGGGGTGGCTCAGTCAGTTAAGCATTTGCATTAGGATCAGGTCATGATGCCATCATCTGGGGATGGAGCCCCACATTGGGCTTCCTGCTCAGCGGGGAGTCTGCTTTTCTCTCTCCCTCTAACCCTCCCTCCTGCTTGTGCTTTCTCTCTCTCTCTCTCTCAAATGAATAGAAAATCTTTTTTAAAAAAAATTTCAAATATCCCTAAATTGATCTAGACATTCAAAACAATTGCAGTCAAAACCCCATTGTTAATAGCCAAATGATGGAAAGAGCCCAAGTGTCTACTGGTTGATGAATGGATAAAAAAGAGGTGGTATATATATATGCAATTGAATATTACTCAGCCATAAAAAAAAGAATGAAATCTGCCATTCACAACAACATGGATGGATCTAGGGGGCATAATGCTAGGTGAAACAAGTCAGTCAGAGAAGGACAAATACCACATGACTTCACTCCTATGTGGAATTTAAGAAACAAAACAAGCAAAGAGGAAAAAGAGAGAGAAGGAGAGAGAGACAAGCCAAGAAACAGACCTTTAACTCCAAAGGACACACTGATGGTCATTGCCGGGGTCGGGGGTAGGGGATGGGGGATGAGGAAAACAGGTGATGAGGATGAAGGAGTGCACTTGATATGAGCATGAGGTGATGCATGTTTCTACACCTGAAACTGACATGACACTGTATGTTAACTAACTGGAATTTAAATAAAAACTTAAAGGAAACAATTTCATCGTTGGAAATCAGGAAACGCAAATTGAACAGATTAATCATACCACATATCATCCAGGATGTGAAGCAGCTGAAACTTGGTTATACTCTGGACAGATAGAGTGCCATCACTTTGGGAAACTGGCAGTTTTTTAAAAAACAAAATGCGGAGTTAGAGAGGAGAAGGGAGTTGGGGGAAATTGGAAGGGGAGGTGAACCATGAGAGACTATGAACTCTGAAAAACAATCTGAGGGTTTTGAAGGGGCGGGAGGGGGGTGGGAGGTCGGGGTACCAGGTGGTGGGTATTATAGAGGGCATGGATTGCATGGAGCACTGGGTGTTGTGCAAAAACAATGAATACTGTTATGCTGAAAATAAAAAATAAATTTAAAAAATAATAAAAAGTTAAAAAAGAAAAATAAAACAAAAAATAAAACACTAAAGAATACCAAAAAAAAAAACCACCAAAAAACGAAATGCATACTTACCATATGATCCAACTGTTCCACTTGTGTAAGCATATTTTTATACAAAGACTTGTACATAATGTTATCACTGCTTTGTTTTTAGTAATCAGAAAACAAAACAACCCAAATGTTCACACACCAAGTGGTGAATGGATGGCCAACTGTGGGACAGCATATATGTGAATACTATTTAACAACCAAAAAGAATGATACATGCTACAATATGCAAGGATTTCAAAACACTTGTGTGAAGAGAGGAAAGCCTCCCTCTGCTTGTGCTTTTTTAAAAAAAAGCACATTATTCACATTTAAATTTTTGTAAACTTTTGGGATACTCCAACTAATATTTAGGGACTGAGAACCGACCAGCTGTTGCTTGGGGATAATGAGGACAAGCAGCGGTGGGATGGGGTGTACTAGGAGCATGAATAAATTTGGGGCGACACTGGATGTTTGTTATGTGAGTGTAGTCATGGTTTCATGGTGTTCATACATGTTAAAAGTCATCACTTTATACACAATAATTAAGTGCAATTTATTGTATGTTAATTATTTAAATCAGCAGTACTGCTTTATTAATAAAAAGAATCTTCAGGGATGGAAAATAATTATGCTTAAAAGTCTGAAGTAAGCTATTGCTTTTTAAGTGTCATCCTTGTGCAGGGACCCTGCTAATCTCTGTATCATTTCAATTTTTAGTATATGCACTCCCCAAATGAGGACAAGGATTGCTTTTTAAAGACATTACAGTCTGTCTACTTGTAAACCCTCCTATAGTTATAGATGCATAAAAATATGAAGAAACCCTTCTATTCAGAGTCTTGCATTTCTGCTAATACTTCACCTAAGCACAAATACACTATTTAAAAAGGAAGAGAAGTAGATTTGTAACCGGAAGTCGGGAATGCAAGGCGTGCTAATGCAAAATATAGTTTTGACATTTGGTTGAGATAAATATCTTTCCTTCTGCATTTATACAGAATTGAAAACTGATGAAGACATTAGTGAGGACACCTAAAGACATTTACTGGAGCCAAAATGTGAAAGTAAAGTGGGAAAGGATCAGTGATTTATGAACATAGCCTGTTTCAGTAAAAGGAAAGTGAATTTGAAAATCTCAAGGATATACCTTGCTAAATAATTTCTAAGCATAAAATTGACTCCACGAGCTAAAAATTGGCCAAAAAGAAACATAAAACTCATATTCAGGAAAAGCTATGAGGGCAATTAGTTCCTTCCTTGTGAGTAAAAGTTTATTCCATCTCATGCATTTACTTTTACTTGACCTGATGTGTTTTTTAAAAATCCTCATAAATGCATTTTCATCTAACTTCATTTCAGTCATTTTCTTCAAGAATCTGTTTCTTAAACTTATGGTTTTTGACATCAATAGAATCATAATTTTAAGTATATTTAGTTCTCAAGTTTATATAATCAACCGTATTTCATCCACTGATGAGTTTAGAGACGTTTTGGCATTTATATTTTCCTGATGTCATCTCCTCAGTGGGACAACATTGTCCAGGCTCTGAAGAGCATCTACGAATCCCTTTGGCTACTCTTCTTTTGGCCCTTTCTCTGTAAATGCACAGCCGTGTGTGTGTGTGTGTGTGTGTGTGTGTGTGTGTGTGTGTTTCTCTCCCTCCTTCCTGGTGAAATTAAAGGCAGTAAATGTCAAGGAGTAAGTTGATTTCTTGTTGGTAGCTTAATAAAAATATTTGGTAGGAAAAGGTAAGAATATTAATAAAAATGAGCTTGATTCCTCCGCCATTCAGTTATTTGCATCTTACTTTTTACCACTAATGGGCTGCGTTTTGAGTGGTCTTCATTTTTAATGACTTTACCTAGTACCCTTGAGAAGCAAACCATCCTCATTTCTTTATATTAATCAGCAGGACTTCTGTCTTCTAGAACTTTATGCATTGCATATAGAAACCAAAGATGTCATCCAAAGAAAGTTGTACTTGCTTCCTAAATGACAAGATGATTACTCCATGTTACTTTGGCTGTGTGCTAACAACAAATCTAAGTAGTAGCTTAGGGACAGGGACAAGGAAGGACATGGCAAAAGGTGGTCAGTGTTTATTTATTAGTCTCCCCAGCAAAATATCAGCCATATCTGCCTGAGATGAGGTCAAATATTATTCAGGATGTGACCCAAATAAAGCATGATAGAGTTCACAAATTGGTTAATATATACCCTCTATTATTCCTAATATAATTGAAAAGAAGGCTCAGATGGTCCATTTCAGAAAGAAAACAAGGAAATAAAGAGAATAAGGGACGAGCATCATATAGACAATGCTCTAAACCTTAGAGATTTCTCACTGAGGCTACTTCCAAGTGGCTTCTCTCCTCCTCCTCTCCTTCTGCACAGCAAAATCAGGAGAAACAAAGATGCAGAAGACTTATGCTTCCAGTTTAGGTACATTGTTATGCATGCCCCAAACTTCTATTTTTTTAAATAGCCTATGTTATTTAATTCTAGTGAGTCCATTGATGTTTTGGAAACAGAATAGAACTCCATCATAACATAGCTTACTTATATTTAGATTAGGTAATAATCATGATAATTACAAAAACTTACTGAGCCCTTAATATATGTTGTATCCTTTTCTAAGTACCCTTCATGTGGTAACTTATATAATTCTCTCAACAATTCTATGGAATAATTACTACTATTTTCTTCATTTATACATGAAGAAACTGAGGTAAAGAGAAATAAAGGACTTTTTTTTAGGAACATACAGCTGGAAAGTAGTAGAGTCCAGACAATCTAATTTTAATCTTAACCAGGATACTGCCCCTGTGAGTATAACATGGCACTTCTAAGCATGGTAATTAAATAAAATAAAAGACATGGTAACTGAATAAAGTAAAACACAAATATAATATAGTACTTCTTATCAGTAATTATATCAATAATTACTACATTCATAAGTAAGTACTACATTTTGTCACAAATTGTGCTCTAATATGTTTTAGAGAGATTCCACTGTACCTCATTACTTTATTTGGATGTTTCCAATATTTCTTTTTTTTTTCTGCTTCTATTACTTTCTTTTTTTTATTATGTTATTTTAGTCACCATACAGTATATCATTAGTTTTTGATGTAGCATTCCATGATTTATTGTGTATAGCACCCACTGCTCTGTGCAATATGTGCCCTCCTTAATACCCTTCACCAGACTCACCCATCCCACACCCCTCTTCCCTCTAAAACCCTCAGTTTGTTTCTTGGAATCCACAGTCTCTCATGGTTCATCTTTCCCTCCAGTCCCCCCCCCCCCCAACTTCATTTTCCCTTCCTTCTCCTATTGTCCTCCATGTTATTCCTTATATTCCATAAATAAGTGAAACCATATTGACTTTCTCTGCTTGACTTATTTCACTCATCATAATATCCTTCAGTCCCATCCATGTTGATGCAAAAGTTGGGTATTCATCCTTTCTGTTGGCTGAGTAATATTCCATTGAGTATATGGACCACATCTTCTTTATCCATTCATCTGTTGAAGGATGAACTCTTTCCACAGTTTGGCTCTGTGGACATTGCTGCTATGAACACTGGGGTGCATATGCCCCTTCTTTTCACTACATATGTATCTTTGTAGTAAATACCCAGTAGTGGAACTTCTAGGTCATAGAGTAGCTCTATTTTTAATTTTTTAAAGAACAGCCACACTTTTGGGATTTCATCAGGATAAAGTTTCCACACAGCAAACAGTCAACAAAGCAAAGAGGCAACCCATGGAATGGGAGAAGATATTTGCAAATGACATTGCAGACAAAGGGATGATATCCAAGATCTAAAAGAACTCCTCAAACTCAACACCCAAAAAACAAAGAATCCAGTAAAAAAATGGGCAGAAGACATGAATAGACACTTCTCAAAAGAAGACCTACAAATGACCAACAGACATATGAAAAAGAATGTTCATCATCATTAATTAAAATCAAAACCACATTGAGATACCACCTTACACCAGTTAGAATGGCAAAAATGGAGAAGGCAAGAAACAACAAATGTTGGAGAGGCTGTGGAGAAAGGGGAACCCTCTTACACTGTTGGTGGAAATGCAAGTTGGTACAGCCACTTTGTTTTGAATATTTCTTAGGAGAGAAGTTGTTTCTGTTTCAACCAAAGTCAAGAAATTGCTAAAACAATATACTTAATCATAGATTTCAAATCTATTGATATTTATTTCATTGCCCAGTCTGGAAGAGCTGTGGTCAATTCCATATAAATAGAGGACATTTGGCATTTTTAAAAGATTTTATTTATTTATTTTAAAGGGTGGGGGAGATTGTGAGCATGAGTACATACAGTGGAGAGGAGCAAAGTTTTAAGCAGACTCTGCTTTGAGCACAGAGCTGGAGGTGGGGCTTGATCTCATGACCCTGAGATCACAACTGAAATTAAGAGTCAGATGCTTAATCGACCCAGGTGTTCCTTGGCGTTTTTATTAGTCATTTCAAATGTCATTAAAGGTTTGGCTTGATCTCTGAATTTGGGTCTTTGTTATATGCTCTTGCTTTTGTTGCTATCGTGATTTGTTACACCACAGTGACTGCAGTTGTCATTCTTCATGAGGTTGGCAAATCCAGAATATGGTGATAGCTCAGTGTTTTCATCTCTGAGATCAGATGAGAATATGAGTTCATGGGGTAATCAGGGGAGATCAATGAAGAAATATGTATAAAGCACTGCTATTATCATATTTTTATCCCTTAACTTGGATGCTTACTTGCCAAATACAATTTCTTGGATAGCTCTTCCTTAGTCTTCTAACTGACGCATATTTGTGTATTTGTGATTCTTGGGTAATTCCTTCGTTGACTGTCATACAATCATTCTATAAACAACAAGATAAAATCTACTAAGTTGCAGGCATTTTGGCAATGTATTTGGAATAAAAAAAAATTCTGGTTATTCTGTTACTTTTCCTATGATTAATTTAGTCATTAAAGGATGATTCATTTTGAGTAGTATATTCCAGAGTCTTCTGGATAACGTGTGCCAAAACAGGAGAACAGGGCATTCCGCTTTTCCTCTCTGCTCTACATGTATTCCTTCTAATGAAGTGGTGGAGAGATAAGTGCCTTGTCACTAAATAACATCAAGGATAAATGTTCATGAATGATCCGTTCAGCTCTCATGATTCAAATACATGAATATTTTTGTTTGTTTGTTTTCCTGTGAGATGTATCTCTGGCTTATCTGATTTGACTAGTTTTATAGGCTCCTCGGTTTCTTATCATTAGTCCTTTCCTTTCCAATATCAATATCAAACTAACCTCAATAAAATTTAAGTGCAAACTATTCTTGCACTCATGAGATAATGTTCTGATGGTTTAAAAGGGAGAGATATTAGCACCAGAATTTGGTACTATGTGCATGTTAAGAGTTAATGTGGAATTGTATTTTGGATTACTATCCAGTATACTTTAAGATTTTATTTATTTATTTATTGAGAGAGAGAGAACGCATAAGCAGGGGGAGGGGCAGAGAGAGAGAGAGGAAGAGAGAGAATCTCAAGCCAACTCCAAGCTGAGCACAGAGTCTGACGTGTGGCTCCATCTCATGACACTGAGATCATGACCTGAGCCAAATTCAAGAGTCAGATCTTTCACTGAATGAGCCACTAGGTGCCTCCCGTCTGGTATATTTAAGAGTAAATACTGTTTGGGAGGAAACAATTCTTTTAGAAAATAAGCATTACTTGATTATCTCATCTCTAACAAAATATTTGCCTGATAGCTCTTCATACTCTCCAGTGACACAGTCTGAACCATAGATTTGAAACAAGCATTTGAATCTCTTATCCCCCCAAATTTATTTATATATGACATATCATATTATATATATTTTATATGTATAAAATATATATGATACATTAGATATATAGAAAAAATATATATCTATATATACATATATATATTCTAATATATTAGATATATTAGAAAAAATATATATGATACATTAGAAAAACTGAGAATAAGTGTTTTTGTCCTGCATGATCTTGGCAACTATCTCATTTCTGATTTATTGAAGGACATATCCTTCAATAATGGCTACATGGCTCATTTGTGTTCCAGTCCTTCTTAGAGAAGCCTGTTCAGCCTTTACCATTTTTTTGCTGGTAAGTACCTTCCAACATTCCTTCTTAGCTGTAGACATGGATTGGCATGGAGGAAACAAGTGATCCAGCTTGGAGAAAACAGACAAATACAAATTCTAGTTCAGGGGTAAGTTCATTAATGATAGAAACAAATATTTTTAATTATATTGAATAAAAATAACATTAGTAGTTTGAAATTTTTTGAAATCAAATAAACCCCTTTATTTTATTAGATATTTCAGGGATAAAGCTTAAGTGTAAGTAATACCCTGCTGTCCATGCTGCTTAGGAGCACTGGTGAGAAAAGGAAAGATCCTTCTTTCCCATAATGATAAATTTGTAATAAAAAATAACAATTAGATACTACCTTCTATATGCCAAGTACTGTAGACCTACAGAACTGGACATTAAGTAGCTGTTCTATGCATTCTATTTTTTTAAAAAACCTGTATCAAGTCTTTGAGTGATAAACTTGAAAACTACACACTAAGCCAAAATTTAGTTTTGAAAAAGAAATATGCTACTTCAAAATGTTAGGAAAATAGTAGTTCTCTTTTTACAGCAAGTTATAAGGAAGACAGTTTGTGGGAAACGGATGTAAAAATTCTCTACCTTACTAGACCTCCTTCAACACTGACATCCATTTTGTCAATTAAAAAATCTTAATGGGGTAGAGAATAATTAATCACAAACATCCATTAATATGAGCTAAAAGTCTACACTTACTTTCTAAAAAAAAAATCCAAGAAGTGAGGAAAATATTAATGTAATATATAATGCAAATGTGACTTCCTGTGTTTGGAGATTTAAGACATTACTGTCTGTTACCTTAGGGAAATGGGTGATGGAATTTCAAAAGCTAGAGAATAAATGGACAACTTTGTAATTTCCTCAGGGTTCTACACAAGTAGCAACAGTTATTTTAAAGATTATTGTGAAATGTGTGGAACCTGGAGGGTCCTTACAATTTAACCATCTGTGTATGGACATACCAGTTGTCGTATATGAAGATGCTCTGTGCTCAGTGGTGGTGACATGTCTGCATTACCCATCCCTTCTGGTCTTTATAGCTCTGCCATGGCACATAAGGTGAGGGCATATAGGGATTAGTCCACAGGTTGCAACAGACTTTGAAAGATAAGGAGAGAAATAATAAATATAATAAAATAATAAAATAAAATAAAACATAAAGAGATGTCTCCAAAACCTTATTCATGAACATCACATTTTCTCTGAGCTGGCCAATTGTTAGGGAGATGAGTCAACTGCCGACAGACTGCAGAAACTCTTGTTTTATAAAATTACAAAAAAAAGAAAGAAAGAAAGAAAGAAAGAAAGAAAATGGAGAGCCTAGCTTTAGTGGTGTGAGGACACCACATATCAAGGCATCAGAGTGCTATGACATTTTCATACTCGAAATCACAGCTTAACTTCCACATGCTAGGCATGATAAATAGAATAATATTGAAAACCACAAACTCTTATTCTCATCTTCAGATGAGAAATTGAGATCCTGTGATGTTAGGTAACTTCCCCAAACTGGAAAAGTAGAAAATTTTGAATCTAGATCTGTCTGACATGTAGACACATACAGATTTTTTTTCAGTTCAATTTATATATTTAATTTTAATATTTATTGTGTTATGTTAGTCACCATACAATACATCATTAGTTTTGATGTAGTGTTCCATGGAGCACTGGGTATTATATGCAAGCAATGAATCTTGGAACCACATAGATTTTTTTAGAGGGAAGCTTTTAGATTAGAGGCCATATTTGAAGACTCCTCAACAATGGAAAGATTTAGACCTGGTAACATGACTCAGGTTTCAATTACAAGATATCTTCTGAGATGAAATTTTATCTCATTAGATTTCCCCTAATTGATTTATTTCCACTTATAATTTATCCTCCAGAAACTGGATTATAGTCCTTTTGTTCTAAATTATGTCTCATTATCTAAGTAAATATGGTGTGTCAAAGCTAAATCCAGGTGATCTATATTTTGATAACAAGTGTGAACTCTGTATTGCAGGGGAAATTCTGAGCCCTGGATCATGGTAAATCAAAAACACAAGTTACCCATGGCTTCTCTGGAATGATCCATTCGGGATCAACAAGACCATTAGTTTCTTGCTACTGAGTGTAGTCATCAACCCCAATCTCAGTTGCTATCTTTAAGACAATACATAATATTTCCCCAGAATTGGGCTTTCTGACAATTTGGGGGGCTTTTAAAGTCATGAGTAATTCTACTGTCATAGCTGACGAAGCTGGAAATTTCCAGCATGTCCAAATGTACCAGATGAAGATCTTGAAATTGTAGACATCTATTAGGTCTTCTTGAAGATCATAATCACCATAGTCCATGGATAGCCAGGATCATAAAGGCTTCTGAATGATTCAAGAGCAGAGTTTGCTGCTGTGTTGGAAGAGTTTGGTTCTAGCTGACCCGGGATGACTTTGTAACTTGGAACAAAGTAAGGTCTAAGCCTTGTATGGGTAACTAGAAATTTAGCATGTTCTTAAATTCTTATTAATTCTGAGTGCTGGATATGGACTCAAGCTTAATTCCATAAGATAAATGTATTCTATATCTTTTACAAATCTCCAACGTTGCCTGTATGCAGGAGTATGGTGGAGTGGGAAGCATTCAGTAGAGCATCTGGATTAAGCCAATCCTGACTGGAGCTCTGGCTGTGGAATTTGGAGGCCATATGGTCTTGGACCAGTCACCTGACCACTCCAAAACAGTTTTTTCAATCATAAATTTCTCACAATAATAACAAATACATTCATAGGGCTGTTGTGATGGTCTAAGAAAAAAAATTAGATGAAGCTGTTCTATCAATTGCAAGTAATTGTTTAAAGGCTAACTATCTCAGAGCCTTCTTTGGAAATGGATCAGTGGTATAAATCCAAGAAGACAATGTATTAATGCCTGCCACTAGTTACTAGTTTTAGTTTTTGTTTTCTTACAAATGTTGCCAATAGAGTTAAGGTTCATTAAGGGGAAATCTTGCAACAGTTTGCAGTAGTAAGTGCAAAGTAGAAAGTAAGTTAAAAAGTAAGAACGTAAGAAGAAAGTGACTGTGTTGGGTTTAGATTGAGGAAAGTCTAGAAATAATAACTTTGGTTTATTCTCAGTCTATTTAACAATAATTAACGGTTATAGAAATTGAGAATTTCGTACACATAAATCCTACTTCTCTTCACAACTATAAGCAGAAATTCTTGCATACTTCTTGAAGCAGCCTTGTGGGTTAATATTAAGGAGTAGAAAATAATGTGATTTTGCTATCTTATAATGAAAATCTCATTTCTGTCTATCTGGTGTGTGTGGTTGGGATTTTCCCACAAAATATGGGATGCATGACATATATATTCTCTTCAGAGTACCCTGGAGCGGAAGACACATGCAGGGCTGCTGATAGGGTGAGACATACTTTGTTCCTGGCAGCTGAAACTGTCATCTATCCGAAAGATGTTTCCTTCCCACTGGGCAAGACATGTCCTACATATTATGGTGTCAAATTAGGATTCTGAGAAATCTGTGCTGAAGTTACCATTATTGTCAAGTCCTGAAAGCTCTATGCTTTCCTAGTAAAAAGGTTAAATTGAAGCCAATAACCAAATTACTCAGAAAAATGAATTGTTTACTAACAGAGAAACATCCAGATTTGACATTTAAGTGATTTCAGTGGATGCAATATGAGATGAGTCTTTGTAGCAACCTTCATTACCCCTCATTTCTTCAAGCTACCCATTTCCTGTAAAATAACCACAATCCCCAAGGTCTGTCATGGGCACTGATGTCACTGAGGCAGGTGTGCTCATCTGCAAAGGCTGTCTTGTGAACGCTGTTTGCACGTAGGCAACCTTATGTGGCACGCTCCAAGGCGAGGAGCACAGGGGGTGAACTCATCCCTGCATAGGAGGATAACAACTGTGACACTTAAAAATAAATTTTGTTATGATGCAGAAGGTTATGTAAGACTATAATAATTATTAAAATGACAAGCTGATGACAATTCTATTAGCCATATTTTAATGTTGCTTATGAAATTTAAAATATCTATAAATTATCACAAACCATTTCTTGAACAATACTCAGCAGTAAAGCCAATGAGTCGTGGTAATACCAACAGCTGACATGTGCTAAACTCAAACTCTGTCCTGAGTGCTTTGCTGGCTTTATCTGTAATTGCCATCTAAGATATGTTAAGGCATTGACAAATAAGGTCATTTGCTTATGATTACTAACTCAACGAGTGCTGTTCTGGGACTCATACTGGTCAAATTTCAAAGGCCACATTCTTTTTTTTTTTTAATTCTTTTTACTAACATATAATGTATTATTTATTTCAGGGGTACAGGTCTGTGAATCATCAGGTTTACACACTTCACAGCACTCACCATAGCACATATCCTCCTCAGTGTCCATAACCCAACCACCCTTTCCCTACCCCCTCACCCCCCACCAGCAACACTCAATTTGTTTGTGAGATTAAAAGTCTTTTATGGTTTGTCTCCCTCCTGATCCCATCTTGTTTCATTTTTTCCTTTCCTACCCCTTAACCCCCCCAACCCTGCCTCTCAAGCTCCTCATATCAGAGATCATAAGTTTCTTTGACTGACTTATTTCACTCAGCAGAATACCCTCTGGTTCCATCCACATCATTGCAAATGGCAAGATTTCATTTCTTTTGATGGCTGCATAGTATTTCATTGCATATATATACCACATCTTCTTTATCCATTCATCTGTTGATGGCCATCCAGGTTCTTTCCATAGTTTGGCTATTGTGGACATTGCTGCTATAAACATTCGGCTGCATGTGCCCCTTTGGATCACTACATTTGTATCTTTAGGGTAAATACCCAGTAGTGTGGTTGCTGGGTCATAGGGTAGCTCTATTTTCAACTTTTTGAGAAAACTCCATGCTGTTTTCCAGAGTGTAAAGGCCACATTCTTGAAGGTTACACTGCCTTACTGCTTTCCCATCATGTGCTTTCTGCTTGGGTTTTATGATGTACAGAGCAGTGTAAAGCATTGAGGAAATACTAATCAACACCAGATGATATTTGTAAATATGGACAAGGTCAGATATATTTTACGTAGGGATGATGCCATTTAAATCAAGTTTCAAAGCTATTCTGCATTTTTTTTCTCTACCCATTCTCTCCCAAATCAGTGTGGTCAGAAGAAGGCTATGTTGGCAAACAGAATATACAATTTACAAGCTACTTCTCCAGCAAGCCTGTTAAGTACTGTGACAGTCCCTGGGAAGGATCTGGGAGACATAAATGCTTAATCCCTGGTCATGTCCTTTCCACTGGCCACACTAGAAACCAAAGCTGAGTGCGATTTCGGCTTAGGCCATTGTCTCTCTCATGCATGGTTCTCCTGGGGTGGATTTGCACATGCTTTTCCTTCATCAGGAAACTTCCTTCCCTGGGGGCTCCCCCTCACCTACACCCTGAGCAGCAGTGAAGCTTCTATCAAGCCCCACAGTTCTTTACCATCTGGAACTGGTGCTTTTTCTGTCTCAGTTCTTATTACCAGAAGAATGTGCTTTCATGCCTCTCTAATTGACATTCTTGTACTGTTTTTGCTGCTTAAGAAAAGAGAAACACATCCTGTGAGCTCAGGGACAAGGTCAAGGGCATTATCTTCATTTGTGTATCTTGGCAACAGATTTTATCCACTCCCGTAAGACAAAACGAAGACTAGTTGATTGGTGCATTTTTATAAATTGTACTCATTTATGTTTACTTTAAAAATTGACTCCTAGATAGCTTTTCTACTTTCCACCCCCACATGATTTAGATATAAATTCTATGTGACTTCTCAGGATCTAATTTAACACAGAATGTTGTAGCATGAACAGCTGAGATACTTTGTATGAAGAAAAATGTCTTTTAAATGGATACAATGTAAATCTTATATTCTTCCTATTTTCTCTTGCTAAATGGGCTGTTATTATCTATTTGGTGTATTGGGATGACCCCTGTTCCTTGCATTTTTACTATACAAACAGTTCATAGTATGTTGTTTATAAACTGCCATTCCCCAGGAAGAAGTGGCTCTTTTCAGTGATGAGCTCTTACAGAGATCATCTTCATGAGCAAAATTACTTCCCCTTTTTCAAGTAGGAAATGTTAGAAACGTTATGTTATCATGATTCTCCAGACTCCATCTACAGTAAACATTTACGGTTGTTCTGGTCTCAGTATATATGAGGATTGTAACTTTTTGAGACACCCAAATGTGCTGAGCAGAAAAGTCTTGTTACTCGTCACTCCAGACTGATGAAGACATAAAAGAGCACTCAGATTTGTTTTGGGTTGACAAAGCAGCTCGGTTTTGTTTTGTTTTGTTTCTTGGGCATCCCTTTTGCAAAGCATCATTCATTCACTTTATGAGAGCTCCTAAGGAGTCATGTACTGCCACATTTGAAGGGTCCCTGCCCTGACAGGACATGCATTTTAGTGGGGAATTAGACAGTAATAGACAATTACTGACAATGATAAAAATATCATAAATCTCCATGCTCTCTATGACACAATTCTGAAATAAAAAAACTTCTGAAAACCAAAAGTTTTGTCATAACTCATGTCATGCCCTCTCCTGGCCTGAATTAACAAAAGACTCTTCATAATTTTTGTTCATCACAATCACAGGGAATATTCATATCTTTGTTACAGAAATACTACTATGCTTGCTCTGGGGGTTTCTGCCCCAGGTCCTGAGAGGAGCATAATGGGAATAGAATATATCCACTGTATTGCTTTTCTAAGTGCAGGAAACATCTGAATTCTCAAAGATATTTTGCTGCAAGAGTTTCATGTAAGTGGCTGCCCTGTGTAACATGGGCAATGATAAATCTTATGAAAAAGATAAAGGACAGAAAGTGAGAAGTGCCTGGAAGGACTCTTTCCTTTCTCAGAAGCAGTGCATTGGATCTTTGTTCCACATACAGCAATCCAGTGCTTTTAAAATAGGATTTATTTGTGTTGTGCATTTGCATTTCGCACCCTGCTGCACTTCACCCAAGAGCAGAATCCTAACACAGTTCTTTCAAAGTGCAGATGTGCAAAAGTTAAATATGCTCAAGTCTAACTGCTGGGCTCCAGCAGCGGCCTATACGAGCATGTATCTGTCTGTTACAGAACACCACACCCAGGACAGACTTAACTCCTGATATTATTGACTTCATTTTTCTCATGAGCATCTCATCTCACCACGTTGCTCTTAGGAGAACATACGGATGGCACAGTGCATCTAATTTCCCTCCTGGGTCTGTGGAGGCCTCTCAGAAGGAGTCAGAGAAGAGGGGACACATCTGGGCAATTGGGCAAAACCTGTTTTTTTCTCTTTATTTATGACTGAATAATGTCACCTTGTATTTTTTTTTCATGTTATCACTTTACATTCATTAAACATTTTTCTTAGGTTTATATTGAAGATGGTTTTATTCTAAAATATTCTCTGTTAACACTTGAGTTGAAATATATATAGAATATCAGCTTATTTGACCTTGGCAATTTCAACTCCCTGAGCTTTTTAAACAAATTCATCTTTCATTGAGAATGATAAAGAAACTTGCCTATTAAATAGCACTCTATCATTACTACTATTATCTTTATTTTTTTTAATGATTTCTACCTCACTAGATTGTTGTGACCATCAGATGTACTGAGGGGTATAAAAACTATTTGCATATGCTAATTTTTGTTCACTGTTATTTATGGTTCCTGTGATTAGTAAAATAAATAAGTGACATCTAGAAATAACCCCAAAGAGAATGAAATTAAGTGATTATGGCTACAGAAGACAAAATATCCATTTATTAATTTTAGGAAAGAATGGCTTAAAATGAGTCACATGTGAGACATGTGAAGCTTAAAAATAGGAAAAATGTCAGATTTGATGTTAGGAAATGAAAGTTATTAGATTAGGAAAGTTATCAAAACTAGTATGACATAAAATACAAAAAAAATGAACAAAATTTGTAAGATTTTGCACATGCTTATACTTCCGCTTTGGTGACAAAGGAAACAAAATTCTAACAAATAATCAGAAGGACACAAAAGGGTTTTATACACCCTTACCTAGAACAATTAGTCTAACAATAAAATTTTAAAATAGCATATATCAAAGAATTTGTATTAAAAAAACCAAAACATCTTTTAAAGTGTCTGGAAAAATAGCTGATATAATTTCTTTCTAGTTGCAATTTGCATTTTTGCGAACTCTGTTTGCCATTTTAGATTTAAGTCAGATTTACTCTAGATTAATTTCCCACCTAATTTAAAGATATATAGTAGACAGGTTGGTAATAAAATATTCAAAAGTAGCTTTAACTATTGTTCTGAGTTTTGATGATAATAGTGTCCTTTTCCTTGCCTCTAGCAAGGCCAGAAACAGAAATTACTTCTAACACCTAGAGAGCATATTTTTTAACAGTCACTGAAATCAAGAATAGTAAGGTGCCATGCCAAACTTGCCTACCTGTCAAGCCTATGTGAGTATCTTCGCAGTTCACATGGAGCTGCCTCTATTTTGAAATGATGATTGTATTGCAGTCAGACAAATGTAGCTTTTAGTGTGATTCAGAGCAAAGAAGTTTAAAGTCCAAGACAGGACCCTGGGTCCTGGGTCTGCCTGTGCCACTAACACAAGGAGAAGTTTGTGCAAGTCTCCTTACCTCGCCAGACTATTGCTCCTTTTTGGCTAACTGACAAGGTTGGAGTAGACAACTTTTAAGATTTCTTCCAGTCCAGAAATGTTTTAATTTTACAAAGCGTGTATCCAGATGTGCAAAAGAAGGTTTTTTTTTTTTTTTTCTGTCACCTTAAACGTTAATGATGTGCCTCTTCTGCCTGATGCCAGACAGTGTAATTTTGGTGTATGTGCCCTAGATTTTGTTTAGTGACATTTAAACCAAGCTAGTGATTGTCCCTTCTTTCTCACTCATGGTAGCTGAGGCAGCATCTAAGTTGCTGTGGTGTCAGGTGTGTCTGTCTGTGGTGGCATCTGGCCAAGACATCCACGGAGTCCGATCTGGTCCTCATTCTGTATGATCTAGGTCCCTCCTGTTATGTCCATACTTTCAGAGAGCTTCACTCTCTCTCTCTTGTTCTTTCTCAGCTAACATCTATATCTTTCTTGGAGGTCAACAAAATATAAGTTGTTGTCTTGTGAAGACAAAAGGAAACATTTGTATGCCATTTGAGCCAGTTGATCATCTCACAGGATAGGATAGGCCCAGCACAGCGCCAGCACTTGCCTCTGGGTTTGGGAAGTGGGGAAGGTCTTCCCCACTCTCAGGTCCTGAAGCCTGTCTGAGGTGGTCCTGCACCCCTGCCTGGGACAGAGAGGGAGAGGGCAGGGTGTGGTTCTTCTTGGAAACATTGTCATAGTCTGATTTCCAGGTGACCTGTCTAGGTCTCCTTGTCCTCTCACTCCTTAAAGTGTCTCTGTCTAATTTCAGAAAGGGAGAACAGCAGCTACAACAAAATCAAATATTCTGCAATATCTATTATTAGACCAGGACCTTGGGCCCATAATGGTAAGGTTGGTAATTCTAAAGCCATTTTGTTCTCAATGTATTAATATGGGCATCAAATTCTATCTCAAAACTAAGTGCTGAGTATAACTCATGTAATACTCTGTATATATTACAGTAAAGACATTTTCCTGAGGGCAGATGTGGAGGTAGGGGGTTTTTGGTTCTTGGGTCTAGGGTTGACCTTGGGTAGAAAAAGCTTTCATATGTTCACATGTTTCATGTTCACATGCTTTCATATGTTCATATGTTACATGTTCATACTCGAACATGTAAATTTGTTACAATTTCATGCTTTGTCTCAATTTTTATAACAAGATAATTTCGATAAATGACTCATTTTTTAAGGACAGCAATACATGAGGGTAATAGAAACAGAGTTTGAATTTTTAAAGTATGTCAATATTGTAAAATTCTGAGGTTATAGGGTGGAATGTGTAAAATGTAGTTATTTCGTTTTCAATATCTCTGGAAATAGACTACTTCACAGATTTTTTTTTTTTTTTTTTTTTTTTTTACCGACCAAAAATAATTGATTTGGGCCTAAAATTTTGCTTTTCAAAAAAACAAAAGTGCCAGAGTGACATGAGAAAAATTACAGAGAGGGCAGCTCCTGTTTCCTGTAAACCAACACAAAAACACTGAAAAACAACCAGAAACTATCAAAAACAACTATGTCAGAACTCTGGAAAACAAAGTTTATAGGAACCACGCTAATTAATGATGAGTTCAGGAAAAGGCAACTTTAAAATGGTAGGACAGTTTTGTGGTGTTTCCATAATCCCCTGCCCTTCCTCTCCCCAACTAGGGGCAGTACTAAAGGTGGGCAGCCCACAAATCTGGTGAGGGATGCTGACCTCAGATTCTAGAAGGAGCAATGCAGACCCTATTCACAAACTATGGATATGTGTGCTCTGATCCATCCAAGGGGCCTGAGGTTCTGACATAGGGCTCTTGTTTCTGTTTCATTAGCTGGGAACTCCTCCAGGCTGGAAACATGGTGGGTGTTGCTGGAAGCATCAGAACATGAAGGAGCAATGTGCAATCACCTGGGGCCAAGGATTGTCTGTGAAAAGTGCAACAGCCCAACCTAAAGCTGGAGAAGGAAAGCATGGAAGAGATTCTCAGAGAAATTAGGGGATTTAAAAGCCCTTCTATATACCAAGGAATTTAGAAAGCCACATGCTTATGCAGAGGAAAAAAAATGCTGCTCAGAAAACATCAGAGGAAGATCCTTTTACGCTCTCTGACCCCAAGCCTGTTGATACCTTGACGCAGTGCAAGCTGATTGAAAGTTGAAGGAGCACCCACCACAGAGACAGTCTGAAGACTCAGAAGGTTTTTTTCTCTCTCTCTTTCTTATTTTCCTGGCATTCAAGAAAATCTCTGTCCAAACACCAAAGCACAAGCTCACCGTCCAAATGAAAGGTGAATAGTCTTCAGTGACTATAAACATCAAGGAATAAAGTATCTACAAAGGTAGTTGAGACAAGTTGAGACAAGTCACTGAAAAATGGATTATTACAGCTCTCAATAACCAGTAAGACAGCAAACCATGGACAAGAGGAAGAATTCATGAGGTCCTGGGCTCTTGTTTTTTGGGAGGTTTTTGATCATTGCTTCAATCTCGTTACTAGATATTGGTCTATTCCAGTTGTCAATTTTTTCCTGTTTCCATCTTGGAAGTTTATGGATTTCCAGGAATGCATCCATTTCTTCTAGATTGCTTAACTTATTGGCTTATAACTGCTGGTAACAATTTCTGATGATTCTTTCTATTTCCTTAGTGTTAGTCATGATCTGTCCCCTTTCATTCATAATTTTATTAATCTGGGTCCTCTCTCTTTTCTTTTGCATTAGTTCGGGCAGTGGTTCATCTTATTGATTCAAAAAACCAGCTTCTAGTTTTGTTGATGTGTTCTATAGTATCTCTAGTTTCTAACTCATTCATCTCTGCTCTAATCTTGATTATTTCCCTCCTTGTGTGTGGGATTGGCTTAATTTGTTGTTGATTTTCCAGTTCTTTAAGGTATAAAGAGAGCTGGTGTATTCTGAATTTTTCCGTTTTTTTAAGTGAGGCTTGGATGGCTATGCATTTCCCCCTTAGGACCACCTTTGCTGTATCCCATAGGTTTTGGACAGATGTGTCTTCTTTCTCATTGGTTTCCATGAATTGCTTAAGTTCTTCTTTGATTTCCTAGTTGATCCAAACATTCTTAAGCAGGATGGTCTTTAGCTTCCAAAGGTTTGAATTCCTTCCAAACTTTTTCTTGTGGTTTAGTTCCAGTTTCAAAGAATTGTGGTCTGAGAATATGCAGGGAATAATCTCAATCTTTTGGTGTCAGTTGAGCCCTGATTTGTGACCCAGTATGTGGTCTATTCTGGAGAAAGTTCCATGTGCATTTGAGAAGAATGAATATTCTGTTGTTTTAGGGTGGAATGTTCTGTTTATATCTTTGAAGTCCATCTGGTCCAATGTGTCATTCAGTGCTCTAGTTTCTTTATTGATTTTCTACTTGGATCATCTGTCTATTACTGAGAGTGTCATGTTAAGGTCCCCTACAATTAATGTATTCATATCAATGTGATTCTTTATTTTGATTAATAGTTGGCTTATGTAGTTGACTTCTCCCATATTGGGCGCATAAATATTTACAATTGTTAGATCTTCTTGGTGGATATATCCTTTAAGAATGATGTAGTGTCCTTCTGGATCTCTGACTACAGTCTTTAGCTTAAAATCTAATTTATCTGATATAAGGATCATTACCCCAGCTATCTTTTGAGGCCCATTGGCATGAAAGATGATTCTCCAACCCTTCACTTTCAGTCTGGATGTACCTTTAGGTTCCAAATATGTCTCTTGTAGACAGCATATGGATGTGTCCTGTTGCTTTATCCAATCTGCAACCCTGTGCCATTTAATGGGAGCATTTAGGCCATTCACATTGCAAGTGATTATTAAAAGATAAGTTTTTATTGACATCATGTTGCCTGTGAAGTCCTTATTTCTATAGATTGTCTCTGTAAATTTCTGTCCCATGTCACTCTTGGGTTCTTTCTTCTTTTATAGAACCCCCCTTAATATTTCTTGTAGTGCTGGCTTGGTGACCACAAACTGTTTTAAACTTAGCTGGTCTTGGAAGCTCTTTATCTCTCCATTCATTTTGAATGTCAGCCTTGCTAGATAAAGTATTCTTGGCTGCATGTTCTTTTCATTTAGTGCCCTGAATATGTTTTGCTAGCCCTTTCTGGCTTGCCAGGTTTCTGTGGACAGGTGTGATGTTATTCTGATGGTCCTTCCTCTGTTTGTAAAGAATCTCGTCCCCCAGGGGCCCTTAGGACCTCTTGTCTGAAATTATTATTCATGAATTTCACAATTAACTGTCTGGAGGTCTTTCTAGATTAATTGATCTCGAGGGGGAGGGCTGTCCTTTCTGCCTCTAGGACATGAACACTTGTTCCATTCCCCAGACTAGGGAAATTTTCATCCAGAATTTATTCAACTCTATCTCCTAATCTTTGCTCTTTCTCCACACCCCCCGCCGCCCGGGATCCCAATAATTATGACGTTGGATTGTTTCATGGTGGATTCCCTGCGGAATTCTACCAAACATTCAAAGAAGAAATAATACCTATTCTTCTGAAACTGTTTCAAAAAATAGAAACAGAAGGAAAACTTCCAGACTCTTTCTATGAAGCCACCATTACCTGATTCCCAAACCAGGCAAAGATCCCATCAAAAAGTAGAATTTCAGACCAATATCCCTGATGAATATGCATGCCAAGATTCTCAACAAGATCCTAGCTAAGAGGATCCAACAGTACATTAAAAAATTATCAACCATGACCAGGTGGGATTTATCCCTGGGATGTAAGGGTGGTTCAACATTCATAAATCCATCAATGTGACAGAACCACATGGTCCTCTCAACTGATGCAGCAAAAACACTTGACAAAATACAGCATCCATTCCTGATTAAAACTCTTCAAAGTATAGGGATAGAGGGAACATTCCTCAACTTCATAAAATCTATCTATGAAAAACCCACAGCGAATATCATTCTCAATGGGGAAAATATGAAAGCCTTCCCTTTGAGATGAGGAACACGATAAGGATGCCCACTCTTGCCAGTGTTGTTCATCATAGTGCTGGAAGTCCTAACAATAGCAGAGAACAAAAAGAAATAAAAGATATTCAAATCGGCAAAGAAGAAGTCAAACTCTCTCTCTTCACAGATGACATGATATTTTATATGGAAAACTCAAAAGACTTCACCCCCAAATTACTTGAACTCATAATAGCAATTCAGTAATGTGGCAGGATACAAAATCAATGCACAGAGATCAGTTCCTTTCTTATACACTAACAATGAAACTGTAGAAAAAGAAATTAGAGAATCAATTCCATTTACAATAGCACCAAAAACCATAAACTTGGAATAAACCTAACCAAAGAGATAAAGGATCTATACCTGAGGAACTACAGAATACTCATGAAAGAAACTGAAGAAGACACAAAAAGATGGAAAAACATTCCAGGCTCATGGATCAGAGAATAAACACTGTTAAAGTGTCTGTGCTGCCCAAAGCAATCTGCACTTTCACTGCCATCCTGATCAAAATACCATTGGCATTTTTCAAAATGCTGGAACAAAGAATTCTAAAATTTGTATGGAACCAGAAAAGACTGCAAATCGCCAGGAAAATGTTGAAAAAGAAAAACAAAATTGGGAGCATCATGTTGCCTGATTTCAAGCTTTATTATAAAGCTGTGGTCACTAAGACAGCATGGTACTGGCACAAAAACATAGACCAGTAGAATAGAGTAGAGAGTCCAGATATGGACCTGCAACTCTATGGTCAAATAATCTTCAACAAAGCAGCAAAAAATATACAGTGGAAAAAAGACAGTCTCTTCGATAAATGATGTTGGGAAAATTAGACAGCTATGTATAGAAGAATGAAATTCGACCATTCTTTTATACCACACACAAAGATAAACTCAAAATGGTTACAAGATCTCAATGTAAGGCAGGAATCCATCAATATCCTAGAGGAAAACATAGGCAGTAACCTCTTCAACATCGGCATAGCAACTTCTTTCAAGACATGTCTCCAAAGGCAAAGGAAACAAAAGTAAAATAAACTTTTGGGACTTCATCAAAATCAAAACCTTCTGCACAGCAAAGGAAACAGTCAACAAAACAGAAAGGCAACCCATGGAATGGGAGAAAATATTCACAGATGACACTACAGACAAAAGACTGATATCCAAGATCTATAAAGAACTCCTCAAACTCAACAGTCAATAAACAGATAATCACATTAAAAAAAATGGGCAGAAGACATCAACAGATACTTCTCCAAAGAAGACATACAATGGCTAACAAATACATGAAAAAATGTTCATCATGATTAGCCACCAGGGAAATTCAAATCAAAACCACATTGAGATACCACCTTATACCAGTTAGAATGGCTAAAATGAACAAGATAGTAAATAGCAAGTGTTGGAGAGGATGTGGAGAAATGGGACTCCTCTTACACTGTTGGTGGGAATGCAAGGTGGTACAGCGACTTTGCAAAACAGTGTGGAGATTCCTTAAGAAATTAAAAATAGAGCTATCCTATGACCCTGCAATGGCACTACTGCGTATTTACTCCAAAGATACAGATGTAGTGAAAAGAAGGGCCATATGCTCCCCAGTGTTCATAGCAGCAATGTCCACAAGAGCCAAACTATGGAAAGAGCCAAGACGTACTTCAACAGAAGAACAGATAAAAAAGATATGATCCATATATACAATGGAATATTACATAGCCATCAGAAAGGATGAATACCCAACCTCTGTATCAACATGGATGGAACTGGAGGAGATAATGCTGACTGAAATACGTCAAGCAGAGAGAGTCAATTATCATATGGTTTCACTTACTTGTGGAGCATAAGGAATAACATGGAGGATATTAGGAGAAGGAAAGGAAAAATGAACTGGGGGAAAGCAGTGGGGGAGACAAACCATGAGAGACTGTGGACTCTGAGAAATAAATTGAGGGTTTTGGAGGGGAGGGGTCTAGGGGGATGTGTGAGCCTGGTGGTCTTTATTAAGGAGGGCACGTATTGGATGGAGCAGTGGGTATGGTGCATAAACAATGAATCTTGGAACACTGAAGAAATAAAATAAAATAAAATAAAATAAAATAAAATTTAAAAAGAGGGAGAATATGATATCCAGAATGGCATTATAGTATTCATATGTCCAGGTTTTTTTTAAAAAAAAAAAAAAAAAAGAAAAGAAGGAATCACAATGCATAAAGACAAATAGGTAAGTATGGCCCAGTCAAGGGATGAAATTTTTAGCAGTGTTGGGGTCCCTAACCCACAACTCTGAAATAATTCTTCAGATGTCTTGGTGCAAAAAGGAGATTGTATTAAAGCTGGCAAATAGGAGAAGACTTGTCTCAGGAGATAAAAGCATCCCAAGTACATCATCTAATCTAATCATAAGGAAAGTAGGGTCATCCATTATCTCCACAAATCCATAGTTAATGTTAACCTCATGGAATGGGGTGCATTCTGGCTTTTAAGGAGCGATTTTGTCATCCCAGCCACACAGAAGTGGTCAAGGTGATAGCTGAGTCATACAATTGTAGGGGAATCAATCCCACTTTTCAGTTTTTCAAATAATCATATGCCCATTGGGTCCTGTTATTATCTCCACAGAATAACAAGCAGGAACATTGTCTATACAAGAGTTATTGTGGTAATTTCTCTGAAGTTTTTTTTTGCTTCAAATTGTTGATCATCAGTTTTTAGGGCTTTTAGGAAAAGGACAGTTTTAATTTTTAATGACTTTAAGTCTAGAAAATGGGAGAAAATTGGAAAACTTAGTTGGATATTTGAAGACACCAGAAGAATTCAGGATCTAATCTGGTTTACAAGAAATAGTAATAAAATTTAATATTTATGAAGATGTATTATTGAAACATAATTTTTCTTTAAAAATACCTTAATTTCCAGAGGTAACCAAATCAAGATTAAATCAGCTATAAAACAAGTCCAATTTTAACAAACTTGGGCTAATTATTTTCATAAGCTTAACAAAAATGGTGATTGATCATATAGATCTTTTAAAATCTTCCTTGATGGAACCTTTTATGAAGAATCTAGATTAAACTTGTATTAGCCTCTCTAGGGCAAAAGCCAAGACAAATACTTGCCATCAGACATGCCTGCAATACCTGTAGATTTGGGGGAATTCCTCTTTATGAGGTCCCCAAAGCATCCTGAGGTCCCTGTACCTGCCAAGAAGTAAATTCGCTACTCACCTGGTGAGGCCGCTGGGAACTCTGTAAGCAAGGTATCAGGCCAATAGTTCAAAGGGCTTTATGGCTTCATGCTTCATAAACTCAACCTTAGTTCCATAAAGCTGTTTGGTCATACTGGAGTCTGCATGACTCTCAAATATGACATTCCAGTCAAGGCATTGGTAAATAATCAATGTTTCTAATGGTGTTTTGTTACAAGGAAAACAGACTCTTATTGAACTTATGCAAATGACTAGGATTGCGTGGAAGAAAGGATATTCACTGAGACCTTTTGAATTTGAGGGTTCAGGGAGAGAGAAAGTTAAATACTTTAATTGGTTCACAAATGAATACTTTATCACATTTCTGTATATCATGAATATCTTAAGAGAATGTTTCCTAATTCTGGAAAAGCAAACATTAGAGAACCAGCAATGTTTCAAACAAGAGTCACAAAATATAATCTTCCTCAGTTTAGTTAGTTCGGGACATTCTTTCCCATTTTAGTTTTATGATTTTAATGATATTAAAACCTTTGTCCTAAAAGTCCTTTTTATGAATCTCCTTGAAAATGAAACACATTTTGCAAGAGAATTGGAACAATTACAAATGACAAAAACTCAGAAGTGGACATGGCTAAAGATCTGATGAGAGTTCATATTACAGAAGGCAAGGAAATCCAGTTATTTCTGGGACATGTAGTATTTTCTTAATTAGAATGCTAAGAGATGACCTTATACCAGAACATATTAAAACTTCAGGAATCGCATATCATATCTCTGGGATAGTTATAGCATTTATCCAAACATAACCTAAGGCCAATCATTATTTGTTTGAAAGTGTATTCCAATTAACTTAACATACCAAATAAGGCCAGTTAGTCAAAAAGACTCCATTTACAATTTAAATCTGAAAAATTCTTTAAAAAACTTCAGGAAGTTTTAAAGAACATGCCCAAATACAGTTGGTTATAGTCCATATGTTTCTCATCTTCCAGAAGGTATGTCCTCAAAGGTACAAGAGAACACACAGAATCACACAAAGTCCTGAGTCCCAGAGTTGGGAATGTACTGCTATCTTCTTTGCCATGTTGTGTTGGCAAGTTACATGGAAACCAAGATACAAGAACTGGGAAAATAGGCACCCTGTCTTATTGAGAGAAACCAAAAAGTTACATAACAGGGTATGGATCCTGGTAAATTTAAAGAAATAGAGCCATTAATATAATTGGTCTCCCACAAAGAAACTTCCTGCAGAAAACAGTGTTCAGTAAAGTCTACTGTTGACAAATTTTGCAGATTGTTTAAATAGATTTCTATATTTCTATAAAAACTTACTTTTATTTTTTTAAATTGTTATTTGTCTTCAGAAGAACATTTTTTATTTCCTAGAAAATACTTGGTTCTGATGTATAAGAGAAAAAGAGTACAAGCTCCTTCCCCTTCCCCTGCTAGGGAAAGGGGGAAAAAATGACAACATACCATATCATACCCACCAGGATAGCTATATTCAAAAGAACCAACAATAATGAGTGTGGGTAAGGATGTGGAGAAATTTGAACTCTCATTCGTTGTTTGTGGAAATGCAAAATAGTGCATTGCTCTGAAAAGAGTTTAGCAATTCCTTAAAAGTTAAACATAGAATTACCATATGACCTGTGTATTAGTTTCTATTGCTGCTACAATAAATCATCACAAGCTTAGTGGTTTTATGAATGCAACATTATTATCCTAGTATTCTGAGGTCTCACACGACTCTCACTTGGTCAAAATCTAAGTGAGTCAGTTGTGCACTTCTTATGGGGGCTCTAGGGAGAGAATCCTTTTCCTTGACTTTTCCATCTTCTAGAAGCTGCCTGCATTTCTTAGCCCCTGCCCATCCTCCCCACATCCTCCATTTTCAAAGCAAGCAGTGATAGGTTGAGTCCTTTTCATAAGGAAAAGCTTCAGCCTCTTCAGCCTTCTTCTTCCACTTTTATGGGCACTTGTGATTATTTTGGGCTCACTTGGGTAGCCTAAAATAATCTCCCTATCTTCAGGGGAAATTATTAGCAATCTTACTTTCATCAGTAACTGTCATTCTCCTTTTCCATTTACCCTAACATGTTCACAGATTAGGGGATTAGTATGTAAACCTCTCTGGCAGAACTTTATTTCTGTCTACCACACTTTCACATCCACTCCTAGGTGCATACCGAGGAAGTGAAAACGTATCTGTAAAATCTTTCACATGGATGTTCATGTAGCATTATGCATAATAGCCAAATAGTGAACACAACCCTACCATCCATCAGCTGATAAATGGATAAACAACAATGATCACATTGGCATCATGGATGCAGTGTGGCATTTATGTGAAGAAAAATTGACATTCAATATTAGGAAAAATCACAGAATGTTTCATGAAGGAGGTGAAACTAAAGTTGAACTTTGAAAGAAGTAAAAGAAACAATTACTATTATGCTTCTTAAAGTAGATACACATTTTAGTTACAAGGTGTTATTCCAATTACTACTTCAGCAAGACTCTGCAATGAGATGGTAGGATAGGTCATTATCCAATTTCAGTAGACATTTATTTTCTCTAAAAGGGTGGCAGATTATTATTCACTTCAATCAAGTAAGATGTATTTCCCATTGCTGGGATGTATGAGATGATAGATCAAGTCACAGTTGGTTCTGTTCAGGAAAAGCATCTTAATCCTCCTTCTTTAGGATTAGAAAAAGAAAAGAATAGACCAGTTATTATTAAAGAAAACATTCACAGAATCTACTCTTCATTTAAATGACACATTTCATATTTGGATCCAGTTTGAGCATTTGCAAAAGCCTGTGCCTGCCCATTTCTTTCTGCTCCTTCATCCCTTTCCAAACAAGCAAGAAGTGCATTCTCTTTACCGACAGAGACCAATGCAGTTTAATTTACTCACTACTTCTTTTGGCTATTTTGAATAGTTCAGTTTTGCTCAATTATAATTGTTTTGTAGCAATGTAGAACATTTCTGGAGCTTCCCGTTCAAAAGAGGAGAAAACCATCCGAGTGATACTGTCTTTGACATAATCTTGGGAAGTTTGAGTACATGTGCCCTCTCTACATCCTCAAAGATGATGAAGATGTAAGACAAAGATGTAAGCCTGAATTTATATATCAGGAGTTGGTAATGAGTCCATTTTGTTGTTCTCTTCAGTGGCATTCTATTTGAATTTTTTATTATTTGATAAAAACTTCAAAAAGCAGACCTCATGAAAATAAAATTGGAGTAGCAGAAAGAGACAAGCTACCTCACAAAAAAATGGTAGAGATCTGAAGTAATTCACTAGCTCATTCTTTCCGTGGAAAGGAAACTCTTTATTATTTTTGGCAGATTACCTAATGACTGAAAATGCAAACCGTGTGTTTGAAATCCAAATGAGTTTTCCAGAAATTCATCACAGATGTTGGTTGAAGGCATATCTCATCAATGTATGGTGACTGTCTTAAAATGAAAGAAGAGAAGAAACCAGTTGGGTGGATAAAGAAGTTACTTGATCTGAGAGCAAAAGCGGCCATCTGTTTGCTCATACCCAACTCCCACTGACTTCAGTCAGCTTCAACTTCTCAGCAGGAAGAATTTGGCAGGATAAAAATTTGAACTTCACTAATAGTATTAAAGGAGATCAAGGCTTTCATAATGAGTTTAATAACTTGGATGCACAAAGCCAATGAGTTTTATCTCTCCTGTAGATAGAAGATTTAAAGTAAGTCCATAATAGTAAAATATATGTGTAGTTCCTGGAACTCAAAACTAAATAGGAGACTATCACAATGTTACATAAGTGGTTTCCACTCATGGGTTGAAGAATTGGGTATTTGGATCCCCACATAAGGAGCTTGAATTATAGTGGATTTGATTATGAAAATGGCAACATTTTAAAATTTGACTACCATAGCATTCTTGCTCCTTTTCTCTCTCCCTATTTCTAAACAAAGAATGAGTAGTAATTACGATTTTTGAGTGTTTTCTATGCGTCAAGTAATGAGCTATTTACTTTTACACCATTTTCTCATTATTTCCTACTGCAATCACTTGAGATAGGAAACTCAAAGCAAGAAAGGTTAGGGAACTTTTCTAGGTCACTCGAAGACGGGATATAGAAATTTAAATTCAGGTTGGCTTGAAATCAATGATCTTAATGAATTATCCAATTGAGGACACCTAATCCCTCTCTTCTATGTAGAGCAGTTTAAAGCCAATTCCTTTGTGTGGTTCTCAGGTTTACTTTAAGGACATCAGCATTAGCACTGCCAGGCACAGCGCTGAGGGGACTGTTGTCCAAGAATATCAGGTGCTAGGAGAGATGCAGCCCGGCCAAGCACCCGGATCCTAGAGAAAGAGAGCCCAGCAACCAACCCTCAGTCTCCGGACTCTCAGCCCCGCCTACCGGCTCTCCGCCACGCCCCCAGGCTCTCGGTCCTGCCTTCTCAGGGATTCCCCGCACTCTCCGCCACACCCCTGGCTCGCCATCCCACCCCCGCATTTCCGCCCTGACCCCGGGTCTCCAGCAGAGGCATTTGGTTTTGTGTGAGGAAACATGAGCGCTCACGCTGCAAGACTACGCTTTCCGACACCTGAGGGCGGCAGCCGGGCGGTTTACGCGAGTCTCGACGTCGCGGCTCCGAGCCTCCCTTCAGGCAGCCGGCTGGAGGCGCCAGAAGATTGGCGGGCTCTCTGAAGTCTCAGACGCGCGAAGGCGCCAGGACCCAACCGGCCCAGAGCTGTGGGGAGGGGGCTGGGTTACCCTAGTGTCCGTGTGGACGACCCACTGCCTGTCCGCGGTGGGGGACATGGCCGGGACAGTCTCTGTGACCGTGTGGACTGCACGCCGCCTCTCCTCACCGTGGGGGATACAGCCCGGACAGTGGCTGCGACAGGGTGGACAACACACGCCTGTCCTTGTTGTGGGGGACCAGCGCGGACGGTCTCTTTGACCGTGTGGACGACCCACGGCCGGTCCTCGCCGTGGGGGACACGGCCCCAACAGTGGCTGTGACCGTGTGGACGACACGCCGCCTCTCCTCACGGTGGGTGATACGGCCCGGACAGTGGCTGTAACCCTGTGGACAACACACGCCTGTCCTTGTTGTGGGGGACCAGCGCGGACGGTCTCTTTGACCGTGTGGACGACCCACGGCCGGTTCTCGCCGTGGGGGACACGGCCCCAACAGTGGCTGTGACCGTGTGGACGACATGCCGCCTCTCCTCATGGTGGGTGATATGGCCCGGACAGTGGCTGTAACCCTGTGGACAACACACGGCCTGTCCTCGCGGTGGGGATCACGGCCCGGACAGTCTCTGAGGCCATGTGGACCCGCCTCTCCTCACGGTGGGGGATACGGCCCGGGCAGTGGCTGTGACCTTGTGGATGACACACCACCTGTCCTCATGCTGGGGGACACAGCCCGGACAGTCTCTGTGACCATGTGGACGACACGCCTCCTCTCCTCACGGTGAGGGATATGGCCCCGACAGTCTCTGTGACCGTGTGGAAGACACACTGCCTCTCCTTATGGTGGGGGATACAGCCTGGACAGTGGCTGTGACCGTGTGGAGGACACGCTGCCTGGCTTTGCAATGGGGAACACGGTCTGGACAGTCTCTGTGACCGTGTGATGATTTGCTGTCTTGTCTCCATGATGACAGAGCGTGACTGGAGAGCCACTGTTAGGAGGCTCGGTTCTCCCAGACCTTCATGTTGGAAGAGAAAGGGTAAGAAGAATATACCACTTTTGGCCCTGTGTTTAGCAAGATTTAGAGGGATTTGTACTACTATGGAAAAGCTACTTTTAGCTTCTAGATGGGGAGAAGTTGCCTACACCTGACAGAGTTAGAAAATCACATGTTTCGTAAATGTGGTTTTAAGTAATAATGTTATAGAAAAGAAATGACCCAGCAAGATGACTTTTGTATGTGGAATTGCTGTCCTGGCTCCAGATTGTCATTAGTGGTGACTCAAGAGTGTATTTGTTAGTGGGATAGAGGAACTGGAGCCCGTGGCCCTGAGCAGGAGGAGTTTGCTCTGCCATACTGGTCCTATTTACAAGATATTTCCATACTATTGCTGTTGTCCTATTCATGCATTTCATTTCTCACTCCTCTGTGTCTCCATGGCCGTGTTAGTTACTTGTAAAAAAATACTCAGTATTTTTAGATATTCTAAAGTGCTTTCTAAGTGCTAAAAGCAGATGTAGAAAACAACATCTTGCTTAAATATCTTATTATTAAAATTCGTATGAAATACCGTCTTTTGGAAATGCAAGGGCTAAACCAGGTCTTTATGCAGTGCTCCTTGGGTTTGAACCCTGGTTCCAGGGAGGAGGGAGAAGAAAGATGATTAAAGGACTCTGTGTTCCTAGCTAGGCAATGTTTAATCATCATCTATATGTTCTGTGCATTTTGTTTGTGTGTCAATAGAGTATGCAATGGACAAATGAGTCCTAATCTTCCTACATATTAAATAGGTTACCAGAGGACAGAAGAATTAGTAAACATGGATTTCATAACTTTTGTGTTAAAATGTACAAGACGGGGGTGCCTGGTTGGCTCAGTGGGTGGAGCATGCAGTGCTTGAGTGGGGGTTATGAGTTCCAGCACCCTGTTGGGTGTGGAGATTACTTAAAAATAATATCTTAAAAAAAAGAATTTGTAAACAGTGTATCTTCTCGAAGTGACTTGTGGAAGTGAAACAGTTAAAATTGCCTCTTATGAAATCAGATATTGAGACTCGTGGATTCTATTAGCATTTGTCCTGGTTTTCTTCCAGAATCTGGGCTCTTGACTGCTTGGGTTAGTTTCAGTTCAGCAACCTGCTTCAAGTTCTCCAAGTCTCCTATTTTCTTTTTCTTTTTCTTTCTTTCTTTTTTTTTTTTTTTTTAAGATTTTATTTATTTATTTGTCAGAAAGAGAGAGGGAGAAAGCACACAAGCAGGCAGAGAGGCAGGTGGAGGTGGAGAGAGAGGCAGGCTCCCCTCTGAGGAAGGAGCCCGATGCGGGGCTCGATCCCAGGACCCTGGGATCATGACCTGAGCCGAGGGCAGCAGGTTAACCCATTGAGCCACCCAGGTGTCCCCTTGTCTCCTATTTTCTTATCTGCAAAATACCAGTATCACCTACTCAGTGAGCTATTCTGAGAGTTAAAGGAGATAGTAAATAGGCAGACTTGGAATGGTTGTTGGCTTCTAGTAACTTGTCAATGTTGGTAATCCATTCTTCTAGTTCTGTATACAGCCAGAGTTTAGCATGCTTACAGGAGAGTAGGAGAAATTAAGTCTGAAAAATAGGCAGAGGCTGGGTTGAGAACAACCTCATCACCCAGTTAAGAAGATTAAATTCTGGATGTAAAGGGAACCATTTAAAGATCTGCTTAAGATGAAGAATGCTTGATAAATGTTGTGGTCAATATCTATCAACAGGTCAAACAGGAAGCTACTGTGGTGGTCTACGAAGGCCATGACGCCATGACGTCACCCTAAATGAAACAGTAGGAAGGAGGAGAAGTAGAGCAGAGTAAATCTGAAGAAATAGAACTTGTGATACATTAAATTACACAATTTGTGTTGAGTAAAGGAGAGACATTTAGGAAGAATTACTTTTTCCTTGTTTGGAAGTCTAAGTGGATGTAAGTGATAAGACAGTGAATGAAAAATAAATAGTTTTCGTGCATAGATTATAGCTAATATAAATTTGGAATATGTTAAATATATGATATCTAGGAAAATATATGATACCTAGACATGTACGATACACAGTTTAACCTGGAACTTCAATGATTGGGCTGATGTTATTGACTGGAATTCATCAAAAATATAATGATGATTAAAGAATGGATGATCCCACCAAGCTAATGAGAAAAAATACAAATCAAGAGTGGAATTGCCAAAATCAATATTTAAGAGCTGAGGCAAGGAAAATGTTGAAGAAGAATCTGAGCCATCAAATAATGAGAAGAAAATGGAGTTAAGAGTAAATCAAAGAATGAGCCAATTTTAAAAAAGGAGTGAGTACCCAACAGTGTGACATTCTGCAGAAAGGGAGTAAGGTAGTAACTGAAAAAGCCAACTGGGTTAGGTAGTGAAGATGTTACTCCACATCTTGGTGAGTACAGGATGAGTAGAATGAAATGGACAGAAAGGAGATGGCAGCATTTAGGGAGGAACAAGAGGGAAAGAATTGGAAATATGAACACACAACAATATTTTTCCTAAAGCTTTAACAAATGGAAGGGCTAGAGGGGCCATTAGCCAGAAGGGATCTCACAATCGAGGGATGTGGTTTTATTTTGTTTGTTCTAGCTTTTAAGATGAGGAAAGTATGTTTTGGGGCTAAGGAGGCGAGACTATAGGGACAATGAGTTTATAGAAGAACGGGCTGGTGTTATCATATCTCTAATATTTTTTTTTCATATCTCTAATATTTAAAGACCCATTTTCTTTTCACCTGGAATCATACACTATTTCCCTCATCTAGAGATTTCTCTGTTCTCCTTAATTTTTTTTTTTTTTCTTAACTCCTCTTCTTCCTGCATTTATGCTTACTCTGGTACTTATATTCTGTACTTGTCTGTTGACATGTCCATTCATTTGCACTTTTCCTAGTCCCTCTGCTGCTCTCTTACGGATTTTGCAAGATTATTGTGCCTAGTTGGATAGAAGTTTTTCTGCGGGTGTGATATCATTGATAAGAATGATTGATAGTTGTGGAAAATACTGGTATTTTAATCTGGTAACACTTGTGTAGTTTATCAGGTGTAGTCAATGCTTGAATTTAACCCCATGATTTAAGGAGAAACCCAGGTCCAACATACCTGAAGTAAGAGTAGATATATTTGCACAGTATTTTCATACTACTTAAAGAACAACTTTTAAGAGAAAAGACAAAATGCAAGTTTATTTTCTGCCTCAGTTGGTCAGAAAAGGATCAAACCTTCACTCAAAAATAATCTGAAACAGAAACTTTAAAGTATGAATTGTTAAAACAACTTAATACTTACTGACTCTCCTTGCACTTTCAGATTGTTTTATGGGAGGAATATGACCATCTCCAAGCTATGAAACACTTAAACAAACTTGAAATAAAAAACTCTAAGTAGAAGCCCACTTTATGTCTGTCTCAGTATGTGATCAGAAAATCATGTTTTTAACATGCTCTTGTCTCTGAGATTGCTGGATGTATATGGAAGTGAAATAGCTGCTTTTTCCTCTCTGGGCCAATGTGCCACATTGAGTTCACTAAGCTCCTCTTACCACTCTACAGCAACAAAGAAATTGCAGTGCATTTTCTTAGTGTCAGATTGGACAACCCATAACCATCAGAGCCCCCAGCATCACGTGATTACATAACGATATCTAAGAAAATGCAGTGCTCAAATGCAATTCAATTCCAAGAATAGGACGTGTCTCGTGGCAGCAGGCTCACATTAGACAGTAGTGGTGGGATAGTGTGCATTAGCTGGAGGGGCCTGTAATATAAGCAAATAGAAACAAAAAATGATTCTTGAAAAAATTTACCTTATTTACTTTTGGTGTTATGGAAGATGGTAAAAGATCTCAAATTTATAGTTCTGAGAAATGGTAAAAACCAAGTTTAGATCACAGGCTTTCGATTCACATATACCTGTTATTTTTCCTGTTATTTAGGAAAGAAGTATAGGGAGAGAGAGAGAGAGAGGTGTGGTTTGGCCCAGAAAATAGGAAATTAAAAAAAAAGAAATGGAAAAAAATAAACCAGAAGATTCAACCCAAACTATTTTTTTTTTAAGATTTTATTTATTTATTTGACAGACAGAGATCACAAGCAGGCAGAGAGGGAGGCAGAGAGAGAAGGAGGGGAAGCAGGCTCCCTGTTGAGCAGAGAGCCTGATGCCGGGCTCGATCCCGGGACCCTGGGATCATGACCTGAGCCGAAGGCAGAAGCTTTAACCCACTGAGCCACCCAGGTGCCCCTCAACCCAAACTATTTACTAAAAAAGATGGCAAGCCATGTGTAAACTATATATATATATATATATATATATATATATATTAGTTAGTTTTTTCATTTGTTTTTTAGCCTAATTCTACGTGGTAATTCTCATGTGCTAATACCATTACTTTGACATCTAATATTATAGGGCTCCTTTTGCTTATTTATTTTTGCTTGGGCTTAAGATACCCTGGCTTTCACCTCTCTAGGAAGTATTATCACATCTTAATTGAGTACCAAAAAGACATATTTGTCCTAGGAATAGGAGGATTATGTCTCTCCTCCCCAAATCAAATGCTGGAACCAAATTAAGCCCTTCTGGCCTCAGGCTCTTATACCAGAGGCCTATTTATTGGCCTTGGAAATTACTTGCCTCTTTCAGTAAATACTTATGGACAGTAACCATGTCCTTCAAAGTGCCCGAAATGAATGGATGAATAAAACTAAGAATTGACTATGGAGTAGCCCTGGTGTGCTAAGGGTCACAGACGGCCTCTGGTTGGTTGCAATAGGCACGTAGTTCATATTGCTGGATAATCTGAAGGTGTAATAAAGTAAGATTTAGATACTAGAAAAGTAGAAGGAGAGTAGAGAGAAAGGAAGGAAAATGAAAAAGTTGAGCCTAAAGAGTAGTTAGGATCAACCACAGAGGGTAGGCTATGGGAAATAAGTTGTACAATTGGCTGTGAGGGTTTCTGCCTCCCAGAAGAGCAGGGCTTCCTACTGACTTTGCTCGAACTTACACTATTTTGTCCCAAGAGCTGAGCCAATTGTGTGGTTCATGCACTAGGAAAGCTGGTTGAGCAGTGGATATTAGGTTAAGATTCTAATTAACTCAGTTTCCTACAGCAAGGAAAAGGGCTTGTGTGTTCCCCAAAGTACAGAGGAAAGGCAAGTAAGTACCCTATTCTCAGCTTGTTTCCCTCTCCCTTCTCCTCCAAGAGGGAATGAGAGGCTCTGCTTCTGATACCAAGAGTAGTATATGAATGTATTCTGAGTTCAAAACCCCATGACTTTGTCTGCACTTTGGCTTGTCACATGTTCCTATGACTTTGTTGATAGCACAGTAATAACCTTAAAATCCTTAAGCCCCCATCCTGCCCAAAACCTTGAAACTTCAATATAAATCTGTTTGCCTAAATTCAGTTCACCAAAATCAACTTTATCAATTAGAATAGTTTCTGAATGACTTATTAGATAAATTTGCATGTTTCTTTAGACATTTGTGAAATTTAGAGCAATTCATATTGTTTGATTTTTGAAACCTTTGAAGATCTCTATAAAGTTTAGTTATCTGGCTCTCATATTATTTTGCTAAGAGCCTTTTCAGGTTTGCTGAATTTGCTTCTCTACCATATCCCCGCATCTAACTTGGTGAGAGATGGGGCTGAGTAAAGGTGAACCCTCATTGGTGGGAAACTATCTAGAGAAAGTTCCAGAAATTGGGCGTTTAGTACATATTGGGTGAATTGACTTTTGAAAAATTAGCTCTTAGTAAACTGGCTGGCTTTCTGAAACTTTAGGAACTAAGTCTAAGAGGTTGCCTACTGATTTTCATAGGAGTATTCTTTTTTTTCCAAATCAGAATCAATTTCCTAGTAAGTGGAATAAAATCACGCTAGAGGAAGGAGCTCAGAAGAACAGGTACTTGTGCACTGAACAAGGTTATTTACAATTAGAGAAAGGTGTGTTAACGTGAGAAACAAGTCTCCTGTTAGATTCAACAGTGTAGAACCAGATGCTTAAGGGGCTAGTGTTACAGAGATCTTGGGATGATTAAAAGCGACATATGCTTGGAATTTAAAAAGGGATTTCTGTGTGAGTAACTGCAAATCCTAGCAAGGATGATTTCAAAGCTCACTGAAAAGCAGAATCTTCCACTAAAAAGGGTTGTTTTTCTTCTGGTTGTAAAGGAAAACACTGTTGCAGGAATGATAGTACTAAGTTATCCAGCAGTACTGATACGCTCAGAAAGCAGTAGCTGTTGCTAGGAGCAAGAAAACATAAGGGCAGAATTGATTAGAGCTGTGAAAGGAAGTCTTACTTCTGGAGGGTGCATGTGTTTTTATGGAGTGAAAGCATTCAAAGACGAGGGAGACACACAACAGATTTCTTTCTTCTTTCCCACAAGTTACACACGATTCAACACTCATTGGTTTGCAAATAATAAGCTAATTTCCCCCTTGCTATGTTATAGCATAATTCACATGGCAGTTGGTAGGTGGGTATAAAAGAAAATTTAAACTCAAAAGAAAACAATTTGTCAGTTATTAATATTGCTGATATAATGGAAAGACAACTATGTTTTTAGAATATTGTTGAATTATTTATTGATTAAATGTGACTTGAAGAAACAATGAGTTTATTTTCTAACAAATATATATTTAATTCTACAGATTTGTTTGTTGTATGCATTAGAAAGGGTGAAAAATGGAAGTATAAACAGTACAAAACTTTTACAAAGAGAAAAGTAAATTCAATAAGGAATAGAAATTTAAAAAAAATTCTAGTTAGAAATTTTTTGTGCTGCTTGACTTAGTATAGTCAAAGTGAAAGTCTGTAGGACAAATTTCAGAAAGGGAGTGGAGGGGCACCTGGGTGGCTAAGTTGGTTGAGCAGCTGCCTTTGGCTGAGGTCATGATTATGGGGTCCTGAGGTCATGATCTTGGGGTCCTGGGTTGGAGTCCCACATTGTGCTTCCTGCTCAGTGGGGAGTCTTCTTCTCCCTCTGCCCCTGCTTGTGGCTGTGTGCTCTCTATCTCAAATAAATAAAATTAAAAAAAAAAAAAAAAAAGGAAGGGGATTCTGCTCATGTGGAAACCTTCATGAGAGTCCTTAGAAATTCAGCCAATTTATTTCATCATTATGAAAGGAGCGTTATTTTTTTTCTTTCTTTTGATTGCCTTTAATTCAGTGAAAAGTCTATGACTAAAACCACAGGTTTTCTTTCCGCTTGGAAAACAGTACAGCCATTTTTGATTACCAGGGTAAGAGTGACATTTTCCCTAAGCTTGGAGCCTTCTCTATATCTGCAGAGAGTTCTAACTTTAGTTTCATTGTTTCTCCATTTATTTTTGAGGTAGCTTATACTCTTAACTCTGCTGACTATGTGTAATTCTATCAGTCCTTTGACTATCCTTCTCCATCAGTCTTGACTTTGAGGATATAAGAAGGTTTTTGCTGGTTTCATTTAATTTTAAATTGGCATCTTCAAAGATGTTTTCTTCATAAACATATATATCCATACTCTGAATTGCTGAATTGTTTTAGTATTAACTGACTCCAAGGACTTTGCTTATCTTTTTTGTTTATATTAATTCTTCTCCACCACTTGTACAATCCCTTACATGTTTTATATTTGCTCTGTATCCAGGATTTTGAATTTTAGTGGTATATTTACGCTCTGCTTATTTCTTCTATCTCCTGAAGAGTATCTCTGGAAGAGTTATGGATATGGTCATGAAATCCAATAAAGATGCATTTGTCAAACTGATTTACTCTGTTAAATTCATAAAAGAATCCAGATTTCTGCAGATATTTGACTACTGTAGTGGAAATGATAAGAAGTGCAAGAGTCATCCAGGCACAGATATTAAAAACAGCCACATGAGTAAAAGTACTGTTGCTTAATGCTAAATTGTTTCTTCTCAAAAGATAAGGCAATTGCCTCAGTAGAAAAATTAATCATAAAGCATGTTAAATCATCAGGCGTGATAAAAATTGGCTTTTATGATTCATGATAATTAGTTTGGGGAACTAGAAGGTATAACTAAATAGACTTGTGAGAACAACTCACAACCAAGTACATTCATTTTACTTTCAAATTCAGACAAGGAAAATGCTTTATAGAAAAAAAACCCACAAACAAGAAGTTTCCAAATTTATTATAAAACCTACAGTTTTAAGTCATGGAGCCTCAGAACCATAGTGTGATTTTTATAAATCACCTGGTGAGTAAATAAATGACTCTGAGCAAAATATTAAAATAAGAGAAAAGTTTGTCCTCAGTATTTTGTCCCCTTCCTTGTCATCATATTTCTACAAAATTCAGTGCTTTTTTCCCCTTGTCCCTGGCTGTCCTGGTCATAGTAATAAGAAAATTGTATCTTCCTGGGTAAGTTGTCACAAGCAAAAGTAGCTGGAAGTAACAGACTTGAATTTTTCCTTACTTGTTCAAGGGAGCAACTTAAATGTATTTTGTGTGCTTGTAATCAACTATTAGTTTTTTTACACCTCATATTTTATATCTTTTCTTCTGACACTGAAGACATAATCCACTCATTTTCTGGCCACTGTGTTTACTTCCAGCAGAGAATTTGCTTCTGTTGTGTCTCTTTCATCATCACGTTGGTTCCCAGATTAGGACGGTTGTGAGAGTTTGTGGTTGGTGACATTGAGTTAGATCTTTTCCTTTCCTTTCCTTTTTGCTCAGTTTTAGTGGGCACCATGCTCCATTTCTTTTCTTAACCTGTGTTTCCATTTGCTTTTCTCCTCTCATTTTTAAAATACCGGAAGACATAGCTCATTGATATATCTCTTCCTCTTACCCTTTTCCCTAGGACTCTCTTTACAAGTCACTTTGGCCTGTGCTAAAAGATAATCTGGTTGACACAATGGAATATAAATAGATTTATCCTTCTCTTTAACCCTTTTTCATTGTCCAAGCAGCAAGCCTCTGTATCTTAGTCCTAACTTGACCATCAGACAGGATTATCAGATTTTGTTTTTGAGATAGTTAGTGGAGTTCTTGTTGTCTAATGGATTGAAGGTAAATAGCTTGAGGATTAGCCAGGAGACCTAAGGGATCCAGTTGTTAGTAAGGAGATAGGAGTTTTGTTTCCATTCTTCCCTTCAATCTTATGGTAAGACAAGTCCATAATCAAGAAACAGGCCTGGAAACATCTGATTTTGAAATGGATATAAAGCTTAATTCTGTAGAACTTCCATTCTGTAGACAATGTCAAGGTACAAACCAGAATTATTTGCTTATTGCTAAAATATTTCCAGGAGTTTTATATGTATATAATTGATGGCTGCCCATACGGTATGATTGTGTAAAAAACAGCTGTTTTCATGAACATCCATTTTCCCCCCAATACAAATCATTTGGGATTCACACTTAACCTTTTCATATGACAAACTATACCGAATTTAAATTAAGAAGGAATTGTAAATTGAAAAACCATAGTATTCCTTCAGCCTTCATCTTTAAAAAGTATGTGGCCATCATCTTTATCAAAATAACCTCAAATTAGAGCAGTATTTTTAATCTTCATTTTGCTGATGAGAAAATGAAGGACAGGGAGGGGTTAAGTGAGTCACCTGTTGTTACACAAAAAATTAACAGCAAAATTTGGACAGGAACTAATATTACTGATTCCCTAGATACCTTTGTTATTTGGTTTGTTTACTTGTTGTTTACTGAGCAGCAGTATCTTCTAATATAAAGAAAAATTATAGTTCAAGATTTTTAGCCTCCTATTACTAACTTGTATTCTAAAAATACAGAAGGAAAAAACCATACGCTTTGTAAAAATACTATGATATGATGATAACATAGACATTATATAATTTATCAAAGACATTGTGAAATGGTGCTTCTTTGAGTCTCTATAGAAAATTCCTTTTTGGAGCTATTGATATATGTCAAGATCACAATCATTCAGATTCTTGCAAGGTTAGCAGAAAAGAGGAAAATATCTCAGGCAGTTGTAGGAATGAACATATTAAGTATAGTGATCCTCTAAATTCATTCTTTAATCAAATATTTATTGAGCAGTTACTATGTGTAGAGTTTAATCTAGGTTTTTGATATTGGGAAAACGTGTATTTAAAAATGCAGTACTGGGGGAAATGTGTACTTAATACTCTCAAAATTAGGAGAAAGTAGTAGAATTTTGGGTTTATCTTAAAAGTCACCATAAAATCTATTAGCCTCTTTCTGCACTCCTTTTGATTTTGCTACTCTTGTTTATAAACTCATTGTCAAATGATTGATTAAAATACTGCCTGCTTCTGTTCTGAATGTTGCCCTTTGTACCATGTCAGAAAATATTTGAACTTCTCCTTTTCAGTGTTTTGTATCTCAATTGTCAATTCCCAATTATTTCACTCTTTTTGCTCTGATTTATGACTTCAATTTTCTTCTTTTTGTTAACTTTGTTTTAGATTATCTATTCTATTTTATCTGTTTTGTTCTTTTATTGATGAATATTTCTTTGGAACATCCCTGAGATCAAGGCAATAACACTTGACTTGATAGCAGAGATTGGTTAGAAGTCTATTTCTTTTTGAAAATAGCTATTTATAGAAAGTGTAGTTTATAAAGCCAACTTCTGTGCGTTAGAGAGATTTTTAAAATCTTTTGCTTTAAGTGTATTCTATCTGCTCATGGTACTTCATAGTAAAGTATAAACATTTATTTATTTTATTTTCCTGGGGGAAAATACCTGTTAAATGGTTTCTGGAACCCAGAAAGAAAATTGACTATCTCATGCTCAGGTACAAAAATGTGTTTGGTTCTCTTTAATCTGTTGAGGTAAGGAATTTCAGATTTCTCAAAGATTAATTGGAGAATATTAACATTTGATAACCCAGGATGTATTATATGTAATAATGAATGTCTCCTATGGATCTATGTATTGAAAATAGTCAAGTTGACGAAAGATGATCCTTTGTCGTTTTCATGTGAAGTAACCCAAGAGTATTTACTAAATGAGTATCTCTCCTCAGTATTGTGAGTTTTAGAGGAATAGGCATAATTACATATGATATTATTTTGGAGCACATTTTAAAAGGGCACTAAGAAAGAGAGTTTCATGGCAAGATATACTACTTTTCTCAAAAATATCCTAAGTAATGATTATTGCTAAGATGTTTTCTTCAAAATTGTATTAAGATTTATTTGAGGACTTGTTTAGAACAAATGGCTACTTTTTATATCCATTGTAAACCAGCACTTTTACTTCACACATATCAACTGAAGTTCTTACAATTGTGAGTTTGTAAGTGCAGAAAAAAAATACATTAAATGGTTTTAATGCCAGATAAAAATAGCATATAAAAATTTAGCCATATTCCTTGTATTTAAAGAGTATTTCTCCTTGAGAATTTATCTTTGGGGTGCCTGGGTGGCTCAGTGGGTTGAGCCTCTGCCTTTGGCTTGGGTCATGATCTTGGGGTCCTGGGATTGACTCAGACTCTCTGCTCAGCGGGGAGCCTGCTTCCTGCACCCCTGCCTACTTGTGATCTCTGTCTGTCAAATAAATAAATAAATAAATAGATAGATAAATAATTTGAAAAAAGAATATATATCTTTAAGTATATATATTTAAGGGACCACCATGGTGAAAAGGTTGAACACTGTCAGCATATATGTATTGTTTTCCTTCTATTTGAGTTTTTGTAAGATGAGTAAGTTCAGTGTTCCACATTTATGTTCACATGTATGTTCACTATCATTGCTCCTCTAGTGACTACTAAAAATGGAATTGTAATCAAGTATTAATATTCAAGGCATGTTCATGAAAATGGCTCCTTAACTGTATCTGGAGGGAAGATTGGAAATCAAACTTTTTTTTTTTTTTTTTTTTTGTGAGTGAGTGAGAGAGCATGAGAGCACTGGGGATAGGGGCAGAGGGAGAGAGAATCTTAAGTAGGCTGCATACCCAGCATAGAGCCCAACACAGGGCTTAAACTCAGGACCCTAAGATCATGACTTGAGCTGAAATCAAGAGTCTGATGCTTAACCTAGCAGCCACCTAAGCACCCCACCATTCTTTTTCTTAAATTCTTCCTTTCTCTAGACCCCATCACGAGTTACAACTTTCATTTGGGTAACTGCTACTTCCTTCAAACATCCTTCCTTTGGTTTTTCTGGTGACTCTCTAACTGATCCTTACAATTCCTGGGTTACTTTACTTGCAAATGACAAAGGATCATCTTTTATCAATTTGACTATTTTCACTCAATAAGAGAGATTCATTATTGCATATACTATGTCATGGGTTGTCAAAATTTATACATATTTGGAATTTTCCCCTCAAATATGCATAAAATTTTATTCATTAACAGCACACAATTGAGTAATAGTATATTTTTTACATTGCATATGGTTTACGTAGGTAGGTAGAAGGTAGGTGGCCAGTCTCTATAGAATGTTATAAAATTATTTGGCATGCATGGTATAGACAACAAGTCCAATAGACAGAAACCAGAGAATGGAAATGTCACATTTTTCTGGAGTCTCAAATAAGTGTTTCCTAGAAGAGTTTATATGTGAATTAGATTCATTTCTTGGATAAGAATAGTATTTTAGGGGCACCTGGATGGCTCAGTGGGTTAAGCCTCTGCCTTCAGCTCAGGTCATGATCTCAGGGTCCTGGGATCAAGCCCTGCATCAGGCTCTCTGCTCAGCAGGGAGCCTGCTTCTCCCTTCTCTCTGCCTGCCTCTCTGCCTACTTGTGATCTTTCTCTCTCTCAAATAAATGAATAAAATCTTAAAAAAAAAAGAATAGTATTTTAAAAATATGGTGTTGGGGCACCTGGGGTGGCTCAGTCAATTGAGTGTCTGACTTTTAATTTTGGCTCTGGTTATAATCTTCGGGTTGTGAAATTGGTCTTCATACTAGGTGTGTAGCCTGCGTAAGATTCTCCTTCTCCCTCTGCCTCTCCCCACTCTTATGCTCTTGATCTTTCAAAAGAAAAAAAAAAAAAAGCGATTTCATGATGTAAGCAAATGTGGGATGACACGTACCAGAACTTTGGTTTAAAAGATTTTATAATGGAGAATACTAATAAATAAGAGCAAAGAGATAAAGTCTCAAAGTTTACATAGAAATAATCCTCAAAGGATTCTTACTATTTGTAAATGGAATCAGTTTTTAACTGCTATCACTCTGGTTTTGGTCTTTATTCATTTCTATATTTATTAAAAAATGAGAATAAGAAAAAGAGACAGTCATAAATTTCTCTGCTTTGAAGATGTCTCTCTCTCTTTCAAGTCTGGTTGCCATATCTGGGCAGTTGCCCTGGGAAATTTTTGTTTCTCTTCATAGCTTTTCTTCTTTCTCCACCTGGGAGATTATGTCTGATTTTGAAGCTGATGCCCAGGTTATGGGGAAGGTACTCAGACTTTGGGGAGCTGGTCCAGAGAGACCAAGGACTTGTGGTTCTTCAGTTTATGTCTCCATCCAGAGCTGTCCCTTTCTCCTGGCTGAGGTTCATAGTGATGTCCTTCAGGTTCACATCTTCTAAACAGGACATTGGTGGCCTGTGCTTTGTTCATCCTGCTTCTCTGTGTTTCCTCCATATATCAGAATGTCTTGAGGACTCCAGACTGGTTACTTTGAGTGCTGCTTTGGTTTGTGTCTTCATGGTGACTGTGTCCATGCCTGCCAATTCCAGCCAATGCCCAAGCACTTTCCCATCTCTATTAACGTATGACTGCACATACCTCTTCTCCTGAGGTCACTTTGGATTTTAACCTTACTTACCATGAAATATTCTTAGTTCTGAACATTGAGCATTTTATAAGCTGGACCAATGCACACTATTTATTTTACCTTGGAACCAGTTGCTTGGTAAATTATCTTTACTCTCACATGAAAGTTATTGCATTGTTGGGTAAGATATAATGTAATGTAAAGCTTGTAGAGCTTTTATCTTTACTTGATCACTAAAAAATTAATATGTATATATGAACTTGTTCTGTGAATTTGGTTTATAAACAGGAAAGACAATAATTACTATATTTAACTTTAAGTAAATTATATTCTTTCAGTGAGCAGGTGCCTTTTTATTGAAGATCTTGTAACTAAGCAGTACCTTGGGTGTTACTTGAAATATCGAAAATAAAGGAATAAGGGAGAAAAATGAAACACAACACTGAAAGACAGGGGTGAGTATGATGAGATAAGTATAGGCTTAACACCAATACTGGAACATGTGCCATAAATTTTATATGCCTCTTTGTGGGTTTTATCACTTAAAATCATATTACTTAGTAATATGTAAAGTGATAACCTTTCCACCCCCAGTCAGTTTAAACACAATTTACCAATTGAGTAGGAATTTTTAGTGATGGAAAAATTAATATTTATCATATGAAATGAGAAGGATTTGAAGATAATGTTATAATTATTTCAGCCTTGATTTTTAAATACTGTTGTGTTTGTTATCTGATGGCATTCTCTCAAAACAATCTTTGGAGGTAATGAGACCAAGTATTATTAATTGTCATTTTATAGATGAAACTGAGACTTAGAAATGAAACTGCCTTCTCTAAGGCTAGGGCATATTGAAGTCTGCTTAATTTAACTATCTAATCTCAGTGACTTGGATACCAGAAATTTCCTTTTCTTGTACATAAATGTGGACTTTTGTTATGAAGGAAACCATCTTAGGAGCTAAAACTGGTACAGTGAGAGAGAAGAACTTTCTCTGTATTAAGGACTGTGGAGTTAGGCTGAGCATTTTCTTCAGTCACTCAGACCTGGTGGGAAGGAAGCAGGGTGAGTAATGCCCCCAAACCTCTGTATTTCTGCTATTGGAGCAAAGGAAATGAGTGGTATTGACGCAATTTTCTGCCTCAAGGGAGGGATTCTGATTTCTGAAGTCTAGCAAATACTGAGATGACTAAGAACTAATCAACACCTAGAGTCCTTTCCCTACAGAGAGGTCAGGGCTAGTTCTGAGCTCCACATTTTTTTTTTTTTTCCAAGAAAATGGTTTTGTTTTACTTGGATATATACTGTTTTCCATAGTACTGTACCAGTTTATATTCCTACCAACAGAGAACAAAGTTTTCCTTTTTTCTACATACTTGCCAACATTTATCTCTTGGCTTTTTGATAATAGTCCTTCAAACAGGTGTGATATGTATATCTCATTATTGTTTAGACTTGCAATCCTTTGAAGATTAGTGATATTAGCACTTATTCGTATCTGTTGACCATTTGTATACTTTGCAAAAAAAATTCAGGTTCTTTCCCATTTTTAATTGGATTATTTGGTTGAGGGGGTGCTTTTTTTTTTTTTTTTTAAAAGATTTTATTTATTTATTTGACAGACAGAGATCACAAGTAGGCAGAGAGGCAGGCAGAGAGAGGGGGGAAGCAGGCTCCCCGCTGATCAGAGAGCCCGATGTGGGGCTCCATCCCAGGACCCTGAGATCATGACCTGAGCCGAAGGCAGAGGCTTAACCCACTGAGCCACCCAGGCGCCCCTGTTTGTTTTGTTTTGTTTTTGGTGTTTTTTTTTTGTTTGTTTTTTTGGCCATTGACTTGAAATAATTTTTAAATATATTTTGGATATATGATTTTCAAGTACCTTCATTCAGTAGGTTGCCTTCTCTTTTTATTGATTGTTTCTTTTGTCGTTCTGAAGCTTTTTATTTGGATATAGTCCACTGTTTTGTTTTTGCTTTTGGTGTCATATAAAAAAAATCATTGCCAAGTCAATGTCAATAAATTTTTCCTTATGTTTTCTTCTTGGAGACTTCTGGCTTTAGGTCTTATGTTTAAATATTTAATCTACATTGAGTTAATTTTTGTGAGTGGTATAGAATAGGGATCCAGTTTCATTCTTTTGTATGTGAATACCCAGTTTTCCCAGTGCCACTTATTAGACGGACTTCCCTTTCCCCATTGAGGAGTTTTGGCTTTCCTGTCAAATATAAACGATTGTATATGCATATTTATTTGGTTCTTTAAGTTAATTAATAATTTATTAATTTTTAAAATTTGAGTATAGTTGACACACACTGTTACATTAGTTTCAGCTATACAATGTAGTGGTTGTGCTTCTCTATGCATTATGCTATGCTCATCACAAGTAGAGCTACCATCTCTCCCCATACAATGCTATTACAATATCATTAACTATATTCTCTATGATGTACCTTTTATTCCCAAGACTTATCCAGTCCAAAACTGGAAGCCTGTTTCTCCCACTCTCCCTCACCCATTTTGCCCATCCTTCCCATCTCCTTCCCTCTGGCAACTATCGGTTTTTTGTCTATATTTATAGGTCTGATTCTGCTTTTACTGGTGATGCATTTCTGAGCTCTTGATTTTTATTTTCTTCAATTGGTTTCTATGTGTGTTTGTTTATTAGCTTGTTTTTTATTGCCAGTAGTTCAAATTTTGTTTTTAATATGGCCTTGTTATTGTAAACATGTTATATCAAACAGCAGTAGGAATTTTTACACAAACTTTTTTTTTTTCATTTTCTCTTTTGGATGTGCTTTATTTTTTAATTTTTTTCCATTTTTTAATTTAATTAATTTACATAGACTGTATTATTGGTTTCAGGGGTATTGGTCAGTGATTCATCAGTCTTATATAACACCCAGTGCTCATTACATCACGTGCCCTCCCTAATATCCATCACCCGGTTACCCCATTCCCCCACCTCCTTCCCCTTCACATTTACTTGGTGCTCGAATCCTTCTTTACCTAATCAGTGTCTAAATGTGGTGCTGGGGAAAGAGCTTTCTTTGTATAAGATGAATAAGCTGGCCGCATTGATACCTACAAGACCTACATTGGAAAAAAGCATTCATACTACGGGGAGGGAGGTGCTTTCTTCCCTTTCCTCTACCCACTCAACAGATACTATGAGGTCTTACCTTAGTAATTCCAGAGTTTTAAAATAAATGGAAAGAGCCTCAATTATCAAATTGATAAAACAATAAGTAGGCTCTGTCTTTTAATTTCTGGATCTCCAGGTTTGGGGACATGCTTTCCATGTTGCATGTTTGCACCAGACTTCTGGAAACCTTGTTCCAGCAGGGATACTAAGCAGTGTCAGCAGCATTACAGGGGAAAATGACTTTCAATGGATCAGTCCAATTTTCTGGCCTCTTCTCTGAAAAGCAGTATTAACTAGGCTTGATCTCACTTTGGCTGGGTAAACATACTTGAAGTTCTTTTACTTACCATAACTGAATAAGTGATGAGTTTTGTCAGTGGGACATAGATTTAGAATTATTTACTATGTATATGATATCAACTTGGATCCTATTTTGTGCTCCAGCAAATGCAGGGAATATATTATATAATAAATACAAGTTTGCTTATCTAATGGGAACAGTTCTTTTACAAGTTTCATAAGAATTGGTTGGACCTGAATTTAAGAATATTTAAATTTTTGAGAAAAAAATATTGTTAATTTTAACAATTTTTTATAAAAGTAACTATAACTCACTTTTAATAAGTCCAGTTTTATCTCTGTCCTCCAAAATGGAAAGGTTCTGAGTTCATATTTCTTTATTATGCATTTATAAGTTACAAATTTTGATAAGCATTATAAATTTATCTCTTCATGAGTCTTTCACATTTCTGGTGTCTATTTTGGTGACCTTAAATTGTGTTTTATTTAAACTATCTCTTGGATGAATTGAATAGTGAAAATAAGTATTTATTTATACTTAACAATTTTTGGAACCCAGAAAAGAACTTTATTTTGCCTTGAATAAAACAAGTATATCAGATTGAATCATATTAGAAAGGAATAACCTAACAAATTACTGCTGCTTACCTAAGTTATTTTTATCTGTAATTAATTTGGGATTGCTCCCTCAATTACATGAAGTATTAGTTATGCCATATATGATCTATGATTTATGACATGTATGTTAAACTTTGTATATGTTCGTATTTTGGAGTAGATAGTGTAATTTTAGATTTTTTTCTATCAAAATGGTCATCTTCAATTGGAAAAATATGCCTTGAATTATTAAGTCACATTTTGGAAGCATTACAAAATATTTAAAGGGATATTATTTACTAGGTTATAAACCCCCAAATGAATAAAAAGAATAAAGACTGAAGCAAAGAAAAAAAATATAAGTAGTAGTTTATGAACATAAGGTCAAGGGACTCAAATGAGTATGGGTATTGTTGATAGCTTTTTACTATTCTTATTTGGGTGCAGATGGTTTGCTGAAATACTAAAAGAGAAGAGAGGCTTGGATCATGAAGAGCTCAAACATAGAACTATAATTTTTTTCTCCGAGTGGGTAGTTCCTTTTTTTGCAAACTTTTATTGTTTGCAGTCAAGAAAAACGGTAGTATATCTTTTATGTCCTGTGTTTTTACTGCAGTGGCAGTGTGGCTCCATTACATTTAGGTACACTTTAAGGAACTAACAGACTGTAGTTAAAGGTGAACAAACTTGCTTGATCTCTGCAGTTATAAAACCAGAACTAGAACAGGACTTAGTGTTTTCTACTGGGCAACTTTTTGGTCTAATTTGGAGTTCCAATCCTAAAGTCATTTATTGAATGCCACAAAATGGTTTAGAGACAGAATTCTCAAGGCAGTGTTCCTGCTGATATTGTTAGAGTTGTAGTAAAGTCTTGTGATTAAAAGCTTGAGCTTTGAAATAAGAAAGCTTGGGTTTGAATCCTGATTTTATCACTTACCAGCCATGTGACCTTGGATAATTTCCCAAGAACCCAGTCTCTCCATCTGTAAAATGGGAGAAAAGAATTGGTAATTACAAGGAAATAGAGAATGGTTAGACTGAATCTTGTGTAGTTGACTTAGAATTGCAGTTAATCTGTGTGAAATCAAGGTTTTTATATATATGTAAAATAGAGAAGTGCATAAGCATATATAAACATGTGTATCTGGGTTTCTTCATAGTTCGGAGAGGGCCAAGTAGTAATGAAATGCCAGTACCAGGAAGTACCCAAAGAGTCTATAACCTTTCTTTTTTTTCTTTTTTTAGTTTCATAATTCAGAGTTTATTTTATTTTTTTAAGTTTAAAAAAATTTTTTGTTATGTTTGTTACCATATAGGACATCATTCGTTTTTGAGGTAGTGTTCCATGATTCATTGTTTGCATATAACACCCAGTGCTCCATGTAACACATGCCTTCCTTAATCACTGGGTTAACCCATCCCCTCACCCTTCTCCCCTCCAAAACCCTCAGTTTGTTTCCTGGAGTCCATAGTCTTTCATGGTTCATCTCCCCCTCCAGCTCCCCACCTTCACTTTTACCTTCCTTTTCTTAATGTCCTCCATGCTATAACTTGTTTTCTAAACCTATTCCCTTCCTCCCACAAGGATCCGATGTTGCCTGGAGAAATGACTGATTTCAGGGCTGGGATATAGAAAGTGTAAGATGAATCTGGAATATTTTGCACTAAAAAAGCAACAACAAAACCAAACAAAGAAATTTCTTTAAATTTTAAATATTTCAAAAGGTAGTTGAAATATCCATTAAGGAAGACATAATGTGATCTTTTAAGCCATTTTGTTTATAGGGTAAATTAAATAATCATACTTTGTTAGGTGGGTTATTATCATTGTTTTCTCTCCCTTTTCAGAAATCTCCTTACTGAAAGCATCTCTCCCTCATATGTGCTAGATACTTCACAGGTCTCATTAAGGGTTTCTTGCTACTGTCCATCAGAAATAAAGTATATGTGTCAGAACTTAACCCAGGGGTGCATTTGCTTCTCAAAATTCCCCTGTATCATAGCTTCTTAACATTGCTTCATTGTTGTAAATATCTTGTTATATTAGTCTCTCTAAGAACCATATGACCATGAATGTAGCCCAGGTTTATAGGTATGTTGAAGAAAGGAAAGGAAGAGGAGATAATGAATGACTTTTCCATAATCTATTTAAACATTTTTATTACTTCTGTTTTAAAATAATGTATTCTAGTAGAGGTGACCTAATTTTCCTTACTTTTTAAGGCATCCTTAAAGTAGTGAATTTTAATAGTTTTCTGTTTAACTATTGGATTGGAGAGATGGATGGATGCATCTAGAAGCTTGCTCTTGTGAGTCTTTCTGTGCATGTGGTTGTGAACCTCCTAATAGACACAGAAGGACAGGCCATAGTATGGAGTAGAGAGAAATAAAAGGGTTGGCAACTTTGTCAAAAGAAATTAGCTATCTTTTGGTGATTTTGAAATCTTATGTTTGATGACTATGTTCCAGGAATGTGGAAAGGAAGACGGGGCAGCTCATTCTCTTACCCATTTACCTCCTTATCCTCTCATTCTGCCAGGCCCAAGAGGCCCTTGGCACTGTTCACAGACCCCAAGATGAGAGCTCTCATAAAAAATAGGGAAAATAAGAAAGTATATCTATGGGAAGCAGCACAACAGAAATTGCAGAAATTGTAGTTAATGTACAGCTACATTGAATTTAATAATATATGACACTTATCCCACCTTTAAGAGTGATAATTTGGCCTAGTTATTATTGGTTTCAGAGACATGGAGTTTTTCTAAAAAAAAAAATAATAAAGAAAATAAATTGAATAGAATTTTAGAGAGCAGAACATTGTAGAACTTTAGTTTACTGTTTACATTTTAAATAAATAAAGTTGGGTTCTCTTATGAATTTTGAGATTATGAAGGCAAGCAAATTAAAAATAAATGGCTTAATTTTTCCAACAGAAAATAAAGGAAAAGACTTCCCACCCCCTCTCTTTAATTAGAGCATTTGCTTTAGAAAACTTGTCATTTTGAGGTCTTTCTCTGTCTCTTTGGAATGTATATATATATATATATATTTTAAAAAGCTAAATAAATATCTTACTAGCTTTACAATCCAGGAGGTCTTTGTTAAGGACTTGGGAACCAGCCCCTTGAAATGTAACCATCAAGGAAGATAGAACACCAATTACTATGGGAGATAGGAGCCTAACTGGAGGCTGCCCACCTCCAACATGTAAAACTACTTCTTGTCATAAAGATAGGTTTATTTTACCTTTGGACATAAGAAATTAGAAATTTGTCCAAATTCCTTTGGACAAAGACAATTAGCAAACAGATTATTACCCCCAATTATTAGGTGAATTTAGGATGGACTTTGTATGACAAATGGTGCTGTCGAGTCCTTTTACTTGAGGATGAGTTATGAGGTTTTTTTCTTTTTTGTTTTTGAGAACATGTCTATCATGGGTATTTCTGTTGGCAAAATAAAAGGGTGATATTTCTTTCTGCCTTTTGCAATTTCTTAGCAGATTTCCTGTGGTGTGCAGCACATTATGCCTTAATGCTCATTCAATAGTAAAATTGTCTTCATTCTCTAGAGATTTTCTGGTTTGGGAGGAGATTTTTTATTTATTTATTCACTTATTTGTTTATAAGATTTTATTTATTTAAGATGGAGGGGATGAGAGAAAGAGAGCAGGATGAGCAGGAGAGGGAGAGGGAGAAGCAGGCTCCCTCCTGACCAGGGAGGCCAATGGGGACCTCAATCCCAGGACCCTGAGATCATGACCTGAGCAGGAGTCAGACGCTTAGCACACTGATCCACACAGGTGCCCCAGGGAGGAGATTTTTATTTATTTATTTATTTAAATTCAATTAGCCTACATATATACATTATTAGTTTCAGATATAGTGTTCAACAATTTATCAGTTGCATATGACACTCAGTGCTCACCCCATCACTTGCCCTCCTTAATGCCCCCTCCCCCTACCCACTTCCCCTTCAGCAACCTCACTTTGTTTCCCAGAGTTGGATTTGTTTTTTAAATTATATTTTTCCAATAGTGTTTTGGATAAAACATTTAAAGTGTATACTGGTAATGGCCAGTATTTACTTAGCATTCAGCACTGTTTTGTTTTAGATCTTTCATGGGCAGCATTTGCAAGTTCATTTAACTAGTAAGTTATGAAACCAAGATTTGAAGCTAGACAGAATGAATTACCTGCATCTACGTTTCACAAGTAGCTGTACTGCTTCCCCACATAAAACATGGGTGAGTTCCTGGTTCAACATTTTAGTCAGAATTTTCATCAAGATGGTAACTACTTTATTAGGTTATTTAGGCATAATGTAATGGTTGGAATTTCCATTTGCCATACTAATTTTGAAAGAAAATCTGTATAAGTGTGAATTACTTTGACTTGTTGGCCAGCAATTTGGGGTTACTGGTAACCCCTAACTATGTAGTGCTTTGCATCAGTATTAGTTCTTAAATTGGTGAAGAAATAATGAAAACACTGAAAAAATACCCATTACCTTCATTTGAAAGTAAATTCTAATCTAATTTTCTGCTGGGCTCCTGAAATTTTTTTAGATTTTGTTTTGTTTTGTTTTCAGTATGTATGCAATAGCCCATTTTTCTTTCCTTTTAGTCAGCATTTTTCTGGAAAATATTTTGAAACTTGTCTCTTTAGAAGGATGTTGGAAAAATCAGGTCCTAGGATTTGCTGCATTATTTAGAGGGCTTAGACTCAGATTTTCTTGTGTATGCTAATAAGACCCCAGACCCACTGGTAGAATTCTGATTTAGGGTGAATAACAAGCCCACCCTACTCCTATTGGGGTAAGTTTCTGAGTGTTGGAAGTTGGAAAATGTATTTTGCTTCTTCTAGGTTTTATTTTTCAGCTTTCTGAGTTGTGTGTTGTGGAGAGAGCTGGGGAGAATGAAGTGATGTGTAAAATAAATTAGTGGTGGTAGGGATGGGGAGTGGTGGTGGTTGGTTGTACTCATGTAGAAAGAGAACGTTTAAAAATCGTAAGTTAAGACATTAAAAGTCCAGGCAACAAAAGCTGAAATAAAAACATAGGAATATATTAAAGAACTTCTGCACAGCAAAGGAAACGATATATTGAAAAGATAACATACAGAACGAGAGGAACTATTTTATATTAACCTCTGATGAGGTGTTAATGTCCAAATATATATAAAGGACTTATATAGCTTTATAGCAAAAAAACCCCTACAAATAAAGAATGGGCAAAGGACTTGAATAGACATTTTTCCAAAGAAGATATACAAATGGCCAATACATATATGAAAGGTGTTCAACATCACTGCGCATCAGGGAAATGCAAATCAAGACTACAATGAAATATAAGCTCATACTTGTTAGGATGGCCCTAATCAAAAAGACAAGAGATAACAAATGCTGGGGAGGATATAGAGAAAAGGAAGTTTTTAATACACTGTGGGTGAGAATATAAAATTGTACAGCCATATGGAAACAATGTAGGAATTGTTAAAAAAATTAAACTACAATATAATCTAGTAACCCCATTCCTGGCTATATATCTGAAGAAATTGAAATCAGTATCTCAAAGAGATATCTGCATACCGATGTTCTTTAAATCATTACTCATAGTAGCCAAGATATGGAAACAACTAAATATTCATCAGTAGATGAATGGATAAAGAATATGTGGCATACATATACAATGGAATATGAATCAGTTCCAAAAAAGAAGGAAATCCTGACATTTATAGAACATGGATGAATCTAGAAGAGAAATAAGCCAGAGAGAGAAAGACAAATACTGTATGATATTGTTTGTATGTGAAATCTTAAAAACAACAAAACTGATTTCATACAGACAGAGGATAGAATGGTGGGCGCCAGGAGTCAGGGGAGGAGAAAATGGGGTGATGTAGGTCAAAGGGTATAATTTTTCAGTTATAAGAAAAATAAGTTCTGAGGATCTACTGTACAGCATGGTGACTGCAGTTAATAATATGGTGTCATGCACTTGAAAGTTGCTGAGAGTAGATCTTAAGCATTCTTACCACATATACACAAAAAGTTAATTATGTGAAGTGATATGTTAATTATTTGAAGTGATAGATATGTTAATTATCTTGATCTTGGTAATCATTCTAAAGTATATATGTACAGCTAATCATCATATACACTTTAAATATATATAATTATATTTGTCAGTTATTCCTCAATAAAGTTAAAAAAACATCAGTTGTGAAGAATAGACATGAAATAGTCATCTGGCTTCTGGCTGGTAGAGGCTTCCCTCAGTTTTTCCTATATCTAGCATCTTGTTACTGCAAAATATTATTCCAGAAATAAGCCTGTCATCTGTTTTCCAAAATAATGGCTAGTGTTTTTTCCTATCCTTTAGGTTTTGGCCCCTCCTTTGGTAAATTTTTTAGAGACGTTTGGTTTTCCTACTTCTACTCACTCTAAAATGTTTCTTCACCTATGATTATCTTCTAAAATATCACCATATTCTTTTTCACTTCTAGCAATAATAAATCTAGAACAATTTAGATTATATACAGTCAGTTCTCATTATTTGAGGCAGTTATGGTCTATAAAGTCTTCACAAACACTAAATTAACAAATACTGACCCAGAACTCCTGGGTTCCTATGAGTTGCTTCTGGTCATACATTTTCATCAACTGAGTAACACATCACTTTGTTTTATGTATGTTTCTGCTTATAAACATCTTGTTTAGTGTGTGTTATTGATTCAATTAACACTGAATGCATGGCCAACAGTGCTCTAAGTCATACCTGAACAAAGACTATGTCACACTCACATGTCTTCCCAAAGATACATCACAGCCTTCCTATGTTTGGGAACACTGGGTAGCATTTTATCAGGGCCCATTTTAAACAGTGAAATCAACAATAAAAAGCATAAAAATGAGAAAAACATGACACTGAGGAGAAAGTGAAAAGGACACTTGTTTATAGGATGAGGATGAGAGCTGAAACAGGATGGAAGGTTCACCTTGTTTATCTCAGCTGGGAATGTTTGTCTTGGCTAACACAAATGTTTCACTGCTTTGCATATGTCTGAGTGACTGTGATAGTGCTGTTAGTATTGATTTTTGTGTTCCAGATATTATAGCAAGTGGATGAATTTGCAAAAATTGGATCTGTGAATATTTTTTATTTATAAATTTGTAGTGTGCCCACTCCACCATACAGTACATTCCAGGACAGAGAATATGAATGTCTTTTGCATTGCAACATTACTAGCACTGATGCTAAATAAAACAGTAAAGAGGCATCAAACTTTGGCCTCAGTTTTCCACAAAATATAAGATTTGACCTCAGTTTTGTCCTAAGATGTAGGAAGGCTCAATTACTGGTAACTACTTCACCAACATTTCTGACATCCCTGGTATTGCAAATGATAGACAATGATGAAATTAGTTAAATCAAACTTAAGCAGCATAACTTTTTCAGTGAAGTAAACAAGATATGTCATTGGGATTTATTGTTAATCTGAGTATTCACTTTAAATGTAGGCAAGTATTCAATATATGTTGGACCAAAAATCTCCTTGTGTCTTTTGTATGTTGGAAATTTTTAAAATATTTTTTTTAAAAGATTTATTTGAGAGAGAGAGAGTGAGCGAGTGAGCGAGCAAGCATGTTGTGGGGAGAGACAGAAGGAGAGGAAGAGAAAAACTTAAGCAGACTCTGCTGAGTGTGGAGCCCAATGAGAGGTTATCTTGGAGCAATGCATAGCTGTGAAATTAACATGCTTTAATCTTTTATTTCATTTAGGATAAAAAGATTAATAAAAGACATTCCTAGGTTCTGACTTGGGTGACAAGTTGTATAGTAATTTTATTAATTGAGATTGGGTTAAAAACTGATTTATAAAAAATTATTAAATTATTAATTTATTTATTATTTTAAAATTTTATGTATTTATTTTTAATTTTTTATCATTTTATTATTTTATTAATTATATTTTATTTTTATAAAATTATTAAAAAACTGATTTTATAAAAAACTGATTTATAGCAATCTGAAGTTTTGAGTTTGGGATTTATTAAGTATGAGGTATTAGGGGATATGTTAGCCAATGAACATGTTTAGAAGTGTTTTATTTGTCAATGTAGAGATTTATAAAGTGTTCAGAGTGAGGCAGAATTATAGATTAGAGAGGTGTACATAAAACCATGTAATTATTTAAATAAGAGAATGGACAGAACAAACAGTAACAGAACTATGGACAACTATAGAACAAGGCCAACTTGCAATCTAAGACAAGCTGAAAGAAAGACTTCTACAAAGGTGGTGGAAATAAAACGCTCTTCAGAAAAATATGAGAAGAATGATGAGAATATTGCATCAGGAAAGCTCTTAGGAGGAGCAGAGTGTGAAGCATCAGAACAATAATCAAAGAAGATCACTTGACTTGAGCAATAAGACAATCATTGGACATTTTAGAAACAATGGTTAGGAGTAGTGATAAAATAAAACTCTGGTGGACTGAGTTGTGGGTATGTGATCAAGAAGTGGATATTTCAAATAGAAAGTTCTTATGCAGTAAATTTACCTAAGAGGAATGGAGAGAGTTCTTAAATCCTTTTAATTATTTGTCTCATTTTCTGATATTTTTTTCTCTTTCTCTATCACCAGACTGATTCAGTTTCCCTTTAGCTTCAGTTTTACTCTAGCAAATTGTTAATGGTGTCTCCATTTCCCCTTACTACCAACCTGTTGCTATCAGATTCATGTTTCTAAAATGGTGTTCTCATTATATGGTCTCATCAGAAATCATTCACAGTTCCTTATCTTCACCAGAATACAAGTCAGTATTTTCGCATTCTACTCAGGATCTTGTAAGATTTGGCCTCAATCTACTTTTCCAGGATTACCTTTCAATAGTGTTCTATTGCAAAAGTAACTTTTATTTTTTAAAAAGATTTTATTTGAGAGAGAGCACATGAGAGAAAGTGAGAGAAAGAGCATGAGTGAGCATGAGCATGGGCAGGGGCAGACGGAGAGGGAGAAGCAGACTCTGGCTGAGCAAGGGAGCAAGGCTTGATCCCAGAACCCTAGGATCATGACCTGAGCTGAGCTGAAGGCAGATATTTAACCAACTGAGCCACCCAGGCACCTATATGTAACTTTATGACAAGTAAAATTAAATTGTTTGCTCAATGCTCTGCAAGTATGTTCAGCCTTTCTCATACTAAACTGAGTTTTATGCCTCAAAATTTTACACATTCAAATATTATTTCTTTCTTGAAGTTTTTCTAATCTCCATTTTAAAATTCATTTGGAGGCTGATATATATCTCTTCTGGGACATTTCTTATTATATCTTACTAATATAGTGTTGGCTCCAACTATGGAAAGAACCTAGATGTCCATCAACAGATGACTGGATCTCTCTCTCTATATATAAATACACAATGGAATACTATGCAGCCATCAAAAGAAATGAAATCTTGCCATTTGCCATGATGTGGATGGAACTACAGGTTATTACGCTTAGTGAAATAAGTCAATTGGAGAAAGACAATTATCATATGATCTCCCTGACATGAGGAAGTGGAGATGCAGTGTGGGGGGTTTGGGGTATAGGAAGAGAATAAATGAAACAAGATGGGATTGGGAGGGAGATAAACCATAAGAGACTCTTAATGTCACAAAACAAACTGAGGGTGGTTGAAGGAGGGAGGTAAGGGAGAGGGTGGTGGGGTTATGGGTATTGGGGAGGGTATGTGCTATGGTGAGTGCTTTGAAGTATGTAAACCTGGTGATTCACAGACCTGTACCCCTGGGGCTAATAATACATCCTATGTTTATAAAAAAATTAAAAAAATACAGTGTTGGCTCCTTAGAGTCAAGGAGCTATATTTGGATACATATATATATGTGTGTAAGTGTACCTACACAAACACATACATGCAGGGAGCTATCTTGGCACTGTATCTGACTTTTCTTTGTGTCTCCTTTAGTTCACAGATGGTACTCCTTGAGGTGAAAATTGGAGTTAGCCTGAGAATGAGTATAGAAACAGCAGCACTAGTGCTGAGAACAGGAGGGATGATCTTTGCCTTTCTGTCCCAACAAATATCCCTGTGAATTGAATCCGTTATGAGGATGATGATATTTTAATCAAACAAGACACTTGTGCAAAAGTTGTAGCTCCTCGAATTTTCTTATATTGTTACATTTTATGACGATCCTGTTACCAATACTTGTGCAAAAACACATGCTGGTTTGTAAGAAAAGCAGAAGTTCACACACCTTTATGACTTTTTTCTTGCAAGTGGTATAACCAATCCTGCCAAAGGCAATATGTAGTCTCTACTGTCGGGTCACCTTGGTACCCTGTACTCCTTAGATACACCCATGTTTTACTGGTCATTTATTTCCCTTCTGCTCACAGTGACTCATGTCTCTTCCACTCTTGACCCACATGGCTCTAGCATGATTAATGCCAACTCACTCACCCTCAACTTTAAAATGGCCCAGACTTTGCTAACTGGAGCACTGACATCTTTTTTTTTTCCCCCCAGAGTACGAACATCTTACTGACAAATGTATAACCCAGACAATCCCAGAATTTTTTTTTCAAAAAATAAACTTTTATTTGAACTAAATTTGTTAGGTTCATGAATATATAATTGAAGTTATTTTGTTCTTTTTATCCTATTTTATGGGAAGATTCAGTCTTCGAAAAAAGTTATTGCAGAGAAAACCAGAGCAGACCGGAAGGTGGATGCTTAATGACATCTGAGCACCTGGATTGTGCTTTAACTGAATCTGAATGTTAGGCTTTGATTAACCTTTTTTGTTAATTTGTGTCAAGAGTCCTAAATAATAATTGTGACAGTGCTGTATCTATAAAAATAAAAGTCATGTATTAAGGGATTTTGGTTATGCCAGTTCATCATAAAGCAGAATTAATTTAATGGTAGATGTTACAAAGACCTTTTGGAGTAATCCTTAGGAAGTATCTTAAAAACAATAATTTTCTTTAAAATGTGCAATAGAGCTTAGCTTAAAAGGGAGAGGGATACCTAGGAGATTTAATAATGATAGAGAAAAGTACAAGCCTTTCCGTAATTTTTACCTCCACATGAAGACCTGTGTTGCCTGTGCTGTTTATAATAGTATCCAGAGCTCTTCTCAAAATGGAAGGAACTCCCCTTTCTCCCCAACACACACAGGCAGAAAAAAAAAATGGAAGGATTTATTTATTTTATAAATGGGAAGATAAACCTTCAATAAATGTTCGATGAAAGAACACCTTGAATGAATGAGGCCTGGGCATATTGTTGAATACCTAGAAAATTGAGAGGGAAGGAAGGGATTATTATAGAGAAACAGAAATCAAGAATTAGCATCATATTTTTTGGAGACAGAGTGAAACAGAGAGAAAGAAAGAGAGAGAATATGTTCCCTTACATTGTAGGCTAGGGGTCATGTAAAACAAATTAAACCACATGTTTATTGTGTTGATATGTCCTGTGTAATATTGTTAAACATTCTAGAATAATTTTATGGGGCTTTTTTAGGATGGTGGGAAAGGATAGTTTAATATGGATTTATTAGAGGGGAAAGTAGAGTTAACTTGGATAATTAATTATTTTATTTCATAATAAGATCTAATAAAGGATACACTCAGAAAGAAATATTCTAAGAGTCTATATCAGTATCAAATATAAGCAAATCCAGAGGCTGATAAAGAGAGATTTTATTCAAAAAAAGATGTCACATATTGTTGCATCTGTCCATCTAGTCACACACACACATGTATAGACATTCCTATAGCACAGGTAATTAATGCAAATTTTGCTGATGTTTTCTTTAGGAGCTGGAGAAGTTGACAAAGCACATTATAAACTCACTAGTTAGCCATTTGTTCTGTCCCCCAAGTTTCTAATTAGTCATATAAGTGCCCTGGCTTCAGTTTCAGTTCTCTTTTTTTCTGCAGAGTTTCTCCATATTTCCTTCTTTTTCCAGAACAGTCCACCCTGCATACTACACTTGGCAAAGCAAAACCTTAGAGATTAGCACATGTTACCTCACGTTCTACAAATACTGACCCACAAGGGTCAGTTTATTCAGTCCAGATACAACAAGGCCAAAAGTGCTACAGCAAAGAAATAAGTGCTTTGTGACTTTATAGATGGAAGAGTTTATTTCTGACTAAGGATACTGAGGGTTTTTAGGGAGTGACAGTTCAGTTGAACTTTGAAAAATGAGTACAATTTAGCATTATGGAAACGGATAGGTGGAGAGTGGAAGATGAGAGAAGATAGGGCATTTAAGATGGAAGGAACTCTGTGGGAACAGAGTGAACCACTGTGTTTATATAAGGATCAAATCAACTAATTACCAAATTGCAAGCTTGCATCAAGGAGAGAAATAACACTTACTCAGATAAAATAATTCAAGAAGATTACAAAGCAATGAAAAGATGCCCAATGATATGGGATAATAAGAGTTCAGAGGAAAGAGAGTATGAGCGAACTAAAGTAAACCAAGAGGACATAATACATGTCTTGAAGGGCAGTTAAAATGTGGAAGGTCTATAGTTTTAAAGACTATAGTTCCCAACACTTCCCATGGAATTTTTAAAAAAAGATTTCATATATTTATTTGACAGAGAGAGGGAGAGAACACAAGTAGGGGGAGAAGCAAGCAGAGAGAGAGGGGGAGAGAGAAGCGGGCTCCTTGCTGAGCAGGGAGCCCAATGCAGGGCTCGATCCCAGGACCCTGGGATCATGACCTGAGCCAAAGGCAGATGCTTAACCAACTGAGCCACCCAGGCTACCATGGAATCTTAACTCTCTAGATTCTCCACAGAGCAAAGTATTTCCATGGCTGACTTAATTTTCTAGGCTGCCATAAGAAAGTACCACAGGTTTGGATGGATTAAAATAACAGAAATTTATTCATTCATGGTTCTGGAGGCTACAAGTCTAAAATCCAGGGCTGGGCTTCCAAAAACTATAGGAAAGCATCCACCTGCCTTATTTAACTTCTGGTAGTTGAAGCAACCCTTCACATTCTTTGGCTTGTGTCAGCATAATTCCATTCTCTACCTTTGTGTTCATGTGGTCGTGTTCCCTCTGCATGTGTTTGTGTCTAAAACTCCTTCTTCTTATGAGGACACAAGTCACTGGATTCAGGCCCACCCTAAACTACTGTGACCTCATTTTAACTTGTTTATAGCTGTTGTCTTAGCTCTAGCTGTTACAACAAAATACTTATAGGCTGGGAGGCATAAACCACAGAACTTTATTTTCTCACAGTTTTGGAGGGTGGGAAGTCCAAGATTAAGGCATTGGTAGATTCTGTTTCAATGAGGGTTCTCTTCCTGGCTTGCAGAGGGCTGACTCCTTGCTGTGCCCTCCTGTGGTGGAAAGACAGAGGGAGAGGAAAGAGAGAAAGGGTAAAGGGGAGAGGGAGGGAGGAGGAAGGTGAGGAAGACAGAGAGAAAGGGGAAGAGGAGAGGGTGGGAGGAAGCACTGTCTGGTGCCTCTTTTTATAAAATTGCTAATCCAATTGGATCTCATTTAAGCTGAATTACTTCCTTCAAATACAGTCACATTAGGGGTTAGGGCTTTAACATTTGAATCAGGAGGACACAATTCAGTGGCTAGGATCTACAAAGATTAAGGTCATATTCACAAGTACTGGGGGTTTAGACTTTAATAAATATTTTTGCAGAACATGATTCAACCCACAACAATGGCCAATAAATTTTGGGAATATTCTTTATCTGTTTTTTAGATATTCACAATGAAATTTTGCATGTTTTATGTTCTGAGAAGTCCTAGGGAGAACAAACCAACGCACTTTTATGTTTGTCAAATGCACGTGCTCAGGACACTGCACTTTTAAACATGTGTAACATCTATTAAGTGTTCTTAGAAATGAACTCTGGAAAAGAGTGTCCTACAATATTTCAAAATTGGGAGATCACTTGTTCTCCACATTTGAAAGGGCTGTTAGATAGCACCAGTTGTACAGTAATTCAGAAAGACGGACCCCAAGAACCAAATCTGGCATGTAGTAAATATGAAATTCTTCCCCCTTAAACTTCTTTGCCATCAATGTCAAGGAAAGGGTAGCCTACGTGACATGCTCCCTTCCCCCTGATTTATCACAAAATCCCTCAAATTGTAAGTCACTGTTTTAAAATATATTGTTCCTTTATTTTTGTTTATGTATAGATATTTTGTTTGCATAGGTTTTTCTGAGAGTTGTGGAAATTGGGGACAGTGACTAAATTTAATGACTATTTCACATGGTGCAGCTTTGGGATAACATACACAGAATCAGAAAGCCAGGAGTGATCGGGAGAACAGTCTGTGGGCCTGCGAGTGACCCTGAGACTGTACTCATCCTCTGTGGGTGAGAGATGTGGTTCTGTTCCATGGCTCCTATGTTGCAATGACAGGGAAATCTCAGCAGACACAGAATTTTAGAAGATGGGCTAGAGGAGGTTGTACTTGATGTTTGAAGGGACCTTCAAGAACTAACATTTTCTGGCTCCTTCATTTTTTATCAGATTAGAATTTAATGTGGAATTATATTTAGAAGATTATTTGGAGTCAGATCACAATGGCTTTCTTACTTTAACTTTCCCAAGTTCTTGTCACCATGAGCAAAGAATCACCCTGGTAGTTGCGATACATGTTTGTCATTTTTCAAAGGACCAGGCTCATTCATCTTGATTTATAAGAGTAACTGGTTAACTTTGGCTTCTGTCTTACTACCTGTAAAGAGATACTGGTGAGTAATTGAAAAGCACTAAGATTTTGAGAACATAAGTCATTGGTTCAAAGCAGAAATAGGTGGATCCAGACATATTCATCCTCCAAAGCAATTAACTACAAAGCCATATTTTTCACGTGAACAGAGACTAATTCAGGTAAGATAGCTGTCTGCTGTCATAAGTAAAGACTAAATATCTTCCATAGTACCATATCCTAATGGAAAGGCCAGAAACAAGGGAAATGATAATAGCTTGGTCTTAATCCTAAACCTTGTCTGAAAAGAGGACAGTCAAATAGAAAACTTTATGGAACTGACTATTCAAAGTACAAATGAATTTATCATTAGTCATTAGAACACACAAATTTGGGAGAGGAGTGCACCTAGGAAGTCATTTGGCCCAGTTCTCTAAATTACAGTGATGAGACTAACTAACTCCAAGAGAGGAAACTAAAATCAGTGTGCATTTGTTGAATGCTGTCAGTGCTAGGCCTTGTGCTAAGTGCCCTTGTAGTTCATTTTTATGGCAACTCTGTAAAGTTGCTACAGCTATCAAAGTTTTTTAGTGGAAAAAAAATTAGGGTTTAACTTTTCCATAGTTTGTACAGCTAGTAAAACTGTGTACTTAAACTCAGTTTTTCTTCTGTCAAATGTTCTTGACCTATTTAGTATGAAATAATTTGCCCGTCTTTTTTTTTTAAGATTTTATTTATTTATTTATATATCAGAGAGAGAGAGAGAGCGAGAGAAAGCGCACAAGCAGGCAGAGAGACAGGCAGAGGCAGAGAGAGAAGCAGTCTCCCCACCGAGCAAGGAGCCCCATACAGGACTCGATCCCAAGACCCCAGGATCATGACCTGAGCCAAAGACAGCAGCCCAACAAACTGAGCCACCCAGGTGCCCATAATTTGCCCAAGTCCTAAACAAGCACATCTCTCTCCTGACTTCTTGTCTGATTTTTTTTTTGTCTTGCCTTATTATTTGAAGAGCATTATGATAAATTATTGATCCAAAGTCAATCTACTGAACCAACCACTCCATGGATCAAATAACACTGTAAACAGAGGAGAATATGTGTAAGTATTTGAGTAGTAGCACATAAGCAGCATTTTAAAAGAAAGGAAATCATCAATGCATGATGGATTGCTGTATGTTAGAGAGAAGAGCACAAATGAATTGTCCTATGTGATATGTTGTTTTAAAGTAACCTTGTTTTCCAGTGTAGGCTAGGAAAGGTAGCTAGATTAAATAAGTAAATATCTATTCTCTAAAACATTTTTTGGTGGATGCTGATTTAGCACCACATTATTTTAGCAGGAATATTCGTGCTTTTACCTATAATGTTCGTGAGCAAAACATTACATGCACAACTTTACACAAAATCTTTTACCTATTACTGAGTAAATACTTCATATTTATGTTCAGAATAGTAGTGGATGGTCCTGTTGCTCCTACAGGAATGTAATTCACTTCAAGTTTTTTGCTGACTTTATATATTGTGAGAGTATTACTTGAGTGTTTATTACTAGCTTCAAAGTCATAACTCTCATTTTAAAGCTCTATGGACTTATTTACCCAAATTAGGGAACAGAAATAGCTTAAAATATACTTAAAAGTTGGGGCACCTGGGTGGCATAGTTGGTTAAGTGTCCGAATCTTGGTTTCAGCTCAGGTTGTGATCTTGGGGATTAAGCCTCGTGTCAGTGTGGAGTCAGCTTGAGATTCTCTCTCCCTCTGCTCCCACCTGTTCCCTCCCACCCTCTCAAATAAATAAGTCTTAAAAAAGAAAAAAAGAAACTCGAAAGTTGTCCGGTTATTTAGGTATTTGTAGAGTAAGGACAGTGTGACAGTAAGTCTTATGTGTCATCTTCGCCAGGCTGTAGTACATGGTTGTTTAATCAAACACCAATTTTAGAGATATGGTTAACATTTACAGTCAGTGGACTTTAAGTAAAACAGATTTCTTTCCATAATGTGAATGGGCCTTGTCTGGTTATTTGAAGACCTTTAGAGCAAAAACTGGGGTTTTCTAGAGAAGAAATTCTGCCTCAGATCTGCACTATCAAATTCTGCCTGACTTTCCAGCTTGATGGCCTGCCCTAAGGATTTGTGATTTTCTACCTGCATTATCATCTGAGCCAATTTCTTAAAATAAATAGTATATAATATATAATAGTATATATATATAACATATAATAGTGGAAAAAAGACAGTCTCTTCAATAAATGGTGCTGGGAAAACTGGACAGCTATAAGTAGAATGAAGCTTGACCATTCTCTTACACCATACACAAAGATAAACTCAAAATGTATAAAAGACCTCAATGTGAGACAGGAATCCTAGAGGAGAACATAGGCAGTAATCTCTTCGATATCAGCCACAGCAACTTCTTTCAAGATATGTCTCCAAAGGCAAAGGAAACAAAGGCGAAAATAAACTTTTGGGACTTCATCAAAATCAAAAGCTTCTGCACAGCAAAGGAAACAGTCAACAAAACAAAAAGGCAACCCACAGAATGGGAGAAGATATTTGCAAATGAGAGTACAGACAAAAGGTTGATATCCAGGATTTATAATGAACTCCTCAAACTCAACATACATGAAACAGGCAAACATATCAAAAAATGGGCAGAAGATATGAACAGACATTCTCTAATGAAGACATACAAATGACTATCAGACACATGAAAAAATGTTCATTATCACTAGCCCTCAGGGAGATTCAAATTAAAACCACATTGAGATATCACCTTACACCAGTTAGAATGGCCAAAATTAGGTTAATTTTGAAGATGGCGGAGAAGTAGCAGGCTGAGACTGCTTCAGCTAGCCGGAGATCAGCTAGATAGCTTATCTAAAGATTGCAAACACCTGAAAATCCATCGGCAGATCGAAGAGAAGAAGAACAGCAATTCTGGAAACAGAAAAACAACCACTTTCTGAAAGGTAGGACCGGCGGAGAAGTGAATCCAAAGCGACGGGAAGATAGACCCCGGGGGGAGGGGCCGGCTCCCGGCAAGCGGCGGAGCAACCACGCACAAAATCAGGACTTTTAAGTCTGTTCTGCTGAGGGACATCGCTCCAGAGGCTAAACCGGGGCGAAGCCCACGTGGGTTCAGCGTGGCCTCAGGTCCCGCAGGGTCACAGAAGGATCAGGAGTGTCTGAGTGTTGCAGACCTTGCGGGTATTGGAACGGGAAAGCCAGCTACAGAGACAGAGCCGACAGTAAGCTCACAGCTCGGTGTTACCTTGAACCGGTCGCAGGCTCGGTGAGCTCAGAGTGCAGCCGGAGGTCAGGCAGACGGGAGTAACTGGGCGCTGTTCTCTGAGGGCGCACTGAGGAGTGGGGCCCTGGGCTCTCGGCTCCTCCGGGCCGGAGACCAGGAGGCCGCCATTTGCATTCCCGTCCTCCAGGAACTCGACGGAAAGCGCTCAGGGAACAAAAGCTCCTGAAAGCAAACCCGAGCGGATTACTCACCCCGGCCCCGGGTAAGGGCGGTGCAATTCCTCCTGGAGCAAAGACACTTGAGAATCACTACAACAGGCCCCTCCCCCAGAAGATCAACAAGAAATCCAGCCGAGACCAAGTTCACCTACCAAGGAGTGCGGTTTCAATACCAAGGAGAGCAGCAGAATTCCAGAGGAGGAGAAAGCCAAGCATGCAACTCATGGCTTTTTCCCTGTGATTTTTTTTTAGTCTTGCAGTTAATTTAATTTTTTTCTTTTTCATTTTTTGTTTTTTTTTTTTTTCTCGCCTTCGGGTAAAATTTTTTTTTTTTAACTGTTACCTTTTTCTTTTTTAACGATTTTTTACTAATTTATCTAATATATATATTTTTTCTTATTTACATTTTTCTTAGGTGTTTTCTTTTTTTTTAAATTCTTTCCTTTTCTTTTTTTTTTTCTTTTTTCTTTTTTTTTCTTTCTTCCTTTTTGAACCTCTTTTTATCCCCTTTCTCCCCCCTCACGATTTTGGATCTCTTCTAATTTGGTTAAAGCATTTTTTCCTGGAGTTGTTGCCACCCTTTTAGTATTTTACTTGCCCCTTCATATACTCTTATCTGGACAAAATGACAAGACGGAAAAATTCAACACAAAAAAAAGAACAAGAGGCAATACTGAAGGCTAGGGACCTAATCAATACAGACATTGGTAATATGTCATATCTAGAGTTCAGAATGACAATTCTCAAGGTTCTAGCCGGGCTCGAAAAAGGCATGGAAGATATTAGAGATACCCTCTCGAGAGATATAAAAGCCGTTTCTGGAGAAATAAAAGAACTAAAATCTAACCAAGTTGAAATCAAAAAAGCTATTAATGAGGTGCAATCAAAAATGGAGGCTCTCACTGCTAGGATAAATGAGGCAGAAGAAAGAATTAGTGATATAGAAGACCAAATGACCAAAAGAAGCTGAGCAAAAGAGGGACAAACAGCTACTGGACCACGAGGGGAGAATTCGAGAGATAAGTGACACCATAAGATGAAACAACATTAGAATAATTGGGATTCCAGAAGAAGAAGAAAGAGAGAGGGGAGCAGAAGGTATACTGGAGTGAAATTATTGGGGAGAATTTCCCCAATATGGCAAAGGGAACGAGCATCAAAATTCAGGAGGTTCAGAGAATGCCCCTCAAAATCAATAAGAATAGGCCCACACCCCGTCACCTAATAGTAAAATTTACAAGTCTCAGTGACAAAGAGAAAATCCTGAAAGCAGCCCGGGAAAATAAGTCTGTAACATACAATGGTAAAAATATTAGATTGGCATCTGACTTATCCACAGAGACCTGGCAGGCCAGAAAGAGCTGGCATGATATTTTCAGAGCACTAAACGAGAAAAACATGCAGCCAAGAATACTATATCCAGCTAGGCTATCACTGAAAATAGAAGGAGAGATTAAAAGCTTCCAGGACAAACAAAAACTGAAAGAATTTGCAAATACCAAACCAGCTCTACAGGAAATATTGAAAGGGGTCCTCTAAGCAAAGAGAGAGCCTACAAGTGGTAGATCAGAAAGGAACAGAGACCATATACAGTAACAGTCACCTTATAGGCAATACAATGGCACTAAATTCATATCTCTCAATAGTTACCCTGAATGTGAATGGGCTAAATGCCCCTGTCAAAGGACACAGGCTATCAGAATGGATAAAAAAACAAAACCCATCTATATGTTGCCTCCAAGAAACTCATTTTAAGCCCGAAGACACCTCCAGATTTAAAGTGAGGGGGTGGAAAAGAATTTACCATGCTAATGGACATCAGAAGAAAGCAGGAGTGGCAATCCTTATATCAGATCAATTAGATTTTAAGCCAAAGACTATAATAAGAGATGAGGAAGGACACTATATCATACTCAAAGGGTCTGTCCAACAAGAAGATTTAACAATTTTAAATATCTATGCCCCCACCGTGGGAGCAGCCAACTATATAAACCAATTAATAACAAAATCAAAGAAACACATCAACAATAATACAATAATAGTAGGGGACTTTAACACTCCCCTCACTGAAATGGACAGATCATCCAAGCAAAAGATCAGCAAGGAAATAAAGGCCTTAAACGACACACTGGACCAGATGGACATCACAGATATATTCAGAATATTTCATCCCAAAGCCACAGAATACACATTCTTCTCTAGTGCACATGGAACATTCTCCAGAATAGATCACATCCTCGGTCCTAAATCAGGACTCAACCGGTATCAAAAGATTGGGATCATTCCCTGCATGTTTTCAGACCACAATGCTCTAAAGCTAGAACTCAACCACAAAAAGAAGTTTGGAAAGAACCCAAATACATGGAGACTAAACAGCATCCTTCTAAAGAATGAATGGGTCAACCGGGAAATTAAAGAAGAATTGAAAAAAATCATGGAAACAAATGATAATGAAAATACAACGGTTCAAAATCTGTGGGACACAACAAAGGCAGTCCTGAGAGGAAAATATATAGCGGTACAAGCCTTTCTCAAGAAACAAGAAAGGTCTCAGGTACACAACCTAACCCTACACCTAAAGGAGCTGGAGGAAGAACAAGAAAGAAACCCTAAGCCCAGCAGGAGAAGAGAAATCATAAAGATCAGAGCAGAAATCAATGAAATAGAAACCAAAAAAACAATGGAACAAATCAATGAAACTAGGAGCTGGTTCTTTGAAAGAATTAATAAAATTGATAAACCCCTGGCCCAACTTATCAAAAAGAAAAGAGAAAGGACCCAAATAAATAAAATCATGAATGAAAGAGGAGAGATCACAACTAACACCAAAGAAATACAAACTATTATAAGAACATACTATGAGCAACTCTACGCCAATAAATTTGACAATCTGGAAGAAATAGATGCATTCCTAGAAACATATAAACTACCACATCTGAACCAGGAAGAAATAGAAAGCCTGAACAGACCCATAACCAGTAAGGAGATTGAAACAGTCATTAAAAATCTCCAAACAAACAAAAGCCCAGGGCCAGACGGCTTCCTGGGGGAATTCTACCAAACATTTAAAGAAGAACTAATTCCTATTCTCCTGAAACTGTTCCAAAAAATAGAAATGGAAGGAAAACTTCCAAACTCATTTTATGAGGCCAACATCACTTTGAACCTAAAACCAGACAAGGATCCCACCAAAAAAGAGAGCTATAGACCGATATCCTTGATGAACACAGATGCGATAATACTCAACAAAATACTAGCCAATAGGATTCAACAGTACATTAAAAAGATTATTCACCACGACTAAGTGGGATTTATTCCAGGGCTACAAGGTTGGTTCAACATCTGCAAATCAGTCAATGTGATACAACACATCAATAAAAGAAAGAACAAGAACCATATGATACTCTCCATAGATGCTGAAAAAGCATTTGACAAAGTACAACATCCCTTCCTGATCAAAACTCTTCAAAGTGTAGGGATAGAGGGCACATACATCAATATCATCAAAGCCATCTATGAAAAACCCACCGCAAATATCATTCTCAATGGAGAAAAACTGAAAGCTTTTCCGCTAAGGTCAGGAACACGGCAGGGATGTCCATTATCACCACTGCTATTCAACATAGTACTAGAGGTCCTAGCCTCAGCAATCAGACAACAAAAGGAAATTAAAGGCATCCAAATCGGCAAAGAAGAAGTCAAATTATCACTCTTCGCAGATGATATGATACTATATGTGGAAAACCCAAAAGACTCCACTCCAAAACTGCTAGAACTTATACAGGAATTCAGTAAAGTGTCAGGATATAAAATCAATGCACAGAAATCAGTTGCATTTCTCTACACCAACAGCAAGACAGAAGAAAGAGAAATTAAGGAGTCAATCCCATTTACAATTGCACCCAAAACCATAAGATACCTAGGAATAAACCTAACCAAAGAGACACAGAATCTATACTCAGAAAACTATAAAGTACTCATGAAAGAAATTGAGGAAGACACAAAGAAATGGAAAAATGTTCCATGCTCCTGGATTGGAAGAATAAATATTGTGAAAATGTCTCTGCTACCTAAAGCAATCTACACATTTAATGCAATTCCTATCAAAGTACCATCCATCTTTTTCAAAGAAATGGAACAAATAATGCTAAAATTTATATGGAACCAGAAAAGACCTCGAATAGCCAAAGGCATATTGAAAAAGAAAGCCAATGTTGGTGGCATCACACTTCCGGACTTCAAGCTCTATTACAAAGCTGTCGTCATCAAGACAGCATGGTACTGGCACAAAAACAGACACATAGATCAATGGAACAGAATAGAGAGCCCAGAAATAGACCCTCAACTCTATGGTCAACTAATCTTCGACAAAGCAGGAAAGAATGTCCAATGGCAAAAAGACAGCCTCTTCAATAAATGGTGCTGGGAAAATTGGACAGCCACATGCAGAAAAATGAAATTGGACCATTTCCTTACACCACACATGAAAATAGACTCAAAATGGATGAAGGACCTCAATGTGTGAAAGGAATCCATCAAAATCCTTGAGGAGAACACAGGCAGCAACCTCTTCGACGTCTGCCGCAGCAACATCTTCCTAGGAACAACGCAAAAGGCAAGGGAAGCAAGGGCAAAAATGAACTATTGGGATTTCATCAAGATCAAAAGCTTTTGCACAGCAAAGGAAACAGTTAACAAAATCAAAAGACAACTGACAGAATGGGAGAAGATATTTGCAAACGCATATCAGATAAAGGACTAGTGTCCAGAATCTATAAAGAACTTAGCAAACTCAACACCCAAAGAACAAATAATCCAATCAAGAAATGGGCAGAGGACATGAACAGACATTTCTGCAAAGAAGACATCCAGATGGCCAACAGACACATGAAAAAGTGCTCCATATCACTCGGCATCAGGGAAATACAAATCAAAACCACAATGAGATATCACCTCACACCAGTCAGAATGGCTAAAATCAACAAGTCAGGAAATGACAGATGCTGGTGAGGATGCGGAGAAAGGGGAACCCTCCTACACTGTTGGTGGGAATGCAAGCTGGTGCAACCACTCTGGAAAACAGCATGGAGGTTCCTCAAAATGTTGAAAATAGAACTGCCCTATAACCCAGCAATTGCACTATTGGGTATTTACCCTAAGGATACAAACGTAGTGATCCAAAGGGGCACATGCACCCGAATGTTTATAGCAGCAATGTCCACAATAGCCAAACTATGGAAAGAACCTAGATGTCCATCAACAGATGAATGGATAAAGAAGATGTGGTATATATACACAATGGAATACTATGCAGCCATCAAAAGAAATGAAATCTTGCCATTTGCGACAACATGGATGGAACTAGAGCATATCATGCTTAGCGAAATAAGTCAAGCAGAGAAAGACAACTATCATATGATCTCCCTGATATGAGGAAGTGGTGATGCAACATGGGGGCTTAAGTGGGTAGGAGAAGAATCAATGAAACAAGATGGGATTGTGAGGGAGACAAACCATAAGTGACTCTTAATCTTACAAAACAAACTGAGGGTTGCTGGGGGGAGGGGGTTTGGGAGAAGGGGGTGGGGTTATGGACATTGGGGAGGGTATGTGCTTTGGTGAGTGCTGTGAAGTGTGTAAACCTGGTGATTCACAGACCTGTACCCCTGGGGATAAAAATATATGTTTATAAAAAATAAAAAATTAATTAAAAAAAAAATAACAATGGCCAAAATTAACAAAACAGGAAACAACATGTGTTGGAGAGCATGTGGAGAAAGGGGAACCCTCTTACACTGTTGGTGGGAATGCAAGTTGGTGCAGCCTCTTCGGAGCACAGTGTGGAGATTCCTCAAGAAATTAAAAATAGAGCTTCCCTATGACCCTGCAATTGCTCTATTGGGTATTTACCCCAAAGATACAGATGTAGTGAAAAGAAGGGCCATCTGTACCCCAATGTTATAGCAGCAATGGCCATGGTCGCCAAACTGTGGAAAGAACCAAGATGCCCTTCAACGGAGGAATGGATAGGGAAGATGTGGTCCATATACACTATGGAGTTATGCCTCCATCAGAACGGATGAATATCCAACTTTTGTAGCAACATGGACGGGACTGGAAGAGATTATGCTGAGTGAAATAAGTCAAGCAGAGTCAACTATCATATGGTTTCACTTAGTTGTGAAGCATAACAAATATCATGGAGGACAAGGGGTGTTAGAGAGGAGAAGGGATTGGGGTAAATTGGAAGGGGAGGTGAATCATGAGAGACTATGGACTCTGAAAAACAATCTGAGGGGTTTGAAGTGGCGGGGGGGTGGGAGGTTGGGGTACCAGGTGGTGGGTATTATAGAGGGCATGGATTGCATGGAGTACTGTAGGTATGGTGAAAAAATAATGAATACTGTTTTTCTGAAAATAAATGAATTAATTTAATTAAAAACATGTAATATAGTAAATAACTAATTACTACTATATAATATAGGAAATATCTAATAACATATAATATAGTAAAGATTACTTAATATAATAAAAGTGATGAGGTTTTCAGAAACTTTCAAGTTTTGTGACAGTGAATACAATGATCCTTTAAGTGTTTTGAATGGTCATTATTCATAAGTCTTATGGTTGTAAATGAAGAAAATCAAATTAACACCTGGAAAATTAAAAAAAAAAACATGGAAAATTGTCAGTTCCTGCTACTGGGAAGGGTAGTGATACAATTAAGCCTTAGGAGCCCCTGAAACCAGGTGCAAGGTGAGTGAGGAGTTTCACTCCATGTCCCAGCTTCTATACTCAGTGAGTGCCTTTCCTTGTTACCATGAGTGAACCCTTGGCAGAAGACTTGATTGGCTCAGCTTGATTCATGTGCCATTCACAGGACCCTTCAAATAACCAGAGGTGGGGTCATATAATCATTTTGCAGCTACAATAGAAATACAGATGGGAGAATGGATGACATTTGGCTGACAAGACCAGAACATTCTTAAACCATAATAAGAATGGCTGATTTTGAACTTTATTTCTTTGTGAGTTAGAGAAATGGTCCTAATCAGATGATAGTTGAATATGAGTCAAGTATGAACTATTCAATTGAGTGAGCAGTTTTTAAATTAGGAAAGAAATCATTAAAGGGACTTGGATTTTATGTAGGTAGTTTGGCAATAAACCTGTGTACAAAATCTCTGATGCAGCAGGGCAGGCATCTCAGCTTTGGCCTATGCAGGTTGATATGACAGAATAATTACTGTATTAAGAAAAAAAAACTTGAATCAGATTTCCTGTTATAGCTGAGTAATCCTATTCCAATAATGTAGCACTTTATGTTTTCTTAGAGGTAGAAAAAATGTCAAAAATTTTGTTTTTTTTAAGTTCAAATATAAAGATTATTATCCCTAGTTGGAGAAATTATAAGTGGGATAAATATAGTTATTCTAACTAAAAGGAGATTCTCTAATGGTACAAGTTCTTCTCAATTAAAGAAATCATGAATTGAAATACATTTTTAAATCTTATTTGTGCACAGTTGGTTATATGAAGAAAGTATCTTGTTGCCTTTCAGATCTTTTGACCATTTCCTGATCTGTCTCTTTCTTTCCTTTTTATCTCTTCTTTTGTTTTTTAATTTTATTTGTGAAAGAGAAAGAGCACACAAGCAGGGGGAGGAACAAGGGAGAAGGATAAGTAGGTGAGGGACTCTAACCAGGACCCTGGGATCATGACCTATATCAAAGGCAGATACTTAACCAATTGAGCCACCCAGGCATCCCCTGACCTGTCTCTCTCTCTCTCTCTCTCTCTTTTTTTTTTTTTTTTTGGAAGACTTTGCTTTTGCAGAATTACCCTTCATTATGGCTCAATATTGTTCACTGTTCTTTGCCTCTTAAGCCATTACTTCTCTTCTTCACCAAAGGGTAGGCATTGTTTCAAGAATGAAGTCAAGTTGACTTCTTCAGAGAGGTCAAGACAAAGTAAGGGAAATGCATATTGAATTTAGATTTGCATGTGCTATTGTTTTTTTTTTTTTTTTTGTGGCCCCATATACCTCTTACCTTCTAATATGCCTTCAAATTTCTACTCATTTCCCAAGATATGGGTCAGATGTCAACTCCTTTATATAATTTAATCATTTTGGGATACACTTGTTTTCCTTTTCTGTGTGAGCTACTTGAGAACAAGATTTTCATCCTAGTTATTTTCTTAACCCCAGCACTAAACAAGGTATCCCAAACAGAAAACATTCAACAGATGCGGAATAGTGTTCAGTCTTTGTCTGCATCAGAGTCCCATGCAAAGGTACAGAGATAGGAGAGAATATGCAGTAGTCAGGTACCTGCAAAGAGAATACAGTGGTTGGGACCCACAAAGTTCAGACTGATGGTCAAAATAGTGGTTGGAGCCCACAGAGTTCAGACTGGTGTTGGAAAGGTAAAACCACTTATAAGACGTGTTCAAGAATTCAGACTTGAACCTAGAGGCTTTGGGATAGGTTATACAGGGCAGTTACTTGGATAGCCAGTCTTGTGCCAGGATCATGGTGACACAAGTCAAATAAATCTGGCCCAGATTAATATGTTGGACTTGCAGATTCAGAATTAACCGAAAAAGGCCTTTTGACAAATGAAAAGGTTTGATTGGATTCTCCCTTCTTCCTCTCATTGTATTAACCGAAGGTTGCTGGCTATGGGAAATAGTGTTGGGGTTTATTATGTTTTAATACCTGAATTTATGTGAGTAAAATTACTTGTAGCAGCTAGGAATAGAATGTATCAGAGGAAAGATATTTTAAAAACACCGTAGATCAATTGGGGGAAAAACTAAGATTGTTTGACAAGTCTGAAAAAGAGGAGAATGGAAAAACTCATAATCACCAAAACCAGTTGTAAATAAAATTCAGGAGCAACAAGGAAACTTGAACCTGGGAGGATAGATTACAAAATGAGAGGTTGTTGGGTATGTGTTGTCAGCTGCACGTTGTGAAAATCCAGTCAGGCCTGGGATATATGAATGAGAAAATGTAAGTAAGTCATAATTACAACAGCTGACATATGTTCTACAAAGCACAGTTAACAGGTATTATTATCAGGTGAGGGTGACAGTTTATGATTGTAAAACTAAGAAAATAACATGTTTATGCTTCCCCCCAAATTCATGATATAAACCAAAATACTGACTGCCAATGTAATTCTCTCACTTATGAGGTAATCTTAAATTACTAGCACAATGCAATATTGTAACTCTAGTCAGGTGCTTAGTCAAATATGTACATCTACTTGAGGATGAAATGTGACAGGCTACAAATGGATTAGCAGTAATAATAACAGCAGCATATTCATTTTTTAGTTTTCATTTAGCAGTAGGATGGGGAGAAACTGCTTTTCACGCTGTACATGTCAGTGATGAGGCCAGTGGGCCACCTGTGATAACATAATGGTACTCTCCATCCACATAGAGCCTTCACATCAACGCTACACGTGAATTCTCATTGCCAGCATCACTAGTCATAATTTGCAGGGCAGAGAAGCCTGCACAACTGCCTAGGAGAACAGATAATTTTTATGACTTGGCCTGGATAGCATCTGCGTAGTTCAGTTGGAGGATGAATTCCTTTTAACCTTATAGTTTGTCCTCATGATCCAAGTTCATTTTCTTGCTCCTGAAATTCTTCTCCTCATTAACATATTGAGGGAGCATTGGAACTGCCTTTAGATCCCTCAGCACCTGCCTTTCAGTGAGTATGTTTTAAATATAGAAGAGTGTATATGCATAAATATGTATATATGGTACATATATATGGTAGATGTGTGTGTGTGTGTGTGTGTGTGTGTGTGTGTGTGTATAGAATGGCTTTCTTGAGATGAAAACATACACTCTTATATTCACCCACTTAAGTGATTTTTAATAATTCACAGAGTTATATATAGCTATCAGAATATGGTTATTTTTGAAATCGCCTTCAACTTTTTTCAGGTTCTAGAGTATGGAAACTGGATATAAATCTGGAAAAGTGAAAATTAACAGGAGCAATACCAGTAATCATAGTTTGATTGGCCTGGTGCTTTCAAATACATCACCTCATTTAAAAACCCAACAACTATGTAAGATAGGTACTAATTCAATTTAAAATGAGAAACACTGGTGCAAAAAGGTAAAATACTTTGGGGTCAAAATAATTGATATATGCTAAATGAAATATGTCATATTGAGAGAGACAAATACCATTTGATTTCACTCATATATGGACTCTAAAACAAGAATACATGAGTAAACAGAAAGTATAATTAGACCTATAAATAGAGAAAATGAACTGATGGTTGCCAGAGCAGGGGGGGGGGCAAAATGTGTGAGAGTATGTGGGAGATAACTGGCTTCTAGTCATGGAATGAGTAAGTTGTTGAAATAAAAAGCATAGCATAGGGCACACAGTCAGTGATACTGTAATAATGTTGTATGGTGACATATGGCACCCACATTTTCAGTGAGCACAGCATAGCATTGTTGAATCACTATGTTGTACACCCGAAACTAATGTCATATTGTGTGTCAACTACACTCAAAGAGAAAAACACTGGCAAAGGTGAGATTTGATCTAGTGTCAGTGCAGTGCTATAATTCCTCATCCTGCAATATCAATGAATATATTCATTTCATGTGATACAATTCACTCTGGAATTTATTGGTCTAATATTTCCATCAGTGTAATGCCTTCTGACTTCATTTCTTACTTTGTGTATGTCTTGTTCAATTGATCGTTTGATGTTTGTTTTGAATGATAGCTACTCTGCTTTTACTTCTACACATTATCTAAAATGTCTCATTTTGTTTAGATTTCATTTATCAAAACAAACACATTTCTCAGAGGACAGAGTTTTACCCAGGAAAGGTGAGATGAGGGAGATGTGGGTGAGCAGATGAAAACGACCCATTTGAAGTAAAGCCCTGAAGTGCTGGTGGTGGTCTCTGAGTTATCAGATCACAAGCTTCACACACCTAGTGTGCCTAATGAATTCTCTGAGAAGTGAGGGGAGCATATGCTCATGGTTTTTGCTGTTATCACACTGTTACCACAACCACATCTCCTTTCACCTGAAGCCTGGAAAAAAATCTGCCTGAAAGTTCTTTAGCATTTATTCCCCTGTACCTATTTGATATTGTCTATGGTCAATAATTTTGTTTGGCTCCTCTGTCTGTACCTTGCTTCATCTACTGAAACTTCCTCTTCTGTAGTGTTCCCACTCCCAGCCTATGAATAAATCTCTGTATTTGATTGTTATGCATTAATAGAATGTGCAATAACTTAGAAAGGGTCATGCTCTGCTAAGGAGACTCAGGTTGTGATGGACAGCGTATTAGTTTGAAAACAACATTATGGCTTTTTATATTTATATTTATTTATATATTTATATTTATATTTTTTATTAATGTAAAATGTATTATTAGCCCCAGGGGTACAGGTCTGTGAATCATCTGGCTTACACACTTCATAGCACTCACCATAACACATACCCTCCCCAATGCCCATAACCCAACCACCCTCTCCCTAGCCCTTCCCTCTGGCAACCCTTAGTTTGTTTTGTGAGATTGAGAGTCTTTTATGGTTTGTCTCCCTTCCAATCCCATCTTGTTTCATTTTTTCCTTCCCTACCCCCAAATTTACCACTGCCTCTCAAATTCCTCATGTCAGGGAGATCATATGATAATTGTCTTTCTCTGACTGACATATCATTCAGAACAATACCCTCTAGTTCCATCCATGTCTTCACAAATGGCAAGATTTCATTTCTTTTGATGGCTGCATAGTATTCCGTTGTATGTATGTATACATACATACATACATACATAAATATATACATACATACATAAATATATACATATATATTATATATTATATATATACCACATATATATATATAATATATAATACACATCTTCTTTATCCATTCATCTGTTGATGGACATCTAGGCTCTCCATAGTTTGGCTATTGTAGACATTGCTGCTATAAACATTCGGGTGCACTATTTATATTTATTTTATATTTATGTTTATTTATAATATTTGATTTAATTTTAAATTTAAAATAATACAAAAAAATCTCTAAGAGCTCTCATGTAATCCATCAAAAAGAAGCCAGAGTTCAAGATGTTGAGAAACATTGACCTTTTAGATATCCTGATTCTGAGAGACTGGAGAGGATTTTTTTGTTTGTAGAATTTTGGGGGAATTGAAGATGACCTATGTTTCAGTACCTTTCATTCATACTCCTCTGCTCTTTCTTCCACTTTCTTTCCTTTAGATCTTTTCATTATGGTCATGGGAATAACATTAGGTATTTTGTGGCAGTGGTGATTGCACTTTCTTTATTCAGTCAAGTGTGTTACTATTCAACAATACTAAGACACCTAACAGTTGGAGCAGATAGTCTTGAAACTCATATCATGAGTATCCTTGACATTAGATGTGCTTAAGCACCTGCAGAGGAGTCTGTGAGGTCTATGTCCATGAAGATTCAAGGATACTTTTGTGAAGATCTTTGTCTTCTGGGAAAACAAAGTAGACTATCTTGATATAAGAAGAATGAGCCAATGCAATAGGGAGGCAATAACTTTAAATATAACGGTGTATACTAAATAGTTTATACTTCAGATCTGTCAGTTCCCTAAAGGGGCAAAAACTTTTGCCAGAGCCAGAAAGAAAGGGAAATATACATATAGCAAGGTTTATTTCACCAGAATATCATTTTGCTCTTTATAGCATCTGGCAGTATTCTTCAATCAAAGTGCAGTGTATAGGAGAGATCCCTCAGGAAGTAGGTTGTTGGAGCTCACTGAAACAAAGAAGGGTGGTGGAGGAAGAGCCCAGTGTTAAGACCAGGGGACTAGCCCACCAAGAGATGAGATCCTCAGGAGCCTGGGGATCCAAAGAGTCATTGTTAGGAGCAGAAGTGCATCATGGCTGTTCAGATGCCAGAGCACTGTATTCTACATGCTGAGCATGGAGAGAGGAGGGTAGACTCTTTTACCTGTTAGCTACTTCTTGAGTTAAAGAGACCAGGCAATAGTGTCAACTGGGGTGGGAAGACAAGAGTGATGGGCCCATCATCATCCTTAACCAGTAAAAGCCCACACAAAGAATTTAGTATATCTAGAGAAATGGGGGGAGTAGCAGTAAAGAAAGTAGATTGATTAATTGATTCATTTGGCATTCATTTAGAAGAGAACAAAATATGGTATGTTGTTACACTGAGAGGACTAATCTGGTCAAGGGAGAAAGCTCATTGATACAGGACAGCAAAGTCAGAGGGGATGCGGTCTAGCACACAAGGGTAGAAGGTCATAGGTAGGGGCATCAACAATTCTTCCATTATAACAGGAAGGAAAGCAGAGTGACATGGACACTTGTGTGAGAGCTCCTGGGAGCTTCAGACACCTATTTTGAGGGGAGGCCCCAAAATCTTGTAAGTGGGGGTCCAAACCTAGAAAATATAATATGATTATTATAGTAGAATATCATTATCCAGTATCCATCCAAGAAAACTCTATGCTAGGCAATTTATCAGTTGGTGATTGTATATAAGTGAGCAAACTAAAGACTGGCATAACTTGGGAAAATAGTTCTCACAGAGCAGTCATGTCTAAAAAACTCTGATAGATAAATTATTTTCACAACATGCTGTTTAGAGGAAAATTTTTAAACAGGTTTTATTAAGAATACACTGTTAATGATAAATCAGGAATGAAAAGGGATTTAAAAAAATTATTTATTTTTTTAATTTCTTTTCAATGTTCCAGAATTCATTGTTATGTACCATATCCAATGCTCCATGCAATACATGCCCTCCATAATAAATCCTATTTATATTAATAATATTACCAGCATCTCCATACTTTTAACCTCACCCTGGAAGAATATTCTCTTTTAGCATGGCTAGCGTGTCTAGGGTAATAATCTTTTAGTTTCCTGAGCCCAATATTTTACTCTTAAATTTTCCTTCCTATCCATTGGAGTAGGTGCTACAGCTGCCATCTTATGAATATTTGCTTCTAAACGGGCCCCTAGCCAAATCTTTGGCCAGAATCTTGCTGCTGCCAAGTAGAAAATAAGCAGGGACCCCTTCCATCTACCCTCCAACACCCCTGTAGGGCTTCTTAGAACTTAGCCATGAGAGAGAACATTGATACAATATAAGTGTCTTCACAGAAGACTTGAAGAAAGAGAACTAGGGTACTGTGTTGCTGCCAGGGAGAACTGTTGAAAAGGATCAGCGCTGTATGGATGGAGGTAGAATGTCTGAGATAGGGTCTCTGCTGAGCTGAGATTTCTGCTGGCTTCAGTGGTTTGAGTGGGGTAGGAAGAGGAAGGAAGAAAAAAGGTCCCCACTCGCCCAGCCTCTTAGCTTTAGTTACCTGAGAGATATGGGTTTGAGGATTTGAGGAACATTACTGACTTCCTAGAAATTGTTTATCTCTGTACTGTGTGAAATTGAATGGAAGCCTGTCTTTAGTAGGTAAAATTAAGTTTTAAAACAAGTAAAAAAAAGTTCAGACTCGGCTAAGTTTGATCCACAGCACCCTGGGCATGACATCCCAGAAGTCACAGCTCTGTATTTAATAGTCCAGCATTGGGGAGAGTCCTGGGCTTGCCAGCAGTGCCAGGGTTTGGAGAGAGAGCTTTGCAATGTCAGCAATATACTGAATTTATAACAGGCCCTGAGTGCCGGAGCTTCCCTTTCTTCGGAGCAGAGGGGAGTGGGCATCACAGTCCTTTACTGTGAAATGATTCCATTTTGGACTATCTTAAGCTCTCAAAAAAGTTCTATAACATTGAACTCTGGAAAAAAAAAGTGGTTTGAATATTGTGATTACTTCTTTTACAAGAAATTCTTTTTTTTTTTAAGCAGCGATTCCCACTGTTTCTAAAGTAGCGACCAATAACAAATAACAAGCAATAGAGGAAAAGGAAGTATATGCCAAGTTAAAAACTATGTCTATTAAGTTTGTATGTAATGCATTATGTGAGGTTAATATAGTCTTTTTGCAAATACTGGCATTTTGACAATTATAAAAAATTAAACTATGTTGGGCACCTTGGTGGCTCAGTTAACGAACTGACTTGATTTTAGCTCAGGTCATGATCTCAGGGTTGTGAGATCAAGCCCTATGTTGGGCTCTATGCTGGGCTCATTCAGTTATAACTATATTCGATAATAGTGAGCCTTAAAGCATGCTGATATTTCATTTAAAGCAACTGATTTTTTTCCTGAGTAACAACTGTTAATTTAGAAAGATAGTGGGAAATTAGAAAATACAAAATTTTATAATATAATATATCTTTGTTCCAACCTCTGGGAACATAAAAAAATTTGTTTCTAATTAATATATCCCCAAATTGAACTTGAGCATTGAACATTGACAATATGATATTGAGAATAGGCTATACTGTGATTGGCAATAAATTTTTAAGAGGCATTTTATCTTGATGTATTAGGCCTTGATAATTAACAATTAATGCTTTTAAAAGCATACTTTGGTTTTGTTGGTGCAATAAGTATGGATCCTAAAAGTCAGTTGTTTCATAAATTAAAATCCTTTCCAACCTAGTACTTGCTACTTAGTAGCAATATAGAAACTTTTCTATTAAGAAGGAAACCTTTATTTTCTTGGTCTTTGAGATATAAAGTGATTTTTCTCCTCCTGAAGCAAGTGAGTGGATGTGTGGTTTTATGTTCAGATCTGAGACTGCTGTGTTATCACAGTCAGACAGCTGGGAAGGCAGGTAAAATATCAATGTCAGCCATATCAGTTGTATTATGTGGGAAGAAGTAGAAGCCAGAGCAGTTCAATCAAGGCCGTGTAAAATATTGTGCAGGTAGGAGTGAGGGATGAAAGTGATTCTTGCTAATTCATTGAATGGTGCTATTAATATGGCTTTAATAAAATATAGAGGCAGAGAGAGTGAATTTGAACTACTGCAGAGTGGGTAAGAATAGATTAACTTACAAGTCTTGTAGCTCAGGGAAGCTACAGGAGAACTGATTCAGAAAAGAGTGTTAGAATTTTAGGAACTAAAAGGTAGACCACAAATTGTTTAACCATTCACCTGTTCAAAGACATTTGAATGGTCAAGACATTGATTCCCATTTTAAAGTGGCTTCTTCACACTAACTGTAGGCTTCTGAGGTTCATGGGCCTCCCATACCTCTGGCTTTCTTTACTGATGTAGTTAGTCACTTCTAGTTCTTTTGACCTATATGGCCACTGAAAACACTGATTCTATTTCACCTGTTCTACCATGGCTGGTGTGCCATTGCCTTAGGTCATGTGTAAAATAGCCACAGTTGGGTTTTTTTTTCAAAAGGTTACAAGCTCCCGCTACCAAATCCAGTCAAGTCTGCCATTAGACCCAACCATTTGGATTCTCCCATACCTATCCATATATTACAGAATAAATCTCCCTACCTCCCAGCATTCCTGAAAGCTCAGCCCCAGAGTGAGAGGGAACTCGGACCTCACTGTTCTCTCTTTCTCTCTTCTACCTACAATAAAAATGAGGCGTAAGAGTAGAGCTTTGGGTTTTCCATCTTTACATTTCATATTTGCCTCCTTTGAATTCTGGGAGTATAGTAGAACTCTATAATGTAATCCTCTAGTCTGTTTCTATAAAGAGAGAATTAAATGTCTTTCAAATCTATTACCTTGCTGAGGAGTCAGTGGTTTTATATTGGATATCAGAAACTGAACAGTAATTCTCCCTCCTTCAGTTCTTGTTTGAACTCTTCTTTCACCCCCTATCTCTATCCATCAGGAGATAAATACATCTTGATTACTGGGAAAAAGATTAAATACTTGAAATACAAGAGTAAGGCATATTCATATGGTTTGAAATATTCTTGTAATATAAACATGTATATATATGAAGATTTTTTATTGCATATGAGGATTTTTAGTAGCAATATACTGAAAACAATTTGAAATTCCTTTAAATGGAGAAGGGAAAGATTGAACAGTTTTACTACATTCACACTAAGGATTATCATTCATCTATTAAAAAGAATGAGGTAGATCTACATGTACAGAAGATGGAACAGTTACAGAAACTATGTAAATTATGATTCCATTCAAAATTAAAACATCCTGCATAAGTGTATACATAGTTCTTTATGTTAGTGAAAATATAGAAAAACCATGGAACAAAAGCCAGTCCAGCCTGTTAACTTTAGTTATAGTGGGATTGAAGGGGTTGAGGAAAACCACTGACTTTCTAAAAATTGTATGCTTCTGTATTATGTAAAATTGAATGTAAATATATGTTTCTATAAAGTAAAGTTTAGTTTTAAAAGAAAAAAGAAAGGCCTGTTAGACATTGCTAGGGAATGAATTTTGCCCCCACATTTTTATGTTGAATGTGTAACCATAGTGTGATGTTATTTGGAGATGAGGACTTTGGGAGGTAGTTGGATTTAAGTGAGATCATGAGCTCGGAGGGGGGATTACTGCACTTGTGAGGAGGAACATCAAAGAGCCTTCTTCCTCTCTCTCTCTCTGATATGAGAGAACACAAGAAGGTTGCTTTCTGCAATCCTACAAGAGTGTCCTCACTGGGGAACTGAATTGGCTACCATCTTAGTCTTAAACATCCCAGCCTCCTGAAATGAATTCCTATTGTTTAAGCCACTCAGTCTATGGTATTTTCTTATAGCAGCCTGAGAAGACTAATATATTGGTACTGATCTATAACGAATACCTAAATATGTGGAAGTGACATTGGAACTGGGTAATGAAGAGTTTTGAAATGCATACTAGAAATATGGATGTTAAAGGTAATTCTGGCAAGATCTCAGACAGAAGTGAGGAATATGTTATTGGAAACTGGAGGAAAAGTGGTCTTTGGAATAAAGTGGCAAAGAACTTGGTTTGAAGTGGCGGGGATGGGGTGGGAGGTTGGGGTACCAGGTGGTGGGTATTATAGATGGCACGGATTGCATGGAGCACTTGGTGTGGTGAAAAAATAATGAATACTGTTATGCTGAAAATAGATAAATTAATTAAAAAAAAACAAATAAAATTAGGCAATATTTTGTGGACACTGATGCTTAAATCAAACTTTGTTGCATCTCTAGACAAATGCCAAAATGGGAAATCAACAGAAGAAGAAAAAAATTGGTTGGCTAAATTATGTTTATGTTCTAATGTTTTGCTGGAGGTAGGATTTGTAGGCAATAAAATTGGATATTTAGCTGAGGACATCTCTAAGCAAAGTGTTAAAGGAATCATTTGGTTCCTCCTAGCTGCTTTAATAAATACAAGAAGAAAAAAATGAATTGAAGAAGGAATTATTAAGCAAAAAGGAACCAGAACTAAAAAATAATTTTTGGAATATATTCAGTGTATTTATGTTGCAAAAAATGAGAGTGTGTTTTGGAAGATAGCACCAAGGGTATGGTTGGATTGTTACTTGATAAATAGATTATGGAATTGTACCATCAGAAACACTGTGCATTTGAACTATAGGGGACAGAGACAGGATGAAATGAAGGAAGGCTGTCAGAATTCTTAATACTACAGGGCTGGACCATAGAACTTGTTTGGCTGTGACTGTGTGCTTTTCTTTAAGACAAGGGAAAAATGACCCAAGAAATTAGAGATAATGGGAGCTGCCTCTTTGGTTTCAAAGTGTGTGTGTGTGTGTGTGTGTGTGTGTGTGTGTGTGTGTGTGTGTTATGTATGAGAGAGAGAGAAAGAGAGGGAAGCTGTTTCAATTTCAATAGGTAAAATGGTCACCACTTTGAACATTGGGTGGTGGGCTTCTTGGAGTCTTGGGAGCTTGACCATAGCCTAGCAGAGCCTTCAGGAAAACTACCCCTCCTCCAGTGGGCCCGGAAGTATGGCACAAAACCAAAGAGGATTGTTTTCAAGCCTTAAGATCTAACAGAATTTACCTTGTTAAGTTTTGGACTTGCTTGAGACATATCACCCCTCGTTATTCCTATTTTTCCATTTTGAAATAGAATGTCTGTCCCACCATTATATATTAGAAGCACAAAACTTGTCTTGTTTCACAGGTTCACCACTGGAGAGGAATTTTGCCTTAGGGTGAATCATATCTGAAATCTCACTCATATGATTTAGGTTTTATTTAGATGAGACTTCGGGCTTTACACTTTAGAGTTGATGCTGGAATGAGTTAAGACTTTTGTGGATATTGGGATGGAAGGAATGTACTTTACATGTGAGAAGGACGGGAACTTGGGTAGTCTGAGGCAGAATACTGTGGACTGAATTATATTCCTCAAAATTCATATGTTGAAGCCCTAACCCCCAATGTGATGATATTTGGAAATGAAGCATTTGGAAGATAATTAGGTTTAGATGAGGTCTAGAGGGTTGGACTGGGTTAGGACCTTTATAAGATAATGTTAGTGCCTTTATAAGAAGACATACCAACAAGTTCTCTTCCTCTTTCTTTCTGCCCTGTGAGGACATAGTGAGAAAGTGGCCATCAGCAAGCCAGGAAGAGAGCCCTGACCAGGGAACCCAAGCAGCTGGCATGTTGTGTTTGGACTTCCCGGTCTCCAGAACTGTGATAAAAAATTCCTTTTATTTTAGGCATCTGGTTTGTGGTATTTTGTTTTGGCAACTGAGTTGTCTGAGATAGATACATAAAAATAATTTTGTACTGCATTTTTCTATTGCTCCTCTGGGGCTTCTGTTTTCTTAAAAATGGCTTCGTTCATACTCTCATATATTCTCCAAATGTCCTTCATTACTTTAGTAATCATAACACAGCATATTTTATTATTTTTGTAAGCAAGTATTCTTTTTAATAAAATGAAATCATACTATTCTCCGAATTGCTCAGAGAGAAAGATCACATAGCTAGTCAGTGGCAGTATTAAGGATAAAAATGTGAGAACCCAATCTTATTTCAATACACTTTCCATCATAAATGCTTTTTCTTAAAAATTTATGTGCTGTCATTCTGCAGTAGCAGGAGGTTTGCAATGATGGTATTTGAAGGCAATATGTTCTAAAATGTAGACATTAATTGCATGACTATAAAAATTTAAACACTATGTTTCCTTTCATAAAATTCCTGATAACCTCTTAAACAAGACCTAGAAATACAAGTGTTTAGAGAGTCTAAATACATGAGTATTACATTTCAGATCAATGAGAGCTATTTTGTGGCAAAGTGTATGCATATATTGTATGTTTTTTTGTATGTGGGTTTGTGTGTATGCTTATTAGGATTGAGAGTAGAAAGAAATGGAAAGTCATAGAAGGTTCTTGATAGCATAAAAATAGGAATGGTGTTACATGCTTGTTCTGTTGCATGATCAATCATTCTTTCCTCATGAGTTTTAGAACATGCCATACTAACCCTTTTATTCTCCCACTTTAATCTTTAGTTATGTGATTGCTTTGTGTCACTCTATTTCTTCTTTACTTTCCAGATCATAACCGACATATCTATGCTTTCATACATACAGAAGCTTGAAAATCAAGCCCACATATCTATGTACTTAAATGGAAATGAAACCCAAATTGACTATTGTTTGTGCTAAATGATGGATTATCAGTTACCATATAAAATTCAATCAGTGCTGTCTTGAATGTGCTCATACCCTAAATCACTTTCCTGGCTATTGTGAAGGGTGATAGTGTTGATTTCTTGGGCCACGAGTGGATCACTTAAGGAACGTGATAAAGAAGCAAGTGAAAATAGAAGCTGAAATGGCTGGGGAGACATAGTGTAGAATAGGGTCTGTGGAGCCAGACTTCCTGAGTTTGAAACTTGTCTCTACTGCCTGCACTATTTGTGTGATGAAGAGAATTTACTTAATTTTTCTGTATCGGTTTCTTCATCTGTAAAGTGGAAATAGTAATTATATTCCGTGCCTCATAAATATATGAGAACCACTCCACAATCTGAAAAGCTCTGGAATACACTTTTTTCCCTCATAAGTTTGCTACTAAAAACTCAATGGGCAACAGAACTGGACTGGAATGTACAGCTATACCTCTTTCATTTGCTATTCACAGATATTTTGTTACCTTTATTATTTTTTTGGTGACTTTGAGTTCAATTGCGGTGGGGAAATGTAAACAAGTAAACAAGTATTACAGCTCCCACCATCCTTCCCCCAAGGTGGTACAGGGAAAGGTAAAGGAAACATTTGTTATAACCAGTAGTGCCTAAAATGGAATTACTGCCCACATCTGATTGTCTGATTATTGCAAAATTTTTAGAAGACTTTTGTAACTGGAGTATCTAACTGAAATATATAAAGAGTATGATGTGGGAAATATGATATCTCTCTTAAAGAAACAGAAAACAAGTTGTTGAAGTTTCTCAGTGAACATGATAACCAAAACCTAATTTAAAAAAGAGGAAAAAAAACTGGTCCTATGGAAAAACAAAAAACAAAGTTAAGATTTCAATTGTGTGTTGAGTGAGTGAACTCAACATCCAGGAAGTGAGCCTAAGCTGCTGACTGGTACATGGAACACAAAATCAAGTAGACTATACTTTAACAAAAATGAATATTGAGTGAATAAAATGAATATTAATATTCAAAATACTGGCTGCAGAAATTTCTGAAGCTTCTGGTGTAAATTATCTGAAAGTGTGTTGTTTAAAAGTTGCTGCTGATCATAAAGCTGCAGATTATATTACACACTTGCTAAGATAATATCTAATGAAAGTCTAAAGGAATTTACAATGCTAGTGCAACAGCTTTTTATTACTGTTAGCTTCCTAGGGAAAGCAACAGTGGGGACAGACAGGAGAGAATTGGGAGGTTTTAAGGACGCTCACCATAGGTTGACTGTATATAGATGTGCTGATGCTGTAAACTTATTCAGGGTAAATCAGTAGTGATTAGAAAAAAATCAAAACCCAAAATGTTTAAAGGTGTGCAGTTTGTCTGAACATGGTAACCAGAGACATATTTTTGATGAATTCAGTTACTATCAACAAATATAAGGTAAAGCAAACTTAATTAGAAAGAAAATGTTAAGTTTTATATATTCTAAGCAATGGTCAACACTTACCTCTTCTGAAATTTTATGGGAAGTAATGTTTTCAGAATTTACTTTCCCTTCATCTGACATGTGAAATTCAGCTTTGTGAACAGGAATAGAATACTTGTTCTGTTCTGTGTACTTTGTGCTGTTCTGTGCACTTCGTGAACAGAACACTACTTGAAGAGTAAATTTAATTACTTTTTAGAGAATATAAAAGCAAAAAATGAAAGATGTTGTTTGTTTCAATTACTAGAGAATTAGGAACTAAGGCTCCCTGGAAGATTTCAGGCTTTAGGATGGTATTTATTAACTTGCTAATGCTTGCACATCTACATTTGTTGGTGATATTGATGAATTTATATTAACAAATGGTTAACAAATCTTTGAATTAAAATAAATTGGGAAGATAATCTTGTACCTGAAGACTTTAAATGAGTTTCTTAAATGATAAGGAAAAAATATTGTTTTTTAAATTTTTTAAATAGATTTTATTTATTTATTTGACACAGAGAGAGAACACAAGTAGGCAGAGCCACAGGCAGAGAGAGAGGGGAAGAAGGCTTCCTGCTGAGCAGAGAGCCCGATGTGGGACTCGATCCCAGGACCCTGAGATCATGACCTGAGCCAAAGGCAGAGGCTTAACCCATCGAGTCACCCAGGTGCCCCAAGGAAAAAAAAATTATATCAAACATTTTACCTTAATGAATAGTTGGTGGGCAGAGAAGTCGATCAGCCAGAGACAAAAACTTACCACTGTAGTGATGAGTTGAGTTTAGGGAATGGTAGATACCTGTTTCAGAAAATACAGATACTGAGTTTTGTTTTTTGTTTTTGTTTTTGTTTTTTTTTTTCTTTTTAGAGTAGTTCTTCAATCACTAGAGCTCCTTAAGATCAGAGTTATTGAGAAATTATGTTCATAAAATATTATTTCTTGAGAGACCTTGTTTTCTTCCTTCCTTATATCCCCAAATCCTTTTTCAAAATTTATATTTATTAGATTTTGACTTATATTCAACTAATTAACATATAGTATATTATTTTATTTTATTTTTTTTTTGGTTTAAAATTTTTTATTTTAAATTTTATTTTAAATTTTTTTTTTTTTAAATTTTTTATAAACATATGTTTTTATCCCCAGGGGTACAGGTCTGTGAATCACCAGGTTTACACACTTCACAGCACTCACCAAAGCACATACCCTCCCCAGTGTCCATAATCCCACCCCCTTCTCCCAAACCCCCTCCCCCCAGCAACCCTCAGTTTGTTTTGTGAGATTAAGAGTCACTTATGGTTTGTCTCCCTCCCAATCCCATGTGCACCCGAATGTTTATAGCAGCAATGTCCACAATAGCCAAACTATGGAAAGAACCTAGATGTCCATCAACAGATGAATGGATCAAGAAGATGTGGTATATATACACAATGGAATACTATGCAGCCATCAAAAGAAATGAAATCTTGCCATTTGCGACAACATGGATGGAACTAGAGCGTATCATGCTTAGCGAAATAAGTCAAGCAGAGAAAGACAACTATCATATGATCTCCCTGATATGAGGAAGTGGTGATGCAACATGGGGGCTTAAGTGGGTAGGAGAAGAATAAACATATAGTATATTATTTATTTCAGAGGTAGAGTTTAGTGCTTCATCAGTTGTATATAACACCCAGTGCTCATTACAACACATGCTCTCTTTAATGTGTATCACCTAGTTACCCCATCCTTGTACCCCACTTCCCTCCAACAACCCTCAGTTTCTTTTCTATGTCTCTTATGGTTTGTTTTCCTGTCTGATTTCATCCTGTTTTATTTTTCCCTCCCTTCTCCTATGATCTTCTGTTTTGTTTCCTAAATTCCACATATGAGTGAGATTATATAATAGTCTTTCTTTAGTCACATCAACATGCATCAACATGGTTGCAAATGGTAACATTTCATCTTTTTGAAGGCACAGTAGTATTCCTGTGTGTGTGTGTGTGTGTGTGTGTGTGTTTGCACGCACACACACACATATCACATCTTCTTTTATTTTATTTTATTGTTTTATTAACATATAATATATTATTAGCTCCAGGAGTACAGGTCTGTGAATCATCAGGTTTACACACTTCATAGCACTCACCATAGCACATACCTTCCCCAATGTCCATAACCCAACCACCCTCTCCCTACCCCACTACCCCAGGCAACCCTCAGTTTGTTTTGTGACATTAAGAGTCTCTTATGGTTTATCTCCCTCCCAATCCCATCTTGTTTCATTTATTCCTTTCCTACCCACGAAACCCCCCAAGTTGCCTCTTAACTTCCTCATATCAGGGAGATCATATACTAATTGTCTTTCTCTGATTGACTTATTTTGCTAAGCACAATACCTTCTAGTTCCATCCACGTCATCACAAATGACAAGATTTCATTTCTTTTGATGGCTGCATAGTATTCCATTGCATATATATACACCACATCTTCTTTATCCATTCATCTGTTGGTGGACATGTAGGTTCTTTCCATAGTTTGGCTATTGTGGACATTGCTGCTACAAACATTTGGGTGCACGTGCCCCTTCAGATCACTATGTTTGTATCGTTAGGGTAAATACCCAGTAGACTTCACATCTTCTTTATTCATTCACCTGTTGATGGACATCTAGGCTCCTTCCAAGTTTGTCTATTATAGACATTGCTCCTATAAACACTGGGATGCAGGTGCCCCTTTGGGTCACTATGTTTGTATGCTTTGGGATATAATAGTGCAATTGCTGGGTCATAAGACAGCTCTATTTAGTTTTTTTTTGTGAAACCTCCATACTGTTTTCCAGAGTGGCTATACCAGCTTACATTCCCACCAACAGTGTAAGAGAGTTCCTCTTTCTCTACATCCTTGCCAACATTTGTTGTTTCCTGATTTGTTAATTTTAGCCATTCTGACAGGTGTGAGGTGGTATTTCATCTTGGTTTTGATTTGTATTTCTCTGATGCGGAGTGATGTTGAGCATTTTTTCATGTGTTTTTTGGCCATTTGTATGTCTCCTTTGGAGAAATGTCTTGTTTTTGTCTTCTGGCCATTTCTTGATTAGATTATCTGTTCTTTGGGTATTGATTTTTGTAAGTTCTTTATAGACTTGGATAGTAACCCTTTATTTGATATGTCATTTGCAAGTAACAGTCTTTGGTTGAAAATCTGTCTGGTATAAAGATTGCTATCCAGCTTTCTTTGGATGTCATTAGCATGATAAATGTTTCTCCACCCCTTCACTTTCAATCTGGAGGCATTTTGGGGTCCAAAGTGACTCTCTTATAGACTGTATATCAAAGGATTTTTTTTTATCCAGTCTGATACCTTGTGTCTTTTGATTAAAGCATTTAGCCCATTTGCATTCAGAGTATTTATTGAAAGATATTAATTTAGTGCCATTGTTTTACTTGTGAAGTCACTGTTTCTGAATATTATCTCTGTTCCTTTTGGGTCTGTGTTACTTTTTGGCTCTCTTCACTTAAAGGATCTCTTTTAATATTTTTTGCAGGACTGGTTTAATGATTACAGCCTTGCTGGATAAAGTATTCTTGGCTGCATATTTTTCTCATTTAGCACCTTGAATATATCATGCCAGTCCTTTCTGGCTTGCCAGGTCTCTGTAGACATGTCTGCTGCCAGCCTTATCTTTCTACCCTTGTAGGTTAAGTACCTCTGGTCCAGAAATGCTTTCAGGATTTTCTTTATCTCTAAGATTTTTAAGTTTCAGTATTATATGTTGAGTTGTTGATCTATTCTTAATAATTTTGAGGGTGGTTCTTTGTGCCTCCTGGACTTGGTTGCCTTTTTCCTTCCCCAGATTAGGGAAGCTCTGAGCTATAGTTTGTTCAAACAAATCTTCTGCCTCTCTTTCTCTCTCTTTCCTCTTTCTCTGGGACTTAATAATTTTAATATTGTTTTGCTTTATGGCCTCACTGATCTCTAGAATTCTCCCCTTACAATCCAGTAGATGTTTATCTCTTCTTTTCTCAACTTCTTTATTCTCTATCATTTTGTCTTCTATTTCTCAGACTCTCTCTTCTGCCTCATTTATCCTACAGTTAGAACCTTGAATTTTGATTGTACCTCAGTAATAGCCTTTCTTATTTCATCCTGATTAGAGTTTAGTTCTTTTATTTTTCTAGTAAGGGATTCTCTATTGTATTCTTTGTTTTTTTCAAGCCCAGCTAGTATCTTTATAATTGTTGCTTTGGATTCTATTTCCAACATCTTACTTATATCCATATTACTAAATCCCTAGCAGTGAGTACTCCCTCTTGTTCTCTTTTGTAGGGTGAGTTCATCTATCTTGTCATACGTCTAGAATAAATGAAGTAGAGGGAAAATTAAAAAATAGCAACAAGGACTCCAGAAAAAATATATATACTGCACAAATCAGAAGAGAACAGAAAGCAAAAAGAAGAGAATAGGAAAAAAAGAAAAAAATGAGAATAAAATCAAACAAGAAGTTGAACAAAATGATAAACTAGATCCTGGGTGTATTTTGTTCTGTTTGTTAGAAGAAACTAGATCCCAAAATAGGAAAGAGGGGGAAAAATACACACACACACACACACACACACACACACACACACACGAAGTTGAATACAATGAAAGGAAACAAAAAATGAAATATGTATATACTCTCTCTCTCTATACATATATATATAATGGAAATGCAAAAATGAAAATTAAAAAATACTTTAAAAGAATTGATAAAATAAGAAAATAGATGAAAAGGAAAATGAAATATAAAATTGAAGGACTAAAGGATAATAAAAAACCATGAATGCTATATATTTCTTTCTGTAAGATCTAGAGTTCTGCAGTTCTTTACTATCATTAATCTTGATATTTGCTGGAATTGCAGTTCTTTATTTTCAGTAAATCTTGATATTTGCTGGAATTCCTGCTTGTCTTCTGCGGGAGGGGTCTATCGTGCTGATTCTCAGGTGTCTTTGCCTGGTGGAATTGCACCACCCTTGCCAGGGGACCAGGCTCCATATAAGCTGCTCCAGAGCTAGTGTGGGGGGTGAAAATGGCAGTGTCCTGATCTCTAGCCCTAGAGCTCAAAGTTTGCACCTCCACCCTTCAGCGAGCCCTCACAGAAAAGCTGTGAATCACTCTTTTCTCCCTGTTTCCATCTAAACTCTCTGTTCACCCAGCCTGTGATGGAGAGTTTTTTCCCTCAGACACATAATCCTGTTTTGAGTCTCCAAACTTTACAGACTCCTGTTGTACAAACTCATTCCCTAAAAGTGGCCACTATTCCCTGGGAAAGGAGGGAGGTCTCTTCACACTTCTTCTTTTTGCTGGGCTCCTGCTGGAAGAACAGTTACCTGACTGTGCACCCAGTAGCAGTTTAAGCAGAAAGAGGGCACCTGGGCATGCTGTTTTCAGCTGGCTTCCCGGTACCAATGCTTGGGAACTTTGCTGCATTCAGGCACCCCTGTTCCTTTTATTACCCCGGGGATCCTGAGACCATGCTATCTCACCTGGAATCCCACCCTGCTTCACCTTCTGGGCTCCTTTCAGGCAAACCTCTTAGAGTTCTGATTTTGTGCTCTCCTGCTTATAACACATTCTGGTACTGGCTTACAGAGGCTCCTTCTCCCTGTGGCTTATCTTCCTATACATTGCCTTGGATTCATGTCTCCGTACCTCCTACATTACAAAAAGGTATTGCAAATTCTATTTTGTAGAATTGTAGCCATTCTTTTCTCAGATTTTCCTGTTAATTTTGCAGGTATTCAGAATGATTTGATAAATGTGTAGCCAAATTCCAGGTACCAGATGAAATTAGGGTCCCCTACTCCTCCAACATCTTAATGATCTCTTATATCCCCAAATCCTTACAAGTCTCTATTTAATAGAAATAACTGTTTGTGCATGTCTTCCTTGTAAACTAAGATATCCTTATTTTATAAAAGTAAATGTCAGTGTACCACTCATTTGGGAGAAAATAGCAAAATTTATATTAATTTTTGCAGGAATTATGTATTATACTTGATTTGCTATAGTTGGTTTAAATTATTGTTTGTTTCTAAATGTTTTCTATAATGATCATATTCATATAGTAGATGTATGACAAAGCAAATTTATCTGGGCCCATGTCTTTGATACCACTGATTTTGTTTCCAGGCAAGATTATAGTAAAATTATTTTCAACTGACATATTTAATTAAGGCATCAGAATCAGACTAATTAAGTATACAGCAAGGCACTTAATTGTTTTCAAATGTTGTAGCTAAAGATAAAATTAGAAGTAAGGTAGATAAATTTGCAGAAGTAATGGCCAAAGATCTGTTGTTTTCTTTAGACTGCATAATTCATTGTCTTCTTTGCCTTCTGTGAAATATAACCTTTTCTGACAAACTGTATGATACTTATTTTTTTATTGTTGGCAGTGAGTCCTGCTCAAAACCTGCTTTGCTAAATCACAAGTTAGAGGTTATCACTTGATTAGCTTGGATAGCATTATGCAGAAATATATTGCATTTAATATAAATGCTCCATTTTATGTATTTGACATAATCTTGTAACTCTACATTTGAAGCTAGGCTAAACTACCCTTTTAAAGGACTGTCCTTTTCACTGAGAGATGAATTATATTTAAATGTAAATTTAGTTTCATGAAACTTAGGAAATATAACTTTTAGACACATAAAAATTTGAGAAAGATAATGAAATGAACTGCTAAAAAGAGCAGGAATAATCCTCCAAGTCTTAATTAAAGGATATATTAGTTGTTCCAAAAATGTCATAGTTATGACAAATTCAGAAATAAGTTAATTATAATAAAGAAAAAGAGAGAAGGCATGTCATTGTCAAATTCATGTGAAAGGAAGAAATTAACTGATTCAAAGTGAGGGAAACCTGCTGATGGAAGTTTAAAAAGGTCTCTTCAGTAACATTATTCATTATTTCACAAATTTCTTTCTGAAGTCTGAAAATCCTGTATAGAAAATAATGATAACTTACTTTTATTTATTAGGTTAAAAATGACTTTTTGTTAATGATATGTTATACTTATGAATTTTCTAAGGGAAGGGCAATATATGCTAGTTTATTACTTATGTAAGAAACACTACCAGTAATCCTCAAGGAAAGTTCAAAGTGCCAATAATTGGAGCTAGCAAGACTGTGAGATGTGAGGAAACATTTTTGGTTTCTGTAGACTTGGAGTTTTTTGAATAAATTTTTCTGAAATCTTGGGAGGGTGGGCTAATAGCAAGATGTGGAAAGTTAATTCACAAATGTATAGATAGTGAGAGAACTCCAAACAGATTTTCCTAACTCAAGAGGTATATACTTACCTCTCAGGGGAAGGTAAGTCTCAGAATTTTGGAGCTATCTCTAGGTCAGAAAACCCAGAGACACTAGCTTTATCTGGTCCTTGGAGATATGTATTTATATCCCAAAAGTTTAGAGTGAGATTTTAAGATCATTTTTATCCTGTCTCCAAAGAACAAATGTTTCTCTCCCTCTTTTCAAGGAGGGAGGAGGAGGTAATTGCCTCTTTCTTCTATAGAAAAGCAGATAAAAATAAATTTTCTCCAATACTCACCATAATATAGACTATAAAATTTGTGTGTATAAGAAGTCTGACCTGGCTTTCATTGCATCATCTTTGGGGTAAGAATTTAGATGCGAGGAATCATGTGGTCATTATTTTTAACTGTGCAGTGATCATCTGCTTTTGATCTAGAGCACCTTGTATGGCATTCAGGATAAAATTAATAAAGGTGAGTGTTAAAACCCCAACAAAGTCAAGTAAAGAACAGATTTTTAAAAAGATGCGATAATTAATATCTATATTGAGGATAGAATCAGCAAGATTGACAATGTTTAGTTTCTGAATAAGCCTTACTTTTAAACTTGTCATAAACAGAACATTAACATTAGACTATTTATGGATGATACAGGTTGCTAATATTTATTTTATTTACCTCTCATTTAAATTGAATCACATTTATAGTCTGTTATAATCATCAAAGACAATAAAGTAGATTCCTGCTGAAGTGAATTCTTTAGTTCCTATAGTTGTAATTCATATTTTTAATTACAATTCCACCTTTATAAAGATTATAGTTTCTTTAATCTGATATTGTTTTCAGTTTGTAAAGACTTCCCTATAGCAGCTGTATTTAATTTCTAAAAACTGCAGGAAAGTTGTGTTAGCCACTTTTTGTTTATTTTTATTATTTATTTTCATAAATAGTAGATCCAATGTAGATCCTACTAGAAAGCAATACTCAAAAAAGCAGTATCTCTAATATTTCATCTTTATTACCTGGTGTCTTGCTGATGTAATTCTGATTGGTAGCTAGATACAAATAAAATTTGGAGGTCTAACCCCTGTGGACTGAGGATTGGAAAAGTATGGTTTGTTGTTTTCATAAAATCAGAGAAATTAATCTAAAATTAAAATTTAAAAAGTTCAAACAGATGTTGCTTTAAATGCTGAAAAAAGACTTGAGAAGTTTTTTGTTTTTTGTTTTTTGTTTTTTTTTTTTTTCCCATTGAAATAACTGCTGTATGATGGAATTGGACAGGATTTAAAGATCATACAGCTAGAATGCAGTTTTACTTTTCAGTCCTGTGGTAAGAAATCCTACTAACAAAATATTTAAAGTTCATCTAAAATGTATAACTTCAAAGCATTCATGTTGAGCACAACATAGAGTTACTTCAGAAATATGTTACATGTACTTAATTAAAAAGAAGTATCTATTTACACTGAATAAAAAACATTCAAATACCATGCATATATATTCACTGCATGCTGTCCTACATCTTATATCAGTTCATATTGCAGAGATATTAATGTATACTTTTGCATTTATGAGAAATAAAGTTAGAGCCAACAGCTGGTGCCTCATAATTTCAATTTTCAAGGCACTAGTATTATATAGCACAGGATTTAATCACTATTCCTATAAATGAAGCTTTTCCCCTCTGAGCTAACTCTTCTGGTATGAAAAATAATCTATGGACTCTGCATTTATAAGGACTTCTGGGAAACATTGCAGATTAACAGATCCAGTAAATAGAGTTTTTGTGGGAGGATTCCAGGAGCATCTTTGAAATGATTATATTTCCTGCTGTTACACTTGATGCTCTGGGACATGCATGACTACAATCACACCATTTCTTAAGCTTAAGACACTGAACGTTTTTGCCAATGTGGTGAGACTTTTTTTCTTAGATAAGTTGGGTTGAGACTTTTCATTTAAAATAGTGGTTTAGGGACGCCTGGGTGGCTCAGTTGGTTAAGCAGCTGCCTTCCGCTCAGGTCATGATCCCAGCATCCTGGGATCGAGTCCCACATCCGGCTCCTTGCTCCGCAGGGAGCCTGCTTCTCCCTCTGACTCTGCCTTCCACTCTGTCTGCCTGTGCTCGCTCTCCCTCTCTCTCTGACAAATAAATAAATAAAATCTTAAAAATAAATAAATAAATAAAATAGTGGTTTAAACAAACACATTTATGCCTTCTTTCACATTAAACCCCACTAAAATGAGAGAAAAGGGATTTTAAGATGTTTATTTGATAACGACAGAGTACAAGGAGAGAAAAGAGCAATATAAATTTAGAAATTTAGGAGCAAGATGATGACTGTGTTGATTTAGCGTGTCTAAGAAAGCTGGAATTCTAACCTGGCAGTGGTAAAGTCAAATTCTGTACCCCAGAGGATTCCCAAAAGGCCCAGGAATTGCTAGTATTCAAGACCTAAATAAAGGATGGGTAAAGGTAGGACTAATGACAGGAGCAATGTTTAAGGCTTGTCTACAAGACCCATATCCTACTCCTACTCTGAAACCTAAATAATTGCAATGCTGTATCCTGGGAAAGTTATAAAGATTTGTTATTGAGAATTATATGAAGAGGATAAAGAGGTCTCTAGACTGAGAGTAAAAGGCAAAATGGAAGGTACAGTTTACATACTAGACATGGGGATAAAGTGAAAGTTTACATAGTGAATATGGAGACTGTGTCCTTGCTCATTTGATTTCTAGAAAACTGGAAGTAAAGGTTATATCATCCAAAAAGGATAATAAAATACTTTGGGAATATCTTACCATTTTAAGAAGAAAAGACTAAACAATGCTAAGATCGGAGTTCCCCCAATGAATCAGAATATTTCAGCAAAGCTCATAATCAGATGAGTCTGGGAAGATGGCAGAGTAGGAGGACTCTAAGCTCTCCTTGTCCCATGGATAAAACTAGATAACACTCACATCAGTGTAAATAATTCAGGAAAAACCCCAAAGACTGGCAGAACTAACTCCACAACTAAAGGCAAAGAGGACACCACAATGAAGAAATTCTGGTGGCAGCGGGTCTCATTTTGCAAGCAGAGCAGTGCATACCCTGTTAAAATGCACCCTACCTGGCCAGGGACCAAACAGCCCACAGCAGACAAACAGAGCCTATTCAGACAAACTGGACTGAATGGAAAATGGCCAGGACTTCTCAGCAAGGCACACACACCACACATAAGACACTCCCTGAACTACCAGGTCCTGAGGAACAGGGAGCTCTGCACTACAGGGTACTACAGAATCTCTTCTTCAAAAAGCTGTTACCTTTGAGAACAGAAGATGTGGATGACTTTCCATACACATAGGAACAGACATAGAGAGTTAGACAAATGAGAAGAGAAAGGAATTTGTCCCAAATGAAAGAACAGGGAAAAACCACAGGAAGGGACCTAAGAAAATGGAAATAAGTAATATGCTGGATAGAGAATTTAAAGTAATGATTATAAAGACACCCAGTAGAATTGAGAAAAGAGTGGAGGACATCAGTGAGATTCTTAACAGGGATAAAAAAGAACTCATCAGAGATGAAAAACAATAAATGGAAATGAAAAATATACTTGATGGGATAAATAGCAGGCTAAAAAGCAGAGAAATGATTTAATGAACTGAAAGAATAATCAAACTGAACAGGTGAGAGAAAAAAAATATGCAAAATGTAAGTAGACTTAGGGAACTCTGTGACTCCATCAAGCATAATAACATGTGCATTACAGGGATCCCAGAAGAAAAAGAAGAATGAAAAGGAGGCAGAAAATTTATTTAAAGAACTAAAACCTGAAAACTTCCCTAATCAGGGGAAGGAATAGACATCCAGATCCAGGAGGCGCAGCTCTCCCAACAAAATCAATGCAAGGAGGTTCATACCAAGACACAGAGTTGTTAAAATGGCAAAAAGTAGTTGATAAAGAAAACATTTTATAAGCAGAAAGAGAAGAGAGTTACACAAAAGGAAAATCCCAAAGGGTATCAGCTGATTCTTTAGCAGAAACTTTGCAGGCCAGAAAGAAGTGGCATGATATATTCAAAGTGCTGAAAGGAATAAATCTGCAGTCAGGAATACTCTATCCAGGGGTGCCTGGGTGGCTCAGTGGTTGGGCTTCTGCCTTCAGCTCGGGTCATCAACTCGGGATCCTGGGATCGAGCCCCATGTCAGGCTCTCTACTCAGCAGGGAGCCTGCTTCCCCCTTCCCCTCTGCCTGCATCTCTGCCTACTTGTGGACTCTCTCCCTCTGTGTCAAATAAATAAATAAAATATTAAAAAAAAGAATATTCAGCAAGGTTATCATTCAGAATAGAAGGAGAGATCATTTTTCTCAAACAAAAACTAAAGGAGTTCGTGACCACTAAACCAGCCTGGCAAGAAATATGAACGGGGGCTCTTTGAGTGGAAAGATAAGACCATAAGTAAGGGTATGAAAAGCTGGAAGCAAAAAAGCAGTAGAAGTATCTGTAATAATCAATCAAGGGTTTCAAAAAATAAAAAGAGATAAAATATGACACTCTATATCTTTTTAAAAAAATTTTTTTAAAATTTATTTTCAGTGTAACAGTATTCATTGTTTTTGCACCACACCCAGTGCTCCCTGCAATCCGTGCCCTCTCTAATACCCACTATCTGGTCCCCCCAACTTCCCACCTGCCACCCCTTCAAACCCCTCAGATTATTCTTCAGAGTCCATAGTCTCTCATGGTTCACCTTCCCTTCCGATTTCCCTCAACTCCCTTCTCCTCTTCATCTCCCCTTGTCCTCCATGCTGTGTGTTATGCTCCACAAATAAGTGAAACCATATGATAATTGACTCTCTCTGCTTGACTTATTTCACTCAGCATAATCTCTTCTAGTCCCGTCCATGTTGATACAAAAGTTGGGTATTCATCCTTTCTGATGGAGGCATAATACTCCATAGTGTATATGGACCACATCTTCCTTATCCATTCATCTGTTGAAGAGCATCTTGGTTCTTTCCACAGTTTGGCGACCGTGGCCATTGCTGCTGTAAACATTGGGGTACAGATGGCCCTTCTTTTCACTACATCTGTATCTTTGGGGTAAATACCCAGTAGTGCAATTACAGGGTCATAGGAATGCTCTATTTTTAATTTCTTAAGGAATCTCCACACTGTTTTCCAAAGTGGCTGCACCAACTTGCATTCCCACCAACAGTGTAAGAGGGTTCCTCTTTCTCCACATCCTCTCCAACACACGTTGTTTCCTGTCTTGCTAATTTTGGCCATTCTAATTAATGTAAGGTGGTATCTCAATGTGGTTTTAATTCGAATCTTCCTGATGGCTAGTGATGATGAACATTTTTTCATGTGTCTGATAGCCATTTGTATGTCTTGATTGGAGAAGTGTCTGTTCATATCTTCTGCCCATTTTTTGATAGGATTATCTGTTTTGTGTGTGTTGAGTTTGAGGAGTTCTTTATAGATCCTGGATATCAACCTTTTGTCTGTACTCTCATTTGCAAATATCTTCTCCCATTCCGTGGGTTGCCTCTCTGTTTTTTTGACTGTTTCCTTTGCTGTGCAGAAGCTTTTGATTTTGATGAAGTCCCAAAAGTTCATTTTTGCTTTTGTTGCCTTTGCCTTTGGAGACATATCTTGAAAGAAGTTGCTGTGGCTGATATCGAAGAGATTACTGCCTATGTTCTCCTCTAGGATTCTGATGGATTCCTGTCTCACATTGAGGTCTTTTATCCATTTTGAGTTTATCTTTGTGTACGGTGTAAGAGAATGGTCGAGTTTCATTCTTCTACATATAGCTGCCCAGTTTTCCCAGCACCATTTATTGAAGAGACTGTCTTTTTTTCCACTGTATATTTTTTCCTGTTTTGTTGAAGATTATTTGACCATAGAGTTGAGGGTCCATATCTGGGCTCTCTACTCCGTTCCACTGGTCTATGTGTCTGCTTTTATGCCAGTACCATGCTGTCTTGGTGATCACAGCTTTGTAGTAAAGCTTGAAATCAGGTAACGTGATGCCCCCCATTTTATTTTTGTTTTTCAACATTTCCTTAGTGATTTGGGGTCTCTTCTGATTCCATACAAATTTTAGGATTATTTGTTCCAGCTCTTTGAAAAATACCGGTGGAATTTTGATCGAAATGGCGTTAGAAGTATAGATTTCTCTAGGCAGTAGAGACATTTTAACAATGTTTATTCTTCCGATCCAAGAGCATGGAATGGTCTTCCATCTTTTTGTGTCTTCTTCAATTTCTTTCATGAGTGTTCTGTAGTTCTTCGAGTGCAGATCCTTTACCTCTTTGGTTAGGTTTATTCCTAGGTATCTTATGGTTCTTAGTGCTATAGTAAATGGAATCGATTCTCTAATTTCCCTTTCTGTATTTTCATTGTTAGTGTATAAGAAAGCCACTGATTTCTGTACATTGACTTTGTATCCTGCCACGTTGCTGAATTGTTGTATGAGTTCTAGTAGTTTGGGGGTGGAGTCTTTTGGGTTTTCCATGTAAACAATCATGTCATCTGTGAAGAGAGAGAGTTTGACTTTTTCATTGCCAATTTGGATACCTTTTATTTCTCTTTGTTGTCTGATTGCTGTTGCTAGGACTTCTAATACTATGTTGAACAAGAATGGTGAGAGTGGGCATCCTTGTCTTGTTCCTGATTTCAACGGGAAGGCTGCAAGCTTTTTCCCCTTGAGGATGATATTTGCTGTGGGTCTTTCATAGATTTTATGAAGTTGAGGAATGTTCCCTTTATCCCTATACTTTGAAGCATTTTAATCAGGAATGGTTGCTGGATTTTGTCAAATGCTTTTTCTGCATCGATTGAGAGGAGCATGTGGTTCTTCTCTCTACTCTTATTAATTTGTTCTGTCACATTGATTGATTTGTGAATGTTGAATCACCCTTGTAACCAGGAATGAATCCCACCTAGTCATGGTGGATAATCTTTTTAATGTGCTGTTGGATCCTGTTTGCTAGGATCTTGTTGAGAATCTTAGCATCCATATTCATCAGTGATATTGTTCTGAAATTCTCCTTTTTGGTGGGGTCTTTGCCTGGTTTGGGGATCAGGATGATGCTGGCTTCATAGAAAGAATCTGGAAGCTTTCCTTCTGCTTCAATTTTTTGAAACAGCTTCAGGAGAATAGGTGTTATTTCTTCTTTGAAAGTTTGGTAGAATTCCCCAGGGAATCCGTCAGGTCCTGGGCTCTTGTTTTTTGGGAGGTTTTTGATCACCGCTTCAATCTCTTTACTAGATATCGGTCTATTCAGGTTGTCCATTTCTTCCTGGTTCAATTTTGGGAGTTTATAGTTTTCCAGGAATGCATCCATTTCATATAGGTTGCTTAGCTTATTGGCATATAACTGTTGATAATAACTTGATGATTGTTTCTACTTCCTTGGTGTTCGTTGTGATCTCTCCCTTTTCATTCATAATTTTATGAATTTGGGCTTTCTCTCTTTTCTTTTGGATTAGTGTGGCCAATGGTTTATTGATCTTATTGATTTTTTCAAAAAAAACAGCTTCTAGTTTCATTGATACGTTCTACTGTATCTCTGGTTTCTACCTCATTGATCTCAGCTCTAATCTTGATTATTTCCTTTCTTATGTGTGGAGTTGGTTCGATTTGTTGTTGATTATCCAGTTCTTTAAGATGTAGAGAAGCTGGTGTATTTTGGATTTTTCAATTTTTTTGAGGGAGGCTTGGATGGCTATGTATTTCCCCCTTAGGGCCACCTTTGCTGTGTCCCATAGGTTTTGGACTGAAGTGTCTTCATTCTCATTGGTTTCCATGAATTGTTTCAGTTCTTCTTTGATCTCCTGGTTGATCCAAGCATTCTGAAACAAGGTGGTCTTTAGCTTCCAGGTGTTTGAGTTTCTTCCGAACTTTTCCTTGTGATTGAGCTCCAGTTTCAAAGCGTTGTGATCTGAGAATGTGCAGGGAATAATCTCAGTCTTTTGGTATCAGTTGAGTCCTGATTTGTGACCCCGTATGTGGTCTATTCTTGAGAAGGTTCCATGTGCACTTGAGAAGAATGAGTATTCTGTTGTTTTAGGGTGGAATGTTCTGTATAAATCTATGAGGTCCATCTGGTCCAATGTGTCATTCAATGCTCTTGTTTCTTTATTGATTTTCTGCTTCGATGATCTATTTCTGAGAGAGGTGTGTTAAGATCTCCAATGATTAGTGTATTCATATCAATATGACTCTTTATCTTGATTAACAGTTTTCTTATGTAATTGGATGCTCCCCTATTGGGGGCATAGATATTTACAATTGTTAGATCATCTTGTTGGATAGTCCCTTTAAGAATTATGTAGTGTCCTTCCATATCTCTGACTATAGTCTTTAGTTTAAAATCTAATTTGTCTGATATGAGAATCACTACCCCGGCCTTCTTTTGAGGCCCATTGGCATGAAAGATGCTTCTCCATGCCTTCACTTTCAATTTGGGTGTATCTTTAGGTTCAAAATGGGTCTCTTTTTATAGAAAATGGTCTCATATGTAGACAACATATGGATGGGTCCTGTTGTTTTATGCAATCTGCAACCCTGTGCCAGTTATGGGCGCATTTAGGCCATTCACATTGAGAGTGATTATTGATAGATACGTTTTTATTGACATCGTGTTACCTTTGAAGTCTTTCTGTAGATTGTCTCTATATTTCTGTTCAATGCTATTCTTAGGACTTTTCCTCTTTTATAGAACCCCCCTTAATATTTCCTGCAGTGTCGGCTTGGTGGTTGCATAGTCTTTTAAGCCTTGCCAGTCTTGGAAACTCTTGATCTCTCCATCCATTTTGAATGTCAGTCTTGCAAGATAAAGTATTCTTGGCTGCATGTTCTTCTCATCTAGTGCCCTGAATATATCTTGCCAGCCCTTTCTGGCTTGCCAGGTCTCTGTGGATAGGTCTGACATTATTCTGATGGGCTTTCCTCTGTAATTAAGGAGCTTCTTTGTCTTAGCGGCTTTCAAGAGATTATATCTACAACTATGATTCCTCAATTTGACTATCAGGTGGGTTGATGTTTTTTTGGAATCTCTAATCTTGGGTGGAGACCTTTTGGCCTCTAGTACATGAATGCTGCTGGTTCCATTCGTGAGAATGGGAATTTTTTCATGAAGAACTTGTTCCACTATATCTTCTAGACTTCTTTCTTTCTCCTCCCCTTCAGGGATTCCAATAATTCTGATGTTGGAACATTTCATGGCATCATTTATTTCCCTGATTCTGTTTTCATGCCTTCTAAGCTGTTTGTTCCAGGCTTCCTCCTGATCCTTTCTCTCCATCTGTTTGTCCTCCAGATCACTAATTCTATCTTCTGTCTCAGTTACCCTAGCTTTGAGAGAATTTAGATTAGATTGGAACTCATTGAGAGCATTGTGAACCTCATCCCTGGTAGCTTTCAGCTCTGCCCTAACATTGTGAACATCATCTCTGGTCGCTTTCACTTTGGCGCTAATCAATTCCATTTGGTCATCCATGGCTTTCTCCAACCTAGCTATTGCCTGGATAATTGTTCGCTTGAGGTCTCCTTCCAACATATTGTCTATGTTGATAGTCGTTAGCTCTGTTGCAGAAGGTCTATCCTCTGTATTTTTCTTCTGTTGGGCATTCCTCCTCCTAGTCATTTTGGTGAGAGATGACTGAATGGATGTAGCTGGATGTATCCACCCTGGTACAGTCAAGGTGCACCCTGGAACACTTCTGAGCAATCAGGATTCCCCACCCAAACGAGAGAAAAAAGAAAAGAAGAAAGAGAGAGGGAGAGACAGGAAAGAAAGGGAAGATAAAAGAGAAGGTTCAGCCCAAATGGGCCCCAAGGTAAGATTTATGAAGTATACAAACAGACAAACAAAGGACTAATAAAAGTATATGACAAGAGGAGAAAATATATATATATACACACATACATACATATGGAAATAAAGTAAGAACCTCGTCAAAAAGAATCCCAAGTGTAAGATTTATATACTATCAGGACAAACACAAAAACACAGAAACACTGGTGGAAGAAAAAGATGGGAGAGTGGTTATAAATTCTCAGTGTGGGCGAGGAAGGTTGTTTTGATTCTTCCTGGATGTGTCTTGAGATCTTTGTTAAAGGACTCAACTTTCCTAAGATAAAGGGCGATTAAAAATTAGTTTACGTATAGGGGTAGTATTGATTGGGGAAAGGGGATTACTTTGAAGTTTAACTCTATATGAATATTAGAAAATAAAAATAAAAAAGGAATAAATTAGACTAAACTAAACTAAAATTAAGAAATTTTTTAAAAAATAGAAATGCAAAAGAAAAACACAGGTGTATGTATAAAAAAGTTCAGGTTAGAAGGTTATTATAGAATTTGATGTATTGGATATCTCACTGTGATGGTAAATAGGTTAAATAATTATCTATATAAAAAAATGAGCCAGAATAATGGTAACGAATTAAAAATAAAAGTTGTCTTATGAAGTAGTGGTGGTGGTTCTCTGGTTCTCTTGTTTTTTTTTTTTCTTTCCTGGTTGGTTTTCTGGGGGAGGGGCCTGCCACATGACTTTTCAGTCAATGATGTTCCCTGAGTTATGTCCTCCCACCCCCCCTCAAGGTGTTGGGCTCTGAGGAAACTGGTTCTTTCAGGCTTTTGTTCTTTGGAGGTTTTTATGTTTGTTCACTTTTTTTTTTTTCTCTTGCCTTGACTGCTTTTGATGGTTTTTGTAGGTTTAGAGGAAAGCAAACTGCACCCTGACCTCCCTCTCAGAGAGATGCCTCAGCCTGGTCCCCTGTGGGTGCTGCAGAGCCCATATAAATTCCCCCTTGCCCGCTGGCAGGGCAGGTTCCGAGTCACGGTCCCTGGGGACGTAGGATCTTCTACTTGTACCCAAAACGACGGCAGCGGCAGCTGTCTGGGCAGCTCCAGACTGCCAGAGAGGTTCCAAGCAGCAATCGCACACTGAGATTTTCCCACTGGCCCAGGCTGAGAGTTCCTGGTCTTTCTGGGTCTAAGAGCGCCGGGCTTGCACGCACCTCTCTCAGGGGAGGCTATGGGTCGTGTGCGCGTGTCTCAGGCTCTGAGAGCAGGGCGCGGGTCTGAGAGCACCAGGCTGGGCTTTCGTGCACCATTCTCAGGGGAGAGTTTGGGGCACGCAGGCGTCTCAGGCTCTGAAACAATGGCGCGGGTCTAAGAGTGCCAGGTGGGCCTTTGTGCACCTCTCTCAGGGGAGGGTGAGGGGCGCTTGTGTTTCAGGCTCTGTAGCATGGCTCAGTGTTCTGCCATCTGGCGAGGCTCCCAGCTCCTCACAGTAGTCGGGCCCCACGCAATCTCGGGCGCACTGGCGGCTCAGGGACCAAGACCTGGTTTCTCTGCTGCACTCTCTCTGGCTCAGCACCAGGGGAGGCTGTCCTGGGTCTGGGGACTTAAGCCCCTGTCCCTAGCCACACCTATTCCCACAAATCCCCCCCCTCCCCCAATCCTTTGCTCTTTTTGAGTGCTTTCAACCAGTCTCCAAGTTAATGCTGGTTCCCAGATGCAGGGCACTCTTGTATTAGGGGTATTACTTTCCAGTCGGTCGCCTCTGGTGGCTCCCTCCCCCTTTAGTTTATCTTCTGATATCAGTCCGACGTTGCCACTCCGCTTTACCTGCCCACTGGCGTCTTCTGCCCCTGTAGGGATCCAGACGTGTATAATTCTGACCTCAGCCTGATTTCATGAGTGATCGGAGTTCTTTGGTAGGTAATCAACTCACTTTAGGGTATAGGTTGAAAAGGCGCCTCCTCCTACTTCCCCACCATCTTGTCTCCCCTGACACTATATATCTTAAACTTGGGGTGGGGTAAGAGAAAGAAAGAATGAGTTCAAGCTTAAGTGAATATCTATTTCACATAGACTGCTATCTGAAGAAAATGTTAGATACAAATCTGATGGCAATCACAAATCAAACAAAAGTAACAGATATTCAAAGAAAAAAGAGAAAGGAGTCTAAGTGTATCACTAAAGAAAGCCTACAAAACATGAAGGAGAGCAAGAAAGGAAAAGGATCAGAGACAAAGTTTAAAAAAAAAAACAAACCACAAAACAGCAGAATTGCAATAAAGGGTTATCTGTCTAATTACTTGGAATGTAAATAAACCAGACACTACAATAAAAAGACATAGGGTGACAGAGTGACTAAAAACAAAAACAAAAAATGAGACCTGCTTCCTATAAGAGACTCTCCAGACCTACACACACCTGCGGATTGTTAAGTGAGGGGATAGGGAAACATTAATCAGGCAAATGGATGTCAAAAGAAAGCCAGAGTAGCAATGCTTATATCAAAATAGATTATATTTTCTTCAGATAGACCTAGAATTAGAATCGATGGGCCATATGGAAGTCATATTTTTAATTTTTTTGAGAAATATCAATACTCTTTTATGTCCTGGCTGCACCAATTTGCATTCCCACCAATAATGTGAGGGTGTTCCCTTTTCTATATGAAAATATAGTAGTCTATTCTGGAGAATGTTTCTCTATCCTCACCAGTACTTGTTATTTCTTATCCTTTTGATACCAGTCATTCTGACAAGTAAGATGGTATCCCAGTGTGGCTTCCTTTTCTTTTCTTTTTTGTTTTTTAAGCTTACCTTATTTTAAATTCAATTAGTTAACATATAGTGTATCATTAGGTTCAAATGCAGAGTTCAGTTATTTATCCATTCCAAACAGACTTGAAAACAAAGATTGTAACAAGAGAAAAGAAGGACACTATTTAATTAAAAAAAAAAAAGAAGATAATCCAACAAGAAGATACAACAATTGTAAATATTTATGCACCTAACATTGGGAGCACCCAAATACACAAAACAGTTAATAACAAACATGAAAGAACTAATCATTAGTTATACAACAATAGTGGGACTTTATCACCCCACTTACATCAACGGACAGATCATCCAAACATAAAATTAATAAGGAAATAGTAAGTTTGAGTGACCAGATGGATTTAACATGTATTCAGAACATTCAGTCCTAAGATAATAGAATATACATTTATTTCAAGTGCACGTGGAACATTCTCCAGAATAGACTACATATTAGATCACAAGACAAGTCTCAACAAATTAAAAAAGATTGAAGTCATACCTTGCATCTTTTTGACCAGCCGCTATGAAAATCAACCATAAGAAAAAATCTGGAAAACACCACAAATTTATGGAGTTAAGTAACATGTTACTGAACAATGAATGGGTCAGCCAAGAAATCAAAGAAGAAATCAGAATTACATGGAAACAAATGAAAATGAAAAAAACAATGATCCCAAATTGTTGTGATGCAGCAAAAACTATAATAACAGGGAAGTGTAATAGCAATACAAGCCTAGTGAACAAGCAAGAAAAATCTCAAATAACCTATCTTTATTTAAACTTAAATAAGTCAGGAAAAGTAGAAAAACAAAACCCAAAACCAGCAGAAGGAAAGAAATAACAATGATTGGAACATAAATACCTGAAATAGAAACTGAAAAAAACAATAAAACAGATAAATTAAAACAGGAGATGGTTCTTTGAAAAGATCAACAAAATTGACAAACTTCTAGAGAGACTCACCGAAAGGAGAAAAGAGAGAGAATGTATTCAAATAAACAAAATCACAAAATGAGTGATGAGACAATAACAACTAATACCACAGAGATACAAACAATCTTAAGAGCATATTATGAAATATTGTATGCCATCAAATTGGACAACCTAGAAGAAATGGATAAATTCGTAGAAACACATGAACTACCAAAAATGATGCAGGAAGAAATTGAAAATTAGAACAGATTGATTTTCAGCAAGGACACTAAATCAGTAATAAAAATAACTCCCAACCAAACTAAAATCAAGGACCAGATGGCTTTACAGGCTCTTCTCTAAGTTTTTATTTAAATTACAGTGAGTTAATGGTGTGTGTTTGTGTTTGTGTGTGTGTGTGTGTGTGTGTGTGTGTGTGTGTGTGTATGTGTATGTATATATACACATAAAGTATTACATTAGTTTCAGTTGTACAATTTAATGATTCAACACTTACATACAACACCCAGTGCTCATCACAACAAGTGCACTCCTTAATCCCCATCATCTATTTACCCATCTCCCAACCCATGTCTGCTCTGTTGACCATCAGTTTGTTCTCTATAGTTGAGTATTTTTCTTGGATTGCCTCTCTTTTTCCCTGCTATTTTGTTTTTCTCTTAAATTTCACATATGTGTGAGATCATATGGTATTTTTCTTTCTCTGAGTGACCTATTTCACTTAGCAAACTACTACCTGTATCCATGTCCTTGCAAGTGGCAAGATTTCATTCACTTTTATGACGGAGTAATATTCTATTCTGTGTATATCTTTTTAATCCATTAATCAGTTGATGGACATTTGGGCTCTTACCATAATTTGGCTATTGTTGATAATGTTGCTATAAACATTAAGATGTATTGTATCCCTCTGAATTTCTATTTTTGTATACTTTGGGTAAATACCTACTAGTGCAGTTGCTGGATCATAGGGTAGTTTCATTTTTAACTTTCTGAGGAATTTCCATACCCTTTTCCAGAGTGGTTGCACTAGTTGGCATTCCCACCAACAGTGTAAGAGAATTCCCTTGCTCCACATCCTGCTAGTATCTTTTGTTCCTGTGTTATTAATGTTAGCCATTCTGACAGGTGTGGGGTGGTATCTCATTATAGTTTTGTATTGGTGGATTTGTATTTGAATTTGTATTTCTCTGATGATAAGTGATGTTGAGCATCTTTTCACGTGACTGTTGGCCAGCTTTATGTCTTCTTTAGAAAAATGTCTATGCACATTTTCTGCCCACTTCTTAACTGGAATTTTTGGGTTTTGGGTGTTGAGTTTCATAAGTTCTTTATAGATTTTGGGTACAAACTCTTTTAGTTAGTTACCTTTTAGTTTGTTGATTGTATCCTTCACTGTGGAGAAGGTTTTTTTGTTTGTTTGCTTGTTTGTTTTTTTGATGAAGTCCTGTTTACTTTTGCTTTTGTTCCCCTTACCTCAGGAGACATATCTAGTTAGAAATTGCTGTGACCCATGTCAAAGAGGTTACTGCCTGTGTTCTCCTCCAGGATTTTAATGCTTTCCTGTTTCACATTTGGTCTTTAATTCATCAAATTTATTTTTGTGCACAGTATAAGAAAGGGGTCCAATTTCATTATTTTGCATGTTTTGTTCAGTTTTCCCAAACACATTTCTTGAAGAGATTGTCTTTTTTCCATTGGTTAGTCTTTCCTGCTTTGAAGAAGATTGATTGAACATATAGTTGTGAGAGATTTCTGGGTTTTCTATTCTGTTCTATTGATTTGTTTATTTTTTTGCAAGTACCATACTGTCTTGATCCCTGCAGTTTTGTAGTGTAACTCGAAGTCCAGAATTGTGATGCCTCCAGCTTTGCTTTTCTTTTTCAATGTTGTTTTGACTATACAGTGTCTTATGTGTATTGGATTATTTGTCTTTTTAGGATTGTTTGTCCTGCTCTATGAAAAATGCTGTTGGTAATTTGATAGGGATTACATTAATTTGTAGATTGCTGTGGGTAGTGTATACATTTTAACAATATTTGTTCTTCCAATCCATGAGTTTTGGGAAATGGAATGTTCTTCCATTTCTTTGCCATCTCCAGTTTCTTTCTTCAGTATTTAATAGTTTTCAGAGTACAGATCTTTTACCTCTTTGGTTAGGTTTATTCCTAGGTATCTGATGGTTTTTGTGGCAACTGTAAATGAAGTTGATTCTTTGATTTCCTTTTCGGCTGCTTCGTTACTGGTGCATAGAAATGCCGCCGATTTTTTTCTTTTTTCTTTTTTTTAAACTTACATTTGTTTATTTATCCTCATTTTTTTAAAAAAATTTATTAACATATAATGTATTAATTGTTTCTGGGGTACACATCAGTGTATCTTCATTCTTACATAATTCACAGCACTCATCATAGCCTTTGCCCTCCCTAGTGTCCATCACCCAACCACCCTATCCTTCCTCCCAAAGAGCAGCCCTCAGTTTGTTTCTTGAGATTAAGTGTCTCTTATGGTTTGTCTCCCTCCTGGTCCCATCTTGTTTCATTTTTTCTTCCCTTCCCCCAATGAACCCCTACTCTATCTCTCAAATTCCTCATATCAGAGAGATCACATGATAATTGTCTTTCTCTGATTGACTTAATTTCGCTTAGCATAATACCCTCTAGTTCCATCCACGTCATTGGAAATGGCAAGATTTCATTTTTCGATGGCTGCATAGTATTCCATTGTGTGTGTGCATGTGTGTGTGTATGCGTATACATGCACCACATCTTCTTTATTTACTCATCTTTTGATGGACATCTAGGTTCTTTCCATAGTTTGGTTATTGTGGACATTGCTGCTATAAACATTGGGGTGCATGTGCCCCTTTGGATCACTACATTTGTAACTTTAGGGTAAATACCCAGTAGTGCGATTGCTGGGTCATAAGGTAGCTCTATTTTCAACTTTTTGAGGAACTTCCCTACTGTTTTCCAGAGTAGCTGCACCAGCTTGCATTCCCACCAACAATGTAGGATGGTTCCCCTTTCTCTGCAGCCTTGCCAACACATGTCATTTCCTGATCGGTTAATTTTAGCCATTCTGATTGGTGTGAAGTGGTATCTCACTGTGGTTTTGATTTGTATTTCCCTGATGCCTAGTGATGTTGAGCACTTTTTCATGTGTCTGTTGGCCATTTGGGTGTCTTCTTTGCAGAAATGTCTATTCATGTCTTCTGCCCATTTCTTGATTGGATTATTTGTTCTTTGGGTGTTGAGTCTGTAAGTTCTTTATAGATTTTGGACACTAGCCCTTTATCTGATATGTCATTGAAATGCAACAGATTTCTGTAGGTTGATTTTGTATCCTGTGACTTTCCTGAATTCATGTATCAATTCTAGAAGTTTTTTGGTGGAGTTTTTTGCATTTTCTACATGAAGTATGTTATCTGCAAAGAGTGAAAGTTCGGCTTCTTCAGATGCACTTTATTTCTTTTTGTTGTCTGATTGCTGTAGCTAAGACTTCCAGTACTACATCAAATAACAGTGGTGAGAATGTAGATCCCTGTCTTGCTCCTGATTGTAGAAGAAAAGCTCTCAGTTTTCTCCATTGAGGATGATATTAGCTGTGGGTTTTTCATAGATGGCCTTTATTATGTTGAGTGATTTTCCCTCTAACCCTAGTTTTTTGAGTATAATTTTTTAAATCATGAATGGATGTACTTGGTCAGATACTTTGTCTGCATCTATTGTTTTTCTGCATGTATTGTTCTTAATCTTTTCTCTTATTAATGTGATATATCACACTGATTGATTTGCAAATACTGAATCACCTGTGCAGACTAGGAATAAATCCCACATGATTGTGGTGAATGATGCTATTAATGTACTATTGGATTCAGTTTGCTTAGTATTTTATGGGGAATATTTGTATCCATGTTTGTCAGGAATATTGGCCTCTAGTTCACTTTTTAAATTTGGAAGTTTTCCTTCCTTTTCTATTTCTTGAGAAGGCTAGGTATTAACTCTTCTTTAAATGTTTGGCAGAATTCACCTGTCAAGCCATCTGTTCCTGGGTTTTGTCTGTTGGGAAAATTTTGATTATTGATTCAGTTGTTTTGCTGGTTACAGGTCTGCTTAAGTTTTCTCTTTCTTCTGTTTCAGTTTTGGTAGTTTTTGTTTCTAGAAATTTATCCATATCTTAGGTTGTCAGTTTGTTGGCATATAGTTTTTTTTAATAATATTCTCTTATAATCATTTGTATTTCTGTGATGTTAGTTGTTATTTCTCTCTCATTGATTTTATTTATTTGGGTCTTTTCTCTTTTCTTTTTAATAAGTCTGGCTAGGTGGTCTATCAGTTTTGTTAATTCTTTCAAAGAACCAGCTCCTGGTTTCATTGATCTATTTCATTGATCTATTCTATTGGCTTTTTTTTTTTTTTTTAGTTTCTATATCATTTATTTCTGCTGTAATCTTTTCATTTATTGTTCTTTTTCTAGCTCCTTTGGCTGTAAAGTTAGTTTGTTTGAGATTTTTCTTGTTTCTTTCTTTCTTTTTTTTAAGATTTTATTTATTTATTTATTTGGCAGGCAGAGATCACAAGTAGGCAGGCAGAGAGAGAGAGAGGAGGGGGAACCAGGCTTCCCATTGAGCGGAGAGCCTGATGTGGGGCTCGATTCCAGGATCCTGAGATCATGACCTGAGCTGAAGGCAGAGGCTTTAACCCACTGACCCACCCAGGTGCCCCAGAGATTTTTTTTGTTTCTTATGGTAGGCCTGTATTGCTATATACTTCCTTCTTAGAAGTGCTTTTGTTGCATCCTAAAGGTTTTGGACCATTGTGTTTTCATTTTCATTTGTTTCCATGTACTTTTTAATTTCCTCTTCGATTTTCATTTTCATTTGTTTCCATGTACTTTTTTATTTCTTCTTTGATTTCCTGTTTGACCCATTCATTGTTTAGCATGCTGTTTAACCTTCATATATTTGTAGTCTTTTCCAAATTTTTTTTCCTGTGGTTAACTTCAAATTTCATACCAGTGTGGTCAGAAAGTATGCATAGTATGTCTCAGTATTTTTGTATTCTGAGGCCTGATTTGTGACCTAATATATGATCTATTCTGGTGAATGTTGCATGTTTACTTGAAAAGAATTTATATACTGTTCTTTTAGGATGGAATATCTGAATAAATATGTAAAGTCTTGCAAGTCTGGTGTGCCATTGAAAGCCATTATTTCCTTGTTGATTTTCTGCTTAGATGATCTGTCCATTGATGTAAGTGGGGTGTGAAGGCCCCTAATACTATTGTGTTATTATCAGTTGGTTTCTTTATGTTTGTAATTAGAGTGCTCCCATGCTGGAGGCATATTTAGAGTTGTTAATTCTTTTTGTTGGATTGTTCCCTTTATTATGATAAGAATGCCCTTCTTCATCTATTGTTACAATCTTTAAGTTTAGTTTGTCCTATATAACTGTTGCTACTCTGGCTTCCTTTTGAAATTTATTTGCATGATTAAGTGTTTCTCCATCCCCTCATTTCCAATCTGTGGGTATACAGATTAGGTCTAAAATGGGTCTCTTATAAACAGCATATAAAATGGGTCCTTTTTTTTTTTTTTTTAAATCCGTTCTGACACCATGTATCTTTTGATTAGAATAATTACTCCATTTATATTCAGAGTAATTATTGATACATATGTATTTAGTGCCATTTTGTTACTTGTGTTGTCATTATTTCTGGAAGTTTTCTCTGATCTTTTCTTGTCTTTGTCATTTTTGGTCTTTTCTTTCCACTCAGAAATTCCCTTTTAATATCTCTTGCAGGCTTGCTTTAGTGGTCATGAACTTTGTTTTTGTTTATCTGGGAAACTCTTTATTGCTCCTTGTATTTTGGATGATAGCCTTGCTGGATATTTTATTCCTGGCTGCAGATTTGTCCTATTCAGCACTTTGAATATATCATGCCACTTTCTTCTGGCCTGCCAAGTTTCTGTTGACAAAACTCCAGCTAGCCTTATAGGTCTCCCCTTGTACATCATGGACTTCTTTTGTCTTGCTGTTTTTAAGATTTTTTTCTTTATCACTATATTTTGCAAATTTAATTACAATGCATCTTGGTGTGGGCCTGCTATTGATTTTTATGGGGGTTCTCTATGCTTCCTGGATCTGGATGTTTGTTTCCTTCCCCAGATTAGGGAAGTTTTCAGCTATTATTTCTTCAAAATGACTTTTTCTTCTTCTTCTGGTACTCCTATAATATGAATGTTATTACATGTGATGGAGTCACTGAGTTCCCTAAGTCTATTCTCATGTTCAATGTTTCTTCTTTCTCTCTTTTGTTCAACTTCATTATTTTCCATTATTTTGTCCTTTTGCTCACTAATTCATTCCCTTCTTCTTCCAGGCAAGTGTTCATTGCATCAAGCCTGTTATTGCATTCCTCATCTCTGTCTGATTTTTTTTTTTAGCTGTTATCTCTGTGGTAAGGTTCTCTCTGATGTCTTCCATTCTTTTGTTAAGCCCAGTGAGTGTCCTTATGATTGTTGCTTTAAATTCTCCATCAACTATGCTACTTATATCTGTTTTTGCTTAGATCTCTGGCTATGGCCTTATCTTGTTCTTTCATTTGGGATAAATTTGTCCATTTGGCATTTTTGTTTAAGTCTCTGCCTTCTTCTTTGTGTTAGAAACACCAATTATGTTTCCTGTTCTTGAAAGTAATAGCTTTATGAAGAAGAGGTCATATAGTACCCAGAGCTTAGTACTTCAAGGAGTATCTTCATTGTGTGCTGCATGTCATCTCTGTTGTGCTTCGGCTGCTCCATCCTTCAGGCCTGTCATGTGCAGAGGCTCTCCTTGCCCACAGTGGGCACTGTTTGTCCTTCAACAGAATGTGACTGGTTTCAAATAGGTGTGCTCTGGTGTGCTTGTTAAATGAGAACTGACTACTTCCCCAAGAACTGAAGCTCTGAAGAACTCTTTGGTTGGAAGATGTGGTGTGGGCAAGGGTTTCTACTAGTCTTCTGGGGAAGAAGCCCATTATGCTGGGGCTGAGGCAGGTTTGGCTGAGAAGTGAAGTAGAGCTCAAGGGTGTGGGATGTGGTGTAAACAACTTAGGCATCCTGTCCTGGCCCTGTGCTGCTTCCTGCAGGTGTCTCTGTGTTTATACTGAGGGGTGATGGAATGAAATGATGTGAGTCATCTCCTTTATCCCTGGAAAGGCATCTCCCTGCATGCTGCCTTTTGAGACACCCTCTGAGAAGAGTGAATTATCTCTCAATCGTGTGTCCTAAACATTTCAGATTGCTGTTTTGTACTATCTGCCTCTGGGTTGTTTGCCTGCATTCTCTCTAAGAGCCAGGCAGTACCTTCTAGGCTGTGTCTCAGCCAAGCCTGCTCACCTTTAAAATTGCATACTTAAGAGACATGATGTGGGTGGGGGCTTGTTCTGATCTCCTGGAGGAAGAGCCTGATGCAGTACTACTGAAGCAAGCTTGACTGAGAAGGGCAGTCCTGCCCAAGCCCAGGGAGATAGGGCTTGGCATAGTCAAATTCTACTGAATATTTAAAGAAGAGTACTTATTTTTCTCAAACTAGTCCAAAAATTGAAATTGGAAAGAAAACTTCCAAATTCATTCTATGTGGCCGGTACTACTTTCATACCAAATCTAGATAAAAATGCCACAAAAAAGGGAACTAGAGGCTAGTGTCTCTGACGAACATAGATGCAAAAAAATCCTCAACAAAAATACTCCAACTGAATCCAACAGTACATTAAAAAATCATTCACCACTTGATAAAAATCATTCACCATTTGATAAAACCCAAATCAAGGGCACCTAGGTGGCTCAGTCAATTAACCATTCAACTCTTGAACACTTAGTTTTGGCTCAGGTTATGATCTCAGCATCATTAGATTCAGCACTGCATTGGGCTCTGTGCTCAGTGTGGAGTCTGCTTGAGATTCTCTCCCTCTGCCTCTGTCCCACACCTGTTCATAATAAATAAATAACTTTACTTATTTCTCTCTCTAAAATAAAATGAATAAAATCTTTAAAAAATCAAATGAAATTAATCCTGGGATTGTAAGGGTGGTTCAGTATTCTCAAATCAATGTGATACATCACATCAATAAAAGATAAAAACTATATGATCATTTAAATAGATGCAGAAAAAATATTTGACAGAGCATAATGTCCATTCATGATAATAACCCTCAATAAAGTAGGCCTAAGGGAATGTACCTCAACATAATAAAGGCCTCATATGAAAAACCCACAACTAACACCATTCACAATGGGGAAAAACTGAGAGCTTTCCCCTGAGATTAGGAACAAGACAAGGATGTCCACTTTCAACACTTTTATTCATTATAGTACTGGAAGTCCTAGCTACAACAGTTGGACAAAAAATGAAATGCATGGCATTCAGTTTGGTAAGAAAGAAGTCAAACTTTAACTCTTTGCAGATGACATGTTACTCTCTACAGAAAACCTTAAGGACTCCACCAAAATACTACTGGAACTTATAAGTGAATTCAGTAAGTCACAGGATATAAAATTAACTGTAGGAATCTGTTCCATTTCCATACACCAATAATGAAGCAGCAGAAAGAGAAATTAGCAAAATCCCTTTGGAGTTGCACCAAAATAATGAAATATCTGGAAATAAACTTTACCAAGGAGATGAGTGACCTGTACCCTAAATGGTATAAAACATTGCTGAAAGAGATTGAATATGACACAAAGAAATGAAAAGATATTCCATGCTCATGGATTGGAAGAACAAATATTGTTAAAATGTCTATACTATCCAAAGCAATCTACAGACTTAATGGAATCCCTATCAAAATACCAGTAGCATTTTTCACAGGAGTAGAACAAACAATCGTAAAATTTGTATGGAACCACAAAAGATCCCAAATAGTCAAAGCAGTCCTGAAAGAGAAGAGCAAAACTGGGCCCATTGTAATTCCAGACTTCAAGTTGTATTATAAGGCTGTGTTAATCAAAACAGTATGGTACTGGTACAAAAATAGACCCATAGATCAATGGAATAGAAACTCCAGAAAGAAATCCATAACTATGTGGTTAATTAATCTTCAAAAAAAGAGAAAATAATATCCAATACGGAAAAGGCAGTCTCTTCAACAATGGTGTTGGGAAAACTGGACAGCAACGTGGAAAAGAATGCAAGGGGACCAGCTTCTTACATCATATATGAAAATAAACTCAAAATGGATTGAAGACTCAAATGTGAAACCTGAAACCATAAAAATACTAGAAGATAGCATAGGCAGTAATTTATCTGATATTGGCCATAGCAACATTTTTGTATATATCTCTGGAGGCAAGGGGAATAAAATAAAAAGTAAACTTTTGGAACTATATCAAACTAAAAAGTTTCTGCACAGTAAAGGAAACAGTGAACAAAATGAAAGACCAGCCACTGATTGGATGAAGATATTTGCAAAAGTCACATCCAATGAAAGGTTAGTATCCAAAATATGTAAAAAAAAATGATATAACTCAACACAAATAATCCAATTAAAATAGGTAGAAGATATTAACACATATTTCTCCAAAGAAGACACTCAATTGGCCAACATACACATTAAAAGATGGTCACCGTAAATCATCATCAGGGAAATATGATCAAAACTACAATGAGATATTACCTTATACCTGTCAGAATGGCTACAGTAAAAAATACAAGAAAAAATACATGTTGGTGAGGATGTGGAGAAAAAGGAACACTTGTACATTGTTTGTGGGGATGCAAACTGGTACAGCCACTGTGGAAGACAGTACAGAGGTTCCTCAAAATTTAAAAATAGAACTATCCTATGATTCAGTAGTGACTGGGTATTTACCCAAAAAATACAACACTGGGACGCCTGGGTGGCTCAGTTGGTTGGACAACTGCCTTCGGCTCAGGTCATGATCCTGGAGTCCTGGGATCGAGTCCCGCATCGGACTCCCAGCTCCATGGGGAGTCTGCTTCTCTCTCTGACCTTCTCCTCGTTCATGCTCTCTCTCACTGTCTCTCTCTCAAGTAAATAAATAAAATCTTAAAAAAAAAAATACAACACTAATTCCACTGGGTATTTACCCAGAAACACAACAATACTGATTCAAAGGGATACATGCACCCCTCTTTTTTACTGCAGCATTATTACAACAGCCAAATTATGGAAGCAGTCTAAGTGCCCATGGACTGATGTATGGATAAGGAAGATGTGATAGATAGATCAGAGAGCTAGATAGCTAGATAGATCGATTTATCTATCGATCTATCTATCTATCTATCACATCTTCCTTATCTATACATCCTTATCCATATATATGGAGATATATATATATAATAAATATATATAAATATAAATAAAAATATTGTTCAACCATAAAGAGAATGAGATCTTACCACTTGCAATGACATGGATGGAGCTAGAGAGTAAGAGAGACAAACAAAGAAACAGTCTCTTAACTATAGAGAAAAAATGGATGGTTACCAGTGGTGAGGCGGGTTGGGGAATGGGTGACATAGGTGATAAGGATTAAAGAATACAGCTATCATGATAAGCACTGAGTAATACATAGAATTTTTGGATTACTACTTGTATACTTAAAACTAATATAACACTTATATTTACTATACTGGAATTAAAATTTAAAAAATTTATATTAAGAAAATATCATAATGGGGTGATTGTGTGGCATAGTTGGTTAAGTGTCCAACTCTTGGCTTCAGCTCAGGTTATGATCTCAGAATAGTGAGATTGAGCCCTGTGTTGGGCTCCCTATTCAGTGAGAAGTGTGCCTGAAATTCTCTCTCTTCTCCCTCTGCCCTTCCCTCTCCTCTCCCTCTGCTCTTCTATCTCATGTGCTCTCTCTCTCTCTTTTTATTTATTTGAATAGAGAAATAAACCTTAAAAAAACCTCAAAAGCTCATAATCAATACACCCCATTCATGGACATAGAAATTCTAATCTACTTTTCATTGACCCACTTATATAAAAGTAGGTAAGCAAAGATCTAGACTTCTGAAGAAATCTTGCATATGGAAGGCAAAGAAAACAAGCAAAAAATCATTGGAAACATAGAGCATTTGGAGAGAACAAACTTGATGGTGGGGTGGAGGGAAAAGAGAAACAGAAAGAGAAAGGAGGGATGGAGGGGAAAAATGATATGGAGGGAGGGAGGCAAAAAAACTCCTAGCTTAGATTGGTCTTCTAAATATGCTTATAATTCATTGGTAAGGGACAAGGAAAAACTATTTAATTCCATAAAGACATACTTAATGCTGGGTTTCTTGGGCACTGAAGAACCAACTTCATTGTTTGATTGAAGGATACATGGTATGAATTACCCTTCCTGTATTCACTTGCAGCAGAGTATATCACTGGAGAGACATTGACTTTCCTTTAGCATTTGGATTATAAAATAACTTTAGGTATGCAGAGTTGATGGAATAGTGAAACCATAGAGACTATGCTTTCAGAATTATCACTGTATTATCCTAGTCTCATAGAGTAATTGTACAATTTTAAGATCTCTTCATGTGCCTCACTTCAAGATAGTCTGTTAGGTTCAAAGCAATCAATTTGAGTATACCTATCTTTTAGTCACCATTGCCTGAACACCTTCTTTGTGTTGTGCATACAGAAACATTTGCATGCACACGCAAGTTTTTCAGAAGGACTTCCCTTAGCAGTTAGTCACAGCTATGGAATTTTATTTCAGGTGACCTTAGTGGTCTCAGTCTCCTATTTTTAGAAATTAAATGGGTTTGGTTCTTGTGAGCATCTATGGTCCACATATCCCGAAGGCTGGATAATTTGGACTTTGATTTGGCTGAAATGGGGCTTTTTTCTCCTTTAATGGAGAAGAAGCTTTCCTTCAAAGTTTTTCCACTTCTGAAAAGCCATGGTGAATGCTTGCCCAGATATACATCTCACCTTGTTAAATTTCATACAAATGAGGGGAAATGGCAAGAGTGCACACACACTAAATGTGCTGGAACAGTGTTTATCAGGGAAAGTTTATGGAGATAGCAGTAACAGAAGTGTGTAAGTCTTCTGTTGCTCACTGAATTCTAGGCCAGTGCCAAGAATTCAGGCTGGGGTGGAAAACAGACTTGGCAAGAGACACTCTAGCAGTTTGGCAGTGGAATTTTAAGCTATGCATAGGGAAGCACCAGCCCCTCTGCTGTGATCAGTGATTAAGAAACAATGGTTTGTTGGAGCCTTGTCTCCAGAGCCCCTCATTATATGACAGAAGTCTGGCTGCATCCTGAGCCATCAAGTAGCTGGAGACTAAAGGTACTTCTACAATCAGAAACACTTCTGATGACCTCCTGGATGGAATATACTCATTAAGGATGCGCCCATACCTCTGTCCTGTTTTATATGATAATTTTTTCTAGGTCCAAACATTAATGCCATGTAAGCATGATACTGGCTTGTCTCACTCTAGTATGAGTACAAATTAGTTTATTTCAAATGTATCAGGAACATAGGAGCGGGTAAGCTGATCTGGACTGAGATTAACTGGTCTTGACCCTGTTCTCTCACATGTTTTGGTGTCTGCTGGCTGTTGGCTTGTGTAGAAAGACCTCAGTTTTTTTTTTCAGGTGCCTCATACATGATTCTGGAAGACTTGCTTGTTCCTATGAGAATGGTAGAGGTCAAAGAGAGAGCAAGAATAATAAGGAAAACACTGGTTTCCATGTAGGTGACTGCTCTTGTCATGGGAATGAAGCTATGGATACACTCTAAAGAAGAAAAAGATCCTTGTCTAGTAAGATAGAATCACTGAATTCATTGGAAGCTAGACTGGGCACACACTGTCTTATCCTTAGATTTTTCCAGAATTCCCATGAGGCTGTTATAAATTCTTGAAATTTTCATGGGTGGTGACTTTTTTTTGTTCATCTGTCTCTGATCATTCAACAAGGTGGGCGGGGGCGGGGGGAGAGAATACTTCAAGCACCTGGTAACACACTTAATCTGCTCCTAAAACTTCTTAACAAACTTGATCTATATTTTATATAATAGTATTGACAAGTGAAATCAGCAGTGGATCTTAGATCCCAAAATGATTCCTTCTTTCTCCAAAATGATAGAGCTCATTGCATGATGCTTGAAAAAATATCTTAGAAGTCTTCAGAAGGCTGTTATCAACCTTCATTCTATATCTGTGAATTGCAACCTTGTTAATGCTTTCCATACTAGGTAGTGTATGCCTTTTGGACTGTCCATAAAAATGGTCCTACCCAGGTATTTTAAGGGGAATAATCTGCATCCTCGGGGTGGTTGTCAGGCATTGCTAACAATCCTCTAGTATCTTATTTTGGATAATTTAGTTCTTACTCTCACAGCCGTTGAGGATTGATAATAGAATTGGTTATTTTGCTTAGCCATATTTTGTGATCAGAAGAGTGAACTGAGAGGTCAGGGTTGATATGCCCAACAAAAGTTCTCCCTAAAGTCTGTCTCCCCAGACAAGGAATTGATCAACAAAGTTCCATGGAAACTGGCTGAAGTCTAATAATTAATCCTGGTCAGTCATAGAACTTGGAACTTTAGTCCCAGATCATGCCATTGAAGATATATGAGTTAGTTCTGACTACTTAACAAACTGCCCCAAAGCTTAGTGGCTTAAAACAGTCATCTTTATTATTCCTTACAAATCTATGTATTAGCTTGTCATAATATACTGGGCTGATCTGGGCTGAGATTAACTGGTCTTGGCTGTGTTTTCTCACATGTTTTGAAGTCTGCTGGATGTTGGCTTGTCTAGAATGACCTCAACTTTTTCCCAAGTGCTTGTGGCAGGCTTGTTTCTATGATGATGGCAAGGCTCAAGAGAGAGAGCAAGCATCACTGTGCAAAATAGCAAATGGAAATGGACATATGCTTTTTAATTTTCTGATTAAAGTACATTTTCTAACATCTCATTGGCCAAAGCAACTCCCAGGCTGATTTCAGAGTCAGAAAAGGAAGGGATTATGAATTAGTAAATCAAAGCATATGGATGTAGGAACAACATTAATTGATGGCTTTAAACAATCAATCTGCCGTAGTCCATCTTTTGTTCAAAATTATTTATTTCTTCCAAAAATGCAGGATACATTCATTTCCTTCAAGTCCTCACAGAATCTCATCCAATTACAGCATCAGGATAAGTGTCCAGTATTTTATGGTATATTTTATGTCAGGAGGTGTTCTTAAAAATTTGGAAATCTATGAACAAGTTTGTTAGTAACACATACAGCCAACATATGGGTTAAACCAAGGCAGTATAATCACAAGAGATATATATCCATTCGAAAAAGGAAACTGCATAGGAGACATTTGTCCACAGTAATTCTGAAATCTAGCTGGGCAAATGCTGCTAGGTCTTCCTGCTCTTGGGTCAGAGACTATTCCTTGATAAGACCTAGTTCTGCCATTTGGGAGTGGCCAACCAGCCCATTGTTTTCTGTAGCTTTTTGCTTCATCCTCTCGGATGTACTTTGTTTTCCCTGCTCTTTTTTTTTTTTTTTTTTTTTTTTTAAGATTTTATTTATTTATTTGGCAGAGAGAGAGATCACAAGTAGGCTGAAGGCAGAGACTTAACCCACTGAGCCACCCAGGCGCCCCTGTTTTCCCTGTTCCTTGACCGCTTTTGAATAGGGCATCACTCTTCTCTGAGTAATTTTCTCAGCTTTTCCTGCCTATAAAATGTTGGTGCCCATTTAGAAATAGAGTAAATCTGTTAAAAATTCATCCCATTTCTGTAAGGTCACACAGTTCAATGTGATTTTTTACACAGTTTTTAAAATATAAAGAAAAATATGCTGTTGTTAGCTACTATATATAACTATTATTCCAGGAAATAATCTCATCTTGTTGATTTTTTAATTTTAACATTATATTTTATCTTAAGAATTTTCATAGACAAAGAGTAAAACAGCATTGCCTGAGTAGTTGTGTTACCATGGTCACAGGCTTCTGTCAATGAAATACATTACTCAGCAAAATTATTGTCATGCATATTTGTGTTTTCTTACCCTGGGCATTGTCTATTCAGTTTTGAAAGGGAGAAATTGAGAATAGTATAGAACAGAAATAGTGTGCGATTTCTCACTGACATTATTTATATCTCTTTTATTACACTATATGTTCCTTAACTGTAATTTATAGTCAAGGAACTTTTAAGCCAACTGTTTTAAATATTTTTAAAAGGATGACAATAGTTCATAGGCCTTTGATATTTCTATAAGGGTTAATTTTGTGCATAATCTGTAGTAAAGAAATGGCTTATTATATAAATAATAAATGTTTGTGATTGCAAGAGAACTTGGTTTAAAATTATTTGTCTATGTTACTCATTCTCATATTTCACACTAAAAATAAAATTTATGGCATTTTAATGCACTTTAATGTACTTATTATAAAAGCCGTAGTTTTTAAAATTATTTTTCTCATTTTGACCATGTTATGCTAACTGATTTTCTCCAAGTCCATCCTATTATTTTTATATCCTATTTCCTCCATAATGTGAAGATTTTGGAAACCAATGACTTGTTTCTCTGGGATGATTAGTGGGATGATTAATAGTACTTATATTTCTTAGGAAAGCATTGTCATCAGTATATTCTATAATTATTCTTGTAGTAATATTTGTTGATTTAAACTAATATAACCTAATTGTTCCCCAAATCTCAGCCAAGAAAATAATTTGGGGAAATATGCATATAAATGAACTACTGCAACACAGCAATAAACATCAGTAGGGGGGAGTAGTTATATTTATTCTAAAGTTCCAAATGGGGGGGGAAGTATACAATATCTGGTAGTATGAGTAGCAGTATAATCACCTGTGATTTCTACAAGAAAAAATAAATTAATTAAGAAGTAGGGGAATATGGGACGCCTGGGTGGCTCAGTTGGGTAAACGCCTGCCTTTGGCTTGGGTTGTGATCCCGGGGTCCTAGGATCAAGTCCCACACTAGGCTCCTTGCTCAGCAGGTGCCTGCTTATGCCTCTGCCTGCTGTTCTTCCTGGTTGTGCTCGCTCTCTTGATCTTTCTCTGTCTCTGACAAATGAATAAAATCTTTAAGAAAAAAAAAGAAGTAGGGGAATAGGAAAAGAACAGAATAAAAAAAGAACCAAACAGATTAAAACAAAAAAAAAATTAAAATTTCTATGACAGGTCTTTTTTTTTTTTTTTAAAGATTTTATTTGTTTGAGGAGAGAGAGTGTGAGCATGAGCAGGGGGAAGGGCAGGTGGAGAGGGAGAAGGAGGCTTCCTGCTAGTGGGGAGTCCTACGTAAGGCTTGATCCCACAACCCCAGGATCATGACCTGAGCTGAAAATAGATGCTTAACCAACTGAGCCACCCAGGCTCCCTTCCAGGTCTTTATTTCAAGACTTGCAAAAAAACCTCACTCTCTTTTCCTTCCTTCCTTCCTCCATTTTTCCCTCCCTCCTTCTCTTCATTCCATCCTTTCTCTATAATATCAAATGATAAATAGCTATGTCATTTATTACACATAAACTGATGACATTGATTTAAGGATGTCATGTGAGGAAATACCCAAGTTATCTCCCCTAGTTAGTACTGTAATAACTATAATGAAAAACTGGCATACAAGTCAAAGAAGAATTTTCATGGAGCCACAATAATGACTATTCCTTTGAGCTCTAGGACAATGGATTATACTTTTTCATTCACTTCTTAGGGATTAGTTTAGTACCTTGCTCTTGGTAAGCTCTCAAAAAATCATTTTTAATGAGAAAGTATTTCTAAAAAAATGACAAAATGATTTTAATTTTCATAGTAATTTAATGATTTTCCGAATCTAATGACAAATGCAAAGAAATTATGATATAAGAGCTAATGGAGCTCAGTTCCAAATGTGGGTATTCCATTAGCAAGTCATGTACATTTTCTTGACCTCAAATTTCTTATGTGCAACACAAAGGGATAGAACTACAAGACCTTGATAATGTTTACAATTTATGAGTTTTGAAAAATATTTTAAAAAATACTGAAAATTGGTTTGCTCATTATTACAATTTGATTGCATTTTTAAATATAATTTATTCTACAATCATGGAATACCAATTCTATGTCAGGTGTTATGTCAGGTATTTTTATCCTAAAACTCCAGGATAGAAAAATGAATAAACTTTTCCTCAAGAGTTTATAATCTAGTTACAGAGATAATAATAAATTTATTACTATAATAAAATAATACAAATGCTGTGATTGAGGATGCACAAACCAGTGGTTCTGTTCTTGCTGATGGTCTCAATCTGTTCAGGATGCTGTAACAAAATACCATAGAGTAGGTGGTGTACAAACAAAAGACATTTATTTTTCATGTTTCTGGAAGCTAGAAAGTCCCAGGATCAAGGTGCCTGTAGATTTTCTGTGTGGTGAGGCCCTCTTCTGATTTATAGGTAGCTCTCCTTCTGCTGGGTCTTCACAGGGCAAAAGTGGCGAGAGAGCTCTCTGGGGCCTCTTTTATAAGGGTACTGATTCCATTCATGAGAGCTCTGCCCTCCTAACCTCATCACTTCTTCAAAAGCCCCGCATCCAAATGCCATTACATTTGGTGTGGGGATTTAGCATATAAATTTTGGGAGGCACAGCCAGTTTATTGCACTAGAAAAAACTTATGGAGTGTTGAGAAGTAATTTCTAGAAGAGATATTGAATGTTCTGAGTCCTGAAAGATGATGGTCTTTACTCATGTACATGGTAGTAGAGGAATTTAGAGATTTAAGGAACAGAACATGGAAGGACATTTATGTGCAATGTCATGTTATCATTGTGGTAGGAACTGAAAAATAGGATAGGAACTGAAAAATTCCTCTCTCCAGCTACTCCCTACTTGTGTTCCCTCTCTTACTGTCTCTGTCAAATAAATAAATAAAATCTTAGGGCGCCTGGGTGGCTCAGTGGGTTAAGCCACTGCCTTCGGCTCAGGTCATGATCTCAGGGTCCTGGGATCGAGGCCCGCATCGGGCTCTCTGCTCAGCAGGGAGCCTGCTTCCCTCTCTCTCTCTCTGCCTGCCTCTCTGTCTACTTGTGATTTCTGTCTGTCAAATAAATAAATAAAATCTTTAAAAAAAAATAAATAAAATCTTAAAAAAATATATTTCTGAGGAAAACTGACCTACTCAAAAGACAGGGTTTTTTTGTTTTGTTTTTAAAATTTTATTAATTTATTTGATAGGGAGAGAGAGCGTGCAAGCATACGAGCAGAGGGGAAAGGCAGAGGGAGAAGCTGAGCAGAGAGCCTGATGTGAGGCTTGATCTCAGGACCCTGGGATCATTACCTGAGCTGAAGGCAGACACTTAACTGACTGAGCCACCCAAATAACCATGAAAGATAGTTTTTTTATTGAAATGGGATAAGTCACCTTTGCAGTTATTGTATTGCTGCTAATGGTTATTTCTGCATCAGGGACACTGATACGCAGTGTGCTGGCTGGCTCCAGTGAGCTAGGAGGGTAATTAGTGAGCAGGGGTGTGCTCAAACCAACTTTACTTTTTTTTTAAATTGAGGTATAATTGACATATAACAGTAGATTAGTTTCAGATATATAATATAATGATCTGATATTTGTAAATATTGTGAAATGATTACCATAATGTCTCATTAATATCCTTCACCATACAGAGTGGCATACTCCTTTTCTTAGTGATTGCGTAACTAAGTCCTAAATGACATATGAGAAAAGTAAATATATTTTATTTTTAATTTTTTTAAAGGTTTTATTTATTTATATGTTAAAGAGAGAGAGAGAGAGCACAAGCAGGGGAAACAGTAGGCAGAGGGAGAAGCAGGTTCCCCTCTGAGCAAAGTGCCTGATGTTGGCACTTGATCCCAGACCCTTGGGATCATGTCCTGAGCTGATGGCAGAGGCTTAAACCAGTGAGTCACCCAGACATCCCAGTAAAGTATATTTTAAAGCTGCAACAGATATTAGTTAAAATCTGGAAATTATATGTTGAGAACAATGTCATAGAGATTCTAATTTAAATTAGAAGAGTGGGAATTTTGTGTTTTATCTCAGCCAGTTGTTTAGAAATGATTTTGCAGGATTTTTCTTCTTCAGATACAGTCACTGAGCAGTTATTTCGAGGCATAATTGAATTTGAGCCTCATCCAGATAGTCAAAAAGCCTCTTATGGGAAACAGCAGGGGTGTCCTGAGAATACAAGCTTAAAAATGACAACAGTGTCAACGTGGGCACTAGAATTCTTCTGAATACTAAGTTGTATCTGCTGATATGTTTTACAAGTGTAGGTCAGTTTTCTTATGACAGGTAACCAAAAATCTGGGGAAATCTCTTTGGGAATACCCACTGTTTTCATAAAATGTTCACATCCATGGCTTCCGTATTCATTTTCCATCCTAATCAGTACATATGATTTGCTAGACTGAACAGTTTATTAGAGAACCACCATGGGATCCATTGTGAAATGGCACATTTGCTCTTGTTTACATCATCTAGAGAGTTTATAAATGGACTCAGAACACCCCTGCTTTTTCTCTTTGAATTGTTTGTATTTGTCTTTAATGAGTTTAATTGCATTTTTGCTAACATGCTGACGACTCTTCGAATATCTTGAGTTGATGCAGTTAGTCCTAAGACTAAAATAGATCATAAGAATTATTTAATTAAAAAATAGTTATTTGACTTTAGGGAGTTACAAACTTATCTAGATCCTGTTCCTTCACCAGATTGCATAGACACAAAGCCCCTCTGTTCTGTGAGTTAAAATTAAAAGAAAACTACCTTGACAGATGTATGAGGTGTCTGAGGTCAAACAAAATTAAACAACTTGTTTAGAACACACTTCTAATTAATCTGAGCCTTAGGAGTGTAAGCCTCATAACTTGATTTCAAAACCAATGCCCTATGTAATACCAGGGGTTCTCCAAACTTTGGTCAAATGCCAGTTGTCTTCATACATGATCTTGTGGCTCGGCAGACTCTCTGTCTCCATTGCTGTGCCTTCATAGACTTCGCATTAAGCTTGCATCACCATTGTTTCTGTCCTTTAAGTCACTCATTAGATGGTAGTTCCACCAATTTCTGGATCAGTTTGGGTTTTTTATTCTGACCACCATAGTTTTGTCTTTCTTAGGTTCGTGTGAGCACTGGAGTGGATGTACAATATGCAATCAGATGGACATAAATGAAAACTACTTTAATAAACTGCATGATACATTTAAACAGTATATATTTAGCTTTTAAACCTATCTGAGGAAAAAAGAAATAATTAACCTAGGAAAAAATGCATCCTTAGCCTGAGTTTTCAAAATTTCTGATCTTGTCTGTTTTTTATGTATAGGTTTCCGAAATTGGGTTTAACTGGGTAGTATTGCATATTTGCAGGACTTTTCTTTCTTAAGAGACAAACAGGTCCTTGATCTTTCTCTTTTTTAGTTTATTTTAAACGACTAGCAATTTATCTACATGTTTAAACACTACAGAAATTTATTTTTTTTTAGTAAATTGTGATCACTGGGTTTACTCTATACAGTAAATGTAACAGAAAAGACAAAAATAATACGGAAATTTCTTATTTGTTTTCTCCTTCCCACTTTTTGAAAGAAACCTTATATGCTTGTGAGGAATCATGAAGGCCCAGCTCTCTAAGACGAACACAGTACTAGCTCAATCAATGTTGATGAAGTAGTGTGGGCTAGAACAAAAAGGACAGAATTTCTAAAGAGCTTGAATTTGGTTTTAAAATTTTTCACTCAGTGCTTTAATCTATTGAGTTTGTATTGGACTTCAAATAATTTTCAATCCCAAGAACTGAGATAAAAATAGCACAAATGGACATCTTTTGTACTGGAAAGGATATTTTTAAGTAGCTCCTAATGAAAATGTTTCATCATATAATTAAAATTTCTTATCTTCCAGCAACTGAAAGAAATAACTACATTAAATTTGAACTCTTCTATTAAACAACTGTTGTTGTTTAAAATACTATACATGCTAAATCTAAAGAAATATGTCCGCTTGGATATTCTGAACTAAAAATACACATGGCACTGATCTCATTTCCATTGTAAATTCCAATCTGCCTGAAATTAAGAGGCAAGAGATTATTTGGAAGCAGATGGGCTTCTTCTTGGATGTTTCATTTGAGTTTAGTTGTTTAATTGGGTTTGCTCCAATGCTAAATAGTTATCCCGAGGGGCACAGATCATGTGTCTGTGCATCAGCAGTTGACAAGCTAGCACATCTACAAGTCAGCCAAGAACAGGAAGAAAAAAAAAGTACTCTATGTTTAGGAAGCTGGGCTTGTTAAGTCAATGACCATATACATTTTAAAAGCTAGATAAAAAAACCTGGTGATTCACAGACCTGTACCCCTGGGGATAAAAATATATGTTTATAAAAAATAAAAAATTAAAAAAAAAGCTAGATAAATTCCACAGTATTAGCTTAAATGAAGTTATTTTAACTGTAGAAGGTTTTGGCTGGAAGGGAACTAGGAAAGAGAATAATCAGCTATCAAGCATGGGTTCCAGTAGCCAGGTGGTTGGGTGCATCATGCATTATACACAGGATCTCATTTAATCCTCATAACAATAGATGAGATAGGTACTATTGTTATTTTCATCTTGTAGCTGAGGAAACAAAGATTTTAAGGGCGAATAATTTTCTCAGGCTAATTAGGGAGCCAGATGTTGAGTTAAAGTTGTAATGCACAGTATATTCTGCTAACAGTTCTGATAAGCCCTTATTTTAGGAAGCCATGTTTTAACAGCTCACTGGCTGTAGAGCTGGGGTTTGCATCTCTGTTAAGTGGGTGGAAGTGCAATCAGAGATTTGCTGAGAAGTGCTTTCTTAAGATGATCATATCATATTTAAATGAGATCAGAATAGTGCCAGAGTTCACTCCAGTTTGTGCCGCTGAGCACACTGCCAGTGTTTCAAGGATCAGTTTCTTTGATGGGATTATTACAAAATGCCCCATTATGGGGACTCAGTGGCTGAGCCAAAGCACCTTAATGTACCTGTGAGGCCTCTAGGTGGCAGGCTGTGCCCTCAAGAGAGGTCACAACTGACTACAGGCAAGAAGGGTCAACTCTGAATGGGTGTTTAGAGCTGCCCTCCATCGCCTTTGGTCTTTAGTTGTTTCACTTCATCTCTGTAGTACCCTTTTCCCTCCCCCTCAAAATCAGGTTCTAATAAATAAGGAGAAAGTTAATCAGCATAAGGCTTTGTGGTTGGTAAGCCCTAAAGTATTCTTTAGAGCTTTTGATCCTCACACCAACCTTTTGAGGTAGTTTTATCTCAAATTCTTTAAAATGAGTGACTAAGACCCCCACGTGCTGAACACTGTAGTGACAAGGCAGCATTTGAACTTAAGCCTCTGACACAAAAACTAGTTTGCATGCCATACTCTTTCTGAGTAGGAAGACCAGATAGCCTGTTTTGCCTGGGACAGTCATCACCTATGCCTACTGCCTTGCATAATTATTACTAATGCCCCTTTCATTTTCAAGGTGTCCCAGTTTGAATGGTAAAGTCATGTTGGTGACACTAATGAAATCAGCCATAAATTTCTCCCCTTTCACGGTATTAAATTATAGGTCTTTATCTTAGTTTAGTGAAATTTTTCTTTCTATAAAGAAATCTCAGGCATCAGTGGATAGGTGAGAGATGCTTATTGATTTGCTGAGAGTGTGTGAATACTTCCATGAACTCTGAAGCCAAAGATGGAGAAACTGGCATCTTTTTCACTTCCTGAGATACAGCTGGGCCTTGAATCTGCTTTATCCTGCTGTGATCTGAGTGCACTTGCAACACTCGTGTTAGTGAACATTATAGCTATGCAAATTACAAAACTTACATTCAGAGCTTTTTTAAACCAAGAAAGGGATTGAATTTGCAGATTCGTAACTTGAAGTTCAAAGACATGGTCTTGTCTGGACACAGCTGGCACCAGAGCTTCAGTTTGTTTCTTTGTCTCCTGCTCTTCTTGCTCTTTCCCATGATTTTCCCTGCATGACCTTCATTTCTCAAAAAATAACCTTCCTTGCAGTGATAAAGAAAGTCACTAGCAGCTTGAGTACTGCACTCTACCTTTGGCACCAGCTAAAAGTCTGATTCTCCTTGGACTAACTTGGATTATATGCTTATTCCTGAACCAATCATTGTAGTCAAAGAATGTTTTAATTATACAGATGTAACATCATTTGCCCATCCCTGGAGCTTAATAGCAGATTTTCCACAGCTTGAGAACACAGATAGAAGCTGAAGAGAAGTGTTTCCCTTAAAGAAGATAAAAATAAGGAATGGGCAATGAATGGTGGACAAAACAATACCACAAAACACAAACTGTTCACTGTTCTGCTGCTTTGCCTAATAGAAAAAAATATGGAATGAAGGAGGTAGAAGTAGTGTAACTGGAAGGGTGTTATTTTCCTACAAGTGATATGAATGAATGCCGGTCATGGCCCATTCTACTCCGGAAGGGTAAGAGATCCCCGGAAGGGTAAGGGCTTCCTCAAATTATGAACACTACTTCAGGCCTTTTGTTCTAAAGATCAAGTTTGTGCATGCAGGTTAATTTGCTATTGCTGCTGAAACAGATGATCACAAACTAAAAGCTTCAAACAACACAAACTTACTGTCTTATGGTTGTGAAAGTCAAAACTGCAAAACAAATTTTACGGGACTAAAAACAAGTATCAGCAGGGGTGTGCTTCTTCTGGAGGCTCTAGGATAGAAGCTGTTTCTTTGCATTTTATACCTTCAAGAGGCTGCCTGCATTCCTTGGCTCATTGCCTCTCCTTCATCTTCAAAGTTCATCAGTCCAAGTTCTGCTTTCATGTTCACATCTTTTCTGGACTCTTACCTACCAGCTTCCCTCTTGTAAAGACACTTGAGTGTATTTTGGGCCTCTCTAGATTACCTGGATTATTCAGGATAATCTTCTCAATTAAAAATCCTTAACTTAATCACATCTTCAGAATCATTTTGCCTGGTAAATGAACATACTCACATGTTCCAGGGAATAGGACATGGGTATCTTTCAGAGAGCCATTATTCTGCTACTACAGTGCACCTCTGTGAATTTGTGCAACTCTGGCCTTCTCACTTAGAAATGGTTCAGCTGTCACTCCATGGTTCTAAGCACTGAAGTTTTGGGAAATAAACACTTTGCCTTCTATCCAGGCCAGGCTAGATCTACCAAGCCTGAACAATAAGCAGAGGAAGATAAATGATAACTGAAAGCTCCTTGGAAATCATGACTCACCCTATAGCTTTAAGCCTTCTGTCTCCCCCTGTATCCTGCCACACTAGGTCTTTTTACCTTGCATCACCCACAGTGCATAGGTAGTAAATAGAGGCTGAATCAAAAGGTGTCTTAGAGACATGAATGTTCTGTTGATGCAAAGGAGCTTGAGAGGAGAGTTCTTATCCTAGAACCAATTTTAGATTTGATGGAAACACCTGACAGCACTACGAATTCTGTTGTTTGCTTATATGTTAAGGAAATTCATAATACAATTTATGGTAGAGAAGTGACGTATAACCTTATAATGGCATATAACTTATTTATCTGTTAATTTATAAGAAACATTTATTGAGTGCTTACAACATGCTAGCCACTAGGTTATTTACCGCTTTTTAAAGTGCCCATGTTCCCACAGTGGAGTTTTTCCCTCATCTTTGCTGAGATACTGGCATAGAGAAAATCACTTAATATATGGCAGGTGTTCTTGAGGTAGGTAGGCAGTAGACTCACTAAACAAGCTTTTTTTTTTTTTTTAATTTCTTTTCAGCGTAACAGTATTCATTGTTTTGGCACCACACCCAGTGCTCCCTGCAATCTGTGCCCTCCCTAATACCGACCACCTGGTTCCCCCAACCTCCCCCCCCCCCCCGTCCCTTCAAGACCCTCAGGTTGTTTTTCAGAGTCCATAGTCTCTCATGGTTCACCTCCTCTTCCAATTTCCCTCAACTCCCTTCTCCTCTTCATCTCCCCTTGTCCTCCATGCTATGTGTTATGCTCCACAAATAAGTGAAACCATATGATAATTGACTCTCTCTGCTTGACTTATTTCACTCAACATAATCTCTTCCAGTCTCGTCCATGTTGCTACAAAAGTTGGGTATTCATCCTTTCTGATGGAGGCATAATACTCCATAGTGTATTTGGACCACATCTTCCTTATCCATTCGTCCATTGAAGGGCATCTTGGTTCTTTCCACAGTTTGGCGACCATGGCCATTGCTGCTATAAACATTTGGGTACAGATGGCCCTTCTTCTCACAACATCTGTATCTTTGGGGTAAATACCCAGTAGTGCAATTGCAGGGTCATAGGGAAGCTCTATTTTTAATTTCTTAAGGAATCTCCACACTGTTTTCCAAAGTGGCTGCACCAACTTGCATTCCCACCAACAGTGTACTGAACAAATTTTACCAACATACATATGCCCATAGACTCATAAAGTCTGGATTGGGACCTAAAGAATATATACTTTAAAAAATCTTCTCAGATGATGGACACATATAATTTTGATTAAAAGTGGACATTTTATTCTAAAGCCCTCCAGTTGGAATGGCTTTAAGGTCATTTGGTTGTTTTCCAATCCCACATTTCATCACTGTGATGACCATATGAATAAAAATGAAGAGCTACCTGGCCAATGCTGCCACCAAAGGTTAGGATTCTTTCAGTTGTTCAGTTCTTGGGAGCATGGAAGGACGCTATAACATTCATGGGAAATCATGATTTTGGGGGTAGAAATACTGAAGAATGTACAACGGATAAGAGTAGCTAACATTCTATTTTCTTATAATGAGAGGACATCTATGGAGTTTATTTCTGTTTCAGCTTTTAACTTGGATGCAGCATATTTCTTAACTGCTTTTTTGGTTATGGCTACTTGTATGTCAGGCAGAGAACCATACAATAGCTTTGTGAAACGTTACTAAAATACCAGGGATGTTACCGTAACCTTTTATTAGAATTGAAATATCCTCCTACTCTACTTCTTCCTTTTCCTTTCTTTTTGTTTAAAAATAAAAGAAATTAAACTGAGACTGGTTTAGGGAATTTATTGACATGTAACTTGGTGAGATAGACGTAGTATAGTCCTTAAGTACTGTGAGATACAGAACTCAAAAAAATGCTATCTATCTCCTCACTATATGTGGGCCTCTGGTAATAAAGAATTTAGCCTTGCTCAAAGACAAGGTCTGGATGTTGCCCTCAGTTTCTGTTAAGTAATATCTGGGCTCTTGGAATGTATGCCTGATAGGAATACCTTTGTTGGTCTGGGGGCCTTGGGTCATATGTGTTGTCTTAAAAATGTGATTTAGGGAGAAGGTGGATAGCACCTGTATAGCTTTAGGGTAGGGGTGGCTATGCCAGGATGACCAACAGTCTGAGTTGGTGTGTGTGTTGATGGGGGAGCTTTAGGTAATAAGGTATTGGTCTAGTTGGAGACTGAGATCAGTCACATAGACAATCAGTCATGCCTACAGAATAGAGCTCCAGTAAAATCTGAATACTGAAGCTTAGGTGAGCTTCCCTGGTTGGCAATACTTTGTGCATATTGTTAAACATCAGTGCCAGGAGAGTAATGCATCCTGATTCCAGGGGGTTAAGACAGCAGAAACCCTTTATTTGTAACCTTTCTGGACTCTGTCCTATGTACTTCTTCCTTAGCTGATATTAATCTGCTTCCTTTTCCTGTAATAAACTATAACTGTGAGAATAATATCTATCAGTGATTTCTGTGCATCCTCAAAAATGTGAGTGGTTTTGGAAATGTCTAGAATTTGCAGTTGACATCAAGAGTAAAGGTATTTTTGTGAAGGGCTGTGTGCCCTCTAACCTGGGGCAGTTGCCCCTGAACTCTTTGCAGCCTTTAACTTCTCTATTGCAGACAGATTATGCCTATATGTAGCATGTGGAAGGGAGAAAAGTGTTGCAGATGGCTCTGGGCTTGTATTATTACACTTAGGGAGTCTCAGAGCATAGGCAGAAAACGTCTTTCTGAGAATCATTATAAAAAATGTGGGATAAGGGGTGTAAATGGTCTTGCTTGAGACATCAGCCCAAACTCTGGAATAATTATCATGGCTAATGAATATGCTAAAATGATTAGAAACCCTGCCAGAATGATATATGGATGATGTGGGAGAAGCTATTCCCCAAAAGAAATCAGTGAGTATGTGTGTGTTTTAGGGGAGGTGGGTGTGGAGTTTGAGAATGGTTTTGAAGTTGTGTGGATAGGAAAAGAAGTTGGGTAGAATAAGATAACATATTGTCATTAACACCTTTCCTGAACACCAAAGCTCAAATAAAATATGAATTCTCCTAGTAGACTCTCCAACCGAAGTTAATCTTGGCAAAGTTTAGTAAAAATTAGGTTTTGCTGATCTGTGAGATCATGTCTCTGAGAGGGGCTGGAGAATTCATAGGAAAATTCACAGGCTTAATTATGAAAACACACATTCATACCTCCCAATGATAACAGAACACAATAGCACAATGCTTGATTTCATCATGAGCACCTCTTTTATTTATTTTTTTTAAATATTTTATTTATTTATTTGACAAAGAGAACAAGAGAGCACAAGCCGGGGGAGCAGTAGAGGGAGAGGGAGAAGGAGGCTCCCCGTTGAGCAGGGAGCCTGACATGGAGCTCTAGTCAGGACCCTGGATCATGACCTGAGCCCAAGGCAGACACTTAACCATCTGAGCCACCCAGGTGCTCAGCGTACGTATATCCACCTTAAGAGTTGTTTTTGTTACAGTTTTGAGTCCATCACCAAAATAGTTCCCAGGTATTGTTACTGTTGTCACTCTTTCTTTATGACACTGAAAATTATGGTGTAATTTAATTGTTTTGAAATGGAAATGGGAAGCCACTGGGAACTTGAAGTGTTTTTCCATTTCTTCCCACCCATTTATTTTTCTTTCTTCTTTCTTCTCTGCCATTTTACCCTGCCCTTTTAAATAAATACTAAGAAATTGGAAATTTCATGACTACTCATAATAGTGGTTTAATTCAAATAACTAGTAGAGCAACAGTTTCCCATAATTTTCTCACTAAGAAATCTGGAAATACAAAATGTGACTCATACCATTTTTTTGCACACTATTTTACATTTTAAATTTTCTTAAACCAAGATTATTTTAAAATTAATTAATTAAATCAAGACTAATTAATTTTATTTGAAAGAGAGAGAGAGGTCACAAGTAGGCAGAAAGGCAGGGGGAAACAGGCTCCCCACTGAGCAGAGAGCCTGATATGGGGCTCGATTCCAGGACCCTGAGATCATGACCTGAGCCGAAGGCAGTGGTTTAACCCACTGAGCCACTCAGGTGCCCCAAGATTAATTAATTTTAATATTACCTTTATGATTCACTCTGTAATCGATAACCTTTTTAAATTTTTTTAATTTTTAAAAATTTCTTTTTAGTGTACCAGAATTCATTGTTTATGTACCACACCCAGTGTTCCATGCAATATGTGCCTTCCATAATACCCACCACCAGGCTCGCCCAACCTTCCCACACCCCGCCCCTCCAAAACCTTCAGATTGTTTCTCAGAGTCCATAGTCTTTCATGGTTCATCTCCCCCTCCAATTTTCCACAACTCCCTTCTCCTCTCCATCTCCCCATGTCCTCTGTGTTGTTTCTTATGCTTCACAAATAAGTGAAACCATATGATAATTGATTCTCTCTGCTTGACTTATTTCACTCAGCATAATCTCTTCCAGTCCCTTCCATGTTGCTACAAAAGTTGGGTATTCATCCTTTCTGATGGAGGCATAATACTCCATAGTGTATGTGGACCACATCTTCCTTATCCATTCGTCCATTGAAGGGCATCTTGGTTCTTTCCACAGTTTGGTGACTCTGGCCATTGCTGCCATGAACATTTGGGTACAGATGGCCCTTCTTCTCACTACATCTGTATCTTTGGGGTAAATACCCAGTAGTGCAATTGCAGGGTCATAGGGAAGCTCTATTTTAATTTCTTGAGGCATCTCCATACTGTTTTCCAGCTTGCATTCCCACCAGCAGTGTAAGAAGGTTCCCCTTTCTCCACATCCTTTCCAACACACATTATTTACTGACTTGTTAATTTTGGCCATTCTAACTAGTGTAAGGTGGTATCTCAATGTGGTTTTAATTTGAATCTCCTTGATGGCTAGTAATGTTGAACATTTTTTCATGTGTCTAATAGCCATTTGTATGTCTTCATTGGAGAAATGTCTGTTGTTGTCTTCTGCCCATTTTTTGAAATGATTGTTTTATGTGTGTTGAGTTTGAGGAGTTCTTTATAGATCCTGGATATCAGCCTTTTGTCTGTACTGTCATTTACAAATATCTTCTCCCATTCCATGGATTGCCTTTTTGTTTTGTTGACTGTTTCCTTTGCTGTGCAGAAGCTTTTGATCTTGATGAAGTCCCCAAAATTCATTTTTGCTTTTGTTTCCTTTGCCTTTGGAGACATATCTTGAAAGAAGTTGCTGTGGCTGACATCGATTTTGACCATGGAGTTGAGTGTCCATATCTGGGCTCTCTACTCTGTTCCACTGGTCTGTGTCTGTTTTTATACCAATACCATGCTGTCTTGGTGATCACAGCTTTCAGTAAAGCTTGAAATCAGGCAACATGATCCCCCAGTTTTGTTTTTCTTTTTCAACATTTCCTTAGCAATTCGGGGTGTCTTCTGATTCCATACAAATTTTAGGATTGTTTGCTCCAGCTCTTTGGAAAATGCTGTTAGAATTTTGATCGGAATGGCATTGAAAGTGTAGATGGCTCTAGGCAGTATAGACATTTTAACCATGTTTATTTTTCTGATCCATGAGAATGGAATGGTCTTCCATCATTTTTGTGTCTTATTCAATTTCTTTCATGAGTGTTCTATAGTTCCTCGAGTACAGATCCTTTACCTCTTTGGTTAGGTTTATTCCCAGGTATCTTAGGTTTCTTGCTGCTATAGTAAATGGAATTGATGCTCTAATTTCTCTTTCTGTATTTTCATTGTTAGCGTATAAGAAAGCCACTGATTTCTGTACATTGACTTTGTATCCTGCCACATCACTGAATTGCTGTATGAGTTCTAGTAGTTTAGGGGTGGAGTCTTTTGGGTTTTCCATATAAACAAGTATGTCATCTGTGAAGAGAGAGTGGGCATCCTTTGATCTCTAACGGAAGGCTGTCAGCATTTTCCCATTGAGGATATTTGCTGTGGGTTTTTCATAGACAGGTTTAATGAAGTTGAGGAATGTTCCCTCTATCCCTATACTCTGAAGCATTTTAGTCAGGAACGGATGCTGTATCTTGTCAAATGCTTTTTCTGCATCAAATGAGAGGAGCATGTGGTTCTTCTCTCTTCTCTTATTGATTGGTTCTATCACATGGATTGATTTGCGAATGTTGAATCATCCTTGCAACCCAGGAATGAATCCCACCTGGTCATGGTAGATAATCTTTTTAATGTGCTCTTGGATCATATTAGCTAAGATGTTGTTGAGAATCTTAGCATCCATATTCATCGGGGATATTGGTCTGAAATTCTCCTTTTTGGTGGGGTTTTTGCCTGGTTTGGGGATCAGGGTAATGCTGGCTTCTCCAAAGAATCTGAAAGTTTTCCTTCTGTTTCAATTTTTTGAAACAGCTTCAGGAGGATAAGTATTATTTCTTCTTTGAATGTTTGGTAGAATTCCCCAAGGAATCCATCAGGTCCTGGGAGCTTGTTTTTTGGGAGGTTTTTGATCACTGCTTCAATCTCATTACTAGATATGGGTCTATTCAGGTTGTCAATTTCTTCCCAGTTCAGTTTTGGAAGTTTATAGTTTTCCAGGAATGCATCCATTTCATCTAGGTTGCTCAACTTCTTGGCATATAACTGTTGATAATGATTTCTGATGATTGTTTCTATTTCCTTGGTGTTAGTTGTGATCTCTCCCTTTTCATTCATGATTTTATTAATTTGGGCTTTCTCTCTTTTATTTTCCATTCGTTTGGCCAATGGTTTATTGATCTTATTGATTCTTTCAAAAAACCAGCTTCTACGAAAATGAACTTTTGGGACTTCATCAAGATCAAAAGCTTCTGCACAGCAAGGAAACAGTCAAGAAAACAAAGAGGCAACCCACAGAATGGGAGAAGATATTTGCAAATGATAGTACAGACAAAAGGTTGATATCCAAGATCTATAAAGAACTCCTCAAACTCAACACACACAAAACGATCATATCAAAAATGGGCAGAAGATATGAACAGACACTTCTCCAATCAAGACATACAAATGGCTATCAGACCATGAAAAAATATTTATCATCACTAGCCATCAGGGAGATTCAAATTAAAACCACATTGAGATACCACCTTACACCAGTTAGAATGGCCAAAATTAGCAAGACAGGAAACAACATGTGTTGGAGAGGATGTGGAGAAAGGGGAACCTTCTTACACTGTTGGTGGGAATGCAAGTTGGTGCAGCCACTTTGGAAAACAGTGTGGAGATTCCTGGCTCAGTGGGTTAAGCTGCTGCCTTCGGCTCGGGTCATGATCTCAGAGTCCTGGGATTGAGTCCCGCATTGCGCTCTCTGCTCAGTGGGGAGCCTGCTTCCTTTTCTCTCTCTCTCTGCCTGCCTCTCTGCCTACTTGTGATCTCTCTCTGTCAAATAAATAAAAAAAATGCTTTAAAAAAAAGAAATTAAAAATAGAGCTTCCCTATGACCCTGCAATTGCTTTACTGGGTATTTACCCCAAAGGCACAGATGTAGTGAGAAGAAGGGCCATCTGTACCCCAATATTTATAGCAGCAATGGCCACGGTCACCAAACTGTGGAAAGAACCAAGATGCCCTTCAACGGATGAATGGATAAGGAAGATGTGGTCCATATACACTATGGAGTATTATGCCTCCATCAGAAAGGATGAATACCCTACTTTTGTAGCAACATGGACGGGTCTGGAGGAGATTATGCTGAGTGCATATGGTTTCACTTATTTGTGGAGCATAACAAATAGCATGGAGGACAAGGGGAGATGGAGAGGAGAAGGGAGTTGAAGGAAATTGGAAGGGGAGGTGAACCATGAGAGACTATGGACTCTGAAAAACAATCTGAGGGTTTTGAAGGGGCGGGCGGTGGGAGGTTGGGGGAACTAGGAGGTTAGAGAGGGCATGCATTGCATGGAGCACCGGGTGCGATGCAAAAACAATGAATACTGTTTACGCTGAAAAGAAATAAAAAATTATAAACAAACAAACAAACGAACAACTAGCTTCTGGTTTTGTTGATGCATTCTTCTGTATCTCTAGTTTTTATTTCATTGAACTCTACTCTAATCTTGATAATTTCCCTTCCTGTGTGTGGAGATGGCTTAATTTGTTTTTAATTCTCCAGTTCTTTAAGGTGTAAAGACAGCTTATGTATTCTGGATTTTTCAGTTTTTCTGAGGGAGGCTTGGATATCTATGTATTTCCCCCTTAGGCTGTTGCTGTATCTCATAGGTTTTGGACCGAAGTGTCCTCATTATCATTGGTTTCCATGAATTGTTTAAGTCCTTTGATTTCCTGGTTGATCCAAGCATTCTTTTTTTTTTTTTTTTATATAATTTCTTTTTTTTTTTTTTTTTTTTTTTTATAAACATAGAATGTATTATTAGCCTCAGGGGTACAGGCCTGTGAATTGCCAGCCAGAGGAATATTGAAAAAGAAAGCCAAAGTTGGTGGCATCATAATTCCAGGCTTCCAGATCTACTACAAAGCTGTCATCATCAAGACAATATGGTATTGGCAGAAAAACAGACACATAGATCAATGGAACAGAATAGAGAGCCCAGAAATAGACCCTCAACTCTATGGTCAGCTAGCAGGAAAGAATGTCCAATGGAAATACAACAAATGGTGTTGGGAAAATTGGACAGCCACATGTAGAAGAATGAAACTCAACCATTTCCTTACACCACACAGAAAAAGAGACTCCAAATGGATGAAGGACCTCAATGTGAGAAAGGAATCCATCAAAATCCTTGAGGAAAACACAGGCTGGCTATTTGAAGTCTTTTCTGGTTCCATATAAATTTTAGGATTATTTGTTCCATTTCTTTGAAAAAGATGAATGGGATTTTGAGAGTGATTGGATTAAATGCATAGATTGCTTTAGGTAGCATAGACATTTTCACAATATTTGTTCTTCCAACCCATGAGCATGGAACATTTTTCCATTTCTTTGTGTCTTCCTCAATTTCTTTCGTGAGTACTTTATAGTTTTCTGAGTATAGATTCTTTGCTTCTTTGGTTAGGTTTAATCCTAGGTATCTTATGGTTTTGGGTGCAATTGTAAATGGGATTGACTCCCTTAATTTCTCTTTCTTCTGTCTTGTTGTTGTAAAGAAATGCAACTGGTTTGTGTGTATTGATTTTATATCCTGACACTTTAGTGAATTTCTGCCCAAGTTCAAGCAGATTTGGAGTGGAGTCTTTTGGGTTTTCCACATATAGTATCATATCATCTGCAAAGAGTGAGAGTTTGCCTTCTTTGTTGATTTGGATGCCTTTAATTTCCTTTTGTTTTCTGATTGCTGAGTCTAGGACTTCTAGTACTACGTTGAATAGCAGTGGTGATAATAGACATCCCTGCTGTGTTCCTGACCTTAGCAAAAAGGCACTCCGATTTCTCCATTGAGAATGGTATTTGTGGTGGGTTTTTCATAGACGGTTTTGATGATATTGGGGTATGTGCCCTCTATCCCTATTCTTTGAAGAGTTTTAGTCAGGAAGGGATGCTGTACTTTGTCAAATGCTTTTTCAGCATCTACTGAGGGTATCATATGTTTCTTATTCTGTCTTTTATTAATGTATTGTATCACATTGATTGATTTTTGGATATTGAACCAATCTGGCAGCCCTGGTTTAAATGCCACTTGGTCGTGGTGAATAATCCTTTTAATGTACTGTTGGATTCTATTGGCTAGGAATTTGGTGAGAATTTTCACATCTTTGTTCATCAAGGATATTGGTCTGTAATTCTCTTTTTTGATGGGATCCTTGTCTGGTTTTGGCATCAAGGTGATGCTGGCCTCATAAAATTAGTTTGGAAGTTTTCCTTCCATTTCTATTTTTTGGAACAGTTTCAGGAGAATAGGAATTAATTCTTCTTTAAATGTTTGGTAGAGTTTCCATGGTAAGCCGTCTGGCCCTGGCCTCTTTATTTGTTTGGAGATTTTTGATGACTGCTTCAGTCCCCTTACTGGTTATGGTTCTGTTCAGGTTTTCTATTTCTTCCTGGTTTAGTTATGGTAGTTTATATGTCTCTAGGAGTGCATGCATTTCTTCCAGATTGTCAAATTTGCTGGCGTATAGTTGCTCATAATTTGTTCTTAAAATTGTTGGTGTATTTCTTTGGTGTTGGTTGTGATCTCTCCTCTTTGATTCATGATTTTATTTATTTCGGTCCTTTCTCTTTTCTTTTTGATAAGTCTGGCCAGGGGTTTATCAATCTTATTAATTCTTTCAAAGAACCAGTTCCCAGTTTCATTGATTTGTTCTGTTGTTTTTTGGGTTTCTATTTCATTGATTTCTGCTCTGATCTTTATGATTTCTCTTCTCCTGCTGGGTTTAGGCTTTCTTTGTTGTTCTTTCTCCAGCTCTTTCAGCTGGAGGGTTAGGTTGTGTATTTGTGACCTTTCTTGTTTCTTGAAGGCTTGTATTGCTATATATTTTCCTCTCAGGACTGCCTTTGCTGTGTCCTACAGATTTTGAACCATTGTTTTTTTGTTATCATTTTTTCCATGAATTTTTTCAATTCTTCTTTAATTTCCTATTTGACCCATTCATTCTTTAGAAGGATGCTGTTTAGTCTTCATGTATTTGGGTTCTTTCCAAATTTCCTCTTGTGATTGAGTTCTAGCTTCAGAGCATTGTGGTCTGAAAATATGCAGGGAATGATCCCAGTCTTTTGATACCAGATAAGACCTGAGTTATGGCCCAGGATTTGATCTATTCTGGAGAATGTTCTGTGTGCACTAGACATGAATGTGTATTCTGCTGCTTTGGGATAGAATGTTCTGAATATATCTGTGATGTCCATCTGGTCTAATGTGTCATTTAAGGCATTTATTTCCCCTATTTTGCTTGGATGATCTGTCCATTTCAGTGAGGGGAGTGTTAAAGTCCCCTACTATTATTGTATTATTGTTGATGTGTTTCTTTGATTTTGTTATTAATTGATTTATTTAGTTGGCTGCTCCTATGTTTGGGGCATAGATATTTAAAATTGTTAGATCTTCTTGTTGGACAGACCCTTTGAGTATGATATAGTGTCCTTCCTCATCTCTTTTTATAGTCTTTGGCTTAAAATCTAATTGATCATATATAAAGATTGCCACCCTAGCTTTCTTTTGATATTCATTAATGTAAATTGTTTTCCACCCCCTCACTTTAAATCTGAAGGTGTCTTGGGTCTGAAATGAGTTTCTTGGAGACAGCGTATTGATGGGTTTTGCTTTTTTATCCATTCTGATACCCTTTGTCTTTTGATTGGGGGCATTTCGCCCATTTACATTCAGGGTAACTATTGAGAGATATGAATTTAGTGCCATTGTATTGCCTGAAGGTGACTATTACTGTATAGTGTGTCTGTTCCTTTCTGGTCTACTACTTTTAAGGTCTCTCTTTGCTTAGAAGACCCCTTTCAATATTTCCTGTAGAGCTGGTTTGGTGTTTACAGATTCTTTCAGTCTTTGTCCTGGAAGCTTTTTATCTCCCCTTCTATTTTAAATGATAGCCTAGCTGGATATAGTATTCTTGTCTGCATATTTTTCTTGTTTAGTGCTCTGAATATATGATGCCAGTACTTTGTGGCCTGCCAGGTCTCTGTGGATAAGTCTGCTGCCAATCTAATATTTTTACCATTGTATGTTACAGATTTCTTGTCCCGGATTGCTTTCAGGATTTTCTTTTTGTCGCTAAGACTTGTAAATTTTCTAGTAGATGACGGGGTGTGGACTTCTTCTTATTGATTTTGAGGGGGTTTCTCTGCACCTCCTGGATTTTGATGCTAGTTCCTTTTGCCATCTTAGGTAAATTCTCTACAATAATTCTCTATAATATACCTTCTGCTCCCATCTCTCTTTCTTCTTCTTCTGGAATCCCAATTATTATAATGTTGTTTCATCTTATGTCATCACTTATTTCTCGAATTCTCCCCTCGTGATCCAGTAGTTATTTTTATCACTTTTGCTTAACTTCTTTATTCTCCATTATTTGGTCTTCTATATTTCTCATTCTCTCCTCTGCCTCATTTATTCTAACAGTAAGAGCCTCCATTTTTTTTTTGACAGAGATCACAAGTAGATGGAGAGGCAGGCAGAGAGAGAAAGAGATAAAGAGAGAGAAAAGCAGGCTCCACGCTGAGCAGAGAGCCCCATGTGGGACTTGATCCCAGGACCCTGAGATCACGACCCGAGCCGAAGGCAGAGGCTCAACCCACTGAGCCTCCATTTTTTATTGCACCTCATTAATAGCTTTTTTTTTTATTTCAGCTTGGTTAGATTCTAGTTCTCTTGTTTATCCAGAAAGGGCTTTTATTCCTCCAGACAGGGTTTCTCTAATATCTTCCATGCCTTTTTCAAGCCCAACTAGCACTTTGAGAATCATCATTCTGAACTCTGGATCTGACATACTACCAATGTCCATATTGATTAGGTCTCTAGCCTTTGGTTCTGCCTCCTGGTCTTTTTTTTTTTTTTTGTGGTGAGGTGTTCTGCCTTGTCATTTTATCCAGGTAAGAATATATGAAGGAGCTTATAATATACTAAAGGAGTGGCAAAGACCCCAGAAAAATGTGCTTTAATCACATCAGAAGAGACCCCAAATTGTGGGGGGAAGAAAAGGAGTAAAAAGAACTTCAGAAAAAAAAAATTTAAAAGAAAAAAAATAAATAAAAAATATAAAAAAGAAGATATATGTGTATCTATATCTATATCTATATCTATCTATATCTATATATATATAGATATATATGTTAGACTGGTGTTTAGAACAGTGTAGCCACCCACTTAATTTTGGGAGTATTTTGGTTCTTAGAAGAAACTACGTCCTAAAATTTTAAAGAATGAAAAACATATATAAGGGTAAACACAATGAAGGGATGCAATATGACTATAAAGATGAAACTTTTTTTTAATTTAAAATATTTTCTAAAAATAGAGTTGATAAGGTAAGTTGGTTGGGAGAATAAAGAAAAAGAAAGTGGAGAGAATTTTCTCAATCTGGAGAATAGAACAAAGCCCTGTGCTAGATTTAGGTTGTATTTTGATCTAAGAAGTTGTAACTCAAATATTTTAGAAGAAAAAACCCTATGTGTATACAAAAAATAAATTTAAATATAATGAAGGATAAAATGTGACTATAATAATGAAGGTTCAAAAAAGATTTTTTTTTTAATTTTTAATTTTTTATTTTTTATAAACATATATTTTTATCCTCAGGGGTACAGGTCTGTGAATCACCAGGTTTACACACTTCACAGCACTCACCAAAGCACATACCCTCCCCAATGTCCATAATCCCACCCCCTTCTCCCAACCTCCTCCCCCCAGCAACCCTCAGTTTCTTTTGTGAGATTAAGAGTCACTTATGGTTTGTCTCCCTCCCAATTCTATCTTGTTTCATTGATTCTTCTTCTACCCACTTAGCCCCCATGTTGCATCACCACTTCCTCATATCAGGGAGATCATATGATAGTTGTCTTTCTCCACTTGACTTATTTCGCTAAGCATGATACGCTCTAGTTCCATCCATGTTGTAGCAAATGGCAAGATTTCATTTCATTTGATGGCTGCATAGTATTCCATTGTGTATATATTCCACATCTTCTTGATCCATTCATCTGTTGATGGACATCTAGGTTCTTTCCATAGTTTGGCTATTGTGGACATTGCTGCTATAAACATTCGGGTGCACATGCCCCTTTGGACCACTACATTTGTATCTTTAGGGTAAATACCCAGTAGTGATATTGCTGGGTCATAGGGCAGTTCTATTTTCAACATTTTGAGGAACCTCCATGCTGTTTTCCAGAGTGGCTGCACCAGCTTGCATTCCCACCAACAGTGTAGGAGGGTTCCCCTTTCTCCGCATCCAAGCCAGCATCTGTCATTTCCTGACTTGTTGATTTTAGCCATTCTGACTGGTGTGAGGTGATACCTCATTGTGGTTTTGATTTGTATTTCCCTGATGCCCAGTGATATGGAGCACTTTTTCATGTGTCTGTTGGCCATCTGGATGTCTTCTTTGCAGAAATGTCTGTTCATGTCCTCTGCCCATTTCTTGATTGGATTATTTGTTCTTTGGGTGTTGAGTTTGCTAAGTTCTTTATAGATTTTGGACACTAGTCCTTTATCTGATATGTCATTTGCAAATATCTTCTCCCATTCTGTCAGTTGTCTTTTGATTTTATTAACTGTTTCCTTTGCTATGCAAAAGCTTTTGATCTTGATGAAATCCCAATAGTTCATTTTTGCCCTTGCTTCCCTTGCCTTTGGCGATGTTCCTAGGAAGATGTTGCTGCAGCTGAGGTCGAAGAGGTTGCTGCCTATGTTCTCCTTAAGGATTTTGATGGATTCCTTTCGCACATTGAGATCCTTCATCCATTTTGAGTCTATTTTCATGTGTGGTGTAAGGAAATGGTCCAATTTCATTTCTCTGCATGTGGCTGTCCAATTTTCCCAGCACCATTTATTGAAGAGGCTGTCTTTTTTCCATTGGACATTCTTTCCTGCTTTGTCGAAGATGAGTTGACCATAGAGTTGAGGGTTTATTTCTGGGCTCTCTATTCTGTTTCATTGATCTATGTGTCTGTTTTTGTGCCAGTACCATGCTGTCTTGATGATGACAGCTTTGTAATAGAGCTTGAAGTCCGGAATTGTAATGCCACCAATTGGTTCCATATAAATTTTAGGATTATTTGTTCCATTTCTTTGAAAAAGATGGATGGTACTTTGATAGGAATTGCATTAAATATGTAGATTGCTTTAGGTAGCATAGACATTTTCACAATATTTATTCTTCCAATCCAGGAGCATGGAACATTTTCCCATTTCTTTGTGTCTTCCTCAATTTCTTTCATGAGTACTTTATAGTTTTCTGAGTATAGATTCTATGCCTCTTTGGTTAGGTTTATTCCTAGGTATCTTATGGTTTTGGGTGCAATTGTAAATGGGATTGACTCCTTAATTTCTCTTTCTTCTGTCTTGCTGTTGGTGTAGAGAAATGCAACTGATTTCTGTGCATTGATTTTATATCCTGACACTTTACTGAATTCCTGTACAAGTTCTAGCAGTTTTGGAGTGGAATCTTTTGGGTTTTCCACATTTAGTATCATATCATCTGTGAAGAGTGATAATTTGACTTCTTCTTTGCCAATTTGGATGCCTTTAATTTCCTTTTGTTGTCTGAATGCTGAGGCTAGGACTTCTAATACTATGTTGAATAGCAGTGGTGATAATGGACATCTCTGCCGTGTTCCTGACCTTAGCGGAAAAGCTTTCAGTTGTTCTCCATTGAGAATGATATTTGCGGTGGGTTTTTCATAGATGGCTTTGATGATATTGAGGTATGTGCCCTCTATGCCTACACTTTGAAGAGTTTTGATCAGGAAGGGATGCTGTACTTTGTCAAATGCTTTTTCAGCTTCTATTGAGAGTATCATATGGTTCTTGTTCTTTCTTTTATTGATGTGTTGTATCACATTGACTGATTTGCGGATGTTGAACCAACCTTGCAGCCCTGGAATAAATCCCACTTGGTCGTGGTGAATAATCCTTTTAATGTACTGTTGAATCCTATTGGCTAGTATTTTGGTGAGAATTTTCGCATCTGTGTTCATCAAGGATATTAGTCTATAGCTCTCTTTTTTGATGGGATCCTTGTCTGGTTATGGGATCAAGTTGATGCTGGCCTCATAAAATGAGTTTGGAAGTTTTCCTTCCATTTCTATTTTTTGGAACAGTTTCAGGAGTATAGGAATTAGTTCTTCTTTAAATGTTTGGTAGAATTCCCCTGGGAAGCTGTCTGGCCCTGGGCTTTTGTTTGTTTGGAGATTTTTAATGACTTTTTCAATCTCCTTGCTGGTTATGGGTCTGTTCAGGCTTTCTATTTCTTCCTGGTTCAGTTGTGGTAGTTTATATGTTTCTAGGAATGCATCCATTTCTTCCAGATTGTCAAATTTGTTGGCGTAGTGTTGCTCATAGTATGTTCTTATAATAGTTTGTATTTCTTTGGTGTTAGTTGTGATCTCTCCTCTTTCATTCATGATTTTATTTATTTGGGTCCTTTCTCTTTTCTTTTTGATAAGTCGGGCCAGGGGTTTATCAATTTAATTAATTCTTTCAAAGAACCAGCTCCTAGTTTCATTGATTTGTTCTATTGTTTTTTTGGTTTCTATTTCATTGATTTCTGCTCTGATCTTTATGATTTCTCTTCTCCTGCTGGGCTTAGGGTTTCTTTCTTGTTCTATCTCCAGCTCCTTTAGGTGTAGGGTTAGGTTGTGTACCTGAGACCTTTCTTGTTTCTTGAGAAAGGCTTGAACCGCTATATATTTTCCTCTCAGGACTGCCTTTGTTGTGTCCCACAGATTTTGAACCGTTGTATTTTCATTATCATTTGTTTCCATGATTTTTTTCAATTCTTCTTTAATTTCCCGGTTGACCCATTCATTCTTTAGAAGGATGCTGTTTAGTCTCCATGTATTTGGGTTCTTTCCAAACTTCCCTTTGTGGTTGAGTTCTAGCTTTAGAGCATTGTGGTCTGAAAATATGCAGGGAATGATCCCAATCTTTGATACTGATTGAGTCCTGATTTAGGACCAAGGATGTGATCTATTCTGGAGAATGTTCCATGTGCACTAGAGAAGAATGTGTATTCTGTTGCTTTGGGATGAAATGTTCTGAATATATCTGTGATGTCCATCTGGTCCAGTGTGTCGTTTAAGGCCTTTATTTCCTTGATGATCTTTTGCTTGGATGATCTGTCCATTTCAGTGAGGGGAGTGTTAAAGTGCCCTACTATTATTGTATTATTGTTGATGTATTTCTTTGATTTTGTTATTAATTGGTTTATATAGTTGGCTGCTCCCACGTTTGGGGCATAGATATTTAAAATTGTTAGATCTTCTTGTTGGATAGACCCTTTGAGTATGATATAGTGTCCTTCCTCATCTCTTATTATAGTCTTTGGATTAAAATGTAATTGATCTGATATAAGGATTGCCACTCCTGCTTTCTTCTGATGTCCATTAGCATGGTAAATTCTTTTCCACCCCCTCACTTTAAATCTGGAGGTGTCTTCGGGCTTAAAATGAGTTTCTTGGAGGCAACATATAGATGGGTTTTGGTTTTTTATCCATTCTGATACCCTGTGTCTTTTGACAGGGGCATTTAGCCCATTAACATTCAGGGTAACTATTGAGAGATATGAATTTAGTGCCATTGTATTGCCTGTAAGGTGACTGTTACTGTATATGGTCTCTGTTCCTTTCTGATCTACCACTTGTAGGCTCTCTCTTTGCTTAGAGGACCCCTTTCAATATTTCCTGTAGAGCTGGTTTGGTGTTTGCAATTTCTTTCAGTTTTTGTTTGTCCTGGAAGCTTTTAATCTCTCCTTCTATTTTCAGTGATAGCCTAGCTGGATATAGTATTCTTGGCTGCATGTTTTTCTTGTTTAGTGCTCTGAAAATATCATGCCAGCTTTTTCTGGCCTGCCAGGTCTCTGTGGATAAGTCAGCTGCCAATCTAATATTTTTACCATTGTATGTTACAGACTTCTTTTCCCGGGCTGCTTTCAGGATTTTCTCTTTGTCACTAAGACTTTTGAATTTTACTATTAGGTGACGGGGTGTGGGCCTCTTCTTATTGATTTTGAGGGGCGTTTTCTGGACCTCCTGAATTCTGATGCTCGTTCCCTTTGCCATATTGGGGAAATCCCCCCCAATAATTCTCTCCAGTATACCTTCTGCTCCCCTCTCTCTTTCTTCTTCTTCTGGAATCCCAATTATTCTAATGTTGTTTTGTCTTATGGTGTCACTTATCTCTCGAATTCTCCCCTCGTGGTCCAGTAGCTGTTTGTCCTTCTTTTGCTCAGCTTCTTTATTCTCTGTCGTTTGGTCTTCTATATCACTAATTCTTTCTTCTGCCTCATTTATCCTAGCAGTGAGAGCCTCCATTTTTGATTGCACCTCATTAATAGCTTTTTTTATTTCAACTTGGTTAGATTTTAGTTGTTTTATTTCTCCAGAAAGGGCTTTTATATTTCCCGAGAGGGTTTCTCTAATATCTTCCATGCCTTTTTCGAGCCCGGCTAGAACCTTGAGAATTGTCATTCTGAACTCTAGATCTGACATATTACCAATGTCTGTATTGATTAGGTCCCTAGCCTTCGGTACTGCCTCTTGTTCTTTTTTTTGTGGTGAATTATTCCATCTTGTCATTTTGCCCAGATAAGGGTATATGAAGGAGCAAGTAAAATACTAAAAGGGTGGCAACAACCCCAGGAAAATATGCTTTAACCAAATCAGAAGAGATCCCAAATCGTGAGGGGGGAGAAAGGGGATAAAAAGAGGTTTAAAAAGGAAGAAAGAAAAAAAAAAAGAGAAAAGAATTTTAAAAAAAGAAAATGAATAAAGAAAAATATAAAAAAGAAAAAATATATATATTAGATAAACTAGTTAAAAAACGTTAAAAAAAGAAAAAGGTAAAAATTAAAAAAAAAAAATTTTAACCGAAGGCGAGAAGAAAGAAAAAAAAAAAAACGAAAAAGAAAGAAATTAAATTAACTGCAAGACTAAAAAAAAAAATCATAGGGAGAAAGCCATGTGTTCCGTGCTTTGCTTTCTCCTCCTCTGGAATTCTGCTGCTCTCCTTGGTATTGAAACCGCACTCCTTGGTAGGTGAACTTGGCCTTGGCTGGATTTCTTGTTTTTCTTCTGGTGGATGGGTCTGGTATAGTGATTCTCAAGTGTCTTTGCCCCAGGCGGAATTGCACCGCCCTTACCAGGGGCTGGGCTGAGTAATCCGCTCAGGTTTGCTTTCAGGAGCTTTTGTTCCCTGAGCGATTTCCGTAGAGTTCTGGAGGACGGGAATACAAATGGCGGCCTCCTGGTCTCCGACCCAGAGGAGCCGAGAGCCCGGGGCCCCACTCCTCAGTGCGCCCTCAGAGAACAGCACCCAGTTACTCCCGTCTGCCTGACCTCTGGTCGCGCTCCGAGCTCACCGAGCCTGTGGCCGGTTCAAGGTAACCCTGAGCTGCGAGCTTACTGTCTGGCTCTGTCTCTGTAGCCGGTTTTCCCGTTCCAATACCCGCAAGCTCTGCGACACTCAGACACCCCCGATCCTTCTGTGACCCTGCGGGACCTGAGGCCACGCTGACCCCGCATGGGCTTCGTCCCGGTTTAGCCTCTGGAGCGATGTCCCTCAGTGGAACAGACTTTTAAAAGTCCTGATTTTGTGCTCCCGTTGCTCCGCCGCTTGCCGGGAGCCAGCCCCTCCCCTGGCGTCTATCTTCCCGTTGCTTTGGATTCACGTCTCCGCCGGTCCTACCTTTCAGAAAATGGTTGTTTTTCTGTTTCCAGAATTGCTCTTCTTCTTCTCTTCGATTTGCTGATGGATTTGTAGGTGTTTGCAATCTTTAGATAAGCTATCTAGCTGATCCCCGGCTAGCTGATGTAGTCTCAGCCTGCTACTTCTCCGCCATCTTGACTCCTCCCCACACATGTATTCTTGACTGCGTGTTGAGGAGTGGGTTTTTGCCCCTAACTTCTGAGTTATTTAAGGGTCAACTGTACATACCCAAAAAATGTTAACTGAACATATATGGTAATGCAATTCTTACTATTTTAATATTAAAACTGCATTAAATGAGATCACGGTTGGGCTTGTGTTATCATTTATCTTTGTTTTCCTTGACTGTCATGTTCAGTGTCAGGAAACCCACAATTTTACTACCATGACTATAAATTTTAACCTTGCCAGAGGCCCAGAAGCTAATCAATAAGTGTTTTAGCTGATTGAGCAATGCTCTCAAAAAAGATTTTTTTAATGAAAGGTAATGTTAAGATAAACTAGTTAAAAAACATTAAAGGAGGAAAGGGTAAAAGTGAAAAAAATTAGCAGAAAAAAAAATAAAATTAAAAAAAATAATTAACTTTGTAAGACTAAAGAATCATGGGGAGAAAGCCATGAATTCCATGCTTTGCTTTCTCATCCTCTGGAATTCCGCTGTTCTCCTTGGTAAGTGAATTTGGTGTTTTGGCTGGATTTCTTGCTGATCTTCTCAGGGAGGGGCCTGTTGTAATGATTCTCAAGTGTCTTTACCCAAGATGGAATTGCACCACCCTTACCAGGGTCTGGGCTAGGTAATCCGCCGGGTTAGCTTTCGGGAGTTTTTGTTCCCTGAAGGCTTTCTGTAGAGTTCCAGAGAATGAGAATGAAAATGAAATGGCAGCCTCCTGGTCTCCAGTCAGAGGAGCCGAGAGCTTGGGGCCCTACTCCTCAGTGCACCCTCAGAGAAAAGTGCTCAATCACTCCCGTCTCCCTGGCCTCTGACCCAGCCTGTGATCAAGCATCTCTGTCTCTGGCCCACAGTCCTGTCGGGAGTCTCCAAACCCTGCAGATCCCTGAACTCTTCCAGAGGGTTCTGCCCGGATCTTGTGGCATCCCTGCTCACAGAGTAGTGGCCTGTGCCACAGATCACGATAAGGTAACCCCTAGCTGAGAGCTTACTCCTCGGCTCTGTCTCTGTAGCCGGCTTCCCTGCTCTAATACCTGTGAGCTCTGCAACACTCAGACAGCCCTGATCCTTCTGTGACTGCACAGGACCAGGCCACATGTCTCCATGTGGGCTTCCCCCAGTCAGCCTCTGGAGTGATGTCCCTCAGTGGTGCAGACTTTTGAAAGTCCTGATTTTGTGCTCCATTCTTCTGCTGCTTGCCAGAAGCCAGGCCCTCCCTCTGTGGTCTGTCTTCCCGTCGCTTTGGATTCACTTCTCTGCATGTCCTACCTTTCAGAAAGTGGTCGATTTTCTGTTTCTAGAATTGCTGCTCTTCTTCTCTTTAATCTCCTGTTGGATTTGTAGGTGTTTAGAATGGCTGATAAGCTATCTAGCTGATCCCCTGCTACCTGATGTCATCTCAGCCTGCTACTTCTCTGCCATCTTGACTCCTCCCCCTGATCCAAGCATTTTTAAGCAAGGTGGCCTTTAGCTTCCAGGTGTTTGAATCCTTTCCCAACTTTTCCTTGTGGTTGAGCTCCAGTTTCAAAGCATTGTGATCTAAGAATATGCAGGGAATAATCTCTTTTGGTATCAGTTGAGCCCTGTTTTGTGACCCAGTATGTGATCTGTACTGGAGAAAGTTCCATGTGCACTTGAGAAGAATGAGTATTCTGTTGTTTTAGGGTGGAATGTTCTGTATATATCTATGAGGTCCATCTGGTCCAATGTGTCATTCAATGCTCTTGTTTCTTTATTGAATTTCTGCTTTGATGATCTGTCTGTTACTGAGAGTGGCATGTTAAGATCTCCTACTATTAATGTATTCATATCAATATGACTCTTTATCTTGATTAACAGTTCTTTTTTTGTAATTGGCTGCTCCCATATTGGGGGCATAAATATTTACAATTGTTAGATCTTCTTGGTGTATAATCCCTTTAAGAATGATGTAGTGTTTAGTTTTTAATCTTTAGTTTAGTTTAGTTTAAAATCTAATTTATCTGATATGATAATAGCTACCCCAGCATTCTTTTGATGACCATCGGCACGAAAGATGCTTCTCCATCCCTTCACTGTCAGTCTGGATGTATCCTTAAGTTCAAAATGGGTCTCTTGTAGACAACATATGGTTGTGTCCTGTCATTTTATCCAATATGCAACCCTGTGCTATTTTAGGGCACATTTAGGCCATTCACGTTGAGAGTGATTATTGAGAGATACATTTTTATTGACATATTGTTACCTGTGAATTCTTTGTTTCTATAGATTGTTTCCATATATTTCTGTTCAATGATATTCTTGTTTTTTTTCCCTCTTTTATATAACCCTTCTTAATATTTCTCACAGTACTGGCTTGGTGGTCACATACTCTTTTTAACCTTGCAGATCTTGGAAGCTCTTTATCTCTCCATCCATTTTGAATGTCAGTCTTGCTGGATACCGTATTCTTGGCTGCATGTTCTTTTCATTTAGTTCCCTGGATATATCTTGCCAGCCCTTTCTGGCTTGCCAGGTTTTTGTGGAGAGGTCTGACGTTATTCTGATGGGCTTTCCTCTGTATGTAAGGAATCTCTTCCTCCTAGCTACTTTCAAGAGCTCTTGTCTAAAATTATGATTCATCATTGTCACAGTCAGGTGTCTCGAGGTCTTTCTAGATTCTATGATCTTGGGGGGAGACTCTTCTGCCTCTAGTACCCAAACGCTGTTTCCATTCACGAGATTGGGAAAATTTTCATGGAGAATTTGTTCAACTATATCTTCTAGCCTTATTTCTTTCTCCTCCTCCTCAGGGATTCTAATAATTCTGATGTTAGAACATTTCATGGCATAATTTATTTCCCTAATTCTGTTTTCATTACTTCTAAGCTGTTTGTTCCAGGCTTCCTCCTGATCCTTTTTCTCTATCATTTGTCCTCCAGACTAATTCTATCTTCTGTCTCAGTTACCCTAGCTTTTAGAGAATTTAGATTCAATTGGAACTCATTGAGAGCACTGTTAACATTATCCCTGGTGGCTTTCACTTCTTCCCTAATCAATTCCATTTGGTTATCAAAGGCTTTCTCCACCCTAGCTATTGCCTGGATAATTGTTAACCTGAATTACCTTTCTGACATACTCTTTATGTCCATATCCAGAAAGCTCTGATGGAAAGGGCCCAGTCTTTGGATTTTTCCTCTGTTGGGCATTCCTCCTTCTAGTCATTTTGGTGAGAGATGGCTGAACAGATGTGTAGCTGTATCAACCATGGTGGAGGTGAGGTGCATTCTGGGACACTTCTGAGCAATTGAGAGTCCCCACCAAAAAGAAGGAAAAAAGAAGAAAAGAGAGAGAAGGAGAGAGAGAGAGAGAGACAGGAAAAAAAAAAAAAGAAGGAAAGAAAATATAAAAGAGAAGGCCCAGCCTGAATGGGCCCCAAAGGTAAAATTTATAAAGTATACAAACAAAGACAGACAAACAACAAGAGTGACAAAAGTAGATGACAAGAGAAAAAAAATAAATAAGTAAAAAGAATGCCATCAAAATAAACCCCAATTATAAGACTTATATACTGTCAGAACAAAAACAAATACACAGAAACACTGACAGAAGGAAAAGATGGGAGGGTGGTTATAAATTCTCAGTGTGGGCGAGGAAGTTTATTTTGATTCTTCCTGGATGTATCTTGATATCTTTGTTAAAAGACTCAACTTTCCTGAGATAAAGGGGGATTAAAACTGGTTTACATATAGGGGTAGCACTGACTGGGGAAAGGGATTACCTTGAAGCTTATCTCTATATGAATATTAAAAAATAAAAGAATAGCAAAGCAAAAGGAAACACAGGTATATGTATCAAGAAAGTTAAGGTTAAAGGGTTATTATGGAATTTGATGTACTGTATATCTCATTGTGATGGTAAATGGGTTAAAAAGTTATATTAAAAAAAATGAAAGAACCAGAATGGTGGGAATGAATTAAAAATAAAAGTTGAATCTATGAAGTAGTGGTCATTGTCCTCTTGTGCTATTTTTTGTTTGTTTGTTTGTTTGTTTGTTTTTTGGACTGGCTTTCTGGGGGAGGGGCCTGCTGCATGGTTTTTCAGGGAGTCTAGCTAGAGTTGAGTCCTCCTACCCCCATCAAAGGGGTGGCTCTGAGGAACCCGTTTCTTCGGGCTTTTGTTCTCTGGAGGTTTTTTTGTTTGTTAGTTTGTTTTTTCTCCCCTTGGTGGCTTTTGGCAGTTCTTTGGAGGTTTAGAGGAAAGCAAACTGCACTCAGACCTCCATCTCAGAGAGAAGCCTCAGTCTGTTCCCCTCTGTGTGGTCCAGAGCACATAAATTCCCCCTCTGCACTGCCAGAACATGTCCCCAGTCATGGTCTCTGGGGTCACAGGAACTCCCGCTTGTATCCCAAACCATGAGAAATACTAGCTGTGGCTATCTGGGCAGGTCCAGACCACCAGAGAGGTCCCAACCAGAGATAGCACACTGAGATTTTCACCTTGGCCTGGGCTGAGAGTTCAGAATCTCCTGGTCCTAGAGAGCACCGGCTAGTGCCTGCACGGACGTCTCTCAGGGTAGGGTGTGGAGCGCGACTCAGACCCTGGTCTCGCAGTGTGTGTGCAGAGCATGAAAGGCTTTGGTTCTAGAGAGCATCCACTGGCGTACACCCCAGACTCCCTCTGGGGTGCGGCCACCTAGATGCTCTCAGGCATGCCAGCATCTCAGGGACCAAGACCTGGCTTCTTTGCTGTGCTCCCTGGCTCCCCTCCTGCAGTGGCCATCCTGGTTTCGTGGTCTTAGGTTCTGTCCCTAACCAGCCAATTCCACCAATTTCCCCTTAAGGTCTTTTTATCTTTTTGAGTGCTTTCAACCTCACTTCAAGTCAATGCTAGTCTCCAATCACAGGGAACTCTCGTATTGGGGTATTACTTTCCAATGGTTCGCTTTTGGTGGCTCCCTCCCCCTTTTGTTTATCTCTTTTTTTTAATTTTTAAAAAAGATTTCATTTATTTATTTGACAGACAGAGATTACAAGTAGGCAGAGAGGCAGGCAGAGACAGAGGGGGAAGCAGTCTCCCTCCTGAGCAGGGAGCCTGATGCGGGGTTTGATCCCAAGACCCTGGGATCATGACCTGAGCAGAAGACAGAGGCTTTAACCCACTGAGCCATCCAAATGCCCCTCCATTTTGTTTATCTTTCGATATCAGTCCAATGTTCCCACTCTGCTTTACCTGTCCACTGGCATCTTCTGCCCTAGTAGAGATCCAGAAGTGTATAATTCTAATCTCAGGCTGATTTCATGGGTGATCAGAGTTTTTTGGTAGGTCATCAACTTACTTTAGGGGACAGGTTGAAACGGCACCTACTAGTTCTCTGCTATCTGGGCAGGTCCATCTTATCTCCTCCCTTCTACAATCAATGACCTTTTAATAGCAAGGGGATTTGATGTTACCATTACCCTAAGTGAAGTGAGTTTGCACAAGAGCAGATCATCTCAGAAGAGGCTGAAGAGAGGATATCTCAGGGCACTGGGGAGAGATTTTCTAGGGAGTAGAGAGGATTTCTGGTTCTATTCTTACTATGAACTTAGGTAAGCTATTAAGTCTTTGTTTCCCTCAATTTCCTCATTTCTAAAAGGAGAATAACGGAGTTACTCATATCATAGGGCTGTTGAGAGGAATGAATGGGTTAATATTTATAAATGCTTAGAATAATGTTTAACATCTAATAAATACAAAGTATGTGTTAGTCACCGTTCTCTCATCCTTGTCCACCTCTTCTTCCTAATTGGGCTGTTGGTAAAAATTTGTTGCTCTTTTTCCTTTAAATTTGCACAGAATTACATTCATAAGATATTGGACAGGGAAATTCTGAGCTTCAAGGTCAAGATAGTTGAAATATTTAACAAATTTAGGCTGGCTGTAAAATATTTATGCCAAAGTAAGTGCTTGGTTAAGCTCTAAAAAGTCATTGTGTCTCATTTAAATGTATTAAAAAAACAAACAACCAACCAAAATAAACTAAGAGTACTCCAGAAATGTTTAAAACTTATTTTGAAGGTTAATTCAAGTTATTATTCTGTCTGCATTTGTGAAAAGCTTAAAGAGAAATCACAAATTGTGTTTTTTTAAGAGGCCTTACAATGATGTGATTGTGATTAAACACAAATATATTGGGAGAAAATGTGGGGCTTTCCTGTGTGGTTAGAAGTGAGTTGAAAATGTATCTGGAACAAGGTGATATAATCACAGTGGGAGAACTTGGTTACTGCACTGAAACTTGATTGTATTTTCTACTGTAGAGGCCTTTTGCTGCAAAAAGTTGAATAAAGTTTCAACAGCATGATAGGTTAAGTAAAGCCAGAATATGCAATGATGTACATTAAGGGGGATTATTTTCTAAGACAGGAGAGTAAACTTTGCTTCTCAAAGTTGTTATCTTTAAGGTAAGGAAAATAAATTTGTTATTTAAAATCACCTCTATAATATACAGGGCCATTTCTCTATGAAATTGACAGTATTTCCAGATTCCACAGAGGCATATTCAAACATTTAGTGATTTTCCTCCTGCTTTGTTTTTCCTCATTGTAAGTTCTACCTCAGCAAGCATGGGCCACAGAGATTAAGTTATTGGGTTTTCTCTTGTATTCAGTGTAGGGTTTTATTCTCCAGAAATTGGTCAGATCAAATGTGTTTGACATAATTAAACTAGTAATATATGCATAATTGGCAGAAGAATGTAGCAGCCAACGTTCCTCAGTCAAGATCTATGAAACACATCACATTCCTATGTAAGTGTGTATGTTTCTATAAATGTATTTCTACACAATCATAAATGTGTAAGAAAAGTGAGAATTATGCACTGAACATGTCTTCTGAATACCTGGGTATTGCCCCTGTTTTAAAAGGAACCAATTACTTTGTATGTGATACCTAGTAGACAATAGGCTTTAACTCTGTGTTACACTTGACAAAGAAATAAACTTTGTCAAGACATGAATCCATGAGGAAGTCTATTTATCTGATTTTGCCATATATGGGCACAAGCCTTTATGGTCAATACAGAATGCTGACATCTTCTTATGATATTTGAAAGGTTTCTTAGGATTTTATGAATATTTGAGAAAAGCTTCTGAAAATAATTTTGCCATCCTCTTTAATCATAATTATATATTATTTAAAACTCAGATATAGGGGCGCCTGGGTGGCTCAGTGGGTTAAAGCCTCTGCCTTCAGCTCAGGTCATGATCCCAGGGTCCTGGGATTGAGCCCTGCATAGGGCTCTCTGCTCATCAGGGAGCCTGCTCCTTCTCTCTCTGCCTGCCTCTCTGCCTACTTGTGATCTCTGTTTCTGTGAGAAAAAATAAATAAATAAAATCTTAAAAAAAAAAAACCCTCAGATATATATATGTAATAGCACACCAAGGATATATAATAGGTTTTGTCCTAAGTCTGTTATTCCTCACTTAAAATTAGATACCCCTTAACCAATGTTATTAAGGAAATATTTCCAAACTGAACTAGATTTATCTTATGTCTCTTGTGAATTAGACATCATCATATTCAATACTATTTATTTCAGGTGTTGTGTTTATCTGCTAGTCCTTTATGAGAGGGGAAAACTTTGTTTACACTTGCATAACTTACCTAAAGACAATTACTACAACAAATTCTTCTCCTAGCACAAATTTTGAGATGAATTTTTAAGAATGGTTTTTGCTATACTCCAATATAATTTTCAAAATTCTGGATGCCTGCTCTTTGGCTGATGTCAAGAATGTCTACATGAAGTCTTAGCTCTTTGTTTCTTTCTGTGCTCTTGGCCAGCTGGGTTTTCTCTACCTTGATCAATATCCTCTGCCCACAGGTTGATAATAGTCCTCTTTAAAAACCTCTTGTGGGAAAAATTTGTTTCCTGTTTGAAATTAGCACCAAAAAAATGCCCCACTATGATACTTTCTCAATAGTAGCAGTAAGCATTTCAGCAGCTGATGCTTATTATAGTCTTAAATACTTCAGGCTCAGTATCATATCATGTACAAGATCTGAGGCCTAGGAAATGAGGGAAATATAGTCATCCTTTAATGCAAAAAGGCAACTACCAAATTTTTATTATCTAGTTCAATGCCGAACTTTGGTTATACAGATGATAAAGAATTTTCACAATTGCATTCACATTGGGAAACATAAAGACCAATTTTTTTTTAAGATTTTATTTATTTATTTGACAGAGAGAGATCACAAGTAGGCAGAGAGGCAGGCAGAGAGAGAGAGGAGGAAGCAGGCTCCCTGCTGAGCAGAGAGCCCAATGCGGGACTCGATTCCAGGACCCTGAGATCATGACCTGAGCCGAAGGCAGCGGCTTAACCCACTGAGCCACCCAGGCGCCCTAAAGACCAATTGTTAAGTGTATCAGTTTGCTAGCACTGCCATTACAGAATGGGTGACATTTAAATAACAAAAATTTATGTATTTTCTCACAATTGTGAGAAATCCAGGATCAAGTTGTTAGTAGAGTTGGTTTCTGCTAAGGCTCTTCTTCTTCTATAGATGGCATCTTTTCCATCTTTGTTTCTTCACATTGTCTTTTTTTTTGCCTTAGACTATGTCCAAATTTTCTTTTCTTCTTAAGATACCAAGTCATTTTGGATTAGGATCCACTCTAATGATGTCATTTTAACGTCATTATCTCTTTCAAGACCCTATCTCCAATTACAATCACATTTTGAGGGGCTGGAGAGTAGGACTCAATATATAAATTTTGGGTAGATACAATTCAGCTAACAATATTAAGATATTTGAAAAATTGACAAAGTTTGGATGTATTTTGAAGGAGAGTCTAGCAACAAGGGTGAAGACCTCAGATACTTATTTCTTCACTTTCTTTACTGTTTGTCCATTGTTCACAACTTTACTTTATACTAATGGACAACAATAACATGAGAAGAAAGGCAGTCTTGACCATGAACAAAATAAAAATGAAGAACAGATATGTAATTTTATCCTGAGTAGTTTTTAGGTAGGGAGTTCATATAATTTGGGAAAGTGGGAAAAGGCTAGATTGGGATGGATCTGGGTAAAGTAGTTATATGCTCACCCTCATTTCAGGGGAGCTCTGAACCCCTTGGAATATTCTAAGCACTGTGTTTTTATGTTATATATTTAGGGATTCATAGAGAACACCCAGAGCTTTACACAACTTTTAAAACCGGTCTATTTCTAAAGGAAATTTAATAATTCCTGGTTTGAACTGTTCTGTAAGATACGGAAGAATAATGGAACACCAGGGTAAGTCACAAGAAATATGACTTGAGCAGAGAACATATGCAAGGATTAGACATATGTCAAGAATTAGGGCTAGGTTTAAATCCCTTTTGTACTCCTTAACTATTTATGTAACTTTGGGTAACTCATTCATTTTAAGCCTCATTTACTACATCCTTAAAATAGGGAGGTGGGTGAATAACCTTTCATATGATTGTAGTGAAGATTAAATGAGATGAGGCCTAAAATCATGCTAGGGATAATAATTAGACCTTTGTAAGTTCATAAAAATATTGATATGATTGTTACAAATATATAAACTATGCTGTTTTCATTATCTTCATAAATCAGAGAGACCACTTCTATCTAGTAACTATTTCACTGCATAGTTTGGGTTAGTCTCTGGATAGCCAGGTAATTTATTACATTTTAGAACCAAAATTTTTGAATTTTCAGTCAAATCAGAGTTGAGGAGAGTTCTGATACCTACAACTAGATCATGATATATACTACCATTTGATTTTGTTTCTCAGCCATTTTTCTTCTTTTCCCTCCAAGGTAAAAAAATTCTATTAATAATGCCTCCAGAATGCTGGCTATTTTGTTTGTATTACTCACGGTGTGCTTTATCCAGGTTATAATTTTAAACTATTCACACAAAAAATAAACTGTCGCTCCCTAGGAGTTTATTAACATTATAGTAGCCTTAAATGACTTGTAGATAATTTTGAGTCTTTTGAAATATTTATATATGCTAATTGAGAAAGGGAATCTTAAATGAATTAATCTCTCCCCTGTTTATAAAAGAAACATAATTTTATTGTATAAAATTTAAATGAAGAAGACAGGTGACAAAAATAGAAACCTCGGGTGCCTGGGTGGCTCAGTGGGTTAAAGCCTCTGCCTTCGGCTCAGGTCATGATCCCAGGGTCTTGGAATCAAGCCCCATATCGGGCTCTCTGCTTAGCAGGGAGCCTGCTTCCTCCTCTCTCTGCCTGCCTCTGCTTACTTGTGCTCTCTGTCTGTCAAATAAATAAATAAAATCTTAAAAAAAAAATAGAAATCTCCCTGGTTAAATAGAAAATCCCATGGTTAGAGAGCCATTCTTCCTATAACCAGGTCTCCTCCTGTCCTAGATAATTAAATATAGAATACAGGAGGTTAAGGGGTACCTGGGTAGCTCAATCAGCTAAGCATCTGACCCTTGATTTCAGCTCAGGTCACAATCTCAGGGTCGTGGGATTGAGCCCCATATCTGGCTCCCCACTCAGCACAGAGTGTGCTTGAGTTTTTCTCCCTCTGCCCCTCCCCCTGCTCACATACTTGTGTGCTCACTGTCTCTCAAATCAATCAATCAATCTTTTTTTTTTTTTAAGATTTTATTTATTTGCCAGAGATAGAGAGAGAGAGAGTACACACAAGCAGGCAGAGAGGCAGGCAGAGGCAATGAGAGAAGAAGGCTCCCCGCCGAGGAAGGAGCCCGATGCGGGACTCGATCCCAAGACCCTGGGATCACAACCTGAGCTGAAGGCAGCGGCTTAACCAACTGAGCCACCCAGGCGTCCCTCAATCAATCAATCTTAAGGAAAAAAAAAAAGAACTGGAGGCTAAGAGATAAAAGTTTGCTCTAAATTGCCCTCTGTGCTGTTGGATGAGGTCAAGAAATGGTCAGGTCTAATTCAATTAGAGAACAAGAATTTCATGAGGTTTTATATAATTCTGAAGTTCCCAGCTCTTTTTAACCTATACCATCTCACTGTTAATACTACATCCATTCTTTCTCCACCCCTACCCATATGATTATTGATAAAGTGCTAACAGCTGTCACTGTTGTCTCAGAGGTATCTGATCCTTGCTGATACTAACAAATTATTGCGCTTTGTGACCTTTGGCACCATGTCTAAGTCCTCAAGATACTGAACTAGACCTCTTAAGGACTTCATGAGAAATCCTACAAATCATTCATTTGTATACCATGTATGAAGAAATGCAGAATTTTAACCTTTCCCATCATCTCTGGCCTGTTGACAGAGGTGCTATAACTGACTTGAAGGTCTTATGTGTGTTTTTTTAAGAGAGGAAATCAAGTTAGTTAGCTTGGCATAAAATGAGAAAGCACATTATTTTGCTTGAAATTTTAATGAGCATTGAACTGGGGAGGAGAAGTTCGAATACTTTGTAACAGCCCCTTTCAGTATACCCCTTGTTGTATATTATTATTAGACCTCTGCATGAATATTGAAATAAAATTAAATTTATGCTTCATAATAAGTACTGTTAACAAATTTTCTGAAATCACTGATCAAATTTGTAAAGAATGTGGAAGTATAAATATACTTAAAATTTTGTACGGTGTGCCCTAAAAACAGTATTAGACAATATGTGAGATGGATATAACTTTAAGACATATCAAAACACCCTAATGCTAATATGTGATTGTTGGAAAAGCTTTGGTAAGTTAATCTGTGTCAGAGCTTTGACCGTAGTAATTACTGGCTCACAAATTTTCCACAATGTCTATCTGACCAAATCAGTGACTTAAATTCTAAAGCAAAGCTCATAGAATTTAGTTCTAATCAATCCTGTCTCTTAACTACTTGTTTAACATCCCTGATACTCCATCATAACTACAAAACTGGCTCATAAGAGTCATTCAGAAATACATTTGATACATAAAAAGCTTAGGAAATTGTTAAATTGCAGAGTTAGATTAGCTTTTACCCATACCCATGCCACCAGGCTTATGCATTTTCCAAAGCTTAGTATCTCATTAGTTTGATGGGCCATATTATGAAAACAAATTTAAAGTAAAACAGGTGGGCATGACATTTATTTTATAATATAAGGTATATTTTTTGTTTCATATCAATTTTTAAGGAGGCTTCTTTGATACCTTCAAATTAGGTTACATTTTCTGCACCTTTCTATACTTAATCTTTTATAGCATTTATCAGTACAATTATTAGTCATTCTACTTATATCAATCTTCCTAGACAGTAGGAATCATGAGGACAGATAAAAAGCATGCTTATTTTGGGGTGCTTGAGTGGCTTAGGGGATTAAGTGTCCTACTCTTGATTTTCTCTCAAGTCATGATCTCAGGGTTGTGAGGTCAAGCCCCTCCTCAGGCTTGTTTAGGATTCTTGCTCATCCTTGCTTAGGATTCTTTCTTTGTCTTTCTGCCCCTCTCTTCCCATTCTCTCTCTCTCTCTCTCAATAAATAAATAAATAATAAATGGCATGCTTGATTTTATCATTCTGCATCTCATCATCTTTATTCCCTATTTTGCATCTGTAGTATCTAGCACGAAGTGTAATACATAGCAGCTGTTTGAAAGATCATTGCTGAATAGAAATTAATATCCTACTGCTTTTCTGTCATAGTCACTAAAGTGTCACAAAGACACTTAAAGCTAAACCCAAAACAGGAACTGTGAGCTCCCAGAGTTCCCCAATACCCTACTTTCCCCAGTGGATCCTCCTTATGTTTCATCTCCATGGATAGTGGCTCCCTACATCCAGAAACCTGGGTATCATTTTTAATACTTAATACTCTGTCTCCTAAGGTTTGTTAATTTTACTTCCAAAGTGTGTCGAGACTCCTTCCATGTCTGTGTATCCCACTGCTACCACCCTGTTTAGGCCCCTTCATCCTCTGTCTAGCCAAGGCAGTAGTCCTCTTTTTATTTTTTTAGTTTTTGAGGATTGTATTTGTTTATTTGAGGGAGTGAGAGAAAGAGGGAGAATGAGCAGGGGGCAGGGAAAGGGAGAAGCAGATTTCCACCTGCGCAGGAAGCCTGACAAGGGGCTCAATCCCAGGACCCTGAGATCATGACCTGAGCTGAAGGCAGTCGCTGAACCAATCCAGGCAACCCTAGACAGCAGTCTTCTGACTGGATTGTTTTTTATTTTTTTTCTCTCTCTCTCTCTTCCTTACCTTAGCCAAGTGGATCTTTTTTTTTTTTTTTCTCTCTCTCTCTTCCTTACCTTAGCCAAGTGGATTTTTTTGAAATGCAAATATAATAATTTTACCACCTTGCTTAAAAATATATTTAATGGCTTTCTGTCTGCTGGGCTTTGAACTAAAACTCCTAAACATGGTTCACAAATTACTTCTTGGTCTAGCCCCTACTTCTCTCCATAGCCTAATCCCTTGCCAGACCCCTTTTGTTCTTGCATCTCATCAGACAGAGACAATATACCATGATCTTACAGATATTTTTGTTCATAATTACAGTTTTTATTTCTGAAATTTTTAAAAATTCCAGTGTAATTAACATACAGTGTTATATTATTTTCAGGTGTAAAATATAGTGATTCAACAACTCTATACATTTCTTAGCACTAATAGTAAGTGTGCTCTTAATCCCATTCACCTATTTCACCCATCCTCCTGACCCACAGGAGGTAACAACCAATTTCTTCTCTATATTTAAGAGTCTGGATTTTTTGTTTGTCTCTTTTTTTTCTTTGCTCATTTGTTTTGTTTCTTATATTCCCCATATGAATGAAACTGTACAGTAGTCATCTTTCTCTGACTGACTTATTTCACTTAGCATTATACCCTCCACATTCATCCATGTTGTTGCAAATGGCCAGATTTTATTCATTTTTGTGGCTGAGTAATATACCATTGTATGTGTGTGTGTGTGTGTGTGTGTGTGTGTGTGTGTGTGTATCACTTTTTCTTTATTCATCTATGGATGGACACTTGGGTTTCTTCCATAATTTGGCTCTTGTAAATAATTAGGGTATAAACACAGGGGTATATATATCTTTCCAAATTATTGTTTTCATTTTCTTTGGGTAAATAAACAGTAGTGGAATTACTGGATCATATGGTAATTCTAATTTAAAATTTTGAAGAACCTCCACAGTGGAGGTTCAATATTTTTCAAGATGATTGCACCAGTTTGCATTACCACCAATAGTGCACGAATATTCCTATTTCTCCACATCCTCAGCAGCACTTGTTGTTTCTTGTGTTTTTAATTTTAGCTATTCTGACAGGTGTGAGGTGATACCTTATTGTGGTGTGATTTGTATTTCCCTAATGATTATGATGTTCAGCTTCTTTTCATATCTCTGGTGACCATTTGTATGTCTTTTTGGAGAAATGTCTGTTTATGTCTTCCCCCCTTTTTATTTATTTATTTATTTGGTGTTGAGTTGTATAAGTTCTTTATATATTTTTGATACTAACCCCTTATCAGATATATTATTTGCAAATATATTTTCCCATTTAGTAGGTTGTCTTTTTGTTTTGTTGATTGTTTCTTTGCTGTGCAGAAGCTTTTTTATTTTGATATAGTTCCAATAGTTTACTTTTGCTTTTGTTTCTATTGCCTGAGGAGATATATTTAGAAAAATAGAGCTACAGCTGATGTCAGAGGAGTTATTGCTTATGTTCTCTTCGAGGATTTTTATGGATTCAGATCTCCCATTTAGGTCTTTAATCCATTTTGAGCTTTTTTTTGTTTGTGGTATAAGAAAATGACCCAGTTTCTTTCTTTCTTTCTTTCTTTCTTTCTTTCTTTCTTTCTTTCTTTCTTTCTTTCTTTCTTTCTTTCTTTTTGCACATAGCTGCAAATGGTGTTAGTTTCTTAACACCATTTGTTGAAGAGACATTTTTCCAATGCATATTCTTGCCTCCTTTGTCATAGATTATTTGACCATGTAATCATGGACTTATTTCTGGACTCTCTATTCTGTTCCCTTGATCTCTCCCTCTGTGTGTGTGTGTGTGTGTGTGTGTGTGTATGTGCTGCGACAATACTGTTTTGATTACTATGCTTTGGAATATAACTTGAAGTATGGGATTGTTATATCTCTAGTTTTGTTGTTATTTTTCAAGATTTCTTTGACTATTCATGGTCTTTTATGGTTCCAGACAAATTTTAGGATTATTTATTTTAATTCTATGCTATTGATATTTTGTTAGGAATTGAAGTAAATCTCTAGATTTCTTTGGGTAGTATGGACATTTAACAATATCTGTTCTGCCAATCCGTGGGATGGAATATCTTTCCATTTGTCTTTATTATCTTGAGTTTCTCTCATCAGTGTTTTGTATTTTTCAGAGTATTAGGTCTTTCACCTCCTTGGTTCAATTTATTTCTATGTATTTTATTGACTTTTGGACAATTCTAAATGGAACTGTTTTCTTAATTTCTCTTTCTGCTACTTACTAGTGTATAGAAGTGCAGCAGACTTCTGTATGTTGATTTTGTATATTGGGATTTTACTGGATTCACTTATAAGTTCTAGTAGTATTTTGGTGGAGATTTCAGGTTTTCTACACACAGTATCCGTTGTCTGCAAATAGTGGAAGTTTTGCTTCTTCCTTACCATTTGGATGCCTTTTATTACTTTTTCTTGTCTGATTGCTGTGGCAAGGACTTCCAGTACTGCACTGAATACAAGTGGTGAGAGGGGACATCCCTGTCTTGTTCTTGTTCATAATGTTGGGGAAAAATATATCTTTTTCACCACTGAGTATGATGTTAACTGTGGGTTTTTCATATTTGACCTTTTTCATGTTGAGGGATACTCCCTCTAAACCTACTTTGTTGAGGAATTTTATCATGAATGGATGTTGTACTTTGTCAAATGCTGTTTCTGCACTTATTGGAATAATCACATGGTTCTTATCCTTTCTTTTATTGATGTGATATATCACATTGATTGATTTGGAATATTGAACAACTCTTGCATCCCAGGGATAAATCTCACTTAATCATGATCCCTTCTGAGCTGCAAAGTTTGTGCTGAAAAATCATCTCATAGCCTTTTGGGGTTCCCCTTGTGTGTAACTATTTTCTTTTCTCTTGCTGCTTTAAAACTTTTTCTTTGTCACTAGTTTTTGCCATTTTAATTACTATGTAATTAAAGCCTTTTTGGATTGATTTTATTTGAGGCCTTCTGTGTCTTCTGGATCTGGATTTCTGTTCCCTTCTCCAGATTTTGGAAATTTTCAGATATTATTTCTTCGAATAAGTTTTCTGCCCCCTTTAGTCTCTCTTTTCCTTCCAGGATCCCTATAATGTGAATATTATTATGCTTGATGATGTTGCTGAGTTCCCTTAATCTATTCTCATTTTTTACTATTATTTTTTTCTCTCCTGTTCAGCTTGATTGCTTTCCATTGCTCTGTCCTCCAGGTTGCTCATCTGTTCTGCTTCTTCTACTCTAATATTCTTTACATCTAATATATTTTTAATTTCAGTTATTAAGTCCTTTATCTCCATTTTTTTTTAATGTTTTCTATCTCTCTGTTGAGGATCTCACTGATATCCTCCATGTTTTCTCAAGCCCAGTAAGTATCTTTATGATCATTACTTTAAATTCTCTCTCAAGCATATTAGTCATCTCCTTTGCCCTTAGGTCTCTTGCTATGATTTTTTCCTGTTCTTTCATTTGGGATGTATTCCTCTGTATCCTGATTTTGTTTAAATCCCTGAATATGTTTCTCTGTCTTAGGAAGGTCAGCTACATCTCTGCTCTTGCAAGTAATGGCCATATAAAAAAGAGGTCCTGTAGTGTCCTCTAGTGCAGTGTCCTTTGTTCCCCCAAACCCGGCACTTCCAGGGTGTGTCCTGTGTGTATAGTGCATTCCCCTACTGTTATGGTTGAGCTGAATTTGCCTTCAGTCCAGTAATCTGCAATAGCTCTTTGCTTGTTGTGGGGGGATTTTGGTCCCTGTGTTGTTTGGGGAACCGTGGAAGGCATATTCATAGGAGAGCATGGGAATGGAGCATGCCATGTTAGCCACGTGTGTTCTGGTCCACTGTGGGAGGAGGGGACCTGTAGTTGCTTTGGAGAACTGCTGAGTACTGGTGGGGGGAAGTGGGCTTGCAGAAGAGTGTGGGGGGAGGACATGCTGTTAATGTGCGAGGTGGAGTGTTTGTGTTGTGCTGGTTTTTGCAGATGTCCCTGTATCCAGGCAGGGGGTGAGGAAGGAAATGATACCCACCAGCTCTTTTGGAGAAATTTCCTAAAAATCCCTGCCACTCCAGCACATGTCCTGAGATTAATAAATAAATTCTCATGTATACCAAGGAAGTTTTCAAACTGCTACTTCAGTGCTGTATCTCCCGCAGGGCTGTTTGTTATGCTCTCTCTTTAAGTGTGGGAACTCAGTTTCCTGTAGCCCTTTAGCTCTCCCAGAGTAGAACCCACTGATTTTTAAAGTTCCAGGTATTCAGTTAGAATGGCCAAAATTAACAAGACAGTAAACAACAAGTGTTGGAAAGGATGTGGAGAAAGGGGAACCCTCTTACACTGTTGGTGGGAATGCAAGTTGGTACAGCCACTTTGGAAAACAGTGTGGAGATTCCTCAAGAAATTAGAAAAACAGCTACCCTATGAACCTGCAATTGCACTACCGGGTATTTACCCCAAAGATACAGATGTAGTAAAAAGAAGGGGGTACTCTAGTGCTCACAGCAGCAATAGCCACAGTCACCAAACTGTGGGAAGAGCCAAGATGCCCTTCAACAGACAAATGGATAAAGAAGATATGGTCCATATATACAATGGAGGATTATGCCTCCATCAGAAAGGATACTACCCAACTTTTGTATCAACATGGATGGGACTGAAGGAGATTATGCTGAGTGAAATAAGTCAAGCAGAGAGAGAGTCAATTATCATGGTTTTGGAGGACATTGGGAGAAGGAAAGGAGAAGGGAGTTGGGGGAAATCAGAGGAAAAGACAAACCATGAGAGACTGTGGACTCTGAGAAACAAACTGAGGGTTTTGGAGGGGAGGGGTGTGGGGTGGTTGGGTGAGCCTGGTGGTGGGTATTAAGGAGGGCACGTACTGCATGGAGCACTGGGTGTGATGCATAAATGATGAATCTTGGAACACTGAAAAAATAAAATAAAGTTTAAGAAAAATAAAGTTCCAAGTATTAAGCCTCACTGATTATAATAACTTGTGAAGTTAAACCCTACTGGTTTTCAAAGCCAAATGTTATTGGGATTAGTCTAACTAGTGTGGGTTCCCTGTGCCTGGGGTGCCTGGTATATGGTCTGCTCCTCTCCCTTCACTGTGCCTGTGATATTTCTCCTCCCTCAGACAGTCTCAGAGGTCAGTTTGGTTTCCGACTGTATCTCTGCCCTTTCTACCCTTTTGGATGTGGTCTTTTTTCTTCATTTAACTGTGGAGGGTCCGTTCTGCTAGTGTTTGGGTCTTTTCTGGGTTATTTACACTGATGTAGGTATAATGTAGGTGTGTTGGTTGGACAAGGTGAGGTTAGGATCCTCCTACTCTACCATCTTCCCTTGGAAAAGACGATCTCTTGGACTTTGAAGGCTTTACAACACAGTCCTTTTGCCTTCACGTCTGTCCATTAATTAAGATTTCTTCTTCTGCAGAACTTTCTCTCACCTATCAGATCGGTTTTAGGTTCTTCTTTTGTATCTATTCACCCTCTATGCTGTCCTTTGTCTATTAAACAATAAGTAACATGGACACAGTATAGTCTAATGATTTTTAATGCAGTGTGAGATACAAAGAAGTGGCACCTAAAATTAAATGTTAAGTAATTATTATATATATTATGTTATATATTATATATTATATATATTATATTATTATTTTATCACACAGGTGAGTTTAAACCAGTTGAGAGATAAATGTAGTCAGATATGTGGAGATCAAAATATTATATGTCTTGCTTTTAAAGTTGATATCTTAGCTAAGTGGTATTGTTTTATATTAGTGAATTAAGTTTCCTATGCAGTCATAAAGAACACACAGACCTATACAAATCACAGAACATCCAAAGAATACTCTTAGCAAGCAGGCAGGCAGGCAATCTGATCCCAAAAGAAGGCATAGTTCCTTCTGCCAAGCTTTCAAATCAGAGAGAGCTTTCTTGTATGGAAAACTAGTGAAATAATGCAGAAAAGCCAAGTCACTTTCAATTCACTATTGGTTAAAATAGAAAATGTATTTAAAAATTTTCATTTTGATAGACGCTTTTAATTTTTTCTATAAATACATTTTATAGGGTATAAATAATATATTAAATACATGAAGCTCATTTTATTTATTTCATATTCTACTTTTAACTGTGTTTTGAATGTCTATGAAGGCAAGGAGCTTTTTACTTCCAGGGTTTGAGTCAAGAAGACAACACTCATAAGAGTCATCACTGTCTGATTACTGGAACTGTTTCCAGTGCTATGAGGTTTTTTTTTCTATTTCTTCTTTCAGAGAACACTTACAGATGCAAAAAATGGGCAAACATTTTTATGGGGGAAGGAACCAAATTATAAATGCTTTTAAAAAGAGTTATGGACTAAGTGGCTTAACTTAAGAATGCATGATATTGAAAGCAGTGAGCATTTGACATTAGGAGACCTGGGATGATGTCCTAACTATGTGATTATTTGCCTGTGTGGCTTAATTTCCATTTCTGATACACTGTCGTTTCTGTAATAAATGGTATCTAATATCCGTGCCAGCCCTGGTGTTCCATGATTAGGGCATGAGGCATTTGCATCTGTTACTTATATCACAATTCTAAAAATCAGCTTACTAATCAAAACCTCTGGGAGCTTAGTTAAACATTGATTCCCAGTCTCCATCCCTGAAGAGAGTGATTCATTACATCAGGGATGAGGCCCTGGAATCTGTATTTAAAAATATCTCCAGAAATGAACCAGGTCATAAGATGTAGATCTATTTCAAACCACAGTGACATAAGTAAAGACTGGAGTAGTGGATTAATTTTGTGATTCAGAGAGCCTTAAAGTTATTTTATTTTTAATTCTAAAAGTAGAAAATCTGAGTACTTAAAACCTCAGAGCATGCAATATGCCAAACAAAAAAAAACCCCAAACTTAAAATCATTCACAACCCCACTATCTAGAGCAAAAACTGTATTAGCATTTTTTGTGTATTATTTTTAACATTTTTTGGTAAACTGTGTATGTGTGTGTATATACATATACATATATATTCATATTCTAAATATACAAATTATTTATCCATCTGATTAGGTTTATGTCATATTCCATTTTGCTATTTATTTAGTTTTTTTTACTTAAATTCAAATATGAATTTTTACTATGTCACTAAGAATTTTTGAAAGTACAATTTTGTCATTTGATTTCATTTTTGTGTGTTAAAAACATAATTAAGTGCTATTTTTATCATCTGCTTTTAATTTTGCACAATGGCAAACAGAAAGACTGAAATAAATACCCTTGTATATAAATGCTAGTCCCCAACTTTTATTAAATCCTCACTGTAGAGCCCTAAATATGGAATTGCCAGATCAGAAGGCTATAGCAAATTGAAATGATCACGTGAACTCTTGTCAAAGATTGAATAAAGATTAACATTGACATGAGAATTAGAAAGAAATAAATTAATTGACCCAAGGTTGTACAGGCAGTGACAGAAGTTTTACTAATTGAGCTTTGGATTTGTTCTGTCACAAACAAAATAAATAGATAAAGAAGGTATAACTAGACAAGAATAGAGAAACTGTGTATAATAACATCAGGCATCCAGGTGCCTTTTGCCTTTGTGTGTGTGTGTGTGTGTGTGTGTGTGTAGTGAATAATTAAATAATTAACATCTTATTTCTTAGGGCAAATGTTGACAACATATCAACTTTATGGTATAAAAATGAATTCATTGAGTCCTAACAAAAACCTTTAAAACTATTTTCTAAATTGTGTTCTTTAAAGGAAATATTTGTCAACACTGTCAAAATATGGTTTAAAGTGTCCCCAAATGCTTTTATATACCAAATGTATCTGCCTCACAGATAACTGATTATCTTGAATTACTTGCCACTTCAGAGAACTGAATGGGCATTTGGTGAAACTGAAAAATGGATGAAAACAACAATTCAAAGAAAATGACTGGAAGAGAGACTCAACCTCTTGATCCAAAGAATAAATTTCAGTCCCAACTCTGTTATACATTCATGAAATGTTAACTGACTGCCTTAGATCACTGAATTTTAAGGCTTCTTATACTAGAACAGCTACATAAAACATAAGGAAAATAGTGATTTTGATGTTTCAAATAAGTAAAATGCACCAAAATAGTATGTATGGATTGCTTAAAGTTAGCACTTAATAAGTCAGATACCAAAATGTCATCACATTTATTCCTTTAATTGCTACAGTGGATAATATATTTATTATATATATTTATAAATATATATAATATATTTGTATATTTAACAACTAGAATAATTGAGGGGTTAAAATTTTGGAATGTAGATGCTAACATTTCTTAGTAAGAGATAATGTATGTATGATCTAATATTTGTTATTAGAGTTCTGTTCAGAAAATTAGGAAATGATGCAGCATTATAATGGTTGTTTTTAAATCACTTAATTATTCATTCAGTTATGTATTCATTAAAAAATATTAAAAAAAGAGTGACAGATGTTTAATGCTGGATTTTTTCGGCAGGTTACGTAGAGTGGAAAAAATACTATATAAATATTCAATTGTAATTTTTCTTTTAATTTTTGAGTAGTCAATAAAATAGCATGGTTTCTTTTTAAAAAAAAATTTACCGAGTGTTTTTTATGTGATGATTCTGAGTTTTATGTCTGGATTGCAATAGTGCTTCAGACAGACCTGCTTGAGGAGCTGTCATTCTGGTGAACATAAGTTTAGGGATCAAGACAATGAGAAGGTCCCCAAAGGAGCAAGATTGCAAATGGTGATATGTACTATGAACCTAACAAAACAAGGTGATATGAACAGGAGTGAAAAGCAGGTGTAGGTGCCTCTTGTTGGGATGTCAAGAAAGGTGCATTCGACAAGGTGGCATATGTACTGAGTTAAGTGACGCAAGAAGCAAGCTTGGGGATGTGGTCTTCTATGCAGAACTAAAGGCCAGAGGGAAGACCCTAAGACCTGTATGAGAGACAATATTAAAGTATGTCTGTAAATAGTGACCAAGGACAGCAGAAGGATCTGCAAGATCTAGGTACAGTATGGATTTGGATTTTCCTCTAAGACCAGTGGGAAGCTATTGGAGGTCATTGCTATGTTGTGTTGTTATTGAGTTGGTGGTGGTTAGTTTACACAGTAATTTATTAATCTTCATTCCTCTCTAACTTCCATCCTTATTTTTCTTACCTTAGGTCTTCCTCTGACTTTTTGTCTATGACTTAAAAACAAACAAACAAACAAATAAACAAAAACAACATCCTGTGAAGGTATGGGTTCTGTAATGTCTGGTCTACATTGCTTTTGTTAAAGAAATACAATTACTTAGAAATGTGCAAAAACCATAAGATTAGCTCAAGAATTGCTGAGGTTAAACACATCTATTTAAGGGATTGAAAAGCAAGCCACAAAGTAAGAGAAAATATTTGCAAATTATGTTTCTGACAAAATATTTGTATCTAGGATATGTGAAGAATTTTCAAGACTAAACAGAAAACAATCCAATTTTAAAAATGGGTAAAAGATTTGAATATACACTTAATAAAAGATGTAAGATGAAAAATAAACATATGAGAAGATATTCAATATCATAAATAATTACACAAGCAGAACTTAACACCAGATTTAGATGATATTACATACTTACAAGAATGTCCAAAATGAGAAATAAAACTGACCATGCCGGGCGCCTGGGTGGCTCAGTGGGTTAAGCCGCTGCCTTCAGCTCAGGTTATGGTATCAGGGTCCTGGGATCGAGTCCCACATCAGGCTCTCTGCTCGGCAGGGAGCCTGCTTTCTCCTCTCTCTCTCTGTCTGCCTCTCTGCCTACTTGTGATCTCTCTCTGTCAAATGAATAAATAAAAAATCTTAAAAAAAAAAAAAAACTGACCATGCCAAGTACTATTGAGCTTTTGGAATACTCAAACACTGCAAATGGGAAGGTCAAATCACACATTCACTTTGAAAATGGTTTGACAGTTTTTTATAAAGTTAAACATACATACACCTAATATATCCCACTCCTAGAAATATTCCGAGAGAAATGGAACCTTGTGTCCGTAAAACTTCTATGCAAATGTTTACAGCAGCTTTATTTATAATCACCAAAAATTGGGAGCAAATCCAGATGTCCTTCAACCAGTGATGAGATTGTCAGTGCCTTCACCCATATTCACTAGGAATATGCTTGTAGTTGAAAAAGTTGGCTTTATTATTCATTGAAGTAAGGAGAATACTTAAGGAGAATTCTGGAGAGAATCTAAGGAAGGGGAGGTTCACTGTAGACTAGGTGTAGTAGGAAAGAGGGGTGATTCTATGATTGGGCATCTCAATAAATCTTGTCTATAGAGAGGGGAGGAAAGCGTAAGTTTAATTTGAAATTGGTTTAAAAAAAGTAGTTGCTCATTTAGTGAGCGAGGGGAGTATTTCATATTTTGTGGGCTGAGTAGTTATTGCCTAAAGTGGATATTTTTAAGATAGTTTCTGTCAACAGGAGAACAGTATAGCTTAACTGTAAATAGCAGAACAGTCTGTAATAAATGGAGGTTCATTTAAGATAAAAAACTAATCTTAAAGAGCATTCAGTTACCAAATCCAGAACAACTTGAGCAACAAAGTAAATATAGTCATGAACTATAAACTAAAGAATAGAATAAACAGTAGGTATAAGATCAGGTTATGTATTTGAGACCTTTCTTGTTTCTTGAGAAGATCTTGCACTGCTATATATTCCTTTCTTAGGACTGCCTTTGCTGTATCCCAAAGGTTTTGAATAGGTTTGAATAGACCTTTTTTTTTTATTTGTTTGCATGAATTTGTTTAATTCTTCTTTAATTTCCTGGTTGATCCATTCATTCTTTAGTAGGATGCTCTTCAGCCTCCATATATTTGAGTTCTTTCCAAAGGTCCTCTTGTGAGTAGTTCCAGTTTCAAAGCACTGTGGTCCAAAAATATGTATGGAATAATCTCAGTCTTTTAGTACTGGTTGAGACCTGACTTGTGACCTAGTCTGTGATCTATTTTGGAGACTATTCCATGTGCACTCAAGAAGAATCTGTTCTGTTCCTTTAGGATGGAATGCTCTGAATATATCTGTGAAGTCCATCTGGTCCAGTGTGTCATTCAAGGCCCTTGTTTCTTCTTGATCTTCTGCTTAGATGATCTGTCCATTTCCGTGAGGGAGGTATTAAAGTCCCCTATTATTATATTATTATTGATGTGTTTCCTTAATTTTATTATTAATTGGCTTACGTAATTGGCTGCTTCCATGTTAGGGACATATATATTTACAATTGTTAGAAATTGTTGGATAGACCCTTTAATTATGATATAGTGTCCTTCTTCATCTCTTATTATAGACTTTGGTTTAAAATCTAATTTGTCTGATATAAAGATTGCCACCTCAGTTCTTTTGATGTCCACTAGCATGATAAATATTTTTCCACCCCCCCCATTCTCAATCTAGATGTGTCTTTGGGTCTAAAATGAGTCTCTTTCAGATAACATGTGGCTGGGTCTTGCTTTTTTTATCCACTCTGATCCCCTGTGTCTTCTGATTTGATCATTTAGCCCATCTACATTTAGAGTAACTATTGAAAGATATGAATTTAGTGCCATTGTATTACCTCTAAAGTCACTGTTTCTTATATATCTTCTCTCTTCCTTTCTGGCCTGTGTTACTTTTGGGCTGGCTTTCTCTTCATTGAAAGGATCCCTTTTAATATTTCTTCTTCTTTTTTTTTTTTAAAGATTTTATTTATTTATTTGATAGAGAGAAAGAGAGATTACAAGTAGGCAGAGAGGCAGGCAGAGAGAGAGGGGGAAGCAGACTCCCTGCTGAGCAGAGAACCCGATGTGGGGCTTGATCCTAGGACCCTAAGATCATGATCTAAGCCAAAGGCAGAGGCTTATTAACCCATTGAGCCACCCAGGGTCCCCTTCCTTTTAATATTTCTTGTAGGGCTGTTTTGGTGATCACAAATTCATTTAGTTTCTGTTTGTCCTGGAAGCTTTTTTAATCTCTCATTCTTTTTTGAATGACAGCCTTGCTGATAAAGTATTCTTGGCTGCATATTTTTCTCATTTAGCATCCTGAAGATATCATGCCAGTCCTTTCTGATCTGCCAGGTCTCTGTGGATGGATCTGCTGCCAATCCAATGTTTCTACCCTTGTAGTTTATGGACCGCTTTTCCTGATATTCTTTCAGAATTTTTATCTTTTAGATTCGCATGTTTCACTATTATATTTTAGGGTGTTGACCTATTTTTATTGATTTTGAGGGGGGTTCTCTGTGACTCTTGGACTTGGATGTCTTTTTCCTTCCCCAGGTTAGGGAAGTTCTCCACTATAATTTGGGCCACTGACATTTCTGAACACTTCTATATATATAATCAAGTGTTTTAACACTTTGCTTCATTCAGCCCTTATAACATCCTTGTGAGTTATATGCTCTAATTATGGGAAACTAAGGCTGAGCCATTTTAAATTACTTTTCTAAGATCACGTAACTGTAGTCAAACTTAGTTCATATGTTTCTAGATTCAGTACACGTAACTGCCAACACTGGTCACCTGAATTAATAGCAAATAGGGAGAAATCCACAGACATTCTCTTCCGAGGTTAATCTTTGTTTATTCTTTTAAAGTTCCCATCTGAGCAGATTTATCCCCTCCAAATGTTTCAGTTCTTTTTACAGTTGTACCGGTTCACAGCTTATTGACACATGTGTAACACATGGCATCAAAAGATGCTGAAATTCTTCATGAGATTCTATTTTATTGCATTTGCTCACTACAGTATAGTATTATAGACCTATAATATTGGTTATGATAATCAGATACAGATATGATCCTAGAATCCTAGAATCAATATGTCATGTCCTAGAGGACTTATAAAATGCAGGACATTATGAAGCAAAATATTGTAATGTTACTGAAATTAATCTCCTAAAATATACATATTCTGCAGCTTTCATCATATACAATGAAATATGAAAGACATAAAATTTCTGAAACCTGTGCTCCTTTTTGTGTTTGCTAGGTATAATTTTCTTCAAATAGTTTAGCTAAAATAAATGAAAAGCCCTGAAATACAGTGTTTATCTACTTGAGATCCTTCTCTGCATCTCCTAGACCTGTTAATGGATGCTAATAATGCCTGTTTTTGTTCTCAGTCCTTAATGCAAAATCTTAAGCTTTGCATAAATATATACTAAGAGCATACGTTTTTAGTATTGATTATTTTACAATTGTTTTAATCTTTGCTTCCCTCCATTAAATATATCCTCTGGCAATTTCAACTCAGTATATTAGTTTTAATCATCAAATGTCCCCACATAATTGGGTTACTTATGATTTGCAAAATGTTTGCTGCAATTTTTGGACTATCCTTTTCTGTCTGTTCACATTAGGAAATATCTCTTGATTACATAGACTTTATCAATATTGTGTGTCTAAATATTTCAGAACATACAGATTTGCTCTTTAACTTGTCATACCTGCATTGAATTCGGATTACTGTAGCATAGTCTCGAGCAATAGTGGCAAGTAGAGTTCAACTATAGAATGAGCATTAGTATTTTTTAGGGAGTATTGGTCTCATCCTGGTTCTAGAGACAAAGAGTGGCAAGATTTAATGTGACATATATCATGGTTAAAGGCGAAAGTGGCAACTTGTGTGTATTAACCACCTAAGAAGGGGCTCATAAGTTTTATATTTTCTTATTTAAGAAACTTCCAGGGGATGTATTTAATGGACCCAATGAAAGGACATTAATTCCTCTCCTCTTTTTGGAAGTTGGTGGAGACATGTTTGCTCAAATATGATAAATTCCTTATGCAAGAATTTAATTCTAAATAAAGATGGGAACTTGCAAGAAGGAAATAATAAGTACAGTAAGCATACAATCAAGGAATCTTAAAAAGCATTTTGGCAAGACTAAGCTAAGCACATTTCATGCAGTGGAATTTAATTTAATTCAGCTACAAATGAATGTTTCTATGTCTCAATCTCTCTCCTTTTTTTATAAAAAAATTTTATTTACTTATTTTAGAGACAGAGAGGGAGCAAGAGCACAAGTGGGAGGTCAAGAGAATGAGGGAGAGAGAATTTAAGCAGACTCCATGCTGACTGCAGCCTGAGGCAGAGCTGGATCTCACAACCCTGAAATCACAACCTAAGCAGAAACTGAGTGGGATGCTTAATCTGCTGCACCATTCAGGCACCCCTCAAACTCTCTCCTTTAAGTATGGTCTCTCTCTTTCCTTCCCCATTCCCTCTCTCTCTCCATGTCTCTCTCTAATATAGCAAACTAAACAAAATCCTTCTCCTCCTTCCCTTGCCATATAAATTGGCTATTTTATAATAAGTAAGAAAATGTCTGACAACATAAGTTAAGTGTACCAAGTTGCACAATGGGACATTGTGCTTTGCTAAGTCAACAAAAATTTATTAAGAAATTACAGTATTGGCAATACTAGGATAAAAATAATGATGAACAAAAATAGGTAGCCTTTAAGAATTTTATAATCTAGTTCAGTTGGAGGAGGTGGTATCTGAAGATGGTTTACTGGATAATCTAGATATCTAGAAGATATTTTGGTTGACACATATAGGAAAGCAAATTTTTAAAAAGTTTGTCATGATTTGTTCAGTGTAAGTTTATAATTTAGTTGCTTATCAAAACTAGACTAAATCATGAGAAGCAGTATAACACTTTGGTCCCCATGACAACATAGTTTTGTTAATCTGCTTCAGAGTAAGACACTTGTTTGGTAAATTTCCATAGTCTAAACTCTTCTGTATTGTGAATGTGTGTGTGTGTATATATATATATATATATATATATATACACACACACACACACACATACACACATATATTTGAATTTATGTGTATATACATGTATATTTGTTTATATGTATATTTGTGTACACACAAATATACATATATATGCATATATACATATATAAAGTCTTCTAGCATTTATCTTCTTTCAAATGTGTCGTGGTTTGTAGGAGAAGAAGGGGGAAATGAATGAAATGAACTATGTCAAGTTCATTGCTTTCAATACCCATTACTGTTACTAAATAGTAATTATTCTTCCCTACTCCAAATATCTGCTTAAATCACCTTTCCAAATCCCGGTTAAACTGATAACTCCCCATCCAAGCAAAACAACATAGCTCATCCATATTTCAAGAGACTGAAGAAATAAGAGTAATGTGATCTCTTATCAGGTTTAGAAGTCTTGTTGGCAGATGTAGGCAATAATAATAGCTCATATTATTTTAAAAATGCAGCTAAGAATTGTAAAATCCTGTATATTGATATTCTCATTTAATCTTCCCTATGAACCAATGAGTAGATACTCATTCCATTTTATTAAGAAAACTGAATTTTGAGATCTTTTAAGGTACCTTGTTTAAGGTCACTTACGACACTGTGTGGACTTGAAAATAGCGTGGCAAATTGTACCTTACAAAAATGGCCAAAGTGATATTTCTGGTAACACATAATCTTCTAAAACCTTGCTACTCCTCTTCCAGAAGTAGAATCCATGCCGATCTTTACCCTTGCTGGGAAATTTGGTAGGCTTGTGATTGCTCTGTGCAACAGAGTGAGAATGACAAAATTCATGTTTTGTAACACCTGAGGCTGGTTTATACAAAGATGCAGCTTCCATCACCTCTCTTTTTGTCTCCCTGGAAAGCTAGCCTCCATGGTGGAGATGGAGGCCACAAAGAGAGAACACATGTAATTATTTTGGCTGAGAGCCATAGCTAAGGATTCAGCTGACAGCTAGCATCAAACTGAAGAGTGAACAGGCTTACATAGAGTCCTGTGCTTCAGTCTTTCCATCCTAGACCCCTTATATCATGGAGAAAACATGAGCATCCTCAATATACTGCATCTGATTTCTCAACTTAAAGAATCTATGAGCTTAATAAATGGTTAGTTTTGGAGTAATTTGTTATGTGGTCCTAGTAAATGGAATAGACAATCTAAAATGATATTTTAAAATATGGGAAAATACTCTCTCCATCAAGGAAAATTTGGCATAAGCTGTATCTCCAACTTTTAAGGTTCAGAATATTTTCCGAAGCACAAAAATTATATACACAATTCTAGGCTACAGAATTTGTACTGTTTGGGAGTCCTTTATTCTCCTGTCATTAGCATGGACTTCTAATTCCTTCAGGATCACGAAGGGGAGGAGAGATCAAAGGAAAGCAAACCCAAGGAAAAACCATTCAACACAGTTGAGTCCTTTTGTCATTATTTTTTGTCTGTCACACCATCTGACTGGGAATATTTGTAAACACTGTTTTTTTTTCCTTGAAAGTGCTAATGGATTCCTTACAGGCCATAAGCTTCCCTCAAACTGGAATCCTTTGCATTATTCAATCATCTGCAGTCTCTAACTGATTTCTTATAACCCCTTGAATTTTTTCCTTGCCTGCTGACCACTGCTGACTCTTTCTGCTGGAGTCACCTCACCTACAACACATACTTCTTAGATAGGATTCTTACAAGTTAGAGTTGGCTGAAGGGGAAATGCCACTTAAGTTATCTATGATGATCCACTTAAAATGTTATACATATTTGTCTCACGTCCCTTAAAGTTCAGGATGCTCCAGATCTCTCTTTTTTTAATTGACAGATGAGCGGCATTGAGCAGTCCCAGTCTATGTGTGACCTTTCCCCTATCAGCAATCGTAGTCAGAAGTTGAGGTGCCTGTTTTCTTATAGACAAATCCCTCTCTTCACGTGGTTTACTTGAAGCTCCCTTTCTCTAAAAGGGTAGGAGGAAAATTCCTCCTGTCATGAAAAACACAGACGTACTCACCCACAAGAGAGAAAAGGTTATGTGCATCACACTTTATATAGCAGATGACTGAATTTACAGAGTTCCTAATGAATGTGAGCTTTTTATCTTTTAGGCTGGAGATGGATAGTGGGCTAATTTATGCTCCATTTTAGCAAGTCCTTTATTTGGAGCAGAGGTTTGCTTTAAAATCTGTAGTTTTTGGTTTGGATTACCAGTCAAAATTATTAAGTAGGAAAAAATCCATTTTAACACATCAAGAATCTTATGGTACATTAATAAGCTAAGTATACATTTCTATGTTTTGAAGAGTGTTAAAGTAGATTTTTAAAAGGTTTTATTATTTAAAAGATTTTATTATTTATTTGACAGAGACACAGTGAGAGAGGGAAGTAGGGGGAGTGGAGGAGGAAGAAGCAGGCTTCCCTCTGAGCAGGAAGCCTGATGTGGGTCTTGATCCCAGGACTCTGGGATCATGACCTGAGCCAAAGGCAGACGCTTAACAAATGAGCCACTCAGGCACCCTTAAAAAAGAATTTTGATGCCTTTTCTCATTCTTGTATTCCTCCACACACACCCAGAATTGTTGATGATGATTTGTCTTAGGAGTAGTTTAACCACCACAAACCTGCAAAGAATATGAGGAAAATAAGGTGGAAAGAGAGCTTTAGTTTTCTCCTGGGTATTTACAGATAAGCTACAGAAATAACTGTCACTAAAAATAGAAAAGATAGTTTGGGGCCATATTATTGATGATATTTACTATAAAATTCTAAATATCTTTAGAAATTTTTATTTGAAATAATTTCAAACTTAAAAGAAAGTTATTAATATAGAAACATTACTATATACTTTATCAGATGCACTTATTAACATTTTACTGTTTTTGCTTTATTATTTTTGCTATATCATTATCAATTTTTTATAATTTATCTATTATCCATCTATCTCTGTCTATGGTAGGCAGGATTCTAAAGATGCCCTCCTTCAAGCCCATAGATTCCTGTTTCTTGGTCATTCAAACATTAATACAGGTGCTGTTGTGGAGAGATTTTACAGATGTAATTAAAGTCCTAAGTCACTTAACCTTAAGATACAGATGTTATCCTGGTAGGTCTTATATAATCATGTGAACTCTTTAAAAGTCAGAAATCAGAGAGATAGAGTAGAAGAGGGGATTAGAAAGTTTCAAAATGTGAGGATTCAAGTCATTGTGATTTTAAGGTGGGTTGTATACAAAGGAATGTGAGCGGCTTTAAAGAGCTGAGAGTTTCTTAGCTGACAGCAGGGAGAAATGGCACTTCCTATAGTCTTACAACCAGAAGCGGCTTATAAATATCTTATTTATAATCTTTCTTTTTTTCTGAATCATTAGTAAATATTACATTCTCTGGATAGTCATTGGGTAGTTCTTAAGAATAAGATTACTCTCTTAGTTACCAACTTAAGCAAATTTATCTTTGATGTAATAGTTTTATCAAATCTGTTATATTTCGGCTGGTCAAGTTACCAGCTCATGGTCACACAGGACAGAACCCTAGCCCTGTTCCCAACTCCAAAGAGCATGTTTTTACATGCTACATACTGTGGCACTCCTTTTAGAAATAATCCATCCTCCAGAGACATATGTATGCATATACTATGTGTCAGGGTGGTAAATACAGATAGAAACATGGATAGATAGATGATAGTCACATAGAAAGAAAGATTAGATGATAGATAGTATCAGATACAAATGTATTATTTTTTAAATGCATGTAGTCTTTGAATTTAGTATTTTAAAACTCAATACCAAGATTAATAGGGGGATTTATATTCAATTTGTACAAGGAAGAATGTCCAGAGTTTGAGGACACTGCTGCTGGAAGGCTGGTCATGGACTGCCATGATCTGTGAACTCTTTGTCACTGGCTCACACGATAAGTTTAAAAAATGAGAGTAAACATTTGGAAACTGTTATTGATATTAACATTATCATTATATATAAACATGTGTTCATTTTTGTAGTACTTTGTTTATGTTTAAAAGTATTAGTCCATCATGGGTCAGAACTTGAACAACAACAACAACAACACAGACACACACACACACACACACACACACACACACACGATCCTAGATTGAAGAGTTTGTAAAATAATCTACAGAATGGTAAATTAAGTCCAAAGTAAAGGTCCACCTGAAATATCCAGACTGCAGAATATTTTAAAAATTATATATGTCTGTGACTTAACCCTTCTATTTGAGTGTCTCATTTTATATATATATATAAATATGTATATTTTATATATAAAATACATGTCTCACTATATATATATATTTTTTTTTTTTCATATAAGATTCTTACTTCCTACCTGCCAAATCTCCTTGGCCTCTTCTAAACTCAATTGTTGGACAAAAATCAGTTTTTATTTCAATATTTTAAAAAGGTCATTGTTACCCATGCTTCATAGCTTCCTCTGAATTTAATTCAAAGTCTGCATCATAGTGTCAAGACATCAGAAGAACTAGTTCTTGTCTAATTCACAAGCTGTTTTGCAATTTAGAACTTAGGAAACATCAAGGACACAGAGTTCACTGAGAAAATTATCCAATGTCTTGTGAATAAAGTGTGTACATAAAGCATCCAGCAATATCAAATTGAGTTAGGCAGTTGGCAGGATGAGGAAATCAATAGCATCTTGGCATTTTGATGAGAAATGCTGACTGATTTGTGGCATCAATCTGAGCTCTAGATACCACTAACTGTATTTTTTATTGTTTTTTTCCTATAAAAGCATTACATGACCATCATACAAAAATTTAAATTATAGAAGGCTATAATGATTAAAATGAGAATCACATATATTCTTAACACCTAGGATATCTGTTTGCAAGATTGTATCCAATCAAATGTATATAAGTATTTCTTTTTTGTCAATTTGTATTATTTATGTCCATACATTTCTTTCTGCTATTAACTTTATTTTTTTCTTTTTAAAAATTGAAGTTTAATTGACACAGTGTTACATTAGTTTCAGGTTACAACATAGTGATTTGACAGTTCTATACATTATGGTATGCTCACAAGAGTAGCTACTGTTTTTCATCACACAACACTAACAATGCATTGACGGTATTCCTGATGCTGTACCTTTCATCCCTGTGACTTATTCTTCCCATAACCGAAAGCCTGTTCCTCCCTTCCACTTCATCTATTTTTGCTCATCCCCCGTCTGTTCTGGCAACTGTTTATTCTCTGTATATATATAATATGTATATTATATATATATATATATAGAGAGAGAGAGAGAGACAGATAGACAGACAGACATATACACACCAGATCTTTATCCATTCATCTATTGATGAATATTTGGGTTGTTTCTACATCTTGGCTCTTTTAAATAATGCTGTAATAAACATGGGTGCATATAGCTTTTCAAATTAGTGTTTTCATTTTCTTTGAGTAAATACCCAGTAATGGAATTATTGGATGATATGGTATTCCTATTTTCAATTTTTTGAAGAAACTCCTTACTGTTTTCCACAGTGGCAGCACCGATTTGCGTTCCCACCAACAGTGCAGGAGGGTTTCTTTTTCTTCTCCACATCCTTATCAGCACTAGTTATTTCTTGTATTTTCAGTACTAGACATTCTGACAGGTGTAAAGTGATATGTCACTGTGGTTTTGGCTTTTATTTTCCTAATGATGTTGAACATCTTTTCATATGTCTGGTGGCCATCTATATGTCTTCTTTGAAAAAAAGTCTGTTTAGGTCCTCTGTCCATTTTTAATTGGACTGTGTTTTTTGGTGTTGAGTTGTGTGAGTTCTTTATCTGTTTTACATATTAAGCCCTTACCAGATATATCATTTGCAAATATCATCTCCCATTCAGTAGATTGTCTTTTTGTTTTGATGATGGTCTCCCTTGCCCTGCAAAAGCTTTTTATTTTGAGATAGTCCCAGTTGTTTGTTTTTGCTTTGGTTTCCCTTGCCTGAGGAGACATATCTAGAAAAATATTACTATGGTTGATGTCAAAGAGATTATTATCCAGGTTTTCTGCTTGGAGTTTTAAGGTTTCAGGTCTCACATTTAGGTCTTTAATCCACTTTGAATTTATTTTTGTCTATGGTGTAAAAAAGTAGTACAGTTTGATTATTTTGTCTAGTTTTCCCAGCCCAATTTGTTGAAGAGACTTCCTTTTCTCCATTGTATATTCTTGCCTCCTTTGTCATAGATTAATTGACTGTGTAAGTGAGGGTTAATTTCTGGGTTTTCATATTTTTCCGTGTATCTGTCTTTGTGTCAGTACCATATTGTTTTAGTTACTATAGCTTTGTAGTATATCTTGAAATCTGGGATGGTGATACCTTCAGATTTGTTGTTCTTTTGCAAGATTGTTTTGGCTATTTGGGGTCTTTTGTGGTTCCATACATATTTTAATATTATTTGTTTAGTTCTGTGAAAAATGCTGTGGTATTTTGATAAGGATTGCATTGAATCTGTAAGTTGCTTTGGATAGTGTGGATATTTTAACAATATTAATTCTCAAATTGATCATGATATGTTTTTCTATTTGTGTTATCTTTAATTTTATTCAACAAAATTTTATAGTTTTCAGGAGTAATGGTCTTTCACATCCATGGTTAAGTTTATTTCTAAGTATTTCATTCTTTTTGGTACAATTGTGAATGGAATTTTTTTTTAAATTTCACTTTATGCTACTTTATCAGCCAATTTGTGTATATTAATTTTGTATGCTGCAACTTTACTGAATTTGTTGGTTACTTCAACAGTTTTTTTGTGGATTCTTGAGGCTTTTCTATGTATGTAAATATAAAAAATATCATGTCATCTGCAAATAATGAAAGTTTAACTTCTTCCTGACCAGTTTTGATGTATTTTATTGCTTTTTCTTGTCTGGTTGCTGTTGCTAGGACTATGTTGAATAAAAGTAGTAAGAATGGACATCCTTTTCTTCTCCCTGATCTTAGAGGAAAAGCTCTCAGTTTTTCACTATTAAGTATGAAGTTAGCTATGCATTATTCATATCTGGTCTTTATTATGTTGAGGTATGCTACCTGTTCTTTGGAATAGTTTGAGAAAAATAAGTCTTAACTAAGGTATTACCTGTACATAAATTTTGGTAGCATTTTTTTTTTTTAACCTGCTACTAGATAGTCACTTTTTTCTTATGTAATCTAAAGTTTTTCAAAAACATAACTTTAAAGATCTGCATAGTGTTTCATAATATATTTAACAATTTCCTCATTGGTGAACATTTACTTTTTTATATACTAGAGGAAGCAATGTTATCATATATACATATTTGCCTGAATTTCTGATTATTACTAATGACTGATTTTTAAAACAATATCATTTTATTGAATTATGTTTATTTCCTATTGGAACACTGTACATTATTTATTCTTGAAAACCATATTTTTTATTCAAGTATGTATAATACCTAGTTTGGTTCATTGAAAAAAACATATAAGTTATTTCAATTTGGTTCTTAAAATTGAACCTGTATATTCACATTATATTGTACATTATAAGACAGAAATGCATATTAAAATATTTACATAAGGGGAGCCTGGGTGGCTCAGTGGGTTAAAGCCTCTGCCTTCGGCTCGGGTCATGATCCCAGGGTCCTGGGATCGAGCCCC